>NC_023166.2:21204154-21820064 GCF_000231095.2 Oryza brachyantha | reverse complement strand
ATGGTGGCAGGTTGACAGCTATTCCGATGTAGTGTTAACTTGTGGCACTTAGGCTAGGTGTATGGTATCTCATTTCAGTAATATATTCCATGGCATGCACTGTCTGTGCCATGCTGTCCAGTTGCTACAGAATATGTGAAAGCAATTCTTCCAGCCATGCACTGTGACCAAACCATGAATTGATGGACCATCTGACTTGGAGTGCTTTGAAAGGCTTTTCTTGAGGCCAAGAACTGGACAAACTAAGTCACAAGTTCATCTGTGCATGTGCAATATCTGTCAACATTATTTACATGAGTAATGATCTGTAGGGATCTGTGCAAGAAAATTACAGGGGTTGCTGTTTTTGTATGTAACTAGTTGGGCCAAATTGGACTTATGAAGTTCTCTTCTTTCTTTATTTTTGTACCATCAAGCTTGTATCATTTATCCACATGATCGAGTTGGATTGGGTTTTTGATGTAAATAAATTTAGATTTTGATAATCCAGTCTTCTATTTTGATTATCATAAATTTCTCCTTATTACAACTTTATCATGCCATAAATTATTTATGACTTCTATATGATACTGTGCAGATATTAGTGAGCTAAACCTACCCAAGAGCACATCAATTTCTTTTCCCAACGGCAAGGATGATCTGATGAATTTTGAGATTATCGTCCGACCTGATGAAGGATATTACCTGTAAGTAGAATGATTAATGTTTACCTTGTGTTTTTTATGTTTTCTGCACTACCAAACAGGTTTATGTCCATTACTATTGGTAGTTTTGAAAGATTATATGTCATGTTAAAAAAACATTTACAGTTTTTCCAGAACTGTTTATGGCAAAAGGAGGTTAACATAACCATAAGCTAGAATGGATATCCATTATCCCATGGTCTGTTGGCTAGGTGATAGGCATGCCACCACTTCTTGTGGATACTTTTGCCTTGACATAAGCTTAATCACATTTTACAACTGACTTGTGTAAGCCTTTAAAAAGCCAGCCACCTAGGCTGGTAGCACCTTCCAGCCTTGCTGATTCATCCCACATAGATGGCTGACTATCCCTGTCTAGGCTTGCACTGATAATTCATTTGTGATTTTTTTTGTGTGTGAGAAATGCCAATTCTGCATACCATAGTCCTACTGTTCTATCAATACTGATTTTTTTTTTCTTTTTAGAGGTGGCACTTTCGTCTTTACTTTTCAAGTATCCCCTTATCCTCATGAGCCTCCAAAGGTCAAGTGCAATACAAAGGTATAAGATATAACTATCTATGCTATATTTTCTTCCCAGTGAATTGTGTGTTGCTGCCTCTTAACTAATTTCTATGCATTGTAGCTTGCATTTAGGTATACCATCCAAATATTGACTTGGAAGGAAATGTATGTATAACATTTGGGTTTCTTAAGTCCACTTAATCTGTATAACATTAGGGCTTCTTAAGTCCTTAATCTGTGAACCCCTTCTCTTAAATTGGGATGAAACCATGAGTCAAACTAACTCGCCCAGCTTGAACGTAATTTTGAGTCTTATCCTAATAAACAGAAACATAAACCCTTAAATTTGAACACAAGCTGAGGCCATATTAATCTATAATACGGCTTGTGATGGAAACATGCAAAGCCCTAAGAAGGCTCTGATACCACAATGTTCTTAGGCCGCGTTCGCCGCCCCCTCTAAGTTAACTTATTCTATAGAACTGCTAAACGGTGTATTTTTTACAAAAAAATTCTATAGAAAAGTTGTTTTAAAAAATTATATTAATCTATTTTATATTTTTTACTAATTAATAATTAATTAATCGTGTACTAATCTATTACTGCGTTTTTTGCGTCGGGGTAAGTTAACTTAAACCCCCTCAAACGAACATGGCCTTAGGATACCACAATGTAGGAAATAATTCTGAAATAATACCTAATCCAATCTAATCTAATCTAATCTAATCTTAGGCTATGCATGATCACTTAATCTTATGCGGAATTAAATGAAACTGACTAGTGGAACTCGATGAAGCCATTATCTATCTACCCTATAGTGCACCAACTGAGGTCCTCACTCCTCACTTCTACATCCTCAAATCCAACGGCTTATCTCGGTATATCTACGAATCTACGACTGAGATTATCGGCGCTACCACTCACCCTAGCACCTCTACTGCGCCACCCTCACCTCCATAGCGCCGCCACCTCTCCACCGCACCGCTTCCGCCTCTCCACGACCAACGTTGCCACCCCTCCGCCTATGCATGTCCAACGCCGCCACCCCTCCACCACGCCGCCCGTGCACGTCCACCGCTATGCCTCCACCTCTTCAAGACCGTCGTCGCGAACAAGGCCGCCTCTGAGCTCTCCACTCCGATGGCAAGGTCGGGGTTGTGCTCACGCCGGCGTCCTATCTCGGTTCTTCCGCTTCGAGTGCATCAACCACGCGTTCGTCTACGACGCGCTCCTCCATGTCTCCAGGCTTGCTCTCTGCCTGTCCATCTCGGTGCCCATCCCCCCATTTCCTCTCCCTACTTGATCTCTTCGATTGCGGTTGGTCCTTCTCCTGGTTTGCTTGATCTGCTTGTATACGTATGGTTTCGAGGTAGTGGGGTCAGATCTGAAGCGCAAGCTGAGATTTCGTGCTTAGGGAGGTTTCCTTCGGGATTTGCATGTTGATTAGGGTTACGATGGTTTGCTATCGCTTGGAGCCTGCATCGATGATCAACATCTGATTTCTTTGGGTGCGGAAGGTGCTTCTGTTCCTTAACCTGTTGTGTTCAGCTGCATTCTGTTGGGGAGTTACATTTTGGTCAACTTGATGGGATTTTTTGGGCACATATGGTTCCTCCGCTGATATAACATGCATGGTCAACCTCTTTTTAGTTGCCAAGTAATGATTTTAGTTGTTAAGTTTTGATTTTGTCGGTTGTACGGTTGCTTCCTGCCAAGAGCATATAGGTGGCCTCCTTGAGTGCTTACCGTCAAGGCAGTCACCAAAGGAACAGCACATGTGTCTGCTTCATTGATTGCTACTGTTAACTTGTATAAGCTATAGGAAACCCTACAAATTATGATGCTACTCTAGATGTTCTAACTAATGCCTATATAGTATTTTGGTATTTGTGGTTGAGCAAATATGACAACTGCAATATAAGATTTTTTTTTCAAAAGATTCATACTTTGTGTATTACAGATCATTATACTGTCATTGATGGTCAAGAGTCTATTTGCTTTTGGCAAATACATGTGCATCAGGCTATTAACTTTTAGATGCTTGGTTGGTTTTGGAAGACTTGTGTTCTTAAACAAGCTTAATATGCTCGTGTTTTGCGAGTGTGATCTTCTCGTTAGTTTCTTAGTGTGTTATACTATTTCATTTTATCTTGATAAGAATTGCAAGACTCAACTATTCTAACCAGTGTTCTTCCCATTAGTTTCTTAGTGTGTTATACACTTGTATTGGCTTGAGCACTGTTTCTGCAATGAAGAAAAATTTTGCCTTAGTATTTATTATTGCAACATCATTAAACTGCAACCTTGCATTCAGATCAACAGCAAGGTTTTATGTTCTGATGTAATAATTTTCAAACTGTCTCAGGTTTGACCTTTGGTTTGCATATCAGGCTTAACTTCAGTTTTTGCCCTTTGGAGCCTTGGAGGCTGCATACCGGTTGAAAGCTTTTGCTTCCTATTTTTGCTGCACTGTATTGCAGTAACTGCAAGCTGCATGCAGAATTGCAGATCAACAGCAAGGTTTATGTTCCGATGTAATAATTTTCAAACTTTGTCTCAGGTGTGACCTTTGGTTTGCATATCAGGCTTAACTTCAGTTTTTACCCTTTGGAGCCTTGGAGGCCGCATACAGGTTCAAAGCTTTTGCTTCCTATTGTTGCTACAGTGTATTGCAGTAACTGCAAGCTGCATGTTAAATTTTGCTTCCTATTTTCCTACAATGTATTCATTTGTTTTTGAATGGGCTGAAAGGTGTTTCTTGGAAAAATTTTGGAAGATATGTTTTCATCTAAGCTTAGAGAAGAATTAAAATTCCATCGTTTGTATAATAAAAGTGCTCCCAAAAAGAAAATTCTCATGGTCACCAGAAATCACTATTTTGGCACCTTATATATGTTTATAATTGATTTTGTGCTGCCTGCTATTTTGCCTTGTTAGTATTACACAATTAATATTCCTGTGACCTTGCAAATTACCATTACTGAGATGTATTATAACTTGTTAAATGATTACATGGTACAAGGAAATAATAATGATCTTGGTCATTAGGATGACAATATCTATTTTGGCACCTGTTATGTTTGAGATTGATTTTGTGATACCGGCTGTTTTTTCCTTGTTTGTACACAATTAGTATTCCCATGAGCTTGCAAATTACTATTTTTGAGCCGGGGAGTGGGGAGGCCGGGGACTCGGACAGCCTGGCCGAGGACCAGGGTAGAGGAGGCCAGGGCCGGGGACCTGGGGAGAGGGAGGCAGGGGGAGTTTTTGTGCTTGCCTTTTCTGGTTTAAATTGTGAGTGTGGAGTACTATTTTGGTTTATGGGCTGAGCATTGTATTCCGTATGCCTTCTATTTTCATTCTGTTTTGTACATGGAGCAACCTGTATCTTGCAGTAACTCTTGTATAAAGAGGTTAAATCATATAGGTAGGAACATCTATCTGGGTCGGGTCGGTCGTCTATTTACAAGTGGACTGGAGCCTAAATATTGTGCAGAGCTAGATAGGTGAGCAGCAAAAGACTTAGAAATTAGAAATTATATACACTTGACATGATGTAATACGCATGACCTACAACTCTACAAGAAATTGTAGATGATATATCACAGCTTGAAGTACAAGATGTGTTTCACCAACACAATTCAGAAGTATAACAATATAACATATACTGTTGTTACGTATACTAGTAATATACCCGTGCATTACAACATGTCCATCTGCACATGTCAATATCTCTATCTCTACTACTTAAAAGCAGAGTCGTCGTCCTTCCATCCATCCTCCCCACGGTTGTCGCACGTGAAAAAGAAAAACCGAAAAAAGACGCCCACATTGCACATTAAAAGAAAAAGGAAAAAAAACTCCCATGACGAAAAAGAAAATCCAAAGCCACACACGCAACAAGATGTATTGTTTTAAGTTTTAACTGAGTTGTACATCTGTCTGTCTCATTCTTTGAGTTGAATTGAATAAATCCTCACGTGCATTCATATACAGTTCGAATGCTTATTGTCTGTTTGATTCAATAGTGATTGACTTCTCTGTGTTCTCAGTTGAAGGAAGAATGTGAGTATTTATTTCATTGGCAAAGCTTCTCACGAAGAAATCTATAGTTGTTGATTCATCAACTGGAGGGATAACAACAGGTTTGGATAAGATTATTCTCTTAAGAACATGTTTCCTCAATTCCAACTCATTTATGCTTATGGCACATGCGTAGGGTGCAAACAAGTTCAGGAATGTTTCTTAGGCCGCAATCGTTCGGGTTGATAAGTTAACTTATCCCCTCGTTTTCCGCGTGCATACTTCCTGAACTGCTAAAAAACGGTGTATTTTTTGCAAAAATTTTCTATAGGAAAGTTGTTTAAAAAACATATTAATCTATTTTATATTTTTTAATAATTAATAATTAATTAATCATATGTACTAATCTATTACTATGTTTTTCGTGCCAAGTAAATTAACTTACCCATACCATAAATGAACACGGCCTTAGAAGAGGGCAGGACAAAATTATCCGTACAACCAAGAAAAGGATATCATACTACATTTTCATACATGTAAGTATGGCTTATTTACCATCGATGTTTTGAAACTTGATGTGTTTCTATACGCAATTGGGTTACAGTACCATCTTATGTCTTAAGTTAGATGTCTGGTATCGCCAAACATTTTTTTTCTTAGCCTCTATTGGAGCTAGAAAGTCTCTATGATCAGATTTTGTTTTATCCCTTTGTCCCCCTGTCTCATACCTCAAATTCTGTTTGGCAGCTAATATTTGTGACCAATAAGTGAATAAGGCTGCTGTAAGTGCAATGGTGCATGACTAAAAATACCATGGCATACTTGAACCAAAAGACTATTTTTTGCAGCGTCCTATAGATACTGGAGTTTTTTTATTTTTCTCAGTATAATTGGCTGTCCAGCGGGCTTTTGGGATCATCCATGCTCTGAAAGAAAACAAATTTGTAATGAACAATTAAATGCTCACTTGTTTTTTCCTGAATCTACATTAGCATGTTATTGATAGGGATGCTTTTATATGTACTAAATTATTTACTTAACTTTCTGGAGCCTTGACTTGGCACTTAAATAATTAAGAAGTATCCATTTACTCTACACAAAACAGATCATTCTCCACGCTGTTTTTGAACAATTCATCTATGATATACTCGATATGATTGAATTCGTTTACCCATAAAAAAAACTCAATTATGTTATTTCTACGTGAAAAATATGTTTGGCTCATAAAAATCTAAAGTTGATGGCTAGGTTGAAAAAAATACATAATGTAACTTCATTTTATACATCTACATGGCTTAGATCACAAAAAATCTAATAATAAAAAATTCTTTTAGATTTGTACTACTTGTTTTATCAAAGAAGTTTAATTTAGCCCTGGTTTCAACTAAGAAATTCGTTGTGCTAGCTAGCACCCATTGCTTTTCCCTTACAGAGCTGTCCTTGTCGGACAACCTTATAAAATTTTGTCGACTTTTTATACTGTGCTTTTCAATTGTGCTCCTCAATTATTGGTTCTTTTTTATCCTAAAAAATGTGCAACTCTTCGGACTTGTATATATAATATTTTTTTTAAAAAAAATACTTTGCAAGCACTGTCTATTATGTGACTCGAGATTGTTGGCATATTTTTTATAATTACTTGACTAAGCATAGCACAACAATTTGTTTGAAAATGACATTTCTTGATTCTTATACATGCCCATTTTTGAAATATCCAAGCTGAATTTTTATGACTAAATTATTTTTTAATAGCATTATGTGCCTGAGTATTTCATATATGTCCTAATGTCTAATCTTTTGCAGGTCTATTGATTGCAAGTATTTTTGATTTTGGAACTCATACATGTCCATTTAGATCAAGCTGCTTCTACAAGGTACTGTAGAAAACTACTACTATATCCGTACTTAGTGTTACTGATGTATTTCATCTCACTGACTTCCGGATATCACGAGAGCACAGTATTAAATAACCCACTCCCTCTCCCCCACCTATCTTTTGGCCTTTGCGAGAACATGGTCCAAACAAACAAGTAGCTTGGCACCTTTTTTACCTATTTTTTTGCTCTCCTAGAAACTGCTCACCTATGCCCCCTCCCACTTATATGTTATTATTCGTTGTTATATATTTTACTTAAAATTTATAAAGCTTATTTATTATTGGCATATTGGAAATAAAATTTTTGATTTCAACTAACTATATTTCCTTATCAGCAATTATAATTCCGTTGCGAAGTACGGCCATATAACTAGTAGAAAAGAAATGATCAATATAATTAATGATGTACTACATAGACCAATACAGAATAAATGATTTTATTAAAGAAACTAGATTGATTATGTTGCTTCCAGTTTGTTGGGCAATCTTTGTGATGATGTTAGTATGAATACCCACTTTACAATTTTATATTCCAAATGTTAATTAAGCTGTCATGTTACTGATAAAGGAATTAGATTGCGTTTACTGTTCTTCTGTTGTTACTAAGATTACCCTGTTTACATGTAGGCATCTCTTGATTGTACCAGTCTTGGCCACTTGAAGGGCAGTTGCTTCTTTGACAGTAGAAAAAGTGCTTTCATTTGTCAATGGGATTTAAGGTATGATACCTCTATCTGCCATTTGTTACAATATGCATTTTGCTATTGTAAAGTTTTGTATTTTGCTGAGTGGATCTGAACTGCCATTTACAATTTTTGTGTACCTAATTTATGATCAACAACAATCAAATGCAATATTCAGCTTATCACATCGAAGTGGGATCACATAGTGGCATATTTTGTTATCATCTTCTCCTGATAACCCTTCATTTTTACACAAGGAATTGGACTATTTGGTAGAGGGGGTAGTTAGAGGTCCACTAATATTGGACCATTTAATCAGTTGATTTACAAAGTATGTTATAGTCAAAATTTGTCAAGATCCAGTAATATACTGCATGTGAATTTGGACCATTTTATCAGCTGATTTACAAAGTATGCTATAGGCAAATTTGTCAAGATCCACTAATGTAGTGCATGTGAATGTGGACCATTTTATCAGTTGATTTACAAATAATGCTATAGTCAAATTTGTCAAGATCCTACAAAATGATATATCTATTGCTGCGTAGGACCTAACATTTTTTTTTCATTTGAAAGGCAGAGATATCATGGGGCTTTATCTATGAGCTGGTGAATAACCTAACACATTGTAGGATCAAGATGTCAACTAGAGGGGGAGTGAATAGGCGATTTAAAAATAAATAACACATTATCAAGACTAACCTAAGTTGCTAGGCTTGGCGAAGGACAAGACTAATAGAGCAACTAAGTTATGTTTTGCAATCCTAGGATGAAAGTGGCTCAAGTAAATCACCAGGAAAGTAAATCTTACTTCCTAAGTCTAGTTTAGCAAGCCTAGGGTGATGTGATCACAAGTGTCTCTAGAAATGTAAATTGCACAATAGTAAATGCGACAAGAGAGACAAGGATTTTTTCATCGAGGTTTGGAAACTCGCTGGTATCCTACTCCCGGTTGAAGCGAGCCCAACTCCACCGCTTAACCACAAAGGCACCGCATACCCCCTTCGTCAAGAGGTGGGCAAGGCGAGAGTCGGTCCAAGGAGAGGAATACCCAAGCCTCAATCACTAGTGTTGTTCTTTCTCCACTCTGAAGATGGCGAACACCAAGCCACTCACAAATGACGTCGGGCCTCTTCCACAATCTTCTTGGAGAGGTCACCGGGCAACTCCTCCACAAGCTATCTAGGAGGTGGCAACCTCCAAGAGTAACAAGCGATTCCTGGCTTGGAGATGATGAAGTGTCACACTAGCTCTACAATGGAAGTAATGCACTTCACTCTTGGCTAGAACATTCTCTAACACACTAAATGGATGAACCCTAAGCTCAAGTGTGTGAGAGATGCAAGGGATGTGAGCAAATGAAATGGCAGCCAAGAGAGATCTCTTGCTGCTGGTGGAGGAGTATATTAGTGTTCTGCCGATCAGACTAGAGGTATATGGCCGGTTAGACCGTGCTACTGTGCAATGGCTAGAAAACTAGCTGTTGAAGCTCTGTCAGATGATCTCATCAGCTTGCCGGTCAGACAGACGTTAAGAGTTCGGTCAGACCGACCCTAGCTCGGTCTGACCGACTGTGGCTCCGTCGGCTGTATCGGTCATCCCGAAGAGCATAAATTTGGCTTCTAGGGAGGCGGTCAGTTCGGCCAGTGACCTACGGTCAGACCGGCTTGGTGCACTCGGTCTGACCGACCCTGGTCTGGCCGAGCTCAGTGAACTATGCAGGGATAAAAGAGTGATCCAAGTGTTTTATGCAAATGACCTAACGTGGCAGTTAAAATCATCTCTTTAGGATCATTATCCCTCTTAATAGTATGGCAAAGCTAACGGATAAACTAGAAAATTTGATCGCCCTTCACCTCATCAACTTACAAAATTAAACACTAGTTTTACCGTCTTCTTTCCTTCGCCTTGCGCCATCAATTTTAATCATTTGGTGATCATCCAAGTGCACACATCAAGTGAACCTAACAATGGGGTCTAATGAGGGTCCACAATTAGTGCTTGTCATTAATTACCAAAATCAACAATGGGGTCTAATGGGGGTCTAGATGCTTCACACTCCCCCTTTTGGTATATTGGCAATTGATGACAAACACTATAAACAATATATAATCTCACTTAGATGACAAGGATAAATTACAAGGAAAGACAAGAGCTCCCCCTAAAAACATGCATAGAATGGTCACAAGTAAATCAAAATCACATCAACCATCCATCATAACACAAGTTCACAATAATAGTCATTCAACCATAAGAGACATTAAGCATCTGAAGAGGTCTCACAAGAAGGACATAAGCTATTACAAGACCATTGAGGTCCAAAGACAAGGAGTTCAACAAAACGAAAGAAAACACACAAGATAGAGTAATAGCCCTTACCCATACATAATATAGCCCAACCACTTAACCTAGCATATAGAGGTAACTAACCTCACTACTTCCGGTCCCTTCCAAAAGATAAAGAGCCTAGTTTTCTCTCCTTTTTGGCATCAAGGACCAAAAAGCATCAATCTTATGGAGGAGAAGCAGGGCGCGCTGAAGAAGATGGATGAGAGGTATCACGACGATGATGATAAACGAAAGCCTGAGAACTCTCCAAAAGCTGCACACGACGATCAAGAGTCCTAACTTGAGAGGACAATCTACCCATGGAGGAGTTCAAAGTGCCAACATCAATCCTAAGTCCACGCACTTTGGCATGCATAGCCTCCTGTCCAGTGTATTGAGAGCCCCTAGCACTGGATTGAAGTAGTCATGTGGAGGCATGCCAAAGTATGCATATTGTGGAGTGAAGAAGTCATGTGAAAGAAACCCATGAGGAGGTGGCGAAAAAGGAGGCGGAGGTGGTAGAGGAGCTGCACTTGAACTTGCACCTTAGTAAATTGTCTCACTCTTGCACCCCTAGGAACCGTAAACCCTAAACCTCAAACCCTATAACCTAAACCCTAGTAACACGTAACCCTAAAACCCTAAACCCTAAGCCTTAAACCTTAAACCCTAAAATCTAAACCATAGACCCTATATGATGTCCAATAGGGTTGTTAAAAAACATCACCAATAGTTTTGCCAAAGAAAATTTAGTACTAGGTATATATAATATAATAAATAAAATGTATGGATTCATATATCATTATTGTACATCGTATAGTTTTAATGTGATGATTGTTGATATTTGGATCCATACGAGACCAATGTAGAATATGTGCAGATTAATACATACATCTTATTATTTTCAAACCCATATCCAAATGAGAGTATACAAGAATATAGTCAATAAAAATATTAGTCACACCAAATTTGATTTATCATTAACCACCCAAACTAAACTAATAATACTCTTACAAGGCATAGTCAGAGATAGGTTTGGTTGTGTCTCGCCCACGTGACTCGGCATTGCTCGTGTTAGCACAACATGATGGGGTCATGGTAAATCATCTATTTCTCAATATGTAGATCAATTACTCTTGGCGCATCGTTGCCCTCTTCACCGAAGTTTCAACACCAGCGGAACTTGACATTTGACGTGGGGCTGCATCGTCTTGATCTTCAGTGGAAGGGTAAGTCCTACGTTCCACCGGTCACAGCAATTAGAATTGTCTTGGTTCAGTCCGATCTTCTGATTTGCTATGGTTGCTAGTTGTGGTATCAGTTTCAGCTTAAGTTACTTTGTATCCTGGGTTGATCTGGTCGAGCACTTTGGGTGATTTGCGTTGGTTTGATATTTGTTATTTAACATATTTAATTTGATACCGTCTCGGTTTGGTCCAATCTATTAGATTGCATTTATCAAATAGTTTATATCATGCTGATGTATCTTGCTCATTGTTTTATTGGAGTACCGGCCGATAAGTTATCAGTCATCAGCTCATCGACTTGATAGCAATCTAGATCTTTTTAGTATCTATCCTGACATTGCTAAGCGTAATCTTGAACTATCTCGGTTTGGTCCGATCTTCTATGATTATTCTTAGTAATCTAGGCTAGATATTTTATAGATCTTGGTCATTTGTTAGTTGTTTATAGCCGATGATTTTTGTTGATCTACATGCTTATCATATTTACAGCGATAGAATAGCTGACTGCCTTAATGCATTATTTTTATACCAATCGGTTTGATTTATTTGGATCGATAATTACTTTGTAGTGCATCAACTTACGAGGATCACATGCTAGTTGGTTTTAGACGATTGTAGCAAATGATTTACTATTTATTTAAACTATTTGAGTTCACATGTATCGGATTCTCAGCCGATCCAAGCTTTCAATAGCCGATTGATCAGCCTATCGGCTAAATACTGCTACATCAACGTCCGATCGGTTGGTTTCTCAGTTACCTATCGGCTTGATAGCCGATCGACTTGTTTTACTATTTATTTGTTAGTTACATGATCAAACTGACTGACACGCTTGCGCACCTTCTAAGAATTTAGCTCGTACACTAGAGCAGTCTTAGAGTGACTTTCGGACTTCGTGTGTGACACGTCAGCGTTCACGTTGACATCAACAATGATATGAGGTCATTGTGAGCTGCACTGTCGCATAGGCTCGGACTACAGGGGCGTGTCGTACGTAGCAGGCCACATGAGCCTAGCTTGCCGTTTGGCCAACTAGCGTTGCAACTTGAATTTTAAAAAATATTATAACATGTTATTAATATTATTTTTTATGTGTCATATTTTAATTGTTACATATATTTGTTATTAACATATGGGTCTATGAATCTCACAGTTCTTTTCTTTTCACAATAAGCTAAGTTACTATGAACGGTTAATATATGAAATCTACCATTATTTTTTCTTTTAAAAATAGAGTAGATAAAAAAACAAGGAGTTGTTGGTGGTGGGGGTAGTACTACTATAAACATTTTCGCCTTAGGGTTGTGAAGTAACCTTGCCGTAGCAATATGCATTAGTTAAGTGAACAAAGGCCGTGTTCGGCTCTCTACATAAGTTAACTTATCATTCTCGTTTTTCACGCACATGTTTCTTGACTACTAAACGGTGTATTTTTTTTTACAAAAATTTTCTATAGGAAAGTTGTTTTAAAAAACCAAATTAATATATTTTATATTTTTTTAATAATTAATAATTAATTAATCATGTACTAATCTATTACTATGTTTTACGTTTTCCGCGTCAGGTAAGTTAACTTAGATTTAGGGCCGAACGCGGTAACTAGGAGAACAGATCATATGTGCAAGGATTTCATTAGAGCCAATGCGGCCGGATTCGTTTCCAAGTAGTAGAAGACGATGGGACGAGCAAGTCCAAGATCCAACCAACACACATGAGTCCGTGACTGCCCTTTTCATCCGTCATCATTTATATCGACGGTCCTTTTTATGTACGCATGCATATGTACAATCACCATCACATGCATGCATTATTAGATAGTAAAGTAGCTGGAACTATTTCGATAATCAGCATATATATAAATGATTAGATGAATGTCAATTAAGCCAACTGCTACTCCAATTGGAGTAAATAATTATATCGATCAAGCAGTATTCTTGCTAGAGATCGACGACGTTAATTTCCTTGTAATTATCTGATGACAATTAATAATTAATTAATCAACGTTGACTGAAGCCGATCGATCGAACAACGAAATAGTAGTAGTAAAATGGTAAGATGTTTGACGCCGTTGATTTTTTGACACATGTTTGTGTCTATTCGTCTTATTTAAAAAAATATTGTTAAATATGTAAAACTATATATATGCATAAAAATATTTTTAACAATACATGAAATGATATAAAAATAATTAATAATTATATAAATTTTTAAATAAGACAAACGGTTTAACGACGGCATACATTTAATTTAGAGATGAAGGGAGCATTAGCTAGTACCTAGATATATAGTAGGCTATGGCACGAGGAGGGAGATAATGTCGAGGACGACAGTGCAGAGGCGGCGCAGACCCTCTTCACGCCTCACCAGCTCCGACGGGTATCCGTACCCCCGCGGAGTTTGGGTTCGTCGGAACAGTGCCCTGCACATGGTTGGGTACTCAGCCGCCGCACTGACGTGCACGAACGCGTAGTCGTAGGCCTCCTCCTTGATGGCCTCCTGCGCCGAGGCCAGAGCCTGTCGCGCGTCGGCGTACCTGGCGGCACACGCACGGAGCAGCGCCGCACGCTCCGGCACCTGAGATTGATATGCAGCCGCGCTAGCGAGGACCGATGTTCCGGCTGCTGAGGCGTTTGTGGCGGCGGCGGATGCGGCGATGGCGCAGAGGCCGCGGACGTCGACGGCGGTGGAGCTGGAGGGGTCGGCAGCAAGAGCGGCCACGCAAACATCGTAGTAGGTTGTGGAGTTACAGGTGGACTGCACTAGCTGCTGCAACTGGGGCTTATTGTTAGCCGCAGCCGAGGTGGCGCGACCGGCGGTGAGGAGGATGAGGAGAAAGAGGAGGGACGCACCGGGCGGCACCATTGCTAACTTGCTAAGGAGTAGATAATTAATTGATACTAGTACTGGAGGTGTCTCTTATCTCCTGTTGGATATGTAGCATGGCGCAACGGCATTGCAAGCTCTCCTCCTGCCTGGAGGCTGTCACTGCCACACTCACATGCACTATGTCCCTATCTGCTATCTGGTTCACGTGACGTATGATGCATGGTCTGTTTATAAGCCAAAATTTATATTTTTAAATTTAAATTTAAAGTTATATTTAGGATTTTTTTTCATCATAATTTATTTTTCGGACTTTGTGAATCGGATCGACTTCAAAATATATTTTTCGAGGATCCCCAAAGATCCTACGCAGGCTGTAAGAGGTGCACCTAAGATGGGCTGGGCCGGGAGGGAGGAATAGTGCGCCTACAAAAACTTTCTTTACTCATTATCATTTTTTAGATTTTTTTATTTGTTCACTTTATTATTTTTTTGTGTGTTTTTCTACACCATCTTAAACTTTTTTCCTCTGTACAATAATTTGTGTATAATATTTTATTTTTCTACATAATCTCATTTTTTGTGTGTTTTCTACACAATCTGATATTTAGTTTTCTTTTTTGTTTTTGATCCAATCTTAAATTTCTTTGTGTTTTCTCTACACATTATGTTATATTTTTGTGTTATTCATTCAAAGAGCGAAAAAAAGGCCCCATATTAGCTATGAATGAGCGGATCATCGATCGAGCAGATCGTTCGGGGGGACTCTCCTATAGGCTATAGTCCTATACTAGTCCTACTGCTGCTTTTATCGTTCGATTTTAGCAAGCTAAACATGCATGCACGGGCGAATTGGGCGTGAGCGATGGATGGTTGGTGTACGTTGGTCCTTGCATCCGCTCTTCGTTCTCGTCCATCTAACGAGGCTGCAGGCAGGGTCATTTTTCAGAGCAGAGAGGGAGCTCGAAAAAAGGATTCTAGTTAGGAAGAGAGAAAACTATTACACTCATACTGTTATACAGAGAGGAGAAAAGAGAGAAAGCTAGCTAGAGATCGATCATATCAATTGAGATGGCTTCTTTCGGCGAGGCCCCCGGCGGAAACGCGGCGAGCGGCGAGAAGATCTTCCGGACCAAGTGCGCGCAGTGCCACACGGTGGAGCGCGGGGGTGCGCACAGGCAGGGGCCAAACCTTCATGGCCTCTTCGGCCGACAGTCCGGCACCACCCCCGGGTACGCCTACTCCACCGCCAACAAGAACATGGCCGTCATCTGGGAGGAGGGCACCCTCTACGACTACCTGCACAACCCCAAGAAGGTTCTCATCTGTATACACCATCTTCTTCTTTCGTTGTGTGTCTCTATTTTTTCCTCTAAATCCCACCCAAGTGTACACAATCAACGTCCGCTCCATATTATAAGATTTTATATGTTTATGTATATTTGTTTATATATCAATATATGTGTTTTATATATATGTAGTCATATAAATAAATTTAGGCAAGACTAAAAGGTCTTATAATATATAACAGAGGAAATAGTGATCATCTAACACCCTTATTTCAAAATTCACATGCTACTATAAATATAATTTTCACAAACAACCCCTTATATATGATACATAAGGACCAGAGGAGCCATTGTATGCGGTGCGCCATTGTATGCGGTGCGCTATACCGGGAAGGGGTGAGGTGGATGGCATGTCTGCGAAAACATCATCTTCGCATTAAGAGACAGACCAGCCAACAGTCTGATTATGCCCATTTTGATCGCTTACAAAGGTCTTTTCTACTACAGTGACATCAACCTGCTCTACGCATAAAGTAGACACATTCTCACGATAGCACACTTACCCTTTCTTTTACATGAATTACATTTACATTTTCACATCGTGTAAAAAAAATTAATCTGCTTCATGAAATCATGGTTGAAGCATGATGGCTTATAAGCATGCCATTATCCACACAGGCTTCCAATCTAGTGTTAAACTACCACAATAACACTATTTCTAGGCCAGTTAATCCAAACTAACTACTTTATACTTAAATAGGTTGAGTGTTAACTTATACGACAGAGGTACATAAATTTGTCTCCGTGTCATGCTTTTCATGGGCTATATGAATAACTAAGCTTTAGCTCTGATACCAAATATAATACGATGATTTCAAATTAAGTCTTTCTATTTTGATTTGGTCGCAGTACATCCCTGGCACCAAGATGGTATTCCCCGGCCTGAAGAAGCCGCAAGAGCGCACCGACCTCATCGCCTACCTCAAGGAATCCACCGCTTGATCGATCCATATCGCCTCCATGTATGAAGGAATTGATCTTCCTCGACACTTCAATTGATCATCTGCATGTGCTGTCTGCAAGACCATTCATAATTTCGTAGCTAGTATTATTATTTACTGGAATATGTATGTATATCTCTAATAAGCATGTTTGAGTCGATCCACCGATGAGTACGTGCGTATTTGAAGTATCTATAAGAGTATTATCTTATTAATTTTACTTCAGACAAACATGCATGTACGCATGAATTGATGCATATCGATCCATTTCAATGCAGACCAAAGTTAATTGTAGCTAGCATGCAGGATCGCATTCTGACAACGGGCATATATTGTTTCAAAAAAAAAAGACAACGGGCATATATTAGTTAGATGATTCCGAGCATATATATAGTAAAAACCTCCATATGTGTTATTGATGTTCTTTGGCACTCTGCAGTGATCTGATATGTACCTAGCTAGATTATATTTCGCCCAACCTTGGATAACAAAATATTGTCAGTGTTATTGTTATTGTAAATTTGGATGAAAAGATCAAAAGTTCCGATGCTAACCGGAAAAACTAAGTCTCGCGTCTTTTCTTATACTTGTAGCCACATTTTCAATTTAAAAACTTAAATTTAGAGTTGATGTTGGGGGGTTTTCATCGTACTTTATTTTTCAGCATTTGTTTTTATATCACTAAGAATACTTATATAAAAGATTTAACCATAAATTATTTTTTAATCAATAATAAGTCATTTTACGCATTAGAATACTTAAATGTCGCTAGGATTTGAGGCCTCTCAGCAGTTCACTGGATAGAAGAGGAGTATGGTGACCATTGAGTCAAGATAATATTTGTAATTAGATAATTACATGTGTTATATATATATATATATCAAATCACGATTCAATCAAAAAATTTCCGGACACGCGCGATAATTTTGCAGTCCCTTGCCACCTGACAAAGGGCCTAAATAAAAAATATTGCTAGCCGCTGTCATCGTCCCTCCGTGCCGGCCAGCCTGCCATCTGTCGCGTAGGCATTCCGCCATCTAGGAGGGCGGCAGGATGTTGGATTTGTGAATTTTTAAAATAAAAATTTAATTTTGTAAATTATGTAATAAATAAAATTAAAAATTCTAAAAACTTTTAGGGTTCAATATTGTACTACTAGTACTTGGGCCAGACCAAACCACCGGCCCAGAAGTGGCGAGGCCATTAGCGTCCGCATCCTTTAAGGCAAGAGGGAGATATCTCCCTTCCCTTCCTTTCTCTCCCCTCAGCCTACGGTAGTCAAGTCAGCCGAGGCGGTCGCCGGAGGCAACGACCGCGATGGCGCCGTCCCTCGTAGTCTTGTCCACCGCCGTATCCTACATCCTACTAGCCGCAGCCATCTCCATATCATCTTCTCCGCCGGTGCCGGAGGACGGCATCCGGGTCATCTCCGCCGAGAAAAGGGTTCGGCCGCTCGATCTCTCCCACACACATTTCTAATTTGTAAATCTTGGTTGCTTGTTTGAGGACCAAACCTATACCTAGTTACTTACTCGAATCTCGAGTTAACAGCTGACATCTATTGTTTGATTTATCAACCGGTGTGTATGTTTGCGTGGATCTAATGCACTGGATCAGGATTTATTACCTCTGTTTAATTTTCCTTTTTCATGGACCGTATGCTACTTTGTACCACTTCATCGTTTTAACTTTGTGAATGGCGAAGCACAGTAACACACTTACCGAAATGCAAAATCCTGCAGATCGACCTAACCAGCCCCGTCGTCAAAGTTTTCCTCACACTTAAGGTAAATCTTGATATTGATTCAACCAATTGTCAACTCGGCAAGATCTGCATTTGTAGTCACAGTTGAACCTCTTCCAGGTCGAGAATGATGCCACTGCCCCTGAAGCATCTCAAGTTCTCCTCGCATTCACACCCACAGAGGTTGAACATCTCGCAATTGTCAAGGCGACCAGAGCAGAGGGAAAGCGCAAGAAGAAGATATATGTGCCCCTCTCCATCAAAGCCTCTGATATCGCTGCCCTTCCAAATGGCGCTCGCCTGTACTCTGTTTTGCTGAGCAGTCCACTAAAACCTTCTGAGGTGACGACACTGGAAGTATTTTATGCGCTGACACACTCTTTAGAGCCCTTCCCAGCAGAGATCACCCAGTCAGATCCCCAGCTGGTTTACTACCGTGACAGTGCTGTGCTTCTATCTCCGTATCATGTTATGGAACAGGCTACCTACATTAAAATGCCGAGTAATAGTGTGGAGTCCTTCACGAGGGTGGATCCCACCAGTCGGGCTGGTAATGAAGTGAAATACGGCACATACAGCAACCAGATTCCAAACTCCTACTTGCCCATACTTGTGCATTATGAGAATAATCATCCATTTGCTGTTGTTGAGGAACTTGTGCGCAACGTGGAAATTTCTCATTGGGGGAGTGTCCAAATCACTGAGCAGTATAAGCTGAAACATGGTGGTGCTCGGCACAAAGGAGTCTTTTCAAGGTTAGCTGTGAGCCTGCAAGAATATTTCACATTGGTCTTTTCATCATATCTGGTATTCAGCTCTTGGAATCCAACTGCTTGGACTATCTTATTTTAGCCATCTCAATGTCTATAGTGCAAATCAAATTACAAAACCATTCCAGCAACCCATGATTCATGACTTAAAAGCTGAACCCCTTGTTTTAGGCATCTGTCAACCTTTTTCCCTACAATATAGGTCCTCTAGCATCTGACAACAAAATAATTAAAAAAACTGAATACATCCCAATATTTCTTTACTTCTGGATATGTCAGTCACACATTCCATGACGAATTCAAATAGTTACAGGCATATATATATGTGCTAGCAACAGGCCTTACAGATATCAGATATGCAAATCAGTAACCTTTCATTTGAAGATGTATGAAGTATTACCGAATCAGTCCTTCTGTGTATTGTTTGGTAAACTTAGTTTAATGCTTTGTGGTTACTCATTTGGGTCCTTTCTTGCTAGGCTTGAGTATCAATCTAGGCCTTCTATAAGTGGAGTGTCATCATTTAAGAATCTTCTTGTAAGGTTGCCTCCTCGAGTTCATTCAGTATATTATCGCGACGAGATCGGCAACATCTCTTCATCCCATTTGCGTAGTGATTCACACAAGGTACAATATGTTTCTCCATGTGGTGTGGTGAATCATATGCTAGTGGAATATAAGATAGCCTTTTACCTTAATGTAAAATTTTTGACGTGATTGTTTTTCTTTAATGCAGTCAGAACTTGAAATTGAGCCCAGATATCCATTATTTGGTGGTTGGCACTGCACATTCACCATTGGCTATGGTTTGCCATTGCAAGATTTTCTCTTTGAATCAGATGATGGTCGGCGCTACTTGAACCTTACTTTTGGGTGCCCTCTGTTGGATACAGTGGTCAATGATCTTACTATCAAAGTAAGAATACAAACTATTAAATATTCTGATGATTCATATTTCTCATTTGGTTCTAAATGTGCCTTCATTTAAAAAGAAACAATATTATAGAGCTTTTTTAAGGTGCTCCCTCTTACCACTAGGGTGGTAAGAACCAACTATAAATCCTGGCCATTCACTTTTTATTTGTTTTGTCTAATGATAAATATATTAGCAGAAAAAGGAAAGCATTAATGACTACAACATTCCTTCTAAAGATAACCATATGCAAGAAATCCGGGCACAGTAAATTTCCAAACGTTCAAACGATTGAAATGGACATGCATGTTATTATTTTAATATGTTAAGTGGTTATTTAAATTTTGTTGATAACCAAAGTTCCATAGGAAATCATGGTATGACATTAGTATTCGTAAAAACAAAAATTTACATTGTACAAATCAAATGGACCGTAGCTTTAAAATCCAAAATTAGGATTGCTACAATGAAATGAACAATTATTTAGTTTTCAAATTATTTGAAAATTTCATAAGCATATAAGTGATTTACAGTCTGACATATGAACACCAAATTTGAATTATGGTAATTTGGTAGTACAATTTAAAATTCTCATTAAGGAATTAAACATATAAAAGTTGAAAAATTATAAAAGTAAGTACCTTGCTATGTTGTAATTCGAATTTTGAATTATGACAGCATTTCATTAATTACTTACCATGTAGGCATCAATATTTATAGCAGATAGACAGATTTTATCTTTCCTTTCTTTGTGATCTCTTACCTCTAATGAGGTAAGATCAATCCTAACCATCGGATGAACACAAAATGAATGGTCCAAATAATCTTGGAGCACTCTAAAAAAATCCAATATTATATCATCTAGCAGATGTCCAGGAATGTTGTTCAATTCATACACAATATGCTCATGACTGATCTTCAACCTAAATTCAATCCATTATTTTATTTTCGGTCATACTTGACTAGTTATGTTCATCTGCATATCTCATATTTCATCTCTGTTACAACTGTGAGGGTTCTTAACCAAGCAAAAAAAGATTCTTGGGGAAACGGACTGAATAGATGTTTGTTTGGAAGAAATGATTATAGGACTTAGATGTTATTTTTGGGCATGTTTACATCCTACAATATCATCCATATATCTTTTGGTGTTATAGGTTGTGCTTCCTGAGGGATCCAAAAATCCACAAGCTCTAGTTCCTTTCCTGTTGGAACAGTATTTTGAGGTAATCCCATCTTTCTTTATTGTCATTCTTCTGTTCGTATATCTATGTTCTATATTTTAGTGCTAAGCAGCAAGTTTACACCTATATTTTAACAAATTATTATCAACAGATGATTCAGTCTAAGAACATTGGCAAGTTATCTTTGTTATTTCAGTGGATCATCTGTCTTCCACTAAGGCTTATGGATGTTAAAACTGCATAGTGCCAATATTATCTCTTGAGCCTTCCATCTATGTATGTAATGCTGGCGGCAGCCACCAGCTGATTGGACGTCGTTTGTGCCATTAGTTTGTGGACATGTGCCCCTTGGTATTTGGGACAGGGCGCACCCCTAGTATATTGCTCCTTGAGCCATTTGCACTTGCATGTGCCTGCTGTTGCCAAACAGTTGGACCATCCGCTCTGCTAGTTGAGCTGAAACTATGAAATGGAAATATGAAGCCTTCTAGAAACTAGGCACTTGCCTAGCTGATGAGCGCAGCCCTCTGGTCATGGCAACAATGGAAGTGGACATAGGAGTAGCTGAGAGAGAGAGAGAGAGAGACCTCGCATGTGGAGCCGGCCTGGACTTCTCATTCGGAAATTGCTTTGGTTCTTTTATTGACTGATGGTACTTGGTGCAAAGGTAATCAGTATTGGGATACTAGGTAGGATCGTTTTTTTTTCCTAGTACCATCGAATCGAGATACTATCATAGTATAGGGATACTATCAAATTTTAGAAAGTACATACTTTTATATAAAACATATAATATGTTAAATTAAAACATATAATATTGTTTTTGGTAAATTTAATTAATTTTTATAAACTTGAGCATACTTATTCACATAATTTCCAATCCACCTTATTTAAAATATATTTTCGTAGGATTGTAGGGATCGTAGAATCGGGATAGTACCTAAGATTTGGTAGTATCATGCGGAAGTGAATAGTAAGATCAGGATACCATGAAAGTTAAGATACTAGGTAAGATCATAGTATCGTAAGATACTAACAGATTGGGATACCGAGTATCCCAATCTAATGAATCACGAGTATATATGATGCTGCCCATTTCATGTTCTATTTCTTGTTGATTAATTATATTTTTGGCAATCTGTTACATACTACGAATTTGAGACATAATTTCACCAAGTTAATGTCATGTATTTTTCTACATGATGAAGAAACAATAAACAATAGAGCGATAGAAAAAAATAGTAATGAAATGAAAGAAGAGAGAAGAAACATTTGGGATTGAATGCAAATTGATTTATGACTTAGTTTTAAAAACAATTTTTTTAAACAAGTGTGGAGTATTACGTCCACAGCTTTCATGGCTTGGTTTCTATCATGAACTGTGCATAGTTCTGTAGAATGGAGTAGGTACAGTAACAGGGCACCAATAAGTATTATTGCGAGGAAATTTAACCATGAGCATTTAGTTTGTTCCTTCTTACCTTGATAATATCTTGCCCTTTTTGGATTTCAGTACCTGAAGATTATTGTTTGATAGTGATATATGCTACGATGCAGACTAGTTATTCATACCTTGATGTTGTTGGAAGGACGACAGTGGTACTAAAGAAGAAAAACGTAGTTGGAGAGCACAATGTACCTTTCCAGGTACTTTCTGACAGACATGCCTTGTTCTATTTTTACGTTTGATTTTGATTAGTAATTGTCTTGAGTGTTGCTGATGTGAAACTCCACTGCAGGTGTATTACGAATTCAACCCGATCTTCATGCTCGCAGAACCATTGATGCTGATATCGGCAGTGTTCCTGTTCTTTGTAGCCTGCATTGCTTATCTTCACATGGATCTTTCCATTGGGAAATCATAGGCCTCTTGACGAGCAGGTCATCAAGAGATATTTAGAGGCGCTCACCACACTTGGCCTTCTAGTTATCACTGTTGAATCAAGGCTGTTTTGTACCGAGATGTTGGTTGTACGGCTCCTGTGGGGTACAGAAGATGGTCTTTTTGTAGAACATAAAATGGTTGTGGTAGGAATGTGATAGTGCGGATGTGATGGCATTTCGTAATTATCCATACTGATTGATCAGCTCAGTTATACTATTTAACGACTGGTTTGTTTCCTGACCTGTGGCCCTGTGTTAGTATCAGCTGTTGAATGAATAGAAGTGATTTTTTTTAAAAAAAATCATTTTTATGAACCTTGCGCAACAATCATGTTGACATGTAGGCTCATCCTTTGACTTTTTTATGGCACATATATAGCAATCTAAAAGTAAATTTTAAAAATAAATTACGATGAAAAACCTTAAAAATCAAGGACAAAGTTAAAGTTCATTGACAAATCTGCGAAACATGGAGTCTCATTTTTGCAATTTTTTCACGAAGAATTCAGAAGGCTTAGGGTTTACAGCCTGTTGAACGAACAAAAGTACCCCTTTTTCTCCCAATTTTGCGAAGGTTTTACAACAACAGGACAGAAAAAACTTTGAAGGGAAATGGCAAAAAAATAACTTTGCGCAGGAAACGTGCTGGATGGGCCTCGAATCCCCACCATACCTTAATCTGGCGTATTGGACCAACTCGGCCATTAGATGATCTTAACGATTAACGATGTTATAAAATTTGCAGTATTTGACGATTTTCTTTTAACTGATGAGTTAAGGGGTGGAGGTTTTTACCTGTGTGCCATTAAAAAAGATGATGTTGGCCTCTGTGCCACTAAAAAGTTCGGTCCTACCTTTATGCCATCATCGAACTTTATCATGCTCTCCACGTCATTCCGTCCATGTTCCGGTAGAGTTTCACCATTTGACAACTTCTGACATGTGGACCCAGACTAAAAAAATGTTCATCTTACCCTCTTAGGCGCTGGCATAGTGGGCCTCAAATCCCGGTGACGGCGACCATGGTCTCCTCCTCCCTCCTCTCCTCCCCCAAACCTTGCTGCTCCTCCACGAACCGCGCCTCCACCCCGCTCCGCCCTAGCGCGCTCCTCTCCTCCCGAGTCACCGCCCACCCTAGGGCTCCACGCCGCCACCGCGCCATCGCCTTCGCCTGCCCCGTCCAGGCCTACATGGAGGCGCCGCACCGGCCGGAGTATGTCCCTAACCGCATCGACGACCCCAACTACGTCCGCATCTTCGACACCACCCTCCGCGATGGGGAGTAGTCCCCCAGGGCCACCATGACCAGCGTCGAGAAGCTCATCATCGTGCGCCAGCTCGCCCGCCTCGGTGTTGACATCATCGAGGCGAGGTTCCCGACCTCCTCCCCCAACGACCTCGACGCGGTGCGCTCCATCGCCATCAAGGTGGGGAACACACCCATCGGGGAGGACGGCCACGTGCCCGTCATCTGCGGCCTCTCGCGATGCAACAAGCGAGACATTGACGCCGCCTGGGAGGCCGTGTGGCATGCACGGCGGCCACGTATCCACACATTCATCGCCACCAGCGAGATCCATATGCAACACAAGCTGAGGAAGACACCCGAGCAGGTGGTGGCTATTGCGAACTCATGAAACAGGTCCATTAAACTTTAGTGAGGTGGCGTTGATCTTGAGGTGACCTGGTGTAGACTTAGTATCAAGTACTGGATTTACTTTGGTATGTATATGGAAAGTACTATACTTTGGTATGTATATGGAAAGTACTATGAAGACCATATATTGAGTACATAATCCTTGTACTGCTGAGAGATATCGTATATTGAATACATCCACCCTTTACTGCTAAGAGAAAAGATTGTTGACAATGTCAACATTTTATTAAGTAATTTTATCAGTAAATTATAGAGAATGCTAGTTGGTAGCTATTGAAATTTTATGGGTCTGTGAAACGTGGTCATCTTATTTGCAAACAAAAAATAATTTATGAATGAAACTTTTATATACATGTGTTCTTAAGCAAAGGCTAAAAAATAAACTATAATAAAAAACCCTCAAAATAACTCTAAATTTAATGTTGAAACCCTAAAAACATAGGCATGTATACTCCCTCCAAATGGCATATAGGAAAACCAACTTGCCAATATTGCATCTCAACCCTAAGGGCAACTGCCTCATTTTAATCAACCGTTAGTACCAAAAACGGACGGAATGGTGTGGAGGACGCGATAAAATTCGACGATGGCATAGAGGGAGGACCGAACTTTTTAGTGGCACAGAGACCGGCACCATCTTTTTTTTATGGCGCACAGCTAAAAACCTCTAAGAGCATCCCAGCAGCTCATCTAAACTTGGTCATCCATATCTTCATTTGAATGATCATCTAAAATATTTTCATCCTTCATATTCTTTTGTACTCCAGCAGATCATTTATATATGACATCCTCTATATCTATTTAGAGGATTGGAGAGAAAACATTTAACTATAGAGTTTCTTTCTCCTAATATGGATGACATCCAAAAATAGATGATGAGATAGATATTCTGCTGAAACTCAATTTTAACTCTTCATCCTTTATTTCTATGATAGAGGATGAAATAGATGAGTGTTGGGGATGGCAAGGGCGACACCGGCCTTTCCGTTCCCCGAGTCCCACTTTTCCCCACGAGAAGCCCGTTGAGCAGAAGAAGAAGACTCATGGCGATGGCACCCAAAACCCTAGCAATGCCCTAGACTTGACTAGATAGCGGAAGCCTGAAGGAAGGAAGGAAGGTGGGAGGTATGGGTTCGAAATCCAACACGGAGAGGGCGAGGAGGGCGCTGGACGCCATGAAGCAGCTGGGTTTCTCCAAGAAGGAGGCCACTCCTGTCCTCAAGAACCTCCTCAGGCTCTTCGGCAACAACTGGGAGCCCATCGAGGATGAGTGCTACCGCGCCCTCGCCGACGCCATCCTCGACCGCCACCAGGTGAGATGCGATGCCTATTTCGACTGACCCTTGTACTATCTATCAGATTTGACTAACTTGCTGCCGTGGGGGTTCAGGAGACCGCGCCCCAAGCCGCCGATATTGGGGATCAGGAGGACCGGGAGCTTGGCGGCTGCAGTGCCACGCCGGACGAAGCCGTCTGTGGTGGTTCGCGTGTTGCGGATAACGATACCGACGAACCTCTCACCAAGAAGCCAAGGACCAACTCAACTGATTTAGTGACGCGCCAGAGGGGCACCTCTCATCATCCTCAATCGCCGCATCCATCCCTTGCGGATGACCAAGATGCTACTGCCGCTATCTCACCCCAAGCCCATGGTGGATCTCCTCAATTCCGTCCACAAACCAAGGCCTCCGTACGACTTTCTGTTACAGCACCCAAGAGGCCAAGACAAATGATGGATGAAGATTTCCAACACACTGCATTCCTCAAGGAGCCTAAGCCTGAACCCGATATGGACGCCAGACAAGGCGCCGCTGTTACATCAGACTGCCCAAATTCCCAACCTGGCCTAATCGACTATCCGCTCAATGCCAGCTCCTCAAGGGTCACACTTCCTCTGGCATTGCCTCCACCTGATCAAAATGTTCCACAGATTTCAGGTTTTCTTACACAATTTTAATTGATTCTTCCATTTTTGTCATGCCTTAGATAATAGGTGTCATAGGTGGTCATTACTTCTATGTTTACATTATGCATTTTGCTTTTTGTTGGTTTGGCATTTTAATTAGAGTGTCAGGATGTAATTTAACTGGCCAGTTTGTGTGGCCATTAATTATAGGGGTGTTTGGATCCTAGCTTAAATTTGCTAAGCTAGCTTTCGCTCACACAAGATTGGTAACGTTGATTGTGCACAATCTCTCTCTCTATGCACTTGCTTGTCTGTGCAGGAGAGCCAGCTTGCCTCTCCGTGTGCGGTGATGACTGCTGTCATTGGCTATCTTGCCATCCAGTCTGAGGTAGCTGACCTTGCTTAGTGAGGCTATAACTTTGCTAGACTGCTAGCTGCCTAGCCATAGTCCATAGATCCAAGTGCACTGTGCACCCTATATTTTAAGAAAAAATGTTTGGTGCCTATTATGTTGAAAACATATCTTGGGGCATTCAGTTGGTTACTTGGTTTACTCCTCTCATCCTCTTAAAAGTCCTAGACTAAAGTAGGCCGTATGCCTTTCCATATCTATTCTTTGCCACAATATAAAACATAACCTTTTTATTCGATCAGTTCATTCTTATATTTTATTCTTCTCGCCTTTCTTCCAAAGCTCTGTTCACTCAATAACTTTTTAATTGATCAGTCCAGTCTCATATTTTATTCTTCTAGCTTTTTGTGTTTATAAAAAATCCTTCCAAAGCTCTGCTCGCAATCTTTGTTCAATATCTTAGTGTGATATTTTTTCATGGGACATCTCCAATTGTTTGATGAAACATATGAATAGTGTGCTTATTCTGGTTGGACTCATTTAGCTACGAACTTTATATAGGTCTGAAAAAAGGGACAATTCAGTCTTGTTGCATGGTGAACACTGGGAAAGGATCTTCAGTTGAAAGCATGCAGGAAGCAGCTTGTTTGAATATTAATGTAGCATCATCCACTATGGGTGAGGTCAAAATGTCACTAAAATGCAGTGCTGTCCCAAAGTTCCGCATGCCTTCTTTAGAAGCAGTTTTCAAGATGGTGGAGGATAAATATCTTCACTCATACAAGATTCTGCCTCCTGAATTTTCTATTGGTAGCCTTATGAATGAGATATGCCAGTGTGTTGTACAACTAGGGAGCGATCATACTGCGGAACATAACACAGAATCAGAAATTGCTGGCAATGGGAGAAGCTCACAAAACGAGTCAATAACAGGTAACATTCCATTTGTGAAGCCAATAGCATGTGAGAATGCTGGAAACAGGAAATGTAAATCTGCAGGAGAATCATTTATTGTGGAAGGCTCAGGGAATTCAACTATTGCTAACCAGCAGCCTCATTTGGCACTTGCCAACTTGAAGCCTATCCATGATGTAACTGATATATCCAAGGGAGAAGAGAGAGTGAGGATATCAGTGGTCAATGAATTTGCAAGTGAGAAATGTCCGCCTTCCTTTTATTATATACGAGGGAACCTTGTTTTTCAAAATGCTTATGTAAACATCTCCGTCGCAAGAATTGGTGATGAAGATTGTTGTGCTGATTGCTTTGGTAACTGCTTGTCTGCACCTATACCATGTGCTTGCGCAAGAGAAACTGGGGGTGAATATGCATATACAGTAGAAGGTTTGGTTAGGAAAACATTCCTTGATGAATGTGTCTCTATGAATCGTTTTCCAGAAAAACATCACAAGTTTTTCTGTACAACATCTTGCCCATTTGAGAGATCTAGGAATGAATCTTCACCAGAGCCTTGCAGAGGGCACCTTGCTAGGAAGTTTATCAAGGAATGCTGGAGTAAATGTGGTTGTAACATGCAATGTGGTAACCGTGTGGTTCAACGTGGCATCACATGCAATCTGCAGGTAGTATTTAATGCTTTTGTGACTTGTATTGGTATGTATGTTATACTTAGCACTAGCAATGTGCAAATCGTACTAATGCTGAATGGTTGGATTACTGTCAATTTGAACTTCCACAGGTATTTTTCTCAGGAGAAGGGAAGGGTTGGGGTCTTCGCACTCTTGATGAACTACCAAAAGGAGCCTTTGTTTGTGAATATGTTGGAGAAGTATTAACAAACACAGAACTGCATGAAAGGACACTTCAAAACATGAGCAATGGTAGGCACACCTTCCCTGTTCTTTTGGATGCTGATTGGGGTTCTGAAGGTGTAATGAAAGATGAGGAAGCTTTATCCCTGGATTCAACATTTTATGGGAATGTTGGGAGATTTATCAACCATAGGTGTGCTCTTGTTCTTTTGAAATTAATAACTAATGACAACAACAAAAATTTGCTTATATGTACCCACTTGTGATTTCTCTGTTTGAACACTTCATACATAGATGCTTTGATGCGAACTTAGTTGAGATTCCTGTTGAAGTGGAGACGCCTGATCATCATTATTATCATGTAGGTCCTCTTAGCTACTGAAAATTATGTATATGCATGTTAGGTTCCTGAAAAAAACCATATGATCGACATGCCATGTTCATGATATTTTCTATTCTGTTTTCCTGGGGGGGTTACGCAGCTTGCATTATTCACAACCAAGAAGGTGGAGCCATTTGAGGAGCTCACATGGGTAAGTCTTGCATATTTACTTCTGAATATTACTGCAGCATGTACTTTGTGCAAATGCCCAAATAAATGTGTTTCCTGCAAACAATGCACAATATATGTGAATAATTCTCTAGAAAGACCGAGCTTTAGCTGTTGCAACCTCTCCTTACTGTCCTTTGAGGCTTCTCTGATGTAAGTCTTGCATATTTACTTCTCAATATTGCTGCAGCATGTTCTTTGTTCAAATGCTCAAACAAATGTGTTTCTTAAAGAAACTCTTCCTGCAAACAATGAATGATTTATGTTAAGTACTTCTCTAGAAAGACCAAGCTTTAGCTGTTGCATCCTCTCCTTACTGTCCTTTGAAGCTTCTCTAATGTAATTCTTGGGTAATGCCCTTTCTAACACCTCTTCACATGCTTACAATGCAAATGCTAATCTCACAAGTTATGTGATTTACATATTTCATCTAGTTAGTCATGCTGTCTCGTCATCATTTCTTGGTTCAGTTATGATGGATGATCATTCGGGAAAATAAAACCTTTATCCTGCATTAGTGTTTGAATGACTCATGCCAGATTTTTAGTAATTGTGTGTCAACATTGTATAGCAGTATCTGCTGGCTAATTCATCCTCTTCCCAGTGAAGTAAAATAGTATCATCTTCTAGCCTCCCTTTTCCCCTGTTGCGTTTTTTGCATAACGCCTTTGAGTTTAAGGGGTCCAAGCCTGGAGCTGCTATAAAGGTGACACCTATTAAGATGTCCATGCAAGATGTTCCTCTTTACGTGTTATGTTTTTGGTTTCAGGATTATGGTATTGATTTTGATGATGGCAAAGATCCTGCCAAAGCATTTCAATGTCTATGTGGAAGCAGATATTGCCGCGGTACAAGGCATCCGAGTATGTTCTCCTTGCTTGGTTTAAAATCATTTGCTTCAGAAACTGCATGCCGGATTGTTCAGCATCCCCATTTTGCATATTTATTGGGAGTGAGTGATTTGTTTTCGAATGCCTTTTGCAGGGAAACGAGGGAAAGCTGCCGCAAAATGATCGAGGGAGATTTAGTAGAAGATTCGGTGTACTAAACTAATATCGTAGTTTAGCTACTACAATCCAGTCTCTGTTTAAAACGAGAACGATGCTTTTGGCTTGTAAAATGCTGCCGAGACAACCAGGTACCTATCCTTAGGGCATCAAGTGCTTATGTGGTGATTACGTTAAATGGAGCTTTCTTCACACACCTTATCTCAACCTATCACAAATATTATCTATTTACTTTTTCTCACATGCGTTCTATTCTAAATGAATCGCAATTTTATTTTAATCATTCTCATATAATTTCTTTCTTAATACTCATTCCTACATCTATATAGTTACATTCGAAACGGGAAGTATTAGAGCCTAATGGCATATCGTGAGTTCGTGGCAGGGCCCCCATGTCCAACCGTCCAAGCACCGCCAGATAATTTTCTCTTCCGTTTAGCCCACAGCCCCACAAATCCAAGACGGCTCTTTCCGGCCACGAATTTGATCCGATCGATCGATTGCCTCCCTCCCTCCCATCCCACCTGCAGCTATCTAGGCTTGGCTAGGCCGTCACCTCCAAACTTCCATATCCCACCCTTGGTATTCCAACTAGAAGCTTCTAAGACTATCTCCACCATGCAAGATTACAACTTCCCGGCGTGAGGTGTTTTTTTTTCCCTTTTCCCTTGTTAACTGTATAGGGTTTTTACTTCTTTTTAATTAAAATATAATTGACAATTCAATTTAGAAAAAAAAATACAATTTCCTTGTGTGCCAGTTTTTCGACTAAATAATTTCATCTGAAAAGATGATAAAACGATCATTGCGTGCATGCTGGAAAAATCAACGTTGAAAAAATCTTGACCAAACTGAACAATACCCCACTGATGAAGTGGTAGCAAGCAAAGAACGATTGAGAACGATTGAGGATAAGCAGGCAGATGCATGGTGCAGGTGGCTGGCTGGTAGGCGGTAGACGAACGGGGACGGGGAGGAAAAACAGCAATGGGGCCGGTCACGGGTCGCTGGAGGGATGCGGCACGAACTATACATAACATACATACACTGCGCCACAAGACAAAAGCATCGCTGGGCTGCTTCGCTAGTACCTACTGTTCATTAATTATATATAAGCTGGCTGGCTGATCGCTCGAATAATAGGAGACGAGTACGGAGTACAAAGTACCAACCAACCATATTACCAAGGCCCTTTTAACTCTTTGAAAGAAAGAAAGAAAGTAAGGCAAAATCAAAAGGGTCGTCTATTGATCATCTATTGATCAAATGTTTGAAAATTTAACTTCATCAATTAAATTCAGTCATTTTTATTAGATGATAATTTGAAAGCATACATATAAGTCAAAAATCCCATACATGCCTTTCTCTTAACCTCACATGCATTGCACGTGCATTTGACAGAAAAACAAAAAATCAAACATTTCCATAGCAAAAGTAAAATCAAAAAAGTTAGAACGAACCAACTTCCAGGCAGCACGCACGCACAGCTCAGACACAACACAAGAACCAATAATACGATTTGCAACGCACGCGTGGGAGGAAAAGCAGCATGTGAAGCTAACCGACGACGTCATGTGACTCCTTCCTTGGCTGCGCCTGCGCGCTCCGCTGATACCCAACCAGAAACTGCCGGATTACTAGCTACTCTTATACTATCGCTTAGCTTCCTATCGTCACTCTGTGTGCACTTCCGCCCGAGAAGAAGCTCGCCTCCCTACATGGCCATGGCGATGGCCACAGAGAAAGGCCGCGGCTGCGAGGTGGAGGTGGAGGCAAGAGGCATCAACCACCACATCCCCATCGCGCACTCTAGTCTCATGATGAAAATATGGAGCAGGGACGAGGCCGACGAAGGCGACCAACACCTCCACCCGACCCGCCACGTTCTCCGCAACGTCTCCTGCCGCGCCCGCCCCGGCGAGCTCCTCGCCATCGTCGGCCCCAGCGGCGCCGGCAAGTCCACCCTGCTCGAGATCCTCGCCGGCCGCCTCCACCCCTCGTCGCCTCCCGATCTGCTCCTCAACGGCGCCCCCGCCACCAGCGCCGACCTGCGCCGCGTCTCCGCCTACGTAACCCAGCGCGACGTCCTCTTCCCTCTCCTCACCGTGCGCGAGACGCTGCACTTCAGCGCCCGCCTCCGCCTCGGCACGCGCGTCTCGCCCAAGGACATCGATGCGCTCATCGATGACCTCACCCTCGCCCGCGTCGCCGCAACCAGGGTCAAGGACCTCTCAGGCGGCGAGCGACGCCGCGTCTCCATCGGCGTCGAGGCCGTCCACGACCCCGCGGTGCTCATCCTCGACGAGCCCACCTCCGGCCTCGACAGCGCCTCCGCGCTGCAGATCGTCGGCGCGCTCCGCGCCATGGCCGAGACGCGCCGCCGCACGGTACTGCTCAGCATCCACCAGCCAGGCGCGCGTATTGTAAAGATGTTCGACTCCGTCCTCCTGCTCGCCGGTGGCTGCGTCCTCCACCATGGCACCGTCGATGCCCTCCGCTCAATGCTCGCCTCCGCGGGTCTCACGCTTCCCCCGCACGTCGACACTGTCGAGTTCTCCATCGACAACGTGGACGCACTCCGGCGCCGGACCGCCGGTGAACAGGCCACCCAACCGGCAGCGCAGCTCCCGCCGGCCCGCGACCGGTGCACGCTGCAGCAGCTGTTCCAGCAGCACAAGGTGGCCGACGAGGACACGCTGCGCATGGACATGGACAGCAGTAACACTAGGGTGCGGGCGAGCAGCCGGTACGCCAACTGTTGGGCGCGCGAGGTGGGCGTGCTATCGCAACGCTTCTTCAAGAACGTGGCGCGGACGCGGCAGCTCTTCGCGTGCCGCACGGTGTGCATGCTGGTGGCCGGCCTTGCGCTGGGCTCCATTTTCTACGACCTGGGCGAGGAGAAGGTGGCGGAGCGCGTCGGCCTCTTCGCCTTCCTCCTCACCTTCCTGCTGTCGTCGACCACGGAGGCGCTGCCCATCTTCCTGCAGGAGCGGGAGATCCTGGCAAAGGAGACGTCGTCGGGAGCGTACCGCGTGTCGTCGTACGCCGTGGCCAACGCGGTAGTGTTCCTGCCGTTCCAGCTGGCGCTGGCCGTGGTGTTCGCGGCGCCGGTGTACTGGCTGGCGGGGCTCCGGCGCACGGCGGCGGCGTTCGGGTACTTCGTGGTGCTGGTGTGGCTGATCCTGTACACAGCGAACTCGGTGGTGGTGTGCTTTGCGGCTGCGGCGCCGGACTTCGTGGTGGGGAATGCGGCGATCCAGGGGGTGATGGGATCATTTTTCCTCTTCTCCGGCTACTTCATCACGCGGGCGGCGATGCCGGCGTGCTGGGTGTTCATGCACTACCTGTCGCTGTTCAAGTGGCCGTTCGAGGCGCTGCTGGTGAACGAGTTCGCGGGAGGGGAAAGGTGCGTGGCGCGGGTGCTCGGCGCGTGTGTGGCCACCGGAGACGAGGTGCTGCGCCGGGAGGGACTCGGCGAGGAGTGCCGATGGCGCAACGTGGGCGTCATGGTGGGCTTCGTGGCGGCCTACAGGGTGCTGGGATACGCCGTGCTGAGGGCAAGGTGCAGCCTCGCGCTCAGGCCAGCAGCACGCCGACGGGGCCTCATCAGCCTCCGGAGCATCCCCGGATCGTCTTCGTCGCCTACCTCCTGACTCGATCTATATCACTGCTCCTGGAAAACCTACTCTACTGTACTAGTGGTATTTAGCTAACACCACCATGGATGTTTCTTCAGTTTTCTCTCTCTCGTCCATGCAGCCTCTACTTCTGTTGTTATACTACTAGTAATATACTCGGGTTTGCATAACTATATAACTATATAATTAACGACGATGGACTGTATGCACGTACCTACAGAGAAAAAATGGTCTTTTAAGAACTCACTCTATCATTTTGCTATTTTTGTGGGAGTGGTGTTTTTTACGCTGGGACCCGGACAGCATAATCACTTTGTCCTTTTCTTCTTCTTTTTTTTAAGATAACTGCTACTGTATTACACTACAAAACCAATAATTACTTAATACTTGCTCCATACTTTAATGAATAATATCATTGGGTTTTTTCACTTGTTTGATTACTCTTCTTATTCAACGAACTTATGGGATTATCATTTATTACTAAATGTTTTTTAATTACAACTTATATTTCCATATATCTACACATCTTTTTAAATAAAGCTATGACAATCAAAATACAGGGTACTATGATTCGGAAGAATAGGTTCGTGCACACTAGCTGAGTACTCGTATAGGGAGTTTATCTTATTTGATTTGGATTAGAGACCAAATTTGGGTAGTGATTAAGGGCATGTTTAGTAGGCCCCACCTCTTAATTTAACTCAAGAGCTGTCAAGCTTCTTGGACCTATTTTTATCCCTCTAGTTTATTTTTTTCGATCACTCTTAACCATCTACGCTTATTTTGGGTGAAACCGTTTACCTTTTCCTTATCACCTAAACACCTACTCTTATTTGGGATAAAACTGATACTCCAACTCCAGAAAAGATGGAGCTGGAGCTAAAGACATACCAAGCAGTCCTTAATTGGTAGGTTTATCCTTTGCTCCCAGGTGATATCTGCAGAGCGGTGGATGGGCCACAAGTACTCGATGTTAAATTTCTATGAAACGTATTTTGATTTTAAAATGTTAAAAATTATAGGTTTTGTTCAATAAATAGCCAAATAACAGGTAGAGATATCACAAAATGTAGCTTATAGCAGTGTGTTCTATGACAAATCAATTATCACTGTTTAATATGAAGAATTTCAAAATAGAACTTTGCAAAAATCAACAAATTGGGGCTTGATCACCAAATCGATGTATAAATAAAGGAAATCTGCAGGAATTTACTTTGCCATGGCTCAGCAATAAAAGGATGACCGCCAAGCTCTCCTCCAAACTTGCTGTAGAGTTGCAACCACAACATTACCAGTTACTATCGGACTACAGTTTACACATGGTTTTTGCAGCAGCAACTCACTATTGCATGCCCTGTTTTAGAAACCAACGAGGATGCACTACTAACCTCCAGTCTCAATCCTGAAAACTGGGTGACAAGTTGACTACTAACCGGGCGATGGCAACACGGACAGCAGACGACCTGCCTGACGATGCATAACAAGTTAGCAACTGTCACAAAGGAAGCGATTGTCTTGGAACGACCATGGAAGGAACAGGTCTTTGCCAGGATGCTCATGCATTCACCCTGTGCCTGCGGTGTTGATGGTGGAGCTGCTGCTAGGAGGAAGAAAACATTTCCAGGTTCAACTTTCGCTGCTGTGGTTTAAGGGAAGAACATGTTATTGTCAGTCAATACAGATGGAGATGGTGGTTCCATGAAAACATAGCTGCTGAAATGGAAAATGAATATCGCAATATAGTGAGCAATACCATGCCAAGTGACATGATGAAACAAGGACAGTAGCTACAGCAGGTATCTGTAGGTTGAAGCAGAACAATGAGTCAAGCAATTCCATAATTATAGAAGCATTCATCATGGAGTTTATTTGTCTTAACAAACCATAACACCCAATTTAGTTGGTCCATGCAACAATTCATGCATAACAGCAGGCAAAGAAATGCAAGCGGCGGATAAACAGGAAAGTGAAACGATCAAATGAAGTGAAAAATAATAATACACTAAGACATTGCTTTTGTTATACCTCTTATTAAATATATAATATAAGATGGTGTCCTTTAATCAATGGGCCGCTGTTACACATTACTCGAACCCACAAAGGATAAACTATAAAATGAAGCATGGTCTTCCAGAAGAAAATTTTCTTTATGTATAGTTAGCTGATACATTCTGTTCACAGATATGCCATTCATAGATATGCCAAGGTATTGATGCTTTTATAAATGATCTTGTGATGGTATCATGCTACAATCAAGACCAATTAGGCCACGCTCGATATTGTGGGTGTAAGTTAACTTACATCTACCACGGAATAAATTAGTATATGATTAATTAATTGTTAATTATTAAAAAAATATAAAATAGATTAATATGATTTTTTAAAACAACTTTCCTATAGAAAATTTTTGCAAAAAATACACATGTTTAGTAGTTCGGAAAGCGTGTGCGTGAAAAGCGAGGGGATAAGTTAACTTAGAGGGGCACGAACTCGGCCTTAACCCTCACTCCCAATCAGCTCTAATGTATATGACTCTATGAATATAGGCATTTCCTCACTGCAAGAAATTAAACCAGTAAACTGTATAACCCAAAGCCAGCAAACGTAAGCTAAAAGTAAGTTTCTTAGTATCATTAAAAAACCTTATCTATCTGCAATACAATAACTAATAATTTTGAAAAAGTAGTACTGGATCAGCTAAAAGACAAATGATAAATACACTTGGCTTAGCCAAATAGGTAAAAAGAAGAAAAATGAGGTGCGTAATCAAAAGTTGAACAGGATTTGTGACAAATTCATTAGCTTGATCTCACATGTTTGATGCAATGACCGCAAAACTAACAGAGCACATACTCATGCTTTAGAAGTTTATATATAATCAATACATAGAAGAAGCAATTTCTAACTATTCTTCAACATTTTCTTCGGTATCTTGCAACAAAGCTCCTCGTCTTGCCCTGAAGAACAATAGCATGAGTCAGCCATAGTCTACAAACAGATACATTAAAATTTTCAAGCGATTCAAGAAAACCGACCTTCGAGATACAGGGGCTATTCTCTTCGTGGCTTTAGCTGGAGGAAGTTTGATAGGTGAAACTACTGCAGGTTTGCAATTTCATTAGCTGACGAAACACGGTATTGTTCTTTGTTTCAATGCTGCATGGGAATAAGCATGGTCACCTGGCATTTGCTGCTCAGCTGGAACAATAACCTGATCGGAGCCCTGAGCCACACCAGACACGCCTGGAAACTGATTGGCCACCAGCTTTGGCTTTGTTGCCTTTCTTTTGTCTAGAAAAGAAAGAGCTTCTAGCTGTTTTTGCATTATTTCATTCTTTTCCTGTGAAATCAAACAGTATTACTAACATCGTGCAATACAATTTAAATATCCAAATATTGCAACAAAAAAATCGTCAGAAATTAGCAATTGCTTTGCTACACAAAAACATGAGAAAGATTCAATTAATCAGAGCAAGCAAGCAGCACCAGACAATGAACCTAAGTGGATCATCTCCTGGTACACTAGGCCAATACAGAGAATAAGGATACTGGAGCTTTCATGGCTCGAAAGGTTTCAGGAAAAGAACGATTAATGAAATTAAGCATTTATATATAGTAAACATCCACCAATCAATTTCTAGTATATCAAAAACTATGTTGGCATCCTTTTGAACTTTAAAGTTGCATGACTTGCGCTGCGACAAGTTAAGAACCCAGACAGTTAACAATGGTTTGACATTATGACGATAAGAAAATGTAGATTTAAAAATGTACTCCCTCTGTTTCACATTGTATGACTTTTTAGCTATTCCTAAATACATCTATTAATCAATGTATAGTAGTTGTATATATGTCTAGATTCATTAGCATCCATATGAATCTATGCAATACTAAAAAGTCTTACGTTGTGAAACGGAGGTAGTGGCTTTATAGTTCCATTCATGCTAATGTGCTCATCAGGCAACGGAAACACTCGTTAACAAGTCAGGAGTTACAGAAAACTACTTTTTCGGACGATAGACTCTCCATCAGTTGTGATGCTCGCTCCCGTTCTGAAAAAGAAGGGATGTCAATGTTTCAGAAACAAACGTGGGCACCAAATACTACTACGTAGTAGTAGAGAGTGAGTATGTGATAAGAAGGTGCAAGTGCGTAGGACCTCTGGATGCATGGTCCTGCGTAGTCCTATAAGCGGCATAAAGTGATAGGGAGAAATTGGCAATGACATCGTTCACGGCGGAGGCAGTAACTCTGTGGAGAGAGATGGTGATGCGAGGTAGCCCCTTTGCCTTTGTAGCGACAAGATTGACACGATCAAGAGCTGTATCTGCAGGAGGATAGGAAGATGGCATTGTCAATTGGCAATGATATACTAAATGGAGAGAGAAAGCGTACCGGAGGGCAGGTTGTGGTGGTGGGGGGCGGGACTGGCAGCGAAGAGGAGCTTCACTTCCCCAGAGGAGAGGCAGGATTTGAGGTATTCCAGAAAGTCAGACCATGAGCCGCCGATCCCTACGTCGTCTCTCTGCACGGGGAACGATGGTGGTGATGGAATATTGGAACAGACTGACTAGGGTTCCGGTATGGGGAGAAACAGAAATAGAGGGCGGGCGGAGGAGGGTTACTAGGTCATCGATGTCGGAGACGGAGAGGGAGCGGTCCCAGGCGAGGGAGTGGAGGTCAGTGGCGACGAGGCGGAGGGATAGAGCCTGGGAGTGGGCGTGGAAGAGGAGGGGTCGCAGCGGCGGCTCCGGCGGCTTGGCCTCGCCGAAGACGGAGCCGAAGGCATCCATAATTTTTATTTTATTTTTTTGTTGACTGGCTGTCTTGTGGGCCCATCAAGTCAGGGTCGTCCCCCGCGACCTCGACCGAGAGGTATTGTGGGAAGGAAGGAAGGAACAGGGAAGAAGAGAAGGGAGATGGAGGCGGCGCGGCGGGTGCTGGAGCAGGCTGGCGTGGGCGCGGCTGACGCGCTGCCCTCCGGGTTCTACGACGCCTTTGTGCTCCGGGGCATCCGCGTGGAGGCCGCGGAGCCGGGCCGCCTCCTCTGCCGCTTCACCGTCCCCTCGCGACTCCTGGTATCTCCTTCTCGTATCTCCTCCTTGGTCGCATCGGAATCGGATCGATTTGCATCTTCTGAGATCATACGTGATGGTGATTTGAAGAACTCGGGTGGGTTCCTGCACGGCGGCGCCACGGCCTCGCTCATTCACCTCGTCGCCTCCGCTGCCTTCCACACCACCTCCACCTCCTCCAGCTCTTCGGCTTCGCCCCTGGAGATGAACATCTCCTACTTGGATGCTGCCTTCCCCGATGTACGTCTCCATCGTAAATAAATTGAATCGTTGTTACTGCTGCCATTCCCAGTCCCACAACTGATTCATTCAGATCTATTGCTACATGCAACTAATTCCAATTCATTCTCAGGAAGAGATTGAGATCGAAGCAAAGGTTCTGCGCGCAGGCAAGGCAGTGGGGGTAGCGGTGGTGGAACTCAAGAAGAAATCGGGCAAACTCATAGCTCAAGCGCGCTATTCCAACTACCTTGCGCCATCTAGTAAACTGTAATTTGTTCCCTCGTTTTTCTGGTAAAAATACAAAACAAAACAGCTCTACCTGCTCCATCCGTCTTTCTATCGGCAGTATATACGGGTCTGTTCGTTGCTCGTATGATCCTAGTCTGATCCGTATTCTCTAGTCTAGCTGCTCTCATCTTGGCTAGAGTCATGTAATTGGTTGTGTTTGATTGTCTGGAAGTCATGTAATTGGTCGTGTTTGGTTCTCTGTATGAATTTGTCATGAATGATCTAAGACTGTCACACCCGGAGTTTCGTCCTAAGCCTAAATCGTAAAAAAAAAATCCGTAAATAACAATTGGCTTAATTAACTCAGTAAAAATCCCTCTAAAAGGAATTAACTCAATTAAATCGTGGCTCGCAAATCGACTAACAGGATTTAAATTCAAATTGCAGAAGTATAAAATTCGGCCAAACAAATTAATTTAAAACTCGGCAAAAGTGGGGTTTTCCTTTTTCTCTCCTTTTTCCTTTCTTTTTCCCTTCCTTCTCAAATTGGGCCGAAGTCCAATTTTCCTCCCTCTCTTTTTCCTTTTTCTTTTTCTTTTTCTTTTCCTTCCCGGGCCGGCCCAGCCGAGCCGACCCGTCTTCCCGCTCGGCCGGCCCAGCCGAGCCGGCCCGTCTTCCCGCTCGGCCGGCCCAGCCGAGCCGGCCTCCTTCCGCCCGCCGCGCGCGCCCCCGCCTGGGCCGCGGCTTCGGCCCAGCTCGCCGCGTCGCCCGCGCCGCGAGTCCGCGCCGCCTCCCTCCTCTCTCCCGCGCCACTGACAGGTGGGGCCCACCTGTCAGTGACTGCTTCGCCGCTCGCTCGCGCCGCGTCCGAGCCGAACTCCGCGCCGCCGCCGCAACCGCCGCCGCCGCATCCGCCGCCGCCGAGACCGCGTCGTCGCCGACTCGGTCTCCAACCTCCGCCCGCCCTAGCCGGTCGCCGCCACCCTATAAATCCCCTCCGCCGCCGCGCCGTCGCTCGCTTTCCATCGTCGCTCGAGTCGCCGCCGCGCTGCCGCCGTTCGCCGCCACCGCGCAATCTCGTCGCCCGTCGCCGGTCGTCGCCGCTCTGTTGCGTCACCACCTCCGTCCCTCTGTCGCCGACTTGTTGCCGCCCTCGCCGTCACCAGGGAGCCTCCTCGGCGCCGCGCGTTCCCTCGTCGCCCGGCCGCCGCCGCGTCTCGCCCGTCGCTGCCGCCGATCGATCTCCACCACCACCACCGATCTCCCGCACCCGCCCGCGTCGCCACCTTCGCCTCGGTCTCGCCGACCCGTCCGCACCCTCGCCGCCGCCGGTGAGCCTCCGCACCCACCTCCCCTCTTTCTCCCCCTTTCCGGCCGACCGCCGCCGAGTCGCGTGCCGTCGCCGGACGAGGCCGAAGCCCGCCGCTCCCGTCGGTCACCGTGGTCGTCGTCGCCTCCGCGTCGCTGACGTCTGGCCGCCGTCTCTTGCGCCCACGTGTGCCGCGCTGCCGCCGCTCGCCAGTCGCCGTCGCCGCTGTTCTGCCGGGTTGCGCCCGTGCGTCGCCGCCCCGGTCGTCGTCGCCGTCGCGCCGTCGCCGCTCGCCGGTCGTCGCCGTCGCCGTCGCGTCGCCGTCGCCGTGCGCCGCCGCCGCCGCGTCGCCCGCCGCTCCCGCCGGTCGCCGCCGTCCGCCGAGCCGCGCGTTCGGTCCCCAGCTCTCTGTTCCCTCTCGCTGACGAGTGGGTCCCACCCGTCAGTCGCTCCTCGCGCCCGCCTCCTCTCTCCTCCCGTGGGTCCCGCGTGTCAGTCTCTGTTTCCCTCTCTCTCTCACCGACAGGTGGTCCCCACCTGTCAGCCGTCAGTACCCTCTCTCCTCGCTGACGTCAGCAGCCCCATTAATTGCGCAATAATTGATTTAGGACTTTTCTGTTTAGTTAAAAAACCCAGAAAACTTCTAAAATTCATAAGTAATTCATCTAGTCTCCGTTTAGGTCCATTCAAATTTCATTAAATTCATAAAAATATCAAGAATCCATTAAAAATAGTTTCTTTTGCTGTTTCAGTAGAGTTTGTGCCTGTTTTATTTATTTTTGTGCTTTGTCGCTTAGATTCGGACCCCGCCGAAGAGCCGGTTTACTTCGAGATCGTCGCCGAAGTTCCCCAAGGGCCAGAGCAAGGCAAGTGACACTCATCCTTGAACATATTGAACCCATTATTGCAAATTCCCCGCTTTATTATTTCAAATATGCATTGTTTTAATTAAAGTACTTACTTTATGCTATTTTCGGGTAAACCTTATTATTATGCCGTTGTTTATCCAACTTTGTTCATTGCTGGACCAGGGGTAACTTGATTAGAGTCAGGCCTAGGTTAATGCTTAGCCATGCTTAGAACAAATAGCTCATGGGATCACATATAATTATGCTTAATTCTGGATAGCCGAGATAATGATTCACTACCCGGTTCGGGTTAATGTCAACTAAAATATTGATAATGGTGGGCTGTGGGTGCATGGTTTTGAGAGTCGCACCCATGGCGATTAAGGACCGGTTCACGGGAAACCCTGGAAGTAAATAAGTGCTAACCACATGCCGAAATGGGTAAGGTGGGATTTGAAGCATGACTTCGAACTATTTGACGTACCCAGGCAAGGGTAGGCGTGATGGAGTATGGACGGGCAATCGTGGTGTAACGAAAGCTTCTCCTGCTTCCGGATCTACTGAGGCACAAGAGGGGACTGCCCGACTTGGTGTAAAGGAGGGGGTGAAACCTGAAGTGTGGTACGATTAAATAGGGAGGGTTGTGTAACGGGTCCTATCACGGTCTCCTTTCCGGTATGCCGTGGTGGTATGTCGGCGCACGTTCAAGTGTAGTGGAGTCGTGTCTTGTGGGTACAGTAGTACACCTCTGATCAGAGTATAAACTATTCGAATAGCCGTGCCCACGGTTACGGGCGAACTCCCAGCTTCACTGTGATTAGTGAACCCTAATAACTTGAGTAAAATCTGGTATCACTTGGGACTACTGCAACGTGGTGTAACGTTGGGTAGTGGTTGGGCCTGTCGCAACGTGGTGTAACGTTGGGTAGTGGTTGAGCCCGGAGGTGCAAGGTGTCGCACGACGGCAAGGAAGCGAACCCGTGGACCGCCGAGAGTTCAGTCTTACCCCAGTGCCCCGGATGGATCAGGACCCCTGATGCAGATAGTGCCAACCTCTCCGACCCCAGTGCCCGAGGAAGGTGTCTTCCCGTTCAACGCAGCAAGGAACCGCAACAGGGTCGTCGCGGTCTCTAGCAGCAGTGAGTCCGCTTCTGGTGAAGACGAAGATGGTCTCCCTAGCAACTCAAGAAGCCGCTCTGAAGACGAGGAAGAAGATCCGTCCCCTGTCGTCGATCGTCGCTCTCCTTCCGTGCCCTAGACGCCGCCCTTAGCTTCGTTTTAGTCGTTGTGTGCTAGCTTTGGTGTGTTAGTTTTGCTTCGCTTGGGGCTAGTGGTGAACCATAGCAGTAGTGGGGTTATGGTTGTACCGCCAGGAGTTGTGTGGTTTTTAAGTGTGTTTCTTAAGCAAGACAATTACAGTTCACTAATTAAATAAAGCCCCTGTTTGCTTAGTCGTTCCTTTTTCTTCTTTCTCTCTCTGTTCCTCCCGCCCCGCAGATGGTGAACACCCGCCACGGCAACCGCGACACCGACCAGTCCAGCACCGGAGGACCGCCCCCGCCGCCCCCGCCGCCCCCACCAGAGAACCCGTCGCTTGCCCAGGTTCTTGCTAACCAGACGCAGATGCTCTCTTGGACGATGCAGCAGATGCAACAGCAACAGCAGCAGCACCAACAACTGCTACAGCAGCTTCTAAATCAAAGTCAGAATAACCAGCAACAGCAGGGACCACCCCCAGTGCAGTCCAAGTTACCGGAGTTCCTCCGTGTTCGTCCCCCAACTTTCTCAAGCACCACCAACCCCATGGAGGCAAGTGATTGGCTCCATGCTATCGAGAAGAAGCTCAACTTATTGCAGTGCACTGACCAAGAGAAGGTTTCCTTCGCCGCACATCAACTGATGGGTCCCGCCTCTGCTTGGTGGGATAATTTCCTGGCTACCCGCACTGCTACCACAGAAGTGACTTGGGCGGAGTTCTGTCTTAACTTCCGCAAGGCCCATATTCCCGACGGGATAGTCACCCAGAGGAAGCGTGAGTTCCGCGCTTTGCAGCAAGGTACCAAGACGGTGACTGAGTACCTTCATGAGTTCAATCGCCTAGCGCGATACGCTCCTGAGGATGTCCGCACCGACGCCGAAAGGCAAGAAAAGTTCCTCGGAGGCTTGGATGATGAACTGAAGAAGCAGTTGCTTTCGGGCGACTATGCTGATTTTGAGAAACTAGTGGACAAGGCCATCCGCCAAGAGGACCAGCACCTCCAGATGGACAAGAAGAGGAAGGCTTCGCAGTTCAGGTCTAACCAGCCGCCTCCTCAGAAGCCCCGATTCCACACCGGCCCCTATCCTCAGAATCAACAACACGGGCAATCAACCTTCATTGTCTGCCAACATCGTCCTTACAATCCCAACAACTTCTCCAGTGGTTCGTCCCAGCGTGCTCCTACTCAGCGTACTCTTCCTGCACCAGCTCCCCGGCAACAAAATGCTCCTCCACCGACAGCTCAACCTCCTCCAGCCAGGAAGGATGCAGGTGCAAAGCCTGGGGTGTGCTACAACTGTGGCGACCCAGGTCACTTTGCTGACAAGTGCCCGAAGCCGAAGCGCGGTGGGCAAAGGTTTGTGCAAGCTCGCGTGAATCACGTCACCGCCGAAGAAGCACAGGCTGCGCCAGAAGTAATACTGGGTACGTTTCCTGTCAACTCCGTACCTGCTACAGTACTTTTTGATTCTGGTGCTACACACTCTTTTATTTCAAGGAAGTTTGTGGGAATGCTTGGGTTAAAAAGGGAAAAGTTAAGAGACCCGATGCGGGTTAATACTCCAGGGCATAGTATGTTTTCGGACCTTTATAGCCCTGTTGTGCCCATAGAAATCCAAGGGACACCCTTTCTAGCCAATCTCATCCTTCTCGAATCTAAAGACCTAGATGTCATTTTGGGAATGGACTGGCTTACCAAGCATCAAGGAGTGATTGATTGTGCCAAGCGTACAATCACCTTGACCAGTGAAGAGGGTAAAGTGGTGACTTATCAGTCGCTGGAGTCAGTGTCAACCAGGACTTGTTTAAATCAGATGGAAGCCGAAGAACAACCCTCGGAAAAAGACAAAGACCCAAAGAAGTTGGAAGACATACCAGTGGTTTGTGAGTATCCAGAGGTGTTTCCAGATGATCTCACAACGATGCCGCCAGAAAAAGAGATCGAGTTCCGTATCGACTTGGTACCCGGAACCGCTCCGATCTATAAGAGACCCTATAGGATGGCCGCCAAGGAGATGGCAGAAGTGAAGAAGCAAGTGGATGAACAGCTTCAGAAAGGTTACATCCGACCGAGTACCTCGCCTTGGGGTGCCCCGGTTATTTTTGTTGAGAAGAAGGACAAAACTAAGAGAATGTGTGTGGACTATCGTGCTTTGAACGATGTCACTATCAAGAATAAGTATCCTCTGCCAAGGATTGATGACCTATTTGATCAGTTGAAGGGAGCCAGAGTTTTCTCCAAGATCGATTTGAGATCAGGGTATCACCAGTTGAGAATTCGGGAAGAAGATATCCCTAAGACGGCATTCACTACTCGCTATGGCTTGTATGAGTGTACGGTAATGTCGTTTGGACTTACTAATGCCCCGGCATTCTTCATGAATCTCATGAATAAGGTGTTCATGGAATACCTGGATAAGTTTGTGGTTGTCTTCATCGACGACATTCTTATCTACTCCAAGTCAGAAGAAGAGCACGAGCAACATTTGCGGATTGTGCTAGAAAAGCTAAGGGAACACCAGTTGTATGCCAAGTTCAGCAAGTGTGATTTTTGGCTGCATGAAGTGAAGTTCCTTGGCCATGTGATCAATGCCCAAGGTGTAGCCGTAGACCCCAGTAATGTGGAGTCAGTGATCAAGTGGACCCCGCCTAAGACGGTTTCCCAAATCAGGAGTTTCTTAGGACTTGCGGGCTATTACCGCCGGTTCATTGAGAATTTCTCAAAGATAGCCAAGCCAATGACACAGTTGTTGAAAAAGGAAGAGAAGTTCAGGTGGTCAAGTGAGTGCGATAGGAGTTTTGAAGAGCTCAAGCAAAGGTTGGTTTCGGCTCCCGTGTTGGTTTTGCCGGATCAAACGAAGGACTTCCAGGTTTACTGTGACGCATCCAGATCAGGACTGGGATGTGTGCTAATGCAAGAAGGAAAGGTGGTTGCTTACGCCTCTCGTCAGTTGAGACCACATGAGGGTAACTACCCGACTCACGACTTGGAATTAGCAGCTGTAGTGCATGCCCTAAAGATTTGGCGACACTACTTGATCGGTAACAAGTGTGAAGTGTATACGGATCATAAGAGTTTGAAGTATATCTTTACACAACCGGATTTGAATCTCCGTCAGCGAAGATGGTTGGAATTGATCAAGGATTATGATCTAAGTATCCACTACCATCCAGGCAAAGCGAATGTGGTTGCAGATGCCTTGAGCCGGAAGAATTACTGCAACGCTGCGATGTCAACAGAAGTTTGTGAGCAGTTGCAACAGGAGTTTGAACGACTAAATTTGGGTTTAGTCGAAGAAGGTTTTGTGGCAGCCCTAGAAGTGCAGCCCACTTTGGTGGATCAAGTACGCCAATCCCAAGTAAATGACCCGGAGATAGCCGAACTAAAGAAAAATATGCGAGTTGGTAAGGCTCGAGATTTTTCAGAAGATGAACATGGAACAATCTGGATGGGAAACAGGTTGTGCGTACCAGATAACAAGGAGTTGAAGGAGTTGATACTCCAAGAAGCTCATCAAACCCAGTACTCTATTCACCCTGGGAGTACTAAGATGTATCAGGACCTCAAAGAAAAGTTTTGGTGGGTTAGTATGAAGAGAGAGATTGCAGAATACGTCGCCTTGTGCGATGTTTGTCAACGAGTCAAAGCAGAACACCAAAGGCCAGCAGGACTATTGCAACCTCTCCAGATTCCAGAACGGAAATGGGAAGAAATCGGGATGGATTTCATCACTGGTTTACCAAGAACTGCCGCTGGTCATGACTCGATTTGGGTAATTGTTGATCGATTGACAAAGGTCGCTCATTTCATACCAGTTCACACTACCTACTCAGGGAAAAGGTTAGCCGAGATTTACTTGGCTAGGATCATGTGTTTACATGGAGTACCGAAGAAGATCGTTTCTGACCGTGGGAGTCAGTTTACTTCAAAGTTTTGGCAGAAGCTACAGGAAGAATTGGGAACCCGACTGAACTTCAGTACAGCTTATCATCCCCAGACAGATGGTCAGACAGAGAGGGTAAACCAGATTCTTGAAGATATGCTCAGAGCTTGCGCTCTCGACTTTGGTGGAACGTGGGATAAGAATCTACCGTATGCAGAGTTCTCATATAACAACAGTTATCAAGCCAGTCTGCAGATGGCACCTTTTGAAGCATTGTATGGGCGAAAGTGTCGTACACCCCTCTTCTGGGATCAAACAGGAGAACGTCAAGTTTTTGGGACTGAAGTTTTAAGCCAAGCGGAAGAAAAGGTCAGAATAATCCGTGAAAGGTTGAAAACGGCCCAAACCAGACAGAAGAGTTATGCGGATAATCGTCGAAGGGACTTAGCCTTCGAAGCAGGAGACTATGTGTACCTCCGCGTCACACCTTTGCGAGGAGTGCACCGGTTTCAGACCAAAGGAAAATTGGCACCACGTTTCGTGGGACCATACCGGATAGTGGAACGCAGGGGAGAGGTTGCGTATCAGTTGGAACTCCCCGCTAACATGGCCGGAATCCATGACGTGTTCCATGTGTCGCAGCTCAAGAAGTGTCTCCGTGTGCCTGAGGAACAGACCAACTCCGAGCACATCGATCTGCAGGAAGATCTAACTTATGTGGAGAAGCCAGCACGGATTCTAGAAACTAGTGAAAGGAAGACTCGGAACCGTGTGATCAGATTCTGCAGAGTTCAGTGGAGTCACCACCCAGAAGAAGAAGCAACATGGGAAAGAGAAGATGAGCTCAAGGCCGCCCATCCGCACCTCTTCGCCAGTGCCTCCGAATCTCGGGGTCGAGATTCCGTTTAAGGGGGGTAGGTTTGTCACACCCGGAGTTTCGTCCTAAGCCTAAATCGTAAAAAAAAATCCGTAAATAACAATTGGCTTAATTAACTCAGGAAAAATCCCTCTAAAAGGAATTAACTCAATTAAATCGTGGCTCGCAAATCGACTAACAGGATTTAAATTCAAATTGCAGAAGTATAAAATTCGGCCAAACAAATTAATTTAAAACTCGGCAAAAGTGGGGTTTTCCTTTTTCTCTCCTTTTTCCTTTCTTTTTCCCTTCCTTCTCAAATTGGGCCGAAGTCCAATTTTCCTCCCTCTCTTTTTCCTTTTTCTTTTTCTTTTTCTTTTCCTTCCCGGGCCGGCCCAGCCGAGCCGGCCCGTCTTCCCGCTCGGCCGGCCCAGCCGAGCCGGCCTCCTTCCGCCCGCCGCGCGCGCCCCCGCCTGGGCCGCGGCTTCGGCCCAGCTCGCCGTGTCGCCCGCGCCGCGAGTCCGCGCCGCCTCCCTCCTCTCTCCCGCGCCACTGACAGGTGGGGCCCACCTGTCAGTGACTGCTTCGCCGCTCGCCCGCGCCGCGTCCGAGCCGAACTCCGCGCCGCCGCCGCAACCGCCGCCGCCGCATCCGCCGCCGCCGAGACCGCGTCGTCGCCGACTCGGTCTCCAACCTCCGCCCGCCCTAGCCGGTCGCCGCCACCCTATAAATCCCCTCCGCCGCCGCGCCGTCGCTCGCTTTCCATCGTCGCTCGAGTCGCCGCCGCGCTGCCGCCGTTCGCCGCCACCGCGCAATCTCGTCGCCCGTCGCCGGTCGTCGCCGCTCTGTTGCGTCACCACCTCCGTCCCTCTGTCGCCGACTTGTTGCCGCCCTCGCCGTCACCAGGGAGCCTCCTCGGCGCCGCGCGTTCCCTCGTCGCCCGGCCGCCGCCGCGTCTCGCCCGTCGCTGCCGCCGATCGATCTCCACCACCACCACCGATCTCCCGCACCCGCCCGCGTCGCCACCTTCGCCTCGGTCTCGCCGACCCGTCCGCACCCTCGCCGCCGCCGGTGAGCCTCCGCACCCACCTCCCCTCTTTCTCCCCCTTTCCGGCCGACCGCCGCCGAGTCGCGTGCCGTCGCCGGACGAGGCCGAAGCCCGCCGCTCCCGTCGGTCACCGTGGTCGTCGTCGCCTCCGCGTCGCTGACGTCTGGCCGCCGTCTCTTGCGCCCACGTGTGCCGCGCTGCCGCCGCTCGCCAGTCGCCGTCGCCGCTGTTCTGCCGGGTTGCGCCCGTGCGTCGCCGCCCCGGTCGTCGTCGCCGTCGCGCCGTCGCCGTGCGCCGCCGCCGCCGCGTCGCCCGCCGCTCCCGCCGGTCGCCGCCGTCCGCCGAGCCGCGCGTTCGGTCCCCAGCTCTCTGTTCCCTCTCGCTGACGAGTGGGTCCCACCCGTCAGTCGCTCCTCGCGCCCGCCTCCTCTCTCCTCCCGTGGGTCCCGCGTGTCAGTCTCTGTTTCCCTCTCTCTCTCACCGACAGGTGGTCCCCACCTGTCAGCCGTCAGTACCCTCTCTCCTCGCTGACGTCAGCAGCCCCATTAATTGCGCAATAATTGATTTAGGACTTTTCTGTTTAGTTAAAAAACCCAGAAAACTTCTAAAATTCATAAGTAATTCATCTAGTCTCCGTTTAGGTCCATTCAAATTTCATTAAATTCATAAAAATATCAAGAATCCATTAAAAATAGTTTCTTTTGCTGTTTCAGTAGAGTTTGTGCCTGTTTTATTTATTTTTGTGCTTTGTCGCTTAGATTCGGACCCCGCCGAAGAGCCGGTTTACTTCGAGATCGTCGCCGAAGTTCCCCAAGGGCCAGAGCAAGGCAAGTGACACTCATCCTTGAACATATTGAACCCATTATTGCAAATTCCCCGCTTTATTATTTCAAATATGCATTGTTTTAATTAAAGTACTTACTTTATGCTATTTTCGGGTAAACCTTATTATTATGCCGTTGTTTATCCAACTTTGTTCATTGCTGGACCAGGGGTAACTTGATTAGAGTCAGGCCTAGGTTAATGCTTAGCCATGCTTAGAACAAATAGCTCATGGGATCACATATAATTATGCTTAATTCTGGATAGCCGAGATAATGATTCACTACCCGGTTCGGGTTAATGTCAACTAAAATATTGATAATGGTGGGCTGTGGGTGCATGGTTTTGAGAGTCGCACCCATGGCGATTAAGGACCGGTTCACGGGAAACCCTGGAAGTAAATAAGTGCTAACCACATGCCGAAATGGGTAAGGTGGGATTTGAAGCATGACTTCGAACTATTTGACGTACCCAGGCAAGGGTAGGCGTGATGGAGTATGGACGGGCAATCGTGGTGTAACGAAAGCTTCTCCTGCTTCCGGATCTACTGAGGCACAAGAGGGGACTGCCCGACTTGGTGTAAAGGAGGGGGTGAAACCTGAAGTGTGGTACGATTAAATAGGGAGGGTTGTGTAACGGGTCCTATCACGGTCTCCTTTCCGGTATGCCGTGGTGGTATGTCGGCGCACGTTCAAGTGTAGTGGAGTCGTGTCTTGTGGGTACAGTAGTACACCTCTGATCAGAGTATAAACTATTCGAATAGCCGTGCCCACGGTTACGGGCGAACTCCCAGCTTCACTGTGATTAGTGAACCCTAATAACTTGAGTAAAATCTGGTATCACTTGGGACTACTGCAACGTGGTGTAACGTTGGGTAGTGGTTGGGCCTGTCGCAACGTGGTGTAACGTTGGACAGTGTTGTGGTATTTTACAACTGTTTACCTATTTATGCTTCACTGTATTTAATTACCTTTATTCTTTAAGCTCTGTTATTTATTTAAATTGCTGCTTTATCGCAACTAACCCGAGCCTGTCCTTGTTAATCCCTATGCATCATTTGTTTTCCCCTTGTCCGTGTTACTTGTTGAGTACGGTGGTTTGTACTCAGCCTTGCTTAACTTTCCCAACCCAGAGCTAGAAGCAGAGTCCGATGGAGGTGCCTCTCAAGAGTGAGCTGTTCCGCCGTCGAAGTGTTGCCTGTGGACTGGAGCCGTACCCGCTGGAGCTAGTCTACCCCTTTGTTTTTCTTTCCGCTGCATTTCCGCTAGAATAAGTGTAATTTTCAGTTGTTTCTAAGAACGATGGTTATGTAATCAACATTGTCTTTTTGTGTACCCTGGCTGGTCCTGGACAGGGATTTAATACACAATTAAGTTCAGAAATTCGTGTGAGGAATTTCTGGGCGTGACAAAGACCCTGTTTGGTTGGTTGAATCTATGCATGATGTATGCATAATATATTGTTTGGTTGGATGGTACACAATTCTTATGTTGAATGGAAAGGTTGCCGCAGGAATCATTATAACGAAAATTTTTAATTTGAACAAAGTCTTTATATAATTAATAAATTAAACAATTGATCGATTTGGCAATCCAGTACAACAAAGCAATGACATAAATAATCTAACAAATTGATCTATGCTCACTGCATATAAGTGAGCATATCCAATGTCAGAGTTCATATTTTGCAAAAAGAGGATTTCCACGTGAACAAAACCCAAGGCCTTGTTTAGTTATCAAAAATATCACATCGAGTCTTTAAACACTTAAATAAAACATTAAATATATATGAATACTAAAACTAATTACACAGTTATGAGGGGAATCGCGAGTCGAATCTTTTGAGCCTAATTAGTACATGATTAGCTATAAGTGCTATAATAACTAATATGTGCTAATGACGGATTAATTAAACTCAAAAGATTTGTCTCGCGGTTTCCAGACGAAATTTAAAATTTATTTTATGATTCCAGACGAAATTTAAAATTTATTTTATGATTAGACTACGTTTAATACTTCAAATGTATGACCATACGTATTGACGTCACCTTCCTCCCAACAAGTTTTGGAACTAAACATGGCCTCACCAAACCATACTTACATTTGAGAGATCAGTTAAGCTACATCATATTCATCAAAATGAGTGTCGCATAGGCTGGCAGCAAAATCTCTATATAATTATTTCGATGTCAGCTATCTCAAAAAAGACCCCTAGAATGCGAGTCAGTATTTTGGCACAGCTCACACCTTGTGATGAACTAGAAGATAAGCTGATAACATGTGAGAAATGATAGGAGGTACAACACAGCCAAAAGTTAAACATGAACATCATGCAGAGAATATTTCACCCATGTTCTGATAAGAGTTCATATACTCCTTTTTCTCTGCTGCATTTCGTTCTCAAGCCTCACTGACAGACAGACAGACATACATACCACGCTTGCTACAGATTTACCAACTAACCAACACCTTTACCAGCAACATCGAGAGTAGTATGCATCTAATCTAATCATGATTTTTTTCCTCTTGATTAACTATACATCTGAAATTAAGCCTCTACTACTACAGCTGGTTGTTCTTTGATTATCTCAAGCTTTCTTGCTGCTTGGACGCTGCTGCTCTACATGCAGATCCTGATGTACCGGAAGATGACGACCATCACGGCGGCGGCGAACCCGACCGATCAGGTTTCCCGCTACCCTGCGCCACCACGCCCGCTGGCCCTGCCGCTGCCGCGCTCCACGGCTCGGCGCCGCCGCCCATCACCACCGCGCCCACGCCACCGGCGTTGGCGCTGCCGCTACCCCTTGTGGATGGCGGCGGGACGAGGCGGCGGTGAGGAGGCGGAGGCGGCGCTGGTGTTGATGGTGACGGGAGGAGGCGGCGGTGGTCTGGATCTGAAATAGATGGTGACAGGAGGAGACGCGGTGAGCAGGAGAGGAGGCGCTGGTGTGGATGGCAGCGGCGGTCTGGCTGGTATCGGGAGGAGACGCCGGCGGTGTGGCTGGCGGCGGCGATGTGGCTGGCGGCGGTGGGAGGTCCAAACCCTGGAAAGTAGGGGGGTAGGGGGGATATGAGCCGGCTGTGCGGTGACCCCAATCTGATTTTTGCATGTGCGGCTGCAAACCAGTGCACACGCGTGTGCAGTGCGGGCCATCGCACGGGCCAGGATGAGTTGAGATGCTCAGACCGGGCGGCCACAGGATTGTTTTTGCATGTAGATAGCCTGGCTCTAAAACGTATACAGGCAACCAACAAAGTTTCTAAGTATCTCTACGTGTAACCGTGTTTGTTTTTATACCAACTCAACTATACATAAAGAGAGGAGACTTTACCGCTGTCTCTACATGGCATGTCAATCTGTAGGCATACGATTATCGTATGTAATTGTTTTTTTTGGATTTCAGTAATTCTACACTCCCATCAAGCTGCACTAATTAATAGAATTACACAACTAACTAGTATTCGGTATGAAGAAAGAAAGTTAAAAATAAAAGAAGAGGAGAGAAAAGGACCATAACCACCTCCTCCTTACCCCTCGTCCCCCCTGGATCGACGCATCAAGAAGGAAGGAGGAAGAGAGATCCCGCATGAGGCCAGCTAGGGGCTACCAAGGCTAGGCTAGGGCATGGAGTCCTCCTCGGCGCGAGGTGGCGACGGGAGGTGGTACATAGGTATGTCCGCTGACAACATCAAGGGCCTCATGCTCTCACTCTCCTCTAGTCTCTTCATCGGCGCCAGCTTCATCATTAAGAAGAAAGGCCTCAAGAAGGCTGCCGCCTCCTCCGCTCTTCGGGCTGGTAACGTGTTTCAACTTCACTCTACTTCTTTCGATGCCCTATCTATATGTCCTCCTCTTTTCCCATCAACGACACCCATTTTTATGTCGTTAAGCACAAGTATCAATAATAAATAATAATAATTTGATCTACCTGGCAATTTGTGAAAAAGAAAAAAAATCATCATACTGCCACTAAGATTTAGTATGTCCAGTGCTGCATTGTCAACCTGATGAAACTCTTTTGAACAAACTAGCTAGACGATACCATTCACAATTTTCAGCTTATTATGTTGCTCCGTGTATTTTTTATGGTTTTCTATTAACCAAATTAATTTCATTTGTTGGTATGCTGCATGTGTTTATCTATTCCATGTTTGTGATAGGGGTCGGTGGCTATTCTTATTTGTACGAGCCTATTTGGTGGGTTGGCATGATAACAAGTAAGACGTAACCCCTCTTCTCTCGCTTTCTTATGTAATTCACAGATAGAGTATTGTCATAAAATATTGTACATATCTCAAATTCTTCTTCAGTGGTTGTTGGGGAAGTTGCAAACTTTGCAGCTTATGCATTCGCACCAGCTATTCTGGTCACTCCTCTTGGCGCTCTCAGCATTATCATCAGGCATGTCTTTGAGTTACGGTATTATGTGTTTGGTGTTTTGGGTTTTACTCTTTGTTTGAGAGCTGTCTTTTGTTCTGCAGTGCTATACTTGCGCGTGTAATGCTGCGTGAGAAGCTACACATATTTGGCATTCTTGGTTGCATCTTATGTGTTGTGGGATCCATCATAATTGTCCTTCATGCCCCAGCGGAGCGTGAAATTGAGTCAGTGACAAAAGTGTGGGATTTGGCTACTGAACCAGGCATTTTCTGTTACCTTGTCTTTTGTCATGTACTTTATAAATTTCTCTGTGTCTTAATACCAAGCCTAACTATCCGATGTTATTTTCAGCCTTCATATGCTATGTTGCAGTAGTACTTGTTGTAGTTGCCATACTTGTTTTTCGAGTTGTTCCACTTTACGGGCAAACACATGTCATGGTGTATATTGGTGTTTGCTCTCTTGTAGGCTCTATCTCGGTACGTACTCTCTAATTCAGATCCCAGTATTTGTCTTCTTTATCCGTGTTCTTTTTCAAAGGTATTGGTTGAATTATTCAGGTTATGAGTGTGAAGGCACTTGGTATAGCTTTGAAGTTGACCTTTGGTGGAATGAACCAACTTATATATCCACAGACATGGGCTTTTACTTTGGTTGTCTTCTCATGCATCATCACCCAAATGAATTACTTGAACAAGGTACTCTGGTTTCCTCCCTTTGAATGAAAATGATTTCCCCCCTTCTATGATCTAATATACCATGAGGCCAATTGAAATTCTAAGTTCTACCGTACCAAATGAGAATAGTAGCATACAATTTCATTTTTGTATTCTAGTCCTTCAGGATTAGTAAGTTAGTTGTGACTCAAATGTTCAGAAATGTCACCAGATTTTGGGCCTTGGAAAATTTGTGCATTTATTACGATTTCTGTGATAACGATTATCTCCCTTATTTCAGGCACTTGACACCTTTAATACTGCAGTTGTGTCGCCAATTTATTATACCATGTTCACATCCTTAACCATACTGGCTAGTGTCATCATGTTTAAGGTATGATGTTTTAATTGTTCTCTAATTTTCTATTCCTTTCTTGCTTCAATCTAAAGTTTGTGGTGCGAATAGTCAAGAATAATTCAGTTCATTTTCCTGTAGTTTACCAAATGGAAATTCAGCTTGAAAATCAAGCAATCAATGTCATAGATTACAAGCTAGCATGTGTTAGCATCCTTCAGTCAGAATAATATAGCCGTCGATTTTCAAGTGAATTTCATTCTATATCGACATGCAGGACTGGGACAGGCAAAATCCAACACAAATTGTGACAGAGACGTGTGGCTTTGTGACAATACTTTCTGGAACATTTCTACTTCATAAAACGAAGGACATGGCCGATGGTACTATGAGTTTGTCAGCATATCGTCATTTCTCTTCGGTTTCGTGTTCTGAAACCACTTCTTTCCCCTGTAGGGCTTTCAGCTTCATCGTCGTTCCGCCTTCCAACCTCTTCAGCATTTCGATTCTCCAAGCAAACAGACGAAAATGAAGGAACTCCTCTTAGATCGTCAGAATCGTTCCGTTCACCACCTTAATGTCCGTTTGTTGATGATTAAGTTGCATGGTTAGGGTCGGTCATGGTATACACAAAACATACAAGCTTTTACTCAAAAGACGAGTCTCTTTTTTGGATACAATATTACATACGTGGTTATTGTTTGGCTTTTTAAAAAAAAACAAAATGACATATTTAAAAAAGAAAATAATTTATGAATAAAACTTTTATATACATGTTCTAGACGATCTAAAAGCCTTGCAAAAGCTAAAAAACAAATTATGATGAAGAAACATAAAAATAACTCTAAATTTAAGGTTTAAAAATTTAAATTTGACTTATAGTATAAATGGAAGAGAAAATATGAGTAATATTTAGCCCCTCTATTTGCCTCTTTAACTGACTCTTGTCTACCGGATGCCGTGAGGCAAGCCGCTCAAAATTATTAGGTTACTACTATTCCTGCTACGTCTTATTATACACCGTCCATTTATACCATAATATTTTCTTTCTAGTTTAGATTTATCCAAATATTAATGTATATAGTTTGTATATATATCTAAATTTATTACTATTTACATAAATCTATACTATTGTAAAATAAAGGGAGTACAATATTTTTAATATAAAATAAATATACTATCAAAATATAATCAATGTTTTATTTCATGAACTAATTTGATGTTATATATGTTACTATGTATTTCTATATAAGGGTCACGTACTTACGTTCTTATTCCCTGATTATTCTTCGATTTTTTCTCAGTTTTATACTATTATTTACAGAAAATTTCTATATACAGAAATTTATCGTCTTCCTTTCTAAAATTCACATTAAATAACAATCACAAAAATCAGATAATATTTCATCTTTGGCTAGAAAAGAACACAGCCAAGGTTGTTCAAATTTAAAGAAATATGACTCTAAAAAATGTCAATAATATCAAAGGGAGACAGTAGATTCTTCTTTTTTAAAAAAGAACAAAATGTCCATGAATATTCCGCGACATGTAAGCCTTTTGTGATGGATACAGAATTGCAGATACAGGCAGTAATGAAAGGGTTGGAGCACTAGATGTTCTCCTGATTCACTATAATAGATACTAGCAAATAGTCATCAAGATAATTTGAAGTGAATACATATTGCCGTAAACAAATACTACCGTGTACCAACACCTAAACCGTATCATACCAGTCCAGAAGTTCGCCACCCAACCCTACAGGTTATTGATACATTTTGCAGGCTCCACCTATCTAGCACCTGCTAGTTTTCCACCGGAGTGGCAGCGATACATCTGCAATGCCACATGCCGCAGTGGAAAGCAACTCCTCACACAATATACGGGCTCAAGCCAAACATAACTCGGTCGGTATCAACTTAGCGTCATATCAAACAGCATCAGGTAGCTTCCAATACTCAGGGTCATCAATCCTCTTCACCTTGGTTACTGGATGGAGGTTCTTGTGAAGGACATCATGTATCTTCCAATGATATTGCTGACAGGAAGGGGGCCCCTGCTAACACAAGCACCACAGGTAAGATTGTTTAGCATTAGTCCAACTTCGCAGGCAAAGGTTTGCAAAGATTGACTGAAAGTCGGCTATGAAGCCAAGTTAGGGCACATTTCACAACCAGCGATGAATCAGCCAAGTTAGGGCACATTCTCACAATTGCAAGTGTTAAGCATATGCTCATTCTACGCTAGCTCTTGACATTTGGAATGCTTCACGTTTAATCATGATTAAAATCGCCAATCCTCAGGCACGCCCATGATCATGAGCACGTGGCTTAAAATGAGTGATTTTCTCAATAGTTAAGTGCCCTTAGGCTAATCTTGAGGTGATGATATTTACATCTACATAAGGACACAATGTGGGAATGAATATGTTTCTTACCAGGCACGAGAATCACAACTGTTATTACGGTTATCACCCATGACAAATACATGGCCTTCAGGAAGACGCTGCAGAATCATACATAGTTTTAGACCTTTAGTACAGGATCCTGGTCAATCAGATAACAGAAATAGATGGAAGAGATCATCCACCATCTGAGGCCCGCTCATTACAACGAGGCACTCAAGAAGTCAACAACACGGAGCAGCCAGGCCACTTTTGATCATCTTCTTGTAGTCAATGAAGATTCTCTTGTCATTTCTGTTAACCCTTCTTGGTGTTAACAGCAGTTTAAAATCTCTGGACCTGGCAATAGAAACTCCTCAATGTTGTTCAAGGAGACAATGCTCTGCTCATATAGATAAGTGGTGCACAAACCATTGCTTCCATTGTGTATGATGCATGGCTTGCTGTGTATCGTTCCTTTAGTGCAACACCATTTACAATAAGCTGCCCTTGCCGAACCTACAAAAATGCCTATATAAGTGGATGTTGGGTCACAGCATCCGATCCTGAATTCTTGAAATGTCCTTTGCTATAGCATATCAACAGAACAAAAGACATGGAAAGTACTGTTTCGTCGTGATTACTTTACCTCGATGAAATCTCCAGGTGTTGCCAATATCCTCTTAATAAAAACAACATCCTTATTTATGCCATGATTCTGACATGCAAAGTAGTGTAGTATAAGCAGTGTAGTGTAAGACTTCAAAAAAGAAAGTAAACACAGGGAGGGAAGGAAAATGAAACCTGCAAGGCCGTGGGCACTCTGAAAAACACTATGTCACCAATAGACGGCCTCCGAAATAAGTAGGTGATCTAAAAGAGCGCATGTATATGTAGAGAGAAATGTCAATGAAATAAAGGATATGATACTTGCTACAGTGCTTGGGCAATATGAGAGCCATTGATTTCCTCTAATCTAATAGATGCAAGGTACCTACAGTAATTATGGTACTCATTAATAGATCTTTCATTGCAGATTATATATATGCAGAAAGGACGATTGAACTAACTAATTAATTAATATTCTGTATCTTCTAGATATCTACGGTATGCAGATGAGTATAGATCGAAATGATCAATGAAGAAATAGCCCATGCCTAATCGCAGTCATTTGAGGGGCGAGTGACACATCAATGGGTGTAAGAGAAATGAGAGATTCATTGTTAACACTAATTACTAAATTATCCATGTTTACATCATTTTACTTCCTAGTTACCCTTCAGCTAATCAATGGTGGATACCTGAGTAGCCAATGAGATACCCAAGATACCTTCCAAGCACTGTAAAATCTCTCAAAGGATAGATATATAATGTGTGATAGTACTAGATTAGAGTAAGTAGTACCAAGCTGGGCTGGCAGTTTCCAGCGGAAATTGCAAATTAATCTTGTGTGTCCGGGGCCGGGATGATGCAGAAATGGGCTAGTGGGGGATGGATGGTTTCAAATGATTGATTAGAAGGCTAAGCAGTAAGTAGGTAAAATAAATAAATAGTTGTAAGTAAAGCAGAGGTAGGTAGGGTGGTCGGAGCGAGGTACCTTCTCGGCGACGGCGCGGTCGGCGGGGCGGAGCGTGGGGGCCATGGAGGAGGAGGCGATGTAGCGGACCTCGGCGAGGGCGGCGGAGACGAGGAGAAGGGCGAGCAGCAGCTTGAAGGCGTCGGCGCAGGAGGGCCAGCGGAGGGTGAGGCGGGAGTAGTGGGAGTGGGAGAGCAGAAGCTGCAGGCGGCTGCTGCAGGGAAGCCAGGCGTCCGCGGAGAGGAGCTGAGGAAGCGGAAGGAGGCCCCGCAGAAGGCGCGGAGGACCCATCCTCCTCTCTCCTTGGGGTTACTTGGGGGTTGGAGCTGGAAGAAGACGAAGACGAAGACGAAGACGAAAACGAAGTTGCTTCCACGGCAAGGGTCCTTCCTTGTAAATATGAGAGGGTATTTTCGGCACTCTCCTCCTTCCTACTGAGAGTGTGGCGGTATATCCGACATTTCACCCTTCTTCCGGTAACATTTTAAGGGGAAATGAATCACGCCCTTGTTTTTTTTTTTAACGGTTTTCACTTTTCTTAAGAGCATATCCGCCTGCAAATCTCTATCGTATACTACTGCTCCAGTTCATCCTATTACACATTAGATCAGGTACGGTAACCGACTATAAATCAACTATAAACATATTTTGAGTAGATAAAGAAATGAGAGAGAAAAATAGTGAAGCTATAGATTTATAGTCAGTCACATTATAGACTCTAAAATACAATATGTATATGACAGGTAGGACATGGTAGTATATGTTTTACATGTAGCTATTGTATAAATTGATTATTAGATTGACTATAGATGAATTGAGGCTAATAATTGGTTGTATTACTGAACTTGCTATTAGAGCAGCTTCAACGTGTGTTTTAAGAAGGTGGATAAATAAGAGAGAAATGTATAGCATGGATGCTAAGCTAAATTTTCTAATCACACATTGCTTATTTAGGCAACTAGTACTTAGATTAAAAAATATTGTATGGTGGGGAAATGTGAGAAGGATGGCAACTTTTATTTTAGTGGGTCTCACTTTAGTGGAAGCAATATGAGTCTAAGCATTGGAGCACCCTTAACTAAGCTAGTACCTTATGATATGTCTATTTCTTAAAACTTATCAAAAAATATACACTAAAAGATGTACTTAGGATGCCTTGAGCTAGTATGGCTCGAAAGCCAAAAGAGTCGCCTTCTAACTCTTTTCTTAAATGAGCCAAGACTAAGGCCGCGTTCGTGTGGATATATAGTAAGTTAACTTACCTGTCGTGGAAACATAGTAATAAATTAGTATATGATTAATTAATTATTAATTATTATAAAAATATAAAATAATTCAATATGATTTTTTAAAACAACTTTCCTATAGAAAATTTTTACAAAAAGTACATGTTTAACAGTTCGGAAAACGTGCACGCGAAAAACGAGGGGTAAGTTAACTAAATGGGGCAAACGAACGCGGCCTGAGCTGATTTGCCAATGATGTCTTATTGTTACTTATGATTATCATATGAATTATAAAAAAATAAATATATGTAAAAGTACTTTTCCTAGTTGCAAATTATACATGTAAAAGTACTTCTTATTGGAAGGATTATGAGCCAACTCGAACTAACTCAAGCCAGCCAGGGAACGAGTCGAGTCAAGCTCATGTTTTAGCCGGTTTGCGTAATGAAGACGAACAAAGCTAAGTTGTGTTGATGTGATCTTTCACAAGCCGATCCAAGCTTGTCTTGGCTCGTTTTCACCGCATACATTACTACTACTCTATATGTTGTTTTAAAATGCAAGTACTTTTAGTTTTGTAATCTTCTACCATAATCCAATCATTTAAACTATGCTTGTGTTCTTTTGGTTGCTAAAAAATTATCTGAATTTTTTATAACTATTTAATAGTATAAACGATAAAACTAACTACTATAAAATTAAAAATCTACTCAACAAAGTTAAGATGATTAACTTATGTATAGAAACAAATATTTTGTTTAGCAATTCATAGTGCGCGTGTGTGAAAATCGAGCAATAACCTAACTAAAAGAACACAACTTATTCTATCAATCATTTCTCACTTTAGGTGAAACCAGGTCGGGTTTAGTCGGATGACGAAATCCCCATATCCTAAACCATTTTTTTTTCACACGAGCACATAAATAGCTGATTGGCACAAAGCTACTAGTAGTAGTTCCAAAGGTCACAAATACAAATACAGATGGCGCGTGTGCGCAATGCATTCACAGATCTGCTCGCTGGTCGGGATCATCGGCCCCAAGGTGGAGCCGGGAAGGGAGAGGCAGCCTGAGCCTCGCAAGGAGGAGCCTGGCCACGTTTTCCGCTGCAACGGCTCCCGTCTCCATGGCGCTCGCTGCGCTCTCGAATGTGTTCACGTAGTACAGCTGTTTACCGTCCAGTATTAGCGGAGAAAACACTTCTGGGGCTTCATAGTGGGGATACGCAGGCCAGTTTATCCGTATCGTCTCCTTCCTCCTGCTGTTGTACATCCATTCATTCACGAGCATGATTGTGATTATAATTGCCGCACCAATCAATTATTAGGACTCACTCTTCAGACTGGAATATATACGAGTAAGTTCTTGCTTACCTAAAGATATCATCCAGCAAACTATCATTCAGCTTCTTACGCGAGAACACCTTGTAAGTCATGTCCTGCTCGCTGTACTTCTTCAGAATCGAGATGCTTGAAAATGGGATCTCAGGGACCTCCATGGTTCCTATCAGCTCCGGAATATCTGATACTGAGCTTAGACCAAAATATTTCTGCATCATAACAAACACCATAGTTCCAGACTCCTCGTCAATCGTCATAATATACAACCAAACTAGACTCTGCCTTTCATTTCATCAACCTTAAGTTACCAAGCTAATATCATTCATTACTTGCTGCATGCTCGTTTTAAGTTGGTGGCTTGGTGCATTGCTGTGAGAACGTTGTTTGTTACACAGAGCAAAATAAAACTTACAGGATTCAAGAGGCCCCTCACAAAGGTTGCATGGGTATGCTGCATCTTCCTCGGCGAAATGGAGATTGCGGGGCTAAATGTAATGTTAACCTCGTCAAGTGGTGTTGCAACCACCGTTGCCTCACAATCATATTCATGCCCTTTATTGGATTTCAGAACATAGTGATCCCCTGCATAATGGATTGAGTCTATGCCTTCTTGGAGATGCAAGGTGGCGTTAGCAGCCTTGAGCAATCCAGCAGCTAGCTGCCAGTTGCCCCCTTTGACAGCCCACAATCCTGACTCAGAACCAGCTAAAGACACCGCACCAGCAAGGCCACTTATACTCGCACTTTGGCCATAGTTGATTCTTGTTATCACCTGTCAACAGTAGGGGACAAGATAACAATTAACATAAACATTTTTTTCGGCAATTAATGAAATGATGATTTTCGTTCCCAGTTGAAAAAACAACCAAGAAAAGTTGTCCTGGTGAGTACACTATACACTGATTATATGCTTGATTGGTAACACCTACTGATATGAGTTCAACTGCTTAGATGATTAATGCCAGTAGTAAGAAATGTAAAATTAAATTCTTTTTGAAAAGATCTTATCTTTAGTAGAAATATATGCACCGGAATAAAGTGCAAAACTGTTGTCAGAAACCAATAAAGTTTAACGCATAATGTAATTGTGTAGCAGTATTTGCAATTCTAAAGCCTGGTTGGGTCTGCAAATGTAGAAAGTTGTGGGTTATCAATTAAGGCAAGGGAGGAGAAAACATTGAGAAGAAGCATACAGTAACGAGCTCTGAAATAGTTTGAGAATTCAGGCCAGCATCAACCAGCTCCTCCTCTAGGGTCCTGCGAGTGAGGTCATAGAGGCCCGACCATTTGAGCATCTCCTCAACCGAGTCAAATACAGGCCGGGACTCAAAGCCATTGTAGTAAAGCAGAAACCTTTGCAACATATCCTGCACACATATATGTCAATAACACATTTCAGCGAGTTTGTATAGTTGATAAGTAAGGCCACCAGAATATTCATTTCAGTCAAGAAAATGGCAAGGGATGAAAAACTAGCTAATTTACATACATGGCAAACAAAAAGATCATGGCAAGTTGAGACCGTTCCCCGCCTACTGTGTATAGATGCAAACCTTACTCTCCTATATTATTGACTACTAATGCAGACACCACGTTAGCCATGTCATTAAGTAATTTATGGCCACAGGATAAAATCAATACCTAATCACTAACAGGATTAGTCACTGCACATTGCTTATTCATACATAACATCACGACTCATTGGCAAATCGGTTACTAGGAGTCTATAACCGCTTGTTAGGCATAGGATGTTCTCAATCCCTCATGCAAATAAGACGCTTCTCTCATTGCTCGATGCATTTGGGCAATGAGGACAATATCTCTCAGCAAGTTATGGAGTACCAATAACCCCTTCCAGCCTCCTGTTCTTTTCACCGCAGTGAACAGCATTAGGTTGGAATTCATGGTTTGTATGTCCTGCACTTTAACTCTACACAGAACCACATCATTAATCGTCTTCCTTTTCATCGATTTGGCTTGCTGAAGAGAGCAGTACATGGCCCTATTTTAAAGACAGAGGTAAACATATACAGTTTATACACCCATTATCAGATCAACTAAGTAATCCATTGCCAGGTAGAGTGATCGCATTTCATGGTTTGAAATTTCAGGCCGAAGAGGATGCCAGTAGGATGTGCCTCCACTCCAAAAATTTGATTCCTTGTTGTATTTAGAAAAAGGTTGTTCAAATTTAGAGAAAACATCTTCAAACTTTCTACCAAAGTCAATCTTGGTATTGTTTTGCATCCCAGAATATTAATATATGCTTTTCTATACACGGGAAATGTCCATGAAATTCTATATAAGATAAAAGATTGTGTGCCATTATACTGCCCCTTTAATTTTAGTGGGCTATTATGATAGGTTTGTAGTTGTTCTTTTGAAATCCCCATGCATTTTTAAGATATTCAGACCGATAATATCAACGTAAATGAAAAAGGTACTATGACATGAACTGTTCAGTCGTTTTTAATTCAGATGAAATATTTAGTGTTTTACAATTCATATAGTATTAAGTAATCAATGATAACACATGTATGCATAGAAGTGTTAGTTTAGTTGAAAATGAACTTCCGGAAGTGCTGAGAGCAGCAAGAAAGCCACTATTCCATAGTATAGTAGCAACGAGTAGAGTAAAAATACTTGGAAGATGGAGGGGGGGAAGAAAGGAACCTGGACAAATCTGTCCATCTTGACCAGCGACAGGCCATAACGCTTAAGAAGGTGCAGCGTGTTAAGAAGGGCGTGCAGCTTGCGGCGGAGCCAAGAGGCCCCGGGCGGTGGCGGGCGGAGCGTCTGGAAGACGAAGCGGCTGCCGTCCCAGATCCCCAGCCAGTCGTCGTCCCCATTGGTCTTGGCTGCTAGGCCTAGAAGGTCAGCGAAGCGGCGCACGTGGAGATTGCGAGGGTGGATGATGGAGCCGCCTGCCTCGAAGTCGTCTCCGGCCACGGTAACGGTGGCGAGGCGGCCGCCGACCTTAGCGCGGCGCTCGAAGACGCGCAATTGGCCGCCGGAGAGGACGGTAGTGTAATTGGAGAGAAAGAAGGCGGTGGATGATCCGGAGATGCCGCTGCCCACGATACAGATGTCGCCGGCGGCAGCGGCGTGGAGGAGGAGGGGAACGAGGAGGAGGCGGCGCAGCATCGCATCGAATCGAATGGAGGTAGCCAAAAAGTCAAACTCCCCTCACTCCTTTGGCTCTCCAAGGTTGTTTTCTTGGACACATTGATAGGAATTCCAATCCAACGGCGTACGTGGTATTTTTCTTCTTTGGTAATTAACGTTTCGAAAAAAATTCTCCTAACTTCCTAAACAAATTAAGATGAGAGATAAAAGATCGAAATACCCTCTTTATAACACTCTCTACCGTTAAAAAATAGGGCAATGGCTCTTTCTAATCCTGTTTTTTTTAAACTTTGCTTATTACACCTTGTTTTCAAAAACAAACAAGTTGTCTGACCCTGTTTCGTTAATCCTCCTTACCGACGGTGTTTACGTAGCCAAAAAATATCAATAATACCGTCTAGAGTCAGATACAGGGGCCGAACCAATAACTGAACGTGCAGGATTGAGTTAGCACATGATTCACATTTTCAGAATTTAACATGGTAAATAGATAGGAAATAATTGGGGTCATAGAGTGATTGTCAAATAAGCAAAGGGAAAAAGGCATTGTCATTTGTTAGTTAGGCTTTAGGCTTCAAAACATGGCCAATACAACAACGGTCTCTAACAGAATATTCCCTTTAATTTTTTAGTTTAACTTTTATTTTTTATCTATATTTTATTATCCGTCTTATTTAAAAAAATTATGAAAATATGTAAAATCATAAAGTCGTGTCTAAAACATCTTTAGTCGATTAGAAGTCAAATCGCTACAAAATAATTAACAAACTATTTAAATATTTTGAATATAAGACAAATGTTCAAATATAAACTAAAAATTCAACAATATTAAATAAAAATGGAGTGAGTATTTTGTCATTTTGGATAAGAGTTCATCAAACTTTAAAATTCTAACAACCAATTTTATGTTAAAATGAATTTATAAAATATAACAAGTTTATGAATTATGATATTATGCTAGTACTTTTAAGGAAAATAAATGTATTTTATTTACTTTATAATTAGGTCATGCGAAACAAATGTGTAATCATAATAAATTACTTTCCGGTAAGAAACTATAAATATTAATTTCATGTCAGAAATTATATTCTAACAAAATGGTATGGTAGATCGTATATTTTGAAATAGAGATAGTGTTCTTTTGAGACCAAATGTACTTGCACCAAATGTTTGCAATTGATTGTAAGGGTAGCGATATTTATCTACTCCCTCCGTCCCAAAATAAACCATTTTTTCACTTTTTACCTATAATCTTTGACTTTTCGTCTTATTTAATTTTTTACGATTGATATTTTTGTTTTTATAGATGATAAATCATAAATAGTACTTCACGTGTGACTAATTTTTTTCTAATTTTCTAAAAATTTTTTAAATAAGACGGATGGTCAAACGCTGGGCACAAAACCGAAGAATTGGTTTTTTTTATAGAGGGAGTATATTTTTACATGATTCGTCTATCGTTGTTCGCTATAGGCTTGAACTATTTTGATTTTGCCCACAACAAATCCCAAAATCCATATCATCAAGCAGTTACTAAGGTAAAGAAGCAGACTGCTCCATCCGTCCCAAAAAAAGCAACATTTTTGGTTTTTCTGTTGAGCATTTGACCATTCGTCTTATTTGAAAAAAAATTTAAAAATTTTAAAAAATTAGTCACACATAAAGTACTATTCATGTTTTATTATCTAATAAAATAAAAATATTAATCATAAATTTTTTTAATAAGACGAAGTGTTAAACATTATATTAAAAAACTAAAAAGTTGATTTCTTTTTAAGACGGAAGGAGTATATATTATCATCAAGTTGATATAACAACAGTAATTTATGTGCTACAACGGATATCATATCTGACATGTGTGTCAGCTATATGTGGCTGCATTCGCAAGTGAAACTGGCCATTAGTCCATTCAAACCACGTAAAACAAGAAAAGTCATTAGTATATAATTAATTAAGTATTAACTTTTGCAACTTAAAAAATAGTTTAATTTGATTTTTTAACATAACTTTCATATAATTTTTTTTGAAAATAATATCCCGTATAGTAGTTCGGGAAGCGTACGTACGAAAAACGAGTGAAAATTTTGGCCGATTATCACTCGTGAACGCAGCCACGACAACCTTTGCATCAGCAGAAATATCATGATACAGACAAGTTTTGATTTACCATATACTTAGAATGTTTACATCCTTGTATTTGACATCCTATCAGAGTTGTTATCTTATGCGTACTCACATAGGTATATATTAGCGCCTTTCTTACAATGGCGTCTGTATTTTTTTATTTTTAAAACTTTTTATAAATAATTTTATTACTAAACCTCAAGAGAAAATATTTGCTCTGAATGAACCTTTTAGCCACGCCATCAACATTGATGTGGCAAAATAATATTGTCACACAGAGTTTTTGGCGTGACGGGTTTACAGTGACGCCTGCCACGCTACAGTGTTGACGTGGCCAATAGGTTCATCCGGTGAAAATATTTTCTTCTAAGATTTAGTAATAATTTTATTTATTAAAAACGTTTTAAAAAAATTAAAAAAATCGTGATAGAGCTCACAGAGACACTAGACTTCACTTCCATGGTGTCAAAAAAACACAGTGGATTGTACTACACCTGACACCATCCCATGACCCTATGTAGTTCTTTCGATTTATCATGGCCAACGTAGCAAGAAAAGCTTATGGGATAAACAGATTGAAAAGCGAGACCATTGAAGAGATTGACACAAATAGGCCAAGTGATTTAAAAGAAGTTAGGATAGATGTGAGAGGCGAAGATATAGACATGGTCATATGGACGAACAATTAACTTAACGTACATAATTAAGGGAAACCAACTTAACAAAGTAAAAAAAAAGGATGTTATACACCTTAACAAAGGCAAAGATACATCTTAGCAAAGGTAAATTACTATGAAACTACAAAATATTATGAGGCTTTGACGATATAGGGCAATTTTATGGTTTTTTAGGACGAGGGCGTTGTATTTTTCTATTGGTTATTATTAACCTCCAACACATCACGAACAGTCACCTGCTGCGGCGGCTTTCGATGGTAACGGTTACATCAGCCAATTAGCAGACCGAAAACGATAAATGTAATTAGTAAATTTGTTAAGCATTACTTATTACAAATTTGAAAAAAGTATTTGTTCATATAAAATATTTTTATATAGAAATTTTTTACACAAAATATATTATTTATTTAGTTATTTAAAAAACGTGCTAATATGAACCGAGGATTAGTTCAGTCCAAGAGGCAACGCAGCCGCGGCGGCTGGCGGAAGCGGAACCACCGTCACCCGCGTTACGTTCCGTTGTTGTTTGTGCGTTGGCGAATTTGGGATGGAATTCGAAATTTGAAAAGAACCTACCCGCGGCGCCGCCTTCGTCTGCTCTTCTTTCTTCCCCAGACAATCCCTTTTTCTCCTACTACTGGCAGGCTGGTACTAGGAGGAGCGAACGGAGACGGAGAAAGCGGGGGAGTTCGAGAAGCAATCTCTCCAATCCATTCCTCTCATCATCGTCATCGGAGGAGGAAGGAATCCATCCCATGGCGTCCCCTCCGCCCTTTGACATCTGCGGCGACCTGGACGACGACCCCACCCCTCCTGCGCCGCCGCTCGCTGCCCCGACCCCCAACGGCCTCAACGACCGCCTCCTCCGCCTCGCCCGCACCCACCCACGGGGCCCCGCCCCAAACCCTAACCCTATCCCCCCTCCTCCGCCGCCGCAAGGTACCCTAATCCGCCCCCCCCCCCTCTCCCTCCTCCTTTCCTCTCTAACTCCACCTCCCTCGCAGGAGCAGGACCGGAACCCGCCAAGGTCAAGCTGCCCGGCCGCCGCCGCCTCTGTAAGCTCTCCTCCGCCCCAGATGACTCCGCCGACAGCATCCGCGACATACTGGACGATCTCACCACCCGCCTCGACTCCCTCTCGGTCGACAGGCCCACCGCAAGGCTCAGACCGCAGGTCACCCCACTTCCCTGCGCCATCGCCGATGATGCAGACGCCGACCCCGAAGCAGATCACAAGGGGAAAACCCCCATTCTAGGATCTTATGTCGTTAATGATGGCAGAAAACCCTCACCCCTTGTCTACTGTGAAGACGATGACGATGAGGATTTCGCAACAAGATCTTATGGTGGTGTTAAAGAGGAGGTCACTAGTAAGGTGTTCAAGGCCTCTTCTTCTTTTGGTGGCCGTGGCAACGATTGCAAGATGAAAGCTAAAGGAGCCTATGCCTTTGATACGGTGTCAAGGGAAACCGTCTCCAAGGCCTCAGTTTTTGGGGCCTATGATGGTGATGAAGACATCGACCAAGATGCAGGGAATGGGAAGGAAAACCGTGTGATTGTTGAGAATAGTGCCGAGGATGTTGACTGGGAGAAGACAGAGGACTTCAAGATGGAGCCCACTGGGACTGGTGTAACACACAAGCCCTACAAGCTCCCAGGAAGGATATTCAACATGCTTTACCCCCACCAGCGTGAGGGGCTCAGGTGGCTTTGGGTTCTGCATTGTAGGGGAACTGGAGGTATCCTTGGAGATGACATGGGGCTTGGCAAGACCATGCAGGTGAAGCCCCCATCCTTCTTCTAGTTTTGTGTATTTTTGATCGCTCAAAGAAAAGCAGTCTTCATCTGATAGAAGAATGTAACTGTTTTGTCACTGCCCCAAGTATTATTACCTTCATTGCACTAGAGTTTATTATGCATATGAAGAGCTGGCGTACAATTCACCCTAACCGCGCAATCCACTACTGTGTTCCATTCCCCTTTTTCTGACAGCTGCTCTATTCATCCTTATTTTTATCATGCAGGTTTCTGCATTCCTAGCTGGATTGTTCCATTCCCGTTTAATCAAGAGAGTGTTAGTTGTTGCCCCAAAGACCCTTCTGACTCATTGGATCAAGGAACTTTCAGTTGTGGGCCTCAAAGATAAGATCAGAGAGTAAGATATTATGTGTTGACATGCCCTCAAATTGATAGAGGTCATCTTGGCTCATGCTAATTGTTCCCCTTTTTCTGACAGCTATTCTTGCCCCAATGCAAATGTTCGCAACTATGAGCTTAAATATGCCTTCAAGGTCTGGTTTCCTAACGTAACCGTCTTCCACTAGCCACCTTCTCGACCTGGCTTATTAAGTTTGGCTTTTATAATACTCGGAAATCTTAACAGTTAAATTCGAGCAGGGATTTATTTGTTCATAGCATCATTTAAAAGTATTTGGTTCTTTCATGATATGATAATAAATAGCAGATGTTTTAGCTTATTGTTGTCTTTCTACAGGAGGGTGGTATCCTTCTAACAACATATGACATTGTCCGGAACAATTACAAGGCGATAAAAGGCAACTTCAGCCATGATACTGATGATGAGGAAGAAACAATATGGAACTATGTTATTCTTGATGAAGGGCATATTATCAAGAATCCAAAGACTCAGAGGGCACAAAGTCTATTCGAAATACCCTGTATACATCGTGTTGTCATCAGTGGAACACCTATACAAAATAACTTAAAGGTATCTTCTCGCTCATTTTCTCAACCTTAAACTTGACACTTACCCTCTTTGCACCAGCACAAGTAAACCTGATTATTCTTGCAGGAAATGTGGGCTCTGTTTTATTTCTGTTGCCCAGAAGTCTTGGGTGATAAGGAGGAGTAATTCATTTATACTCGTTGTTTTTCTTCATCCATTGTTGTTTGATCTTACACAATGTAGTGTTGCTTATTTCTCTTGTTTATGATAGGTTCAAAGCAAGGTATGAGCTGGCTATCCTTCGAGGAAATGACAAGAATGCTACCAATCGAGAAAAGCACATAGGCTCAAACGTAGCAAAGGTACTAATCCATTTGGGGGTTTGTGTTCAAGTAACAGATGTTTGGTACACGATCCTGTTTCATGTTATTTTTGTGTCTGGACTAATTTTAGTTCTTCTGCATCTGCATTTTGTTGGATAATTAATTATTTGGAGATCCAGATTTTTCGCCTATGTTGATGATTTGATGTTTCCTACTCCCTATATTCCAAAATATAAGCATTTAATATTCCAATTTTGTACCGCGATATAAACATTCCTTCACTGATTTCCACGACTACCCTAATGCCAATGATTCTTCAACCAACCAGTTGCTTGGAAAGGGATTCTAATCAATTCAAAGTTCAAGATTTAACCACTGACATGACTAAAAGATAATCCTTTGACTAAACCTTAATATTTGCTAAACAACTTAGAAATACTTATATTTTAAAATGGAGGTATCATATTCCAACTTATGCAGTACCATGTTTGTTTATTATTATTTCATATAATAAGTTGGACACAGACATAATGTAGGGAATTCAATGATATATGATATCATCGAAGTAGTACAGTTGTGTACTCAATTTAACTAGTAAAGTAACACATGTATGTTGCATTCAGGGTCCATACCAACTAATAAAATTGGGACTTATTTGAAGCCATGAGAGGGCAAGCTATTTACATTAAGCTCTTTCCGTTTGTTTCATTTATTTAATTGCCACTGTTCCAGAGTATTTCGCCTAGTCTGTTCATGTTGTATATTACCCCCTGTTATAAAGTTACCACAGTAAAATTCATGCAATCCCCTTATTTGTCCATGATGAGTCACTGGTGTGGGTCCAGGACCCACATTTGAGAGAATAGTGGGCAAACAAGGGGTTGGATCAACTTTCAGGTGAAAATAAGGATTTTATCCTTGTTATAATGTGGTTTTTTTTTTTATTTTGTTCATGATAAATTTTCACAGGAATTAAGAGAACGGATAAAACCATACTTTTTGCGACGCATGAAGAGTGAAGTGTTTCTTGATAGCGGCACGACTGAAGATAAAAAGCTTGCTAAGAAGAATGAGCTAATTATCTGGCTAAAATTAACATCGTGCCAGGTACAGATCTTTTGCCACCGATGCAAACCCTAGTCGTGTTATTGGTTAAATGCCATCTTAGTATTAGTCTTTCTTTTTCATGCAGAGGCAATTATACGAAGCTTTTCTCAACAGTGAACTAGTTCATTCGTCAATGCAAGGGTCACCCTTGGCTGCAATCACAGTAAGCATCATCTTTAAAGCTTTAGTTTCTTCTGATTTTTCTACCTTTATATTCCACGTTGCCAGCATCCTTTAGATCTTTATGTTCACTCCATTTCCTTACATATGTCATTGTCTTGTGTTGTTTCCGTGATGTGTATTGTCATGTTTAATATCCTCAAATTTTCAAGAAAAAAAGGACATGCATACTCGTTGGTGCATTTATGTTTGTTTCTTCTGTCTTCTATTCTTAAATAGATATTGAAGAAAATATGTGATCACCCACTGTTGTTGACTAAGAGAGCTGCTGAGGGTGTGTTGGAAGGCATGGATGCAATGTTAAATAATCAGGAAATGGGAATGGTTGAGAAAATGGCCATGAACCTTGCAGATATGGCTGATGATGATGATGAACTGCAAGTTGGTCAAGATGTCTCGTGCAAGTTATCTTTTATGATGTCCTTGCTTGTAAGTGTTTTTTGATGATCTGCATTATACTTGTCACATATGTATTTGATTATCTATATTCAAATGGTTAATCTTAATGTTGCAGCGAAATCTTATTGATGAGGGGCACACTGTCTTAATCTTCTCGCAGACTCGTAAGATGCTAAACCTTATTCAGGTGATAAGGTCTATTCTTGTTATGTTAATTCTTGTTTGCTCATGGTCATACAGCTCTGCAATTATCTTGTGATTTTGATGTATTATTATCCTAGCAAAGTAATTGTTCTGAGCCCTGATAAACTCTGCAGCTGGATAATTGCATGAAAGGCCCGATTTTTTCTTGTCAATGTATAGTCACCCAATCACATATGCTACTGAATTCCCTCAGTGCCTTGGTAGGATTGGAACAGCTTTTTTGATTTTATACCCCAAGAGTACTCATAAGGATAATTTTGTTTGGAATTGAGTAACTACATATAATTTCATGAAAATATAATTTATATGGGACCTTATTTTGTTAACTGCTGTTCAGATGTTTACATCTTCTAATTCAGATGAGTGATTAAGTGAAACTGTTCAAGAGCATTTTTTTTCTCATTGAATGATGTAAAAAACGTTGTATCAGTCTAGAGTTCATTTCCCATAGTGGTTGCTGCATGCTCAGGTGTGATATATCTAAAACAAATGATTTGGCAGCATGAACTTTACCTTGAAAAGACTTTTAGTACACCCCTGATCTACTGCTGATCTCGAACTACATAGGACAGCAGTGATGCTTTGGTCTATCTGACCAATGCATGTTTCATTCCATCTCTTTTGACCATTTTTGCCATCCTTGTAATGTTTATGCTTACTGGCATCATGTCTGTGTGCTGACTGGATCCTAACTAAATATCTTGCAACTTGTAAGTCTAAAATACAGCATGATCATTAATATTAATTATACTCAAATCTAAAATTTATAAAATGATTGTATCAAGCCAATTACCACCTACCTATACTCATGCAAACATTTTTTTATGAAAATATTACAAATAACACACATGTTCCTATATCTTTACAGCCACAGAAGTCCTGGTGTGGGTGTATGGGTGTAGAACCTACCGTTACACCCCCACCCCTCTTTTAAAGATTAATAAGATATACATTTTGGCTTACTTCAACCTACTAGCTAATGTAGCTTACTACTTCAACAGGAGGCTATAATATTAGAAGGCTATAAGTTTTTGCGCATTGATGGTACCACCAAGATTTCTGAGAGGGAAAGGATTGTGAAGGTTCTTCTCTGTCTTTCCCTATTCTTATTTTATGTCATGGGCTAATTATTACTGCTCTGTTGCTTACTTGGCATTTTGGCATCTTGCATTTGTATTCAGGACTTCCAAGAGGGTCCTGGAGCTCCAATATTTCTGCTGACCACTCAAGTTGGTGGGCTTGGACTGACACTGACCAAGGCAGCTCGTGTCATAGTAGTTGATCCTGCTTGGAATCCAAGGTTCCTGGACAATGTTGCTTCCTCACTGAGTTTATTGCCTTTTGTTTTACTAAATGTTTGCCACTGCATGTTCTTGTTGCTTACTGTTCTTGCTTCCTATTTTCAGTACGGATAATCAAAGTGTTGATCGTGCTTATCGAATTGGACAGACCAAGGATGTCATTGTATACCGCTTGATGACATCCGGAACCATTGAAGAAAAGATATACAAACTGCAGGTTTACATATGATCAAGAATTTACTTGCTGTTGATGACTGCCATCGTGTATCTAATTAATTGAAGCAATGCTTAAAAATCTCACTGAAAGATGAGCTCACAGTGATATTTAGTTTTATATCTCCTTGTACTTTCTTGGGATGAAATTTTTTAGATTTTTCATTGAAGGGAACTTATTTTCCTTGTGTGAAACTTGAGATTTTAATATGGAACTGGGTTCATGCTAAGAAAATAAAAGGTGGGGCTGGTAGCACTTTTTACTGTGTGGTTCCACACATGTTTTTTCTGTGACGTTTCTATCTTTCAGTGTTATAACCCTATTCTGCTATTTTCATTTTGCATCTTTTCTTCAATAATACAATGGAAGCTAGATTGTGACTACTTATATAATACATGGACATTTTGCAGGTCTTCAAGGGCGCTTTGTTTAGGACAGCCACAGAGCACAAAGAACAAACACGTTATTTCAGCAAGAGGGTACTTAATTTGATTTGGGTTCTTGTTATTTATTTGCACTTTGCCATATTGGATAGTTAACATTATGATTATTTTATGCATACTTTCAGGATATTCAGGAGCTTTTTAGTCTGCCGGAACAAGGTTTTGATGTCTCACTCACACAGAAACAATTGCAAGAAGAGCATGGACAACAACTTGTCATGTGAGATATCTATTTTCGTTCTGTTAAAATTAGCACCACCGTTATGTTCTTGATGATGTGACTGCTGCTTTTGTTACTATATTTGGTTGTGATATGGATCAGCAGAAAAAGTGTGCCCAAATGTTTAGATTACTCTGCGATTTCCATGGCACTTCCATATGTACAGGGCACATGATGATGAACTGCTGCATAAAAATGTAGTTTTAGTTTTCAAATTAATTTGCTGTACTGATAGCTGCTTGATATCTTAGCAATACTTGCTGTCCTGTTTGTAATGATTTGCATGTTCACTGATGACAAGTTTGTTGATCTACTGCATCTACCAGGGACGAATCCTTGAGGAAGCACATACAGTTCCTGGAGCAACAAGGCATAGCGGGTGTGAGCCATCACAGCCTTCTGTTTTCTAAGACAGCAATCTTACCTACGCTGAATGAGAACGATGCTTTTGACAGGTTAATGTTACTCTCTTCGATGGGCAGCATATGGTTCTGAAAAAGCATTGATTTGACATGTTGCAGTGCATATCAAATGCTGTCGTTTCTGGTTGTTACCTTGTATCTAACAGGTGAACTATGATGTTTCTGTGTGCAGCAATCCTCGAGCTATGCCAATGGCCAAGCACTACTACAAGGGAGCCTCATCTGACTATGTTGCCAATGGGTAAGAAGAGTTGACAGTTCTGTGTATAGGACTTCTCAGTAGTTTTGCGTTGCATGAGTTGCGTACGACCGATAAACTTGCTGCCTGTTTTGTGCAGTGCTGCATATGCGATGAAGCCAAAAGACTTCACTGCTCGAACATACTCCCCGAACAGCACAACCACAGAGAGTCCTGAGGAAATCAAGGCTAAAATCAATCGGCTGTCGCAAACCCTTGCAAATACGGTATGTGCAAGATATCTTACCCTGTTCCATGGATCTTTGTTTTTTTTTTCCTTTTCTTTTGGGGGAAAAAGAAACTTTTCCATGGATCTTGTGGTGTTGTATTTGTAGGGCCTTGTGGCGAGGCTACCAGATCGTGGAGACAAGATAAGGAGGCAGATAAACGAGCTGGACGAAAAGCTGACCGTGATCGAGTCTTCTCCGGTGCCATCTTCGTCTCCTTTGGAGACGGGTCCAGCGGAAGTGATCTGCTTGGATGATTTGTCTGTCTAGTGTCGATTGTAGGGTGGAGCCACATGTTGCAGCGACGGCTGCTCGGGATGTTTACCCATTTTCGTTTGCTTACACTTCATGCATATTAGTCACTAAGGGGTGACATTTTGCATGCTACTAATTACTAAATTGTAGCGACCACGAAACACATGCTGATCTCCGGATAGGAGTGGCCTATTGTAAATTAACGCGGTAGTACCTGTAAGCTGGTATTAGCTGCGGTGAGCCTGCTTTTTGGCGATTGGCAAAATGAAAAGTTTTAAGCTTAGATTGTTGCTTTGGTTTGGTTTTCACCCCCTATATAGAACTGCTTGTATGGTATGGCACTTTAAAACCATATATATTTTTATTTTTGATTTAAATTGCAGTGATTTTGATTAACATATGCCATTGAAATTAACGATAAAATAGTAGAAAAAAAAGAATTAGCAGTGAAAGCAAGGAGGTAATGGGATTTAACTTTTAGCCTATAAGTACAAGCCTAAGTGAAATGATGAGTGGGATATTTGGACTGTTTTGAAGAAATTAATTACACAGAAGAATAACACTAATGCCACTCATTATTATAGGGAGTGGGGTTGATTGGGGATAATACGATGATGTGTTTAAATGTAAGGAGATTGATATGATAAATAGTACTTTTGAATTCTTTAAATTTATAAAAAAAATGAAACCTACACCCCCTTACATTTAAGGATGAATGGAGTATTTTATTGTTGTTTGTCATTTATTTGCACCTATATGACCAAAACGACTTAGCCCTGTTTAGATACCAAATTTTTTTCTTAAAAACAACACATCGAATCTTTGGACACCTAAATGAATAATTAAATATACATGAACACTAAAACTAATCACACAATTATGATGGAAATCGTGAGACGAATTTTTTAAGCCTAATTAGTGCATGATTAGTCATAAGTGCTACAATAATCAACATATGCTAATGATGAATTAATTAGATTTAAAAAATTCATCTCGCGGTTTCCAAACGTGTTAATGACGAATTAATTAGACTTAAAAAATTCGTCTTGCGGTTTTCAGGCGGAATCTAAAATTTGTGTTGTAATTAGACTACGTTCAATGTGTGATCGTACGCGTTGATATAACCTCTTTCCTAAAAGTTTTTAGGAACTGAACGAGGCCTTATTAGCAATTAGAAATGTTTTATGGTAAAATTCTATATATGTGTTCTGAGCCATTCAAAAATAAATAATTTAAAATAAAATACAATATAATTAGGTTTTAAATTTTCATTCATGCTTATAATTTTTCTCTCTGTCTCATGGAAATCAAAACCATAGGGATGAATGAAGATCGCTGGCGCTGGCGGGTGTTGAAAGTTTGAAAGAGGAGGAGGGAAATGGCAATGACGACTCAAGTTCTAGTAGTAGTACGGTACGGACCTCACCTCATGGTGGGGAACTGGGCACTTCACTTCACTACTCCACTATAGCATTATCTTCTCTTCTCTTCTCTTCTCTTCTGCTACGCTTCTTGTTCCTTTACGCCGCCGGCGCCGCCGCCGCCCAATTCGATTGCAAATATGCTACCGACATTCCAACCTCATCCCGGCCTGCCTCAATCCCAATCTCAACAGGAGGAGGAGGTGGAGGAGGAGCTACTCATGGTGGAAGAAGCAGAAGGCGGCGCCACCGCCACCATGAAGGTCCCCCGCCGCGTATTCGGCTTGCTCTATCCGCACCAGCGCGACGGCCTCGCCTGGCTCTGGGCGCTCCACTGCAACGCCACCGGAGGGATCCTCGCCGATGACATGGGACTGGGCAAGACCATCCAGGTTCTAGGCTTATTCCTCCATCCATTGTATCATGTAGGAGTATTTAACAATGCTATGATTTTTGCTCTTCCTTGATCTGAAAAATGCTGTTATCTCGATTGATTAATGCCAATGCATATAGGTTTCTGCATTGCTGGCCGGCTTATTCCATTCCAGTTTGATCAAGAGAGCGTTAATTGTTGCCCCAAAGACTGACTTGACACATTGGGAAAATCAGCTCTCCCTGCTTGGCCTGCAACGCCACATTAGAGAGTAAGAAGAACCACGACAGAGACAGACAGACGGTTCCTATATATGTGATGTGCTCTCTCTGTTTTTCCATTAGGATTGCTTAATTAATTACGTCTGTTGTTTTCCCTTTCATCTCCATTCGGGCAGCTACTCTGGGGCTAGCGCAAACGATCGCACCTATCAACTTCACTACACCTTCAAGGTCCCACCCTCCTAACTCTACACTTCATCTGCAATTGATCTTGCCATCAGGGTCGTTCCATATTTGTACGCTACTAGCAAGCCTCAACCAATATAAATTTAATTCCTTCGGAGAGCCATATATATGCGCACTGAATTTTCTTACATCACATGCAACACCCACCTTCTGCTATACATAGGCGCCAACTTGAATCCTTCTTGTCTTTCACCAGGAGGGTGGTATTCTGCTAACATCGTATGACATTGTCCGGAACAATTACATGTTGATAAGAGGCGATGGGTACAATGTTAACAATGTGGAAGCAACATTTTGGGACTATGTTATTCTTGACGAGGGGCACATTGTCAAGAATCCTAAGACTCAAAGGGCACAGAGTTTGTTTCAAATACCTTCTGCGCATCGCATTGTTGTCACTGGAACACCTATTCAGAATAATTTAAAGGTACCCTCATTCCAACTAATATGATCATATTATTTATTTCCCTTTAACCTTTCTATTCTTTTCTTCCACTCGTTCAACTGAACAAGACTATTCTGCAGGATTTGTGGGCTTTGTTTTATTTCTGCTGCCCAGATGTCCTGGGCGATAAGAATGTGTAAATCAGTTTCCCCTCTTGTTTTTATGCAATACTTATGTGGCTTGCTTTTGTAAATTCTAGTGTTGTTAGATTCTCTTGATTACTGCAGGTTCGAACTTAGGTATGAGAAGCCAATTCTTCGTGGTAATGACAACTATGCTACTGATCAAGAGAAGCAAGTGGCTTCAGATGCAGCAAAAGTACATTCCTTTTGGCATAATAAGTTTGTGTCTTATGTAATAATCTTGTTGCATTGTGTCTTTTGGTTGGTTCTGAACTATTTTTCTCACAGGAATTAAGATAGCGGATTAAACCACACTTCCTCCGTCGTATGAAAAGTGAAATATTTATTCATACTGGCGCAAAAGATGATGAAACGCCACCTCAGAAGAATGAATTAGTTATCTGGTTGAAATTGACCTCTTGCCAGGTAAGTTTCTTTCTGTTCTGGTGCAAACCTCTGTTCCATTTATTTAAGGTCTTGTGCAATGAAGATATTGGGAGTGTAAATCGGTTGTGTTTCTATGTTTTAGAATTATTCATGTTTTTTTGGGGTGCAGAGGCGATTGTATGAAGCCTTCCTGAATAGAGATCTAGTTCATTCACAAACTGAAACGGTGAAGGGTTCATCCTTGGAAGCTATCACGGTATTTATGTATTGACAGTTTTTAGTTTTATCTTGTCCTGTTGTCTGCTTCCATCGAAATCAAAAGTGCACTCCTTGAGTTTATGGAGTTTATTGTATGCATTTTCTCCGGTATATATAGTAGGCCATGTTCCCTTTACTGTTGGTGTGATTCTGAAGAAAACATGTAATGGTGCACTTATGTGCATATTCGTTTTAATTCAACACACAGATTTTGAAGAAAATTTGCGATCATCCTCTACTTTTGACTAAAAGAGGTACTGATGATTTCCTGGAAGATATGGTTACCATTCTGAATAATCAAGATATGTGCATGGTGGAAAGGATTCTTGAAGATAATCTTTATTCTGACAAAAGGCTACAGATTGTCCAAGGTTCCTCCTGCAAGATAGCTTTTATCCTGCCCTTACTGGTCAGTGTTTCTTTTATGCATATCCATTCTATAGACTGCAGTCCAAGGAAAAAATGTGATTAGTATGTGGACCAAGTAAACACTATAATATTTACTTGTATCTAGATTGGCTACAAACAAATGATATAGATATGCATGTTATCTGGAATATATCGTAACGTTACACTTGTATAGATTATTCCTATATTGGGCTGAAAGTTAGCAAGTTACAAGGCTATGTCTGTCTGAAGAAGAAAAATATCGATAGGTTTCTGATCTAAAGGGATTAATGTGCCCCTTCCTGTGGAAAAATCATGCTATAATTTTTTACATTGCAGAGGAACCTTGTTGAAGAGGGCCACTATATTTTGATTTTCTCACAGACACGCAAAATGCTTAACCTTATTCAGGTATAACCTTTTATTATGTTACCTTTTGGTTTCCTTATCATGAATGTGATGTGCTTGTGACATAGCTAACATTTTATCCGGACCGCAGTAAATCCTTTGATTCAATTTGTAAAAGTTTCCCATTTGAAACCTATGCTTTTTTTAATGGAAGTTAATTTCTGTCAGTAACCATGACATCTGTGTTTTCCTGTGTCCTGTATATGCATTCAGTATATAATTAAAATGCCTTACTAGTTCTTTTATTTATTTATTTTGGGGGTGGGGGGCGGTGGGGAGGCTCCCCACTTGAATATGATTGCTCAAAAATAAAGGTTTGCTACCAATTACATGTGGTGGATAGGGGCGGCAAACATGGGAGACAATTTTTTTTTTTAATTTGTCTTCAGTCTGTGCGACCAGAGACCGCTGTCTTCAATGCAGCTAGAGTCAGGAGAGAGTTGGAGGCATGTTTTTAAAGATGACCTCATTGTGGTAATTCCAAAAACAGAGATGGAGAAATTTTGATGAAGGATCACTTGGAGGGTGTGTCAATCGGTACAATGTCTTGAAAATGTACGATCAAAATGCAAGACCAAGCCTACCAGAAGGAGAGGTGAATGGTAGGATTACCAAAAACTAAATTCTTTTGTGAAATAAAAGATACCTCTGATTTTAGATAAAGGCCTTTTTTTTTTGCCGGGAAGGCCCCAGAATGGCCATCCAATTTCATCAAGGGTAAGGGAAATGAACAATTTGTTACAAACTCAGCTTAGACGCTGAGCCTGGCTTAAGCCAGGTGTGACAAAGAAACAGCGCTGCAACTGCAGCCTGAACACGCTACAAAAGCAGCCTATCTAACCGACACTTTAAGCCTCTCTCTCCTGGAATATGCTCGCATGAAGCCACAAGATAGGCTGATGTCCTCAGTCTGACCACCCCTTTGCATAAGGTCTGCCTGCAGTGCTCCCTCTGGTCTCACTGCCTCTTTATCGACGAAAACCTAGAAACCTGATGAAAATTTTGAAGAAGTATCAACTTTATTTCGTCAAGATGTGTCTACAAAGTGCATACAAAGTACTCATTTCTTAACTTTCAACTAAAATTTGTACCTCAATCTAAACCCTAACCTTTTTCTCTCTCTCCCAAAAGCGATTGCTTTGAGGCCTACACCGCCACTCTATTTATCCTCAATGTGGCTGGACAAAAGCCACGAGTCCTAAAGGGAAAAAAACTCATAATCCCTTAGGAAGCTCTCTCCTACAAATATCCAACTTTTCTCTAACTTAATCATTCCAATCTTGAACTCTATCCGAATCCAAATCCTCCTTCAGTACACATACAACTCCTCTCGTATGTCAACCATCACCTCCACGTACGTCGTTCTCTAGCTTTAGCATCCCGTGTGATCTCCTTGATCGTTTGGATCTCAACTTCTCCTAGGCCTAGTCCTGATCCATCACAGGCAACACTCGTGAAGCCTCAGGACACACCTACACATAAATAAACAAAGAAACCATATCTGAGCAGTAGCACAAGTTCTTCCAAAACTTGATTCACATTAGCACATAACCAGTATATCATACACATATTAAACACCTGGAAGCCTTATCCATCAAGAATCCAATAAAAAACACACAAAAAAAACCTGAAACCAAAATTTCTCGGGACAACTTGGTCTCGCCACCGGCCTGGCCGGTCTGACTGGAACTCCTCTGGTCTGACCGCCACTATACATAAGGTCTAATTGGAGGCCCTTCGTCAGTCTGACCAGCACTATCTGATCGCAGGATCGCACATAAAAATCATCAAACCAACTCTAATCAATCATGCCAATTGTTCATCAATTATATTTAAATCAAGACAATGATTTCATCGAAAATCCTTTGTCGTGGTGATAAGAGGATGAATGTGGATTGAGTCCCCGAATAGCTTGGTGAAAGAACAGTGCAATATCAGGTGGTCTGAATCCTCAGGGTTGCATTTGCAGATCTCTCAGGTCAGTGATTAAGTATGCATTTTTTTGTAAAGGTTTTTCCTGGTGGGGATTCTGTTTCTTGCTAGGGCCCAGGCAAAGAATTTTATCCAGGGTGGAGACTAGTTCTGCCAAACCCGCTGTGGCTGAAGACCAGGGTTGCTGGCTTTCATGAGACATTGATAAAAACTTGAGCTAGGAACTGTTCCATCTTTCTTCATGAGGCTGCTTGTTGTTGTATCTTTTCCTTGGGTAAGCTGGATCTGCTGTAGTGATCGAAGGAGAGGTTCCAGCTCTGACCGGGCCTGAGTGAAAATCCTGGGACCAGAAAAAGATTGATTGAATTGTGCAAGTTCTGAAACACTGTGGTATCTGGTTTGAGAGTTTGAGAATAAACTGCATGATACTTTGTCGGTGGCGGTTCTCCAATCAACAAGGAGTCATGCCAAAATGCCTTTAATTGTTTGCTACTCTCTATAAAGTTTAATAGCAAGCATTGCATTGTTGAATTGTCTATTTCATCTTTGAATAGTTGCGATAATCATTCCAACAAAGCAGGATGCTCTATCTATCGAGGGCCACAAGTTCCTGCGTATTGATGGTACCACGAAGGTTTCTGAGAGGAAGAAGATTGTGAAGGTGCCTCTTGTTTTCACAATTTTCTGTCTGTTAGTTAAGGCATGAATCCCGTAACATTTACATTTCACTCTCTAGGATTTCCAAGAGGGGTTTGAAACTCCAATATTTTTGTTGACCTCACAAGTTGGTGGACTTGGCAATATGCTCACCAAGGCAGATCGGGTTATAGTAGTCGATCCTGCTTGGAATCCAAGGTATCCAGAAAGTCTAAATTGTGAATGGTTAACATGTAATTTCCTCAGCTAATCATATTTGTTTTTACTTTTACAGTACAGATAACCAAAACATTGACCATGCTTATCGAATTGGGCAAACTAAAGATGTGATTGTATATCGTTTGGTGACTTGTGGGACCATTGAGGAGAAGATTTACAAGCAACAGGTATCTAAACTGTGAAATGTACATCAGACTTATGTAAAGAGCTTATAGGAAGCAAACAAGTAGATCAGTATGAGCTCAATTATTCTTCATCTTCCATCTATCAGAAAACCTAGCTTTTCCTTATATATGATGATTGGTACAAGAATGCAACAAGTTCTTTTATGGATAAACAAGAATTCACAGGTACAATTACCATTTTTTTTTCTGTTGCAGATCTTCAAGAGAAGTCTTTTTAGGACAGCTACAGAATGCAAAGAACAACCACAAATTTATAACCAGGATGTATGCCACTCCTTTTCTTGTCAAACCAAAACTGCATTCAGTCTCAGACTGAATACTTTGCGTTATATCACAAATCCGTATTGGATACCATGGTTCTTTCCTTTCTATACAGCTTTACCTTCAGGATGAACAAGAGTTCTCTAGTTTGCGGCCACAGGGGTTTGATGTCTGTCGCACTCAATACCAAATGCAAGTGGGCCACCATCAGCAGCTTGTCATGTAAGAAATCTGCCGTGGTTCTTTGCTATTTTCAGTACAGTTGAAATTGACTCCAATCTTTTTTAACGGGTGATTTCTTATCCATACTAAAACAAGACTTTTCTTATGGTCCTAAAAAATTGGAGGTACTTATTAGAGACCGACTCCGGTGCATATTACTTGTAGTATAATTTAATCTAGACCGCTGATCTAATTTTGTTGGACGGTTGTGATTAAAATATACTATCAACAATTTTAGGTGTAGTAGAATTCTGAGGGCAATATCGTCTTTGTTACTGTGATAGTAAGTGGGTCTTGCTGGGCTTTTTTTTATCCATGCATAATATGATAAAAAATAATAAATACAAATCTAATATTAATCAAAGTACGAAAATACTCTTTTAAATCAATGGACGAGATTAGTTCTACTGGCAGTATTATAAGTAATATGCACCGAAGCGTTGATTATTATTTTTGGCACCTGCCAATTCTTCGTAAGGGTCTCTTTCAGTGGTTTTGTGGACACGCCTGCACATGTACACATAGCTTTCGTCATTTAAAAGGTTGAATGCCACAAGGAATCAAGGATTCATACTTAAGAACAAAATCATGCTCTGGTTTCGATCAGTCAGAAACTGCACACCAGAGTATAAATTTTTCAATGCACTTATTCTGGGGATACTGACGCCAGAGCCCCTGTGTTGTCCTGTCCTTCCTCCAAACTGAAGTGCAAGTTTAAAAATAAATTTGAGTAACTTTTGGTAATTGCATGTATATTTATGGGCACAACTTTGTTATATTCCATGTTTCACACATATCTCAGTGGTGATTCCTTGAGGAAGCACATCCAGTTCGTGGAACGACAAGGTATAGCTGGTGTGAACCATCATGGTGTCCTGCTTCGTAAAACGGAGGCTGCTGCAACTTTGGATGATTACGATGCAACGGACAGGTCTTCCATTTCTTACTCGTTTTTCAGTAACTCGCTTTTAGCTTTGTTTCTCAGTGATTTATAGCTTCCTGTGTGTAGAATTGATTATACAGTTTCTTCTTCCTTTTATTTTTTTTCCATTTTATGCTTTCGCTAGCTACTGTGTCACTAGATTTTGCCCCACTAACATGTTTTTGAACATATGGTGTTGATGTGCAGGAAGGTGAGAGACATGATGGTGAGGCGCTACTATGCTCCTCGGGAGCACATTTGTAGCAATATCGAGAAAGAGAGCTTGATGGCTCAAGGGAAGGATACAGAGAAAGAGGGCTTGATCGCTCAAGTGAAGGAGACGAGGAAGAAGCTGGATGGTTTGGGAGATGCAATGAGACAGATTTCTGCTTTGGAGGAGGAGTATGCAGCCGAGCTCGTTGGAATGCTCCGTGAAAACAGGTGGGAAAGAAGCCATCTGCAGAAGATAAGGGTGCAGATTGATGATCTGCACGAAGAACACATGGCGGAGTTTGATGAAGTGCTGGAGAGGATCGAGAGGATGGAGCTGGTTGACGAGGGCGAGTTGATGGCCGAGTTTGGTGAAACGCTGGAGAGGATGAGGCGGAGAGGCGACATGGATGGAGAGCTCGTGTTGAGCCTGCCGCTTCTGTCTTGTACCATTCTAACGTAGCATAACAAGGCTTGCAAGACATAGCTGCGTGTTACTCTACTGCAGGGTTGGTTTATGTTACCGTGGAGGCACCGTTACTGTCCCTTAGCGGCACTGACAGTTTCTGCACGGTAGCACAATGTAAATTCACGTCAAATTTGATGAAAATTTTAAATTATTTTTTGAATGTAGGGCGGTTACTACATTTTTACCGCTACCGACCATCTGTGGTAGCGTGGTATCCGTGGTGACACATACCTTGATTCTGTGTAATAGAATGTTCAGATACTTAGCTTTATTTTAGGACAGATGGAGTATGCACTTGCGGCTAGTATGTGTATTCCTGATTTTGAATGGCGAACGTACTTCTAATTAAGAAAGAATTAATTTAAGGAATACGAACCTGACTTAGTCAGCAAGCAGAAGCAGAGTTAATTTAAGAATGCTTGCATCAGAAAGCACGATTGATTGTTTCTTTTTTGTTGATGATACATACTATACATACATGTCAAGTGTCCGGTGGATGCACAGCAAAGAATGAATTGTATCCGTATGTCGCTTGCTGTAAGGAAGAATTCAATGTGTAGTGGAGTGGAATCAAAGGAGAAGGGCGAGCAGGGCGCTGAAGATGGCGTCCGGGCTAGACCAGTTCCTCCTACGCCTTCGTCTTGTGCCTTTGGCGATTGCGTTGTGCAGTTGCTCCAGCCGGCCGTCCAGTTGCCTCTTGCGCAATGTGGTCTGAAATTAAAGTAGCAGAAGAGGCGATTACCACTATGCTATGCAGGAGCGATTCGATGGGATGGGATGGATGGATACCTTGGCGTCGGCGGCCTCCCTGAGAGAACCCCAGCACTCGAGCCTGTTGTACTTGGTGTTGGAGCTGGAGTGGAAGTGCACCCACACCTTCGCTTCCAGCAGCTCCGGCTTCTCCGCGAACAGCAAAGCATCGCCATGAACAACCGCCTTGAGAACCTGTATATATGTATGTTTGCATTTTGCATCTAGTCAGTCTAGTATTTGGTTTGGTTTTGCTTGCAGGATTGGAGGAAACTGACGATTGCTTTACCAGCGGCAGCTCCTTGGAGAAGACGTAGTATCTGAAGCCGGCGGCGATGCCGTGCAGGATGTTGGCGCCGCTGACGAAGCAGTGGACGTGCAGGGCCATGCCCCCGGCGTCCTGCTGCTGCTTCCACTCCGCGAAGACGTCGTCTGCCCTGAGGCGGCGGCGGTCGGAGGCGATGGTGTCGGAGACGGCGAGGGTGAGGTTAGCGGTGAAGTCGCAGTGGGTGAGGGTGTAGGCCCTGGGGAAGCCGACGCGCTTGCTGCTGTGGCTGTGGCTGTTGGCGAACTCCACCGTCAGCTTGCCGGCGTCGAAGCTGGTCGGAGGGCCGAGCAGCTTGGCAGCCTTGCATATATAGGAGTATTATACATATCATATCCATCAGACATTCATTCGTTTGAGGAGTAGTAGAGACGACAGACACTGATACATACCAGCGAGGAATAGAGTAGGTCTGAGGCCCTGGCGTCGCAGCTGACGGCCAAGAAGCACCTCCTGCTGTGCCGGCTCCGAGCGGCGGCGGCGGAGGAGAAGCACAGAGCGGCGCTGCGCGACGCCATCATCGATGATGCAGCTGCTTCTACTGCTGGCATCGTCGTGAAGCTGCAGGGCCCTCCATATTCTTCCTCTCGCCTGGCCTCCGACGGAAGATGCAAGAGGAAGCTGGTGGTCCAAGTTGAATTGGATGAGAGCAGGAGGGAGGGAGGGAGAGCGAGGGGGACGGTGGTTGTGGCTGGAAGACGATGCGCCTCGGCCACGGGCCCGTTGCCTCCACGCGGCTTTCTCCCATTCGCTACTCTCCACGCACAAGGATAACATCATGCGAGTCCCTCTCCCCACTCGGAACACCACTTCTTATTGAAGAGATTATTAATTTGCATTTTCAATAGTCATCTTATCGTACATGTACAGACCAAATTACCAATGGCTCGGCTAAACAGTCATGTCACAGGCCACTCATCTCACTACCAACATTTTTCATGGACCGAGCGGTGCTCGGTTGGTCAGCCGCGCGAGCGTGCGAGCTGTCAGCATGAGTTCGATGCTAAGGATCGCAACTCGGGTCTCTCACCCGGGAATTTTCCCCTCACACACGTGCACACCCTAAAATCCTAAGCGTGTGGTAGAAACACGTACGTGTGTGTGCGTGTGTCGTGGTGTGTGTTCGTGTGCGTCCCGTGTTATACCCTTAAAAAAAGTACACATATTCATGATTCATCTTAGTACAACTTGACGGCCATCCATTGGGTCAGCTCAGCAGCCTTCTTCGCACTACTCAACCTCATCAACATCTGCTGCCTAGCTTACTCGTGCGATTCTTCTCTTCGATCCTCTCTCAACAAATGAGCAGCGCACGCATCTGAGGCCGAAATTTGCCGCCCTTGTCAGTGGAGATGGAACCCATCACACTTCAGTACTTCACTCACCCAGCTGCCCTTGCAAGTGCCTGAGATGATTTCTGTGAACTTCTCCTAGTAGCACAAATCCACTGCCGTGGTTTTTCAATATCATCACCATTTGTTGTTGGTACATGCCAGCTTCCCTCTTCAGATTCCTGCATCAAACAACGTTTGGGCCATTCAGTATAATTCATGCATTACTGCCCCTCCACAATTTGATTCCTGTTTACATTAATCACCTGAATGACAATTGAATACGGAGGCGGCAGGTGAAAATTCCAAACACCATCCGATAACGTTAACCTGACCTGCATATAGATGCCTAGTATTATATTTTGTTCAATTTATTGACAGAAACAATAACACAATTCACTCAAAAGAAGTTTTTAGATTCCACAAAAACTGCACGAGAGCTACTCAGAGCTTAGGGAGTAGAACAATTGGGCCTAAACAGTGAGCCTGAGCTTGTAAGCAAGCTTCACCGAAGCACAGCACCTTGTTAAAATGGAGTGTACTTAAACACAAAAGTAAAAACTTGAGAGATATCACTCAATGGCTGTCCTGTGCAGCATTCTGCAAAAGCACATCTTTCGTGGTTTATTTCTGTAATGAAAGACAAACCTGATGCTTCTCCTTCCATCTGGGGAAAAAACTAGTGCCAAGTAGTTGAAACAAGTGGTCCCGCATCTCATCATTTGTAACAAGCAATGACCGGCATCTAACAGCAGCATACAGCCAATACCTGAGTTGCAACAAAAAAAAAAGTTATTTCAGACATTCAAAAGCTAGAGAACAATTGAGTAAAAAAAAATCAAGGCTAAAAATATCAATTCATCAATTTGGGAGTAGCCCCAATCACATCCCAAATCACTCATGCACATAGTGAAGATTGCACACAATACTTGTATTCACAGCCCTCTGTTTGGGCTTATGAGCCAGCTTATAATCGACAAATCCTAAGCTTTTTCATTGCACTTTTTTAAAGCCATAAGCCACTCTTACACTATTGAGCCAAAAGCCTTTTTGTCTTATTTGAAGTAGAGGTAGGACTTCACCATGACATATGAGGCTTACAAACCGCTGGCTTATAAACCGTGCAAGTCAAAAAGCCAACTTAAAAGTCTAAGCCAATAAGCCTAAGCCTACTACCATAGCTTTTGATAAGAAACTCATACAAAATGCGACTTATTTTTCCTTCAGATGAATTCATTATTTTTATGTTAAGCACGAAACATGGCCTCACCAGTCATCATTAGAACCAGGAGGTGCAGCATATAGTGCTCCAGCCCTCTGCCAACTCTCCAGAAGCTTTTGATTCTGTGGATGTTTTGCAGGACCATTGTTTACTCGGTTCTTATGCAAAATGATCAGTGGCAATTTCTTTGACTTAGTTATTCTCTGTATGCCTTTCACAACACGGTTCACCTACAAGGAAAACATGGTCATAAATGACAGTGCCTGACTGCCTTAATGACAATAGCAACTCTGTTGGATCATACGTTTCAAGAACAAACAATAGGAACATAGATTTACAGTTTTGCGAGACAGATGCCTTCTGACCTCAGAAAAACTGAAACCGTTCCGGTGGTAAAGGCCAATGTTAGCGGCATCAATAACGACATCAAATGGTCCATTGTGCTGGAGCCATTCCTGCAGAGACCAGGTTGCCAATTAGACAGAGAAGATTACAATGCAGCATATCTGTGTAAAAACAAGTAGCAGGACAAAAGGACACACTCAGACGTGCCTCAAGCAACATGGAATGCGCAAGCCTCTTGATTCTAGAGCTCCAAAATAGAAATGTGTACCTAGGCCATATTTTATCAGCCAAAACAAGAAGATAAAGTTCTTATTGTGGTTCCTACTGACTACTGAGCTTAACTCCCTAATGTTAAGCTACATTGCACATAAATAATGTCCAATTGGACTTTGAGGAGGGTGAACCTGAAAAAGCATAAAATTGACGTCCCGTTTGATCGCTATTTGAGCAACCGAGTCGGCAAAGTTTTGTGTCTCTGATGGATCGATGTCTATACACACAAGCCTCTCCCCGCAGCGCTGGCATGTGCCATCCTTGTCCATCTCGCTTCGGGCAACGCTCCATTGGCCCTTGCCGAGCCACCCCTGGCCATGCCAGCCGCCGCCACCATTGCACACCCCTTCCTTCACCTTGGTGGCGTCCCAATCGTCCAGCCCGGCCTCTGACGCCGCGTCGGAGACAAACCAGGACTCGACTAACAGGGCGGTTGCGTCACTCACCTGGCGAAGAATAACGCGTGCCCTGTGCAGGAGCCTGTACACCTGGTCGGCTCTCCCACTAGCAGAGTTGACGCGGAGCAGCGCAGCGAGCTCGGGCTCCTCAGGCACGACCCCGGAAGCGTCCATGTGAGCCTCGACCTCGGTGGCCCCGTCGGCGTCTCCTGCGTCGCAGTAGGCGGAGAGGGCCGGGCCGTAGGAGCGGAGGTGAGGGGCGGTGCCGGCGGTGGCCATGCGGCGGACGATGGAGAAGGCCATGGCGGGGTCGCGGCGGGCGGCGGCAAGGCGGGCGACGATGGTGAGGGTTGCCTCGTTGGGCTGGACGCCACAGGCCTCCATCTTGGCGAAGATATCGAAGCCACGCTGAGCGGCGTCGGGGGAGGAGGCGGCGGCGTTGGAGCAGAGGTAGAGGAGGCAGTTGTAGTGGCCGACAGAGAGCGGGACGGCGGAAGCGGGGGAGATGGCGGCGTCGTAGAGACGGAGGGCGGTGGGGAGGTCGTTGGCGCGGGAGCACCTGTCGAGTTGGCCCTTGAGGATTCCCTCGGGCGAGTCGCGGGCGCGGCGGCGGCGGGCGGCGTTGCTTTCGTTGGCGGTGGAGGAAGAGGAGTGGCGGCGCGGGCGGGCGAAGGGGACTGAGGAGCGGCACAGAGAGGATGTGCTGCGGTGAGGCGGGAAGAGGAGGAGGGCGGCGGTGGTGCGCAGGGCCGCCGCCGCCGCCGCCGCGAGTCGCATGGAGCCTCCTGGCTCTGGTTGGAGTTGCAGTTCAAGGAAGGAATGCCCTGAATCATTTTTCTATAGAAGCCCACTAACATAAATTCGAACTCACTTTCCGGCCCATTAAACAACATGAGGAGTTAGTTACTCACGTTGGACTTGAGTACCAACTAAACGAAATCGAAATCGCACACACATCCCGACACATCCCGACGAACATCAAACTGCTGCTTGAGCACTTTCTACCCAAAGAACGGTGTGTCAATCCAATCACAATTTTACTATGCTTATGCCGCGCTAGCTCTACATATCACAAACGTTTGTCTTGCCAGCCTCAACATGTAACAACACCTACCCCAACCAAAAAATACAATACAACCTCTCCAAAAAAAAAAGGATATCCCAACGAAAACCCAGTATAGTTTAGTATGCATCCCCCTTCTCACTGCTAGTCTCTTTCTTTTTCTTTTTCTTCTCACTACAAGTTTTTCCCCTTCCTTCTAACAGTTTCAGTGTCATAGCTTAGCTTCAACTTCATTTGGCCGCCACATCGTCTTTTGAACCAACAGCAAACCTTCATTGTCCTGAGAATAAGACACGCGGACCTCCCAGTGTAGTGATTTCACCATAGACTCCACCTCACGTATGGTTTCCAAACTATCTCTAACAATTAGCATGCCTTCTGGCCTCACTATTCGATCCACTTCCACCATCACTGCCACTAGTTTACACCTGTCACTGTCAACCAACGACACAAGTTACATGAAGGGCATTGTTGTTCTGCACTTCTGCTGGCATAGCCAATTAAGCCATACAAGTGCCAGTATAATTTCTGCAAGTGCTACCAAATGATACTAGAACTATGTGCGGCGCAGTAGCAAAATTTATAAAAGATGAGGAATCTAAACAGGGGGAAAAAAAAGGATGAGTTCTTCATACAGTTAGCAGGAAGATTAGTTTTGTTCACTGGCAGAACCAATCATGAAGCAAAACTGAAAACATTCACAGATATTTTGGGTTTTGAGTTCACATTCATGGAGAGATCAAGATCGTACCTCTTTTTAATCTTGGAGAAAAGATGGTTTGCGTGCAGAAAATCATAGGTTCTGGGGTAGGTGCTAAATGACTCGCACCAGTCATGGTAGACTCCAAAAAGCCCACGCTCATATATAATTGGAAGTGTGTCAGGAGAATCAATTGGAATTACATTCATAACCCACACTTTCAGATCTCGCAAAGCTGCCGCGAACCTACAAGAGGAAGTGGATGTGAGAAATTAACAGACTGACTGTGGCACAGTAGGATTCGTCATTTTGCTCCAGAGTTATTGATAATCTGCCATTATAGATTAAAGAAAGCTAAAATTTGCATGGCAGGAAACAAAAGGGGTCATCTTTTCGTTCTTTGAATAAGAAAGGCATACGACATATTTACAAATGAATAATAATTTATAAATAAAAAATTTTATATACATGTTTTTAGCGATATAAAAGCCAAGACTGGAAAATAAATTACGATGAAAAACCCCAAAATAAATTCTAAATTTAAGGTCAAAAATTCAAATCTTAGCTTATAAGCATAAGCAAAAATAAAAAGATAGGGTTGAAAGATACTAGGTATGAAAAACTTCCCACCCTCTATCTTTTCACTTTTGCTTATACTTATAATCCAAATTTTGAATTTTCAACCTTAAATTTTAAGTTGATTTTGGGGTTTACTAATCGTAGTTTGTTTTTCAACCTTTTCTTTTAGATCACTAACAATATGTGTATAAAAATTTTATTCATAAATTATTTTTCGTTTGCAAATATATTATTTGGCTTTCCCTGAAAAAAAATCAAAAAATGACCCCCTTTATATATAAAGAACTACATATGAAAAAAGAAGAAGGCAACAAGGACTGAAGCAAGTACTATGCTATACCCTCCATATACAGCTTTCATGTCCATAACATTTCTAACAGCAGACCAATCAATGCCCAAGACATTCATATAAGAATTGCTTATAACCCGCTTCCAGTGCTCGTAGTCTGCTCGAAAATCATCAGTGGCAGGCTTCCCATATACTCCAGCTTCAGAGTTTTTTAGCCAGTAAGGTGGTTTCTCCAGCCTCAATGGCCATTCCTCCGGCCATTGTGAACCACGAATGGTAGGATCAGTGGGCAACCTATGCAAACATGACTGCAATGATATGTTCCTGAGTGACAACCAAGGGAATGAATGAGCCTAAACTTAGGTACAAGATTTGGTGACCAGCACCGAATATATAACGTGCTAAAACACTTACCAAGCAGCATCAGGATCATCATACTCTCCACATATCAGAGGGTTTGCTGAAGATCTTGCCTCATAGCAGCTATTATCCGTTGGCTTTCTAAAAATTGCTATACCCACTCTATTTATCCTATCCTTCACTTTATTGACCATTTCCCAACACATTGACCTTGTTAGAGTCGACATTGCTGTAACAATGCATAACAAACATAACTATTAGGTATTGAATATGCCATTTCATTACAATAATGTAGTTGGCTTGGAGTTTGGGAACTGTCCATACTCAAGATACCAGCAATAGCACATCAAAAATCACGAAGTTTTGAATGTAAAGAACAACAATAAATTTACCTTTCCATATCTCAATATCTTCAGGTAGCTTCTGGTACACAGGAGTGGCAGACCACACAAAGTAACCGCCAGGGCGCAACAGTCTATCCAGTTCAAGCAAGAGCCTACCACCTAAGAAATAACACACATATATGTAAAAAGTGGCCGACTTCGGTGCATTTTACTAGTAGTAGAATTTAATCCGTACTGTTGATGTATTTTTATCCGATGACTATGATTAAATTATACTACCAACAATATTAGGTGTAGTAGAAATTTAAATGGGCAATATTGTCCTTTTATTGGGATCTTTATTGTAAAAAAATAAAATTATAAAATATTGCTAATTAAGAACAAAGTACAAAACTACCCTTTTTCTACTGGTAGTATAATACTATAGATAAAATGCACCGGAGAGTTGCCCATGTAAAAAAAAGGGTAAGACAAAAGGTAAGGTACTGCATTGTACAGCAAGAGGCTCCTCGTGACAGGAAGCACCTTCAATATGCCATGGTACTCTACAGCGCGCACAATGAACAACATCAAAGACCCTGCTGGGAAATGGGAGCCTTTTTGTACCCATAACAGCTGATATAGCAGGGATTCCTCTCTCAAGGGCAAACTGCACCTGGGCCTCATGCTCATCTTTAGGTGCAAATGACATAGTAAGCACATCTCTATCAAATAGATATCCTCCAAAGCTGGCAACTCCACAACCAACATCTAAAACAACACGGGTTCGTTTTCCCCATGCTATGTCCTTCTTCGCCTGCATAGTAGAACCACACATGTCAGTCAAACAACCTTAGTTGTACTTAATGACACAACGAAAACTGAATTGAGAAATTTATTGGATCACCCTTTATTTCAGGAAAGAAAAAAGAGCCATATTCTGTTTGACTACAAGCAAGCATTGTTGCTATGTAGTTTAAGTCCAAAGGAATGTGTGAGGCACCTAGTCAACAAATCAATAGCTGTTTGTAATATTCGTTCAAACAACACAAAAGCTTTGTGGTTATAATTTGTCAAATTGTTAGAGATGTTGTAATAAATGGTGGCAATAACGCCTGTTGATGCCCTGGAAAACCACAGGAGCATTACCTCCTGAATGAAATCAATGTAGTGCAATGCACCATGTTTGAACTGAGTTCCACCTCCCGGAAAGGTCAGGTACTCCCCGGAGACCTTAACCCAGTTCTGATGACCCTTGTATTCTACCAGCTTAGTATGCGGAACATTGTTGTACCATATCTGTGTCGAGAAAACACAAAGTAAATGAATCATAATGTAGTAACTGATAAAAAGGCAAATAGTAAGACGCATATGTGGGCAAGTTAAACCTGATCTCTGCTCTTGGGCCACCTGATTGGATTTCTGTAGCCCTCCGGAAGAGGGACAAGGCAGGTGGGAGGATGCTGGGGGCAATGTCTTTCTCGGTGTTCATAATGCTTGGTCGTCCGAAGCTTACTGATTGCTTGGAGATTGTCGAGGCACGGAATATAATCTGGTCCGGCCTCAGTATTGCAGAGCTTCCAGCCATAGCTGCTGGGCGCCGCAGTCTGCTGCTGCTGCTGCTGCCGAGTGTCCTTGTTGGACCCTGCAGCTTGAGTTGGCCATGACCCCCGGTCTGATTCTCCTCTTGTGGCCTCCGCCGGTGGCTGGGACTGGGAGCCATTATCCGGTGTGTTGTGGTGTGTGACTGGAGCTGGAGGAGGCTCATAGGCGTCCTCTTCCTGAGTACTGGTGGAAGGTGGGGTTTGCGATGGGCGGGCTGTGGGCTGGAAGGGAGAGGAGAAGTCCGCCGGGGTGACGAGCGTGGAAGAGACCATCCAGACGGCGACCAAGGCGAGGGCGACGAAGACGGCGACGGCGGTGGAGAATGAGGAGTGCTGCTGCGGCCGCCGGACATCGAGACGCGTGTGGCTGCCAAACCCAAACGCCATGAAAGAGGCAAATCTATCTTCTACGAGATCATTAGAGCAAGAAGAGAGAGAGAATCAGAATCATGTACGTAGCGTAGCTACTGCTGGCTAAATCGACATCGACGCATCGAACAAACAACTCAATCGAGGGAGAAGGATCCAAGGAAGAAACAACTCAAGTCTGAGACAGCAACATCCATCTAGCAGATCACTCCCTCCTGAACCTTGATGGATCCAGGTTTGAGATTTGTCTTCTGATCTCTCTGTGTCTGGTAAGAATGAAATGAGATTTATGGAATTGGAAATCGGCAGCACTAACCGACGATTGCGAATGTTTTTTTTTTCTTTTTGTAATGGATCATTTTTCCTTCCCCTATCCATCCAACAGCTGTGTCCAGATGATGGCTGCCGCTGTCACCCACGTCAGTCACCTGCAATCTTTACTTTTCAAAATTAAAATGACATCAATAAGATAGTAAGGTGGTGTTTGGAAAATGTTAAAGTGTTTTTTTAAGTTCAGGTTATATCGGATGATTGGACACTAATTTAGAGTACTAAACGTAGATTATTAATAAAATTCATTCATAATTTTAGATTAATTTGCGAGACGAATCTATTGAGCCTAATTAATCCATGATTAGCCTATATGATGCTACAGTAAAAATTTGCTAATTATGGATTAATTAGACTTAAAAAATTTGTCTCGTAGATTAGCTCTTATTTATGAAATTAGTTTTTTATTAGTCTATATTTAATACTTTAAATTACTATCCAAACATCCGATATGACACGGACTAAGATATTTTAGTCTCATCTAAAACACCCCCTAATTCAGTTTACCATAAATACCTTGCAGATCGCAATAACCACGTGTATTTTTCTATACCTCTTGAGAATTTTCATTAGCATATTTCCTTTATCATTATTTTTAAAAATATATAAAAGAGATGAATACCATATGCTTGTGTTTGAAGAGATCTAAAGCTCACACTTGATTTTTTGGTATTGTTCGTAGTGCAATTCACCTGAACTTGTATTTTTAAGTTAAGATTCATAGGGGCATAGTTAATATTACAATTTTCCAGCCTTTTTCTACTGGTTGCATTTGAAAATTATTTTAAAAGTTTATAATTTTTTAATCATAATCATCTAGCGCTCCATAAAACACAAGTAATAAATTTAGAATAGGATAAGAAAAAAGTGGAAATTTATCAAAGAGAGAATGACTTTGGCTTACTAGGAGTAAAATAAAGGACAAAATTTTAGTGTAGAAAGCCAAAAGTTTTGGTTTGGTAGGGGAAATAGACAATTTTACTGGAAGAAACAGAAATCAGAAAATGTATTAGAGGAATGATATTCCGTTTAAAATTTTAGATTAAAAAAAAGAAGAAGAAGTAAGAGGGGCTTTGGAGGCGGCGGGCGGGGACAGCTGTAGTGTACTCCTCCTACAGTAGTAGATTCGTTGCGTTCCCCACCGGCAGTCGATTGCCTGCCCATCGTCCCTCTTCCTCTTCATTCCAATCCCACACCACAACTCTACTCAACTCAACTCCACAAGAAGCAAGCAACTGCTTCTGCTTGCGATTCGATCTGAGACATCCTCGGCGAGGTTCTTTTCTTCTCCTCTGCCTCTTCGTCAGTTCTAGATAGATTGGATGTGATGTGAGGCGGCTCAGATGGATAATACTAAAGAGGAGTAGTGAGATTTTCCCTAAAACAAAAAAAAGGAGGATGGGGCTCAAGGTGGAGGAGGATCCGGATGGCGGTGAGAAAGAGAAAACAAGGGCACAAGATGCCATCCCCCGCCTATCTAGCTGCAGCACCGACGTCGATTCTGGCCTCTCTCTTTGCCGGGTTTGTCACTGCGTCGAGCCTGATCTCAGAGGGGACTCCGCCCTTGCTTTCTTAGGCATTCTTCCGCATGCCGACGACGATGACGACCCCAACTCCAAAGATGTCCTCGAGTTTGTAAGCCCCCATGGGGAGATTTTTGTCTGCACCAGCACCACTGACCTCGAATCAGGCCCCCTGCACCATCTCATCGATCTGGGATGCTCCTGCAAGAACGACCTTGCTCTTGCGCATTATGCCTGCGCACTCAAGTGGTTCATCAGCCACGGTTCCACTGTATGCGAGATATGTGGAAATGTCGCCGCAAATGTAAGGCCTCTGGATTTCAATAAGGTCCTTGCATCCTTGAAGGAATATGAAGCTCTCAGGGAAAGGACTTCCACTGGGGACCTCTCCTACTTGCATTATCGGGCTGATACAGGTGTGGATCCAGATGCCGTTGCAGCGATACGAAGACAGCGCCTCAGTGAGATATCCTCATGGTTCAACCCTCAAAATTCACACATTGCTATTTCTCACGGCCAAACCGAACAAACACCCGCTAGTCCAAGTGATAATGCTCTAGACCATGGCGCTGTGGCAGCAGCAAGAGTAGCACATGCAAGATGGACTTTGGAGGGTACTGGAGTGTTTCTTGCCATTGGCCTGGGTGTTATTGTTCTTACATGGTTAGTTGCTCCTCATGTTGGCAAGGTAAGTTCAATTTCTAAACTATTTTGTTCTTTCCTATGAATGGTGGCACTTGGAATTGGAAGATTCAAATCTCTTATAACCTATCTTGCAAGCACAGATGCCCTATAGTTCTATGTTCAGTACAGTTACATGGAACAAACATTTAGTTGAATGGTCATTTTTAAGACGCCACGATGACAGAATTGCTTTGATGCATGGAGCTCCATCTTAGAATTCATATCTTAATATCCATTGAACTTCTAAAACTGGTGCACGGCTTAAATATCAACGCTTGTTACTGCTTTGTCCCAATACACACTCTGTATCTGATTATATGTCTTGTCTTCTTCTTATGAATTATGGAACTGGCTAGCCAATGCAAAAGTTAATGTGTGTGTGGCCTTTGTCAAAAGTCAAAACATTGTATGACAAAGGCACTTGATTGATTTGTACAGCTATAAGGAGGACATGCTAAACTAGAAAATATAGACACTGTGCCTTCATCTTGTCGGGTTCACTTATCCATTGAATATTATGAGTCACATGCAAATTTCTTTCATTTCTTACTTCTCAGTGCTGTTTGTGCTTTCTGTGTATTGCTGTTCAACTAATTAGCACCTTCTCATCGCACGCAATTTGCAAGTCTGGCATCCAGTACTAACTTTTGGTGCAACAAAGAAATCTCCATGGATGAAACATCACTGAGAAGAATTTTTATTTTGAATTTGTTTGCAGAAAGCTGCAGTGATTTGTCTTCACATGCTTCTTGGAGGTTTATGCACGTTGACTATAATAATATCCCTGAGATTTGTAAGTAAATGACTATTTGCTCATGACATATTTCACTTCATTGCCACATGTTGAACTTTCACTGATTGCACGTATTGAGAGGGTTACTGCTAGGGCCATGATTTCTGTGAGACTGTGATGACCATAGAGTAATAACAATCGTCCTTTCTGTTTGCAGGTTTTCCCACGGATCCAGTATGGGTCTATGCGATGTTGGGCGATCTTGTTTGTGTTTTGGTTCCTTGTTTTTGGAGTTTGGGCATCACGGACCCACAGTATACGCTCCTCGTGAGGAATGGAGTTCATGGTGAGAAAGTAGGTTTCTTTATTGATGCCATCCACAATCCACATCCATTGTGCAGCGATAGGTCTTTCATCTGTGTATATTCATCACTATATATATTGCTTTTGTATTTTTTTTCAATTAAATATGTCAGATGTATATGCTTGACCAAAAGAAAAATGAAAGGTATGTTATTTGTGTTAAAATAAATTGCTATTAATTTGATATACATAGAAAACATAGAAATATAGAATATATAAAGTGGGAATACAAAATCTGAAAACATTCTCATTTTCTGAGATGCTATATAAATGAATTTTCTCAAAATAATAAATATACTTGAACGAGCTAGCTGAAGTGAAAGGATTAATTGTTGCTGCTCCTTTCTAGCATCTCCAATATATATGGTCTGTCCTACTACCTTTTTGCACAAATCGTGAGGGGTGAGGCATTGATCTTGTTGATTGCATTCTCAAAGGAATACTACTCGACATGTGAACGAGATAATCAGATGATCTATAGGTCTGTCTTCTCATTTGTAAGGTTCTTACGCAGCCTTACATGGCCATCTTGTAAATAAGGTGGTTTCCCAACGATGTGAGAGATGATGGTTCCATCGTGTAACGATGTGAGAGATGATGGTTCCATGCTGGTTTTGCTGTATGACCGTGCCTGAGAAAGATATGGGTGTATACCTGAGGAGAAAATTATGGGAGGATCGAATGGCGCTTCTTCGAGCAAATAGCAAAATAATAGTAGACTATAAGCTAGCTATAAACATATTTTAAAGAGATAAAAGGAGAGAGAGCAATAGGCTACTAATTTATAGCTAGTTATAACATGAGCTTTAAGACAGTGTGTATGACATGCGAGACCATGTATTAGCGTTTTGTAGATAACTATTATATGAATTGACTATTAGATTGATTATAGATGAATTAGAGCTAGTAGTTGGTTATGCTATTGAACTTGCTCTTCTGTCCAAAAGGCAGTGACACTGACAGAGTTGAACAGAAAGAGGGAAAATAAAAAATAAAAACAAGCCATTGGCAAACTGCCTGTCAGCCCAACAAAAAGTAAAAATAGCTGGTGGGCGGAACCAATCCCAGCCGAGAGCCCACTAGTGCCCCTAAACAAGTAACCATGCTAGCACGAACAACTTGGCTGGCTTGCAATCTTTAATCAAAGAGAAGCAGCTCAACATGAGTCCCTAGTTAAAGCTGCTTTAGCACTGATATGATGTTCCTTCCTATGTCGTATAAATCTTCTCGCCGTCTAGCTTACTAAGTGGATGGATGGTCACGGCCTCCCTAGCATTCTTCGGCTCTGATCAACCATGAATATAGGTTACATGTATGGTCATCTTTCACCCAGTACTGATTCAAGAAGGGCCTCTTCCTCCTCCTGCACCATACATACATAACACACAGAAACAAGAACCCACTTTTACATATATGTATGTATACACTCACTTTACATAGCATTGAAAGGATCAAGTAGGTGACGTACCACCAAAGCGGTGAACTCTGTCTCTTCGTCTATGGCGCCAACAACAGCAGGGTCATCCATGAGTTCCTGTTCACAGATAATGTAAGGCCTTGTTAAAAAGTTTTCCTAAAAATATCACATCGAATCTTTAGATATCTAAATGAAGCATTAAATATACATGAACATTAAAACTAATTACATAGTTATGGAGAAAATCGTGAAACGAATGTTTTGAGCCTAATTACGACGTGATTAGCTATAAGTACTACAACAACCAACATGTGCTAATGACGGATTAATTAGACTCAAAAGATTCGTCTCGCGGTTTCTAGGCGGAATTTAAAATTTGTTTTGTAGTTAGACTACGTTTAATACTTCAAATATGTGTCTAAAAGTTTGATGTGACATTTTTGTAAAATGTTTTTGCAATCTAAACAAGCCCTAAGTAGCATTCCCAGGGGTCTAAGTTTTTATACTACGCCTCTCTACATAGGCCACACTGTAATTACAGCAGTAACATTGCTTACATCTTCAGCAATGCGTAGCACACCATCTTTATCCTGCACAAAGGGCATGTGATTTCAGAGACAATGTGCCACCTTTTCAATATTTGTTTATTTTTTAAAAGAAAACATTTAGCTTGGGCTGTCTCTACAGGTTGAAGAATAACCAGCATACCTTCACTGCAACGAACAGAAGAGGATCAACTGGTGTATATATCATATAATGTGCACCATCCTGCAGACGTCATGAATATCAGTAATCACATATTCTCAAACATGTGCATATCAACAAAAACACCAAGGAATATCTAGCGATCCAGTATTTTCTGAAGCCACATCGATATGAAACCATTTTCCTCACCAAATTGAAACAACAAATCTCTACGCCTTCAAAAGGTACCCCATCACTGCCGTCATCAGAATCTGCAGTTATAGATATGAACACATGATGAGGTGCAAAGAAAGATCAAACAAGAGAAATACCATGTTTCAAAGAAATGCCGCAATTACATGTGCTAGTTGTCCATCCAATCCTTACTTAAAGTTCGCTTTATGTATATATATATATATATATATATATATATATATATATATATATATATATATATATAAACTAGCGAAATGCCCCCCGCTTTGCTATGGGTGACATAAAATATGTTAGCATCGCTTGTTTGCTTATTCAGAAAGATTGATATTCACTTGTTTAAACCAAATATTGAAATGTTTCATAATATCAGTATGTATCAGAGATCAATTTGCAAATTCTGTTAAATCTTTAGTGGGGTGGCAGATTTACTGTCACCACCACTAGAATCTTTTATAGTAGTAAAGAAAACATCGGACATGAAATTCAAAAGGCATTCATGTGCAAATATATGTATGAATGACAAAGTCATATCATAATTATGGCAATCGTGCAGGTGTAAGGGTTCTAAGTTTCTGTTTTGTTCAAAGTTTAAAAACCACCTTTCAGCGATGAAAGTATGTCATCAAAACCTTCTGCACAAAAAGAAAAATATGCAATTTTTGGTTACCATGAAATTCTTGAATTGCGTCTTCAGGAAAGCAGAAGCCACCCCGTGCCGTATAACAGAACCTGAATGTGGGAGCCAGAATAATGTTACGGAAACAGTGAACATAATAACTAAGAACAAGGGCATGCCCTGTATATCTCAGTTAAACAGAAAGGAAGACGATTTTGGGTTCATATGGCTGTTCAGGATGCTCACCCACTTTCCACGAAGTGCATATGCACTCTAGCGAGCGCATATGCAACGGATGGAATTATTTCCTTAAGCTGGTCATCATCAATCTGCAAAAGAAAAGAAATTGTATCACGCGAAGGATAAGGAGGAAAACGCTATCAATTCCATTTGGAATGATATGGTGAGAAATGGAGAGAGTTTGAGTTCATTCGATCTTCGAATGATGAATGGAAATGGAAGGCAGTGAGAGGAGAGGATTAGAGACATACAGCAACCCAGCCGCTGAAATTGGCACTCTTAAGGACCTGCACAGGCCTGAAAGAGGGGGAATATATAAGAGGTTTTGGTTTGAGAGGGAATATGAGGAATAAGCCCGGTGACTGGTGAGTAGAATTCGTACATGTCGACTGGGCAAAGGAGCATGCACTCCTGCTCCTGTGTGCTCCGGAACACTCTCCTGATGATGCACTCCAATGGGCGCTTGTTGGTCTCATCAATCTGCACAAGAAGAAGAAGGTAAAAAAAGGTGAGTTTTTTTGCTTGCTGCCATGAATGAATGAGAGGTGCCGATGAAGAAAGAGGTTAGTAGTTGACTGACGATGGTGACGATGCGCTTGGAGGCGGCGGCGATGCACCTGCCCTGGTCGTCCAGCACGAAGCCCGCGGGCGGGTTGGGCATGGCGGCCACCCGGGTGCCCCCAGCGAAGCTCCCCTCGTCTTGGTCATCGTAGTCGTCGTCCGTGTAGGATTGTTGGTGGCGACCAGGCGGGCCCCTGGTGCGGGTGGGCCTGGGAGGAGGACTTCGCCTCCTGGCGTCGTCGTCGTGGCGCGGCGCCCGGCGGTTTTTGGTGGAGCTTGGAGGAGGTCGCTGGCGAGGGGGAGCGGCGCAGGTGGAGACGAAGAGCGCGCGGCGGCTGCGCATGGGCCTCGCCGCAGCTGTGAGTTGCAGGGACACCATCGCCATGGCCGCCATTATTACTCGCCGCTGCTGCTGCTGCTGGCCGGAATCGGATAGAGCAATCAGCTGTCTGTCTACGCCTGCAGTGTGGAAGGCCACCAAAATGTTATTGGGCTTGGGCCACCAAGGTTTAGTTTACGGTGTAAAGTAGACCTTTTGCTTTCTTTCTTTTACTGCATATTGGGCCGTTGCTCCTCCTCTTCTCTCTTTTTGGTGGGATCGATTCCTGGAAATATTCCACGATACAGGCAACTCTCAAAGTTGGGATCCGGCGATCGGCGGCGGCGGCTCCAATAAAAATGTCGTCCTCCAAGCTGCATCTTCCGGCGGACGACAGCGTCCTCCTCCTCCTCACGCACTCCAACCTCGCCACCTTCTCCTCCGACATCCGAGTCTCCAAGCAGGTCGGGTCCCTTCCCTTCACCTCAACTCCTCCTCCTCCTCCTCCTCCTCCTTCTCAGGACCCCATGCCATTTCTAGGTTGCAGACCTCCGTCGAGGCGCTCAAGGAGAAGCTATGGAGGAAGACCGGCACCGCTGTTGCCTCCATGTGCCTCCAGCTCCGCGACGACACCGGCGCCATGATCGCCGACCTCGACCAAGACGACGCTACCCTCGCTTCCTACTCCCCATACGACGGGTTACTTACCTGCCCTTTGCCTTTATCTTTCTCGGGGTCGTGACTCACTCCATCTCACTCTCCATCCACCACCTAGGTACCGCCTTCACATTATTGATCTCGATCCTTCGTCAGTCACCTCTGGGGGTTGGTTGGAGGATACTTCACTTGTTGACAAGTATAAAATCTCAGATGAAGCATATAATAAGCTTGATAGTAAGTTTATCTTTTCTTCCATCAATAAGTTCTCTGGATAATCTCAGAGCAAGTGTCTAGTTACTAACACTCCACATCTCATATATACTTCACCCTGTTCCTTGCAAACACTTACAGCATTACACAGCTGTCCTACTTATATAAATGCAAGCTGCCTTCAAGTCCTATACTACTGCTTTTGTTATGTTGCATCAAAATTCCTGTGCTGATTCTACCGTATTGCTTTCTACAAATTATCTTACATCTATATTTTGCGCCAGCAAACTTTCGAAAATTCAAAGAAAAGATGGCACTGAAAAACCCTGCATCAGATGATAAAGAAGTAAGTTCCTCAAGTTTTTGGCTACCAGTTTCCACTTTTCAACTTGCTTACTCTATTTCTTGTGTTCTTTAGCAATCTGACAAACATATGGAGGAATTGTGTGCCAACATCAAGGTCAGCATATTTTGTTTCCCCGTGTGCATTATTAAGTTGTGGCACATGCTATGTTATATTGCTAAACTAATCTCTTTTTTTAATTACCTACCTGCAAGTCACCTACCTTACATATGCTGATCTTTCTAAGGCCAGATTTATAGCTTAACAAGTAATACAGGTGATTTTGTTCCCCTCCTTCATCCCCAACCCCTGGTCTTTAGGACCTATTTGAAATGTGTGACTGTGTTTTTTGGGGGTATGGTTGGGGGACTTGGATCCAAATCTTTAGAGATTAAAAGTATGTTCTAAAAATTTCCAAGAGCATCCTCCACATCACCCCTTGTCCAAATTCCTTCTTAATGGGTTCAAGCATCCGTAAATGGAATATTGGATATACTGAGCATCTAAATAATTTGCCCCTCTAGAGGGAAAAAAAAACAGATTTGAAGCAGTATATGAATCTATGACCAAAGTGAACCAATTGAAATTAACTGTCTTCATGTTTTTATATTACTATGAACAGAAACCAATTTGTTTTGTCCTAGACTTTTAGTAGATCTCTTGTTTTTCACTAGCAGTTTTCTATAAAGCGCAATGACATCCTTCCTATCAACTGCCTGAATGTGTATCTTATGATTAGGAATTTGAAGTTCGACCATGATATTGAGATTTGTTGGGCATGTGTTCATATATCAGATAGTCATTGTAAATAAAAAACATTCGTTTTCTGTTGCCTTTTGTTTTTGAAAACCGGTTTTGTTTCTATTGAAGGGAGCAATGTGAATTTCATGCATCGGTAATCATTTGTGAATTGGGTTTTAATCCTTCTTTTTATCTAGTATGGAATCATACAGATATTTCTTTGTGTAGTCTTATCATTAAAAAATATGTGACAGGTGGGTGATAGATGTGAAGTCGAGCCAGGTGCTAAGAGGGGCACTGTAAAATTTGTTGGCAGAGCTGAAGCTCTTGGACGTGGATTTTGGGTTGGAATCCAATATGATGAACCACTTGGAAAGCACGATGGCATGTAAGTATATTGACAAAACATAACGATGAGAAATAATATGCCTTTTTTAAAATTCTTTGAGTAGTCACTATAAGTTGGCATACTGATTTTATATAATCCATTATTTATTCCTGATTATTAGCATGGTACCTCTCCATACTCTCTTAGCTAATACTCCGCATTCAAGATGTTGTGACTGGTGAATGGTACTAGGCCTCTGGGCAAATAGCTCCTGGTAACATTACGTCTTGCTTCTATGATACTGTAGGGTGAAAGGCATTCGCTTTTTCGAGTGTCCTCAAGGGCATGGAGCTATTGTTAGGCCAGAGAAAGTAAAGGTAAATTTTCTTGGTTAGATATCGACCTGTTCTCTCTTTTGGAGTACTGCTCAGAACTACTTGGCAAATTGCACCTCTATCTTTTTTGCTTATGCTTATGTTTATAAGCCAAAATTTGAATTCTCTATCTTAAATTTAGAGTTGATTTGGGGGGGGTTTACCGAAGTTTATTTTTCAGCCTTAGCTTTTAAATCACTAAGAATACGTATATAAAAGTTGTATTCACAAATTATTTTTTTTTTTGCAAATAACCTAAAATTCTGACTGTGTGCGTTTGCATTTAGGTTTAGTGTTGTTTTAATTGATCTTTTGGAATGCAAGGAGTAGTGCATCTACTTGCGGTAGCAGAGCACGTAATAGTAGATATGAGGTCATGTTGCATTGTACTACAAATTACATATTTTTTCTGTTGTGGCTTTTGAATTGCCCTGTTGGATATTAGAAAACATCAGTGCAAATATCAAGCATATATTTTTCATGGGTTGTTTTATGTTTAGATTTCACGTGGCCCATTGATATAGTGTTACTCAGCAGTTGTCTTTGGTCTTTGCAGATCGGTGACTACCCAGAGAGGGACCCGTTTGAAGAGGAGGAGATCTAGTCTGCGTGTAGTTTGTGTTTGAGATGGTCCTGTAGGCGTATTCCTCTTCAGAATTGCTTCCGTTAATTCTTTCGCCCGTTATCCCCTGTATGTTGGTTTGAGAATTGAGATAATTAAGCATGAAAAATATATGTTGGGTGTGATTGTCCCTAATCCCATGCTGGGATGGCAAATTGGGAATTGAGGATGCTGTAGTGGTGTTAGTATTTGAGCATTTGGACGTTTGAGGTGCATAACCTCATCAATCATGTGATTAAGCCGAACCCCACATGGGGCTGCCTGTACCGTTCATTTCATGTGTTTGGACTGTACCTCTCATTTTGCAACCACGTAGCAAATGTTAAGAATTGTTTGTTTAGGAAGAAGGGCGATATAACAGATTCGCAGAGCTGGAAATTTGGGTGGTGGCCGCATGGAAAAAATCAAGTCGTGTTCCAGCAATCCGATCGTAACTAGTGTAGTAAGTATTTAGGCAGGCAGGTTGATTGATTGTTTAGTTTTGACTAGCGAGACTGGGGTAGTGTTGGACTTGATGCAACGCAATCGCAATCAATCTTGTTACGCATCCTGACCCTTCCTTTTCTGCTTCATCTAGCTACCTTAATAATGTTTGAGTTGATTTTGATTAGTTTTTATTGGTAACTGCTTGCTTGCTACTCCTCTCCAGTACTGCTACACCTTTACTCTTTGTCGGTCAATCAGATCAACCGCTGGCGGTGCATAGCAAATTACCAAACCAATCTACTACTACGACTCTACAGTCTACATCAGTAGTAGAGAAGAGAACCAGCTCCAAATCCCAAGTCCCACTCCCACCCACCCACCCGAGAAGAGAAGGAGAGGGAAGGGGCACACCGGCGGCGGCGCGGCCTCCTCCCCTATTTGCTTCGCAAGAAAAGCTTCCGGCCCGCCCGCCCGCCATGGGGACGAGGTAGCGCCCCCCTTCCTTCCTTCCCCGAGCCTGCCTACCTGCGGTCCTCAAATCAAGCTTGGGATTGGAGGAGGAGATGGAGCAAGGAGGAGCGCCCAGCGGGCTCGGCAGCATGCGCGCGCTGCTCGCCATCCTCCAGTGGTGGGGCTTCAACGTCACCGTCATCATCATCAACAAGTGGATCTTCCAGGTCCAGATTTCCCCTTGCTTAATCCCCTTTCGCGACGGATCTCCCTCTCAAATTCAATCGCTACTGATAAGCCTACATGTTTAGTCAACTAACTTACTGGAGTAACATGCTGCTACTCCACAAATTAATTTTCAGAATGTTTGGTGCTGTATAAACAACCGCCTTTTGCTTCCACTGCTACGCTATGGTCTGTTTCATCATGAAACCCACTTTGCGTGATTACCCCCAACACATCTCTAATCTTAGATTAGCGATGCTGCTGCATCCTGCCGCTTATCTTTCTCATTAATCATAAACTAGACTTGGTTCAACTGTCTTTTGATGAACCTGCCGTATGCTGCAATGTATGGGAAGTAGAAAACTGTTTTAGCTCCTGGGTCCTTTTTCAGCAAAGCCAGTTAGTGCGATGGCACCAGGTGGAATGCCAGGAAGGGACTGGGGTCCTGTTTATTTTCTTTCTAGCTTTTCGTTCAGTCTGGATGTTTATGTAAGCACACTGTTACATTTCTAGTAATGGAAATGGGAGAGGGCCTCACCCTCTCTAGCTTCAAAAAGAAAAAAAAGAAAGGAAAGGGATAGATAGTAGTCAAACCTCGACCTCCATTAGAGCATCCCAACAGCTCATCCATCCCATCTTCCATCCTAGAAATAAAGAATGAAGAGTAAAAGTTAAGCTCCAGCAGAACATCTATCTTATCATCTATTTTTAAATATCATCCATATTAGGAGAGAGAACCTCTGTATTTAGATGTTCTCTCTCCAATCCTCCAAATAGATATAGAGGATGTCATATATAGATGATCTGCTGGAGTACAAAGGGATAAGAAAGATGAAAGTGTTTTAGATGATCATCCAAATAAAGATATGGATGACCAAATTTAGATGAGCTGTTGGGGATGCTCTTACTATTACAATTCCTTCATTTATGTTTACTCTTCTCATACAACTTAAAATGCATGCACGGTTCAAAAGCAAGGAACTGTTTAAAATGGTGTTAACTTCCTTTACAGCAAACACCACACATGTCTTTGACCATATATTATTTTTCTTCTTTGGGTACAGAAGCTGGATTTCAAATTTCCTCTGACAGTGTCTTGTGTCCACTTCATATGCTCGTCAATTGGGGCTTATATTGCAATCCATGTACTTAAAGCGAAACCACTGATTGAAGTCGAACCGGAGGACCGTTGGAGAAGGATTTTTCCAATGTCATTTGTCTTCTGCATAAACATCGTGCTCGGAAATGTCAGCCTGCGCTACATCCCAGTTTCATTTATGCAGACAATCAAATCTTTCACTCCTGCAACCACAGGTACACTAATTCTGTGCTTCTTACACCCTAACTGTTCCAGTATTCTCATATTGCTATAGCATGTAACACCTTTTATGATGGGCTTGTTCCGATCCATGTGTTGCAGTTATTCTGCAGTGGTTAGTTTGGAGCAAGTATTTTGAGTGGCGCATATGGGCTTCGTTGGTCCCAATAGTTGGGGGAATACTCCTAACTTCAATAACAGAGCTTAGTTTCAACATGTTTGGTTTCTGTGCTGCCATGGTAGGCTGCCTCGCTACATCTACCAAGACCATTTTGGCAGAGTCTCTACTCCATGGATACAAATTTGACAGGTAGATGCTAATGTTATGGTGTGTGAAGACTGGTGTTTTAGCTATGCAGTGCTGTGATCTGACTGTTATAATGTTTAGGGCATTTTATCTTTCATCCTAAAGTTATAAGTCATCTCCAGGGACTGTTCCTTCTCTTTTCTGTGCTATATAAGTTGGATTTCTTTAATGGCAGTGTTACCAGCAAAGTCAATCCTTTTAGTTATGATGGTTCGTTATGTTCTCTGCAGCATTAACACAGTGTACTACATGGCACCCTTTGCCACCATGATACTGGCTCTACCAGCAATGTTACTTGAAGGAGGTGGTGTGGTTACCTGGTTCTACACACACGAGTCAATTGGTTCTGCACTAATTATCATCATAGGCTCAGGAGTGCTCGCATTTTGTCTGAACTTCTCCATCTTCTATGTGATCCATTCAACCACTGCAGTGACCTTCAATGTTGCCGGCAACCTGAAGGTAGGAAACTTTTTGGACTCTGCTTTCGCACTTCAATTTCCTGCTCGTTTCTTATAACTGGCCACTGCGCTGCAGGTTGCTGTTGCTGTATTGGTGTCGTGGTTGATCTTCCGGAATCCAATCTCTGCTATGAATGCGATCGGATGTGCGATCACGCTCGTTGGTTGTACTTTTTATGGCTACGTGAGGCATTTGATCTCTCAACAGCAAGCTCCTGCCCCAGGAAGCCCAAGAACATCACAGACAAATTCGCCCAGAAGTCGAATGGAGATGCTACCCCTTGTAGGCGACAAGCAAGAAAAGGTCTAGTAAAAGAATACACTTGTATGCAACAGCCATTATGGTATGGATCTCCTTGTAGCTTGAACTATTGTGTTCCATCAAGTTATTGTTTTCGAATTGACTATAAAATACGCACACTAAACTTTCTTCGGTGTAGTACAATACATAATTTTTCGACGGCATAGGCTTAGCATATGACGCAAGTCAAACATCATTGGCGTTACCAGACGTGTGATGCTGGAATGCTGATGAAATCGGTCGCGCGCTGATGAAGGATGAAGTTGCCAGTTATCGCTGCTAATGTTGGTCATCTCATCTAACCCAATCTGTAACAATTGTGTTGGGTAAGAAATGCTAAGCATAAAACAACGTTTCTACACCACATAAACCAATAATAATCCGTCAATACAAACTTTTTGCTACCACATAAACCGGTAAGGCATGATCAATGATTTTGACCGTTGTATTTTGGGCCTCGCTTGCTCCAGAAATTTGCTTTAAAATTGCAAACTTTTGGAGAATTAAAAACAAGTGAGCCACCCATTCTATGTACAGTGCTTTTAAAGTAACAAACAAGCAAACAATGGACTCATTTGCAGGGTCCCAAGACGTTTCTATGTACTCCAATCGTCTGGAACTGTTAGGAAATACTTGGCCATGAACTTCCTAAACCTTTTTTTGTACTCTTTGGGTGAAATTACCGTTGGTGAAGCATTCTTTGGCACAACTAAAGAAGTTTTCACCCATGTCTCCAGTTGCTTGTCCCATGTATACTGCCTTAGGTAATCAATAATTCCAAATACAAACCCATGCCTGTCTTCGTCCACTCCCACAAGTAAAGAGTAATCCATTACATTGATTGACTGCAAAAACAATGATTTTTATCAGTATATTATAGCACAAAACACTGTTTCAAGAAGTATATTCCAATAGAAAACATGATCTATTATGTGTGGTTGAAGTGAAATACTATTACATACAGTGAGAAAAGCTGTGTCATTCCAGATTGCCCGCTGTAAGAGATGTTTCATTCTTCCACCAACATATATCGGAGAAACACGCATGTCATCAACGAAATTTTGATCCAAGTAAACAGTGCCATGGTCATTTGAGTCAGAGATGTATCTGGAGAAAACAACTCCTTTGAGATCATATATCCGTGACACTTTGTGTCCGAAGAGAAGATTTTCCATCACCATCAGATCAAGCTTCACTTCCCTGCCATGTTTGATTTGCTTAACCTGGAATAATTAGTGAGCTCACTCATTAAAAAGATGTGTAACAATCCATGGAAAAAAATGAAGTGATTCCATATTTTTGGTGTAAATTAAGTACCTGATAGATTCCTAAAATTTTGGCAAGGCAAGTTTGACTCCCAGTGTCAAGAGAATGATAGACATGCTTAAAGTAATCGGGTGCAAATTTTATGAAGGACTCAAACTCTGTCTTCTGTATTTGCTTTATGATGAACCTATCATCCAATGTTTTTGCAAAGAAAGCCTTACTCTTTCCTCCTTGAGCATCCCATTTCTTGCACCGGCTTAAGGAAGTAATGTATGCAAGCTCAGATGGGCAGCATTTCTTTCGAAGAGTGTAAAACTGATTGGCGTGTACACAAATCACTGAGTATTTTCCTTTCAGAGATAATTTCCCGTTGACAGATACCTCAGGATGAAGTGGGGACGATAGAAGAGAGCTATCATAGCTGGAGAAGAGGTCATCAGATGAAAAGCTTGCATCTGAGTCAGAAGATCCAATAGATGACCAGGACGAAGAGGCTGAAGAAGTTTCAGATAATGAGCTGTAAGATTTCTCCATTTTAGAGCTCTCGGTCCCCCTGCTGTAGGCTGCCTCACCCTCAACTATAGAATCTAGTAAAAGATGTCGACGTTCCTCTGATATGGCAAGTGCACGAGATATTATGCTGGATATTTCATCCTCTGATATGCACAACACATTACCTCCTGGACCAACTGCGAACTCAGTAGATGATTGTTTGTGCAAGTGGGACAGATGAGATGGAGAATAGTTGTTGACAAGCTCAAATTTTTCCAAACACCCAACCTGCAGTTCATGCCTGTAACTCACTCTTAACTCCTGCAATGGACTCCAAACCCATGTTTCCCTGCCATACCATTCAGGAATTCCAAAATGCGGCATACCCGATTGCTCTTGCTTAATGGATACTGAATTTGTGACTGGTCCAGTTCCCTGAATATCTAGACCTTCCAAGTTTCTGAAAGAAGGCACTTCTGTGATGTGTTGCTTTTCGCGTCGTTCATCTCGTGAATTTTCGTCAAGGAAGGTTGATGAATATCTGTCCATCCCCGGTTGTTCAATGTACTGCGTTGCCTTGATACATCCATTCGCCAAGGACAGTTTACTGCCTGCACTTTCATCAGTAGCAGGTTCACCGGTAAATTCAACAGTGTCTTTCTTGATGCAATTAGCCTTTCTTTCAGACTTACACTCAAGAAGTTGATGGAAACGACGGTCCCACATATATAGTAGAATCAGAAGATCCTGGTAGAGCCAATTTACATTAAGAATCTCATTCACAGAAGAGCTAGACATCCTGCTTTGTTCAACAGCCTTCACGAGGGAATCCTGTTGATGATATTGGAAGACAGCCAGTTAAATTACAGTTATCAGAGATGATATCTATGTCTAGGAAAGCAAAAGACAAGAAAGGACCACAGGGTGTACCACAAACTGGGCCTTTTCTTCCATCAACATCTCTTCAAGTTGAGAAACCTCTTTGACAGGAAGAAAATCACCACAATTGATTGCCACCTCAGGAAACTGATTCTTTATGTGCTGTATTAAGCTTGCAACTTCAGAGAAAAGCTTAACTCCGCTTGCAAGGACCTTAAAAATGCAACAGAAGCATTAGGCCTGACATGACGAATGAAACCAACGCATGAGATGAAAACGATAAAGAGAATAATACATACATTTCTCCCCTCTTGCTCGAACCACTCGTGCATATTGGGATTGTGAAACTCAAGGGTTCGTTGTGGTTTGCAGGCAGTGTAAATTTCAACCGCTGAATATTGGAACTTTGCAACTTTTGAGCCCAACCTGAAGTCACCAGGTCCCAATTTTATCAAACAAAAAAAAAACAAGTGCAAACCGATGCTTAGCATATATGCAGAGACATTTTTTACATGACATGTTAAAAAAGGTGCTTGAGAAACATGAATATGTACCCAAAAAATCGCAAGCAGTCCCTGTTGACCAAATGCCCACAAACTGACAGCCTTTTAGCAGCAGAGTGGCTAGAAAAACTGAGTTCAAGGAACTTCCCAAACGAAAGATTACGCGCTTCAGTTGATATTAGCACTCTTCGAGATGATTTGGACATCCCACTTTCATGCTCACATCTTAGGCATCTTGTCCACATCCAAATTTTCCCTTCAGATTCACCAGGCAAATGATGTCGAGGCAGCAAACGCTTCACGCTAACAGTTAGATTTCCATTGCGGTGGGTGTAAGAGTATATGTGAGCATCTGGAGGCTCTCCACATGAGGAACAGCTTAGGTTCTGCCACAGACAAACATGCATCAATCATGACTACATGTATGTGTGGTCTCTGCTGTTACGAGAACATCAGGATACAAAGCATAGAACAGAATTATACCATTGACCTATGTATTATCGAAATCTATGTATCCGTTATAATATAAAGACATAAAACAGCTTGAGAAGGAGTCACCACGTTCACTATAAAGACTAAAAATTACCACACTAATGTAAGAAAAAAGACTTTAACCGCTAGATCATGGTGGGTGGGTCCGCATTATAATGGTATATATTGATCGTTATAATTGTGCATAAAATACAATTATATTTTTAGAAATAGAATCTAAGAGTTGTAAATAAAATCTAATCTAAATCTATAGAAATAGAATATAAAAAGTTGTATATGATGTCCAAATCTTATAAGAATAGAAACTCAGACTTGTATATGAAATCTAAACATGTACAAATAGAATTTGGTTTGTAGAAATAAAATCTAACAGTTGTATATGAAATCCAAACATGTATAATAGAATTTATATGAAATCCAAACCTTATAGAAATAAAATCTAACAGTTATATATGAAATCCAAATATACTTGTACATAGTTATATCTATAGAAATATTATTTCAGACTTTTATGTTAATTCTAATTCTACGGTGAATTATCTGGCTCCATGCAAAATAGCTCAGGGTAGTTCCCTAGTTATTATTTATAAAAGAAAAGGATAAGTTTATAAAAGAAAAAATATAATTAAGTACCTGATTCTGCAAAATGTCTTGCAAATATCGTCCTAAGGAGACGTCAAAATTTCCATAATAATTTATGCGGTATAGATGACTCTGCTCACAGATAACCTGCTTTGTGGCGCATTGGCTGGACAACAAGATGAGTATGCTCTGAGAATCCAGTCCATCATCAGCCTCATCCGTGTCCGAATTTCTATTTTCGCCAATGTAACCGGTACTGTATTGTTCCACATCCCCCATTGGAACTGACAACTGCTCATGTTTTTCAGTAACTAAAGGATCAGGTTGTGCCTTTCTTTGGTTGATTTTGGCGAATACTTGTTCCTGAAGATCACTCAACTGATCCATATACTGATAAGAATGATCTGGCTCCTTTTCTTTTTCCAAGGCATCATCAGACTCCATTTCTTGGCTGATTTCAGTCTTTTCTTCCTCCCGATGACCAGTTGAGTCTTGAGAAGAAGTTACAGGTAAATAAATATTCTGATAACGGAATATATCAATGAATCTTCTGAGTGATCCGGACACTGAGGACAACAGATTTTCAGATGGAGGTGCTTCATTTGGATCACAGTTGATGGTTGTACCATGACCTGCGGATGAGTTTAAAGCATCTGGTGGTTTATTTGTGAAAGAAACTGTGGTTGCCTGATCCCCAGCATAGTATTCCTGTAAGGACTCTCTATAATCTGTAGGACTGGCAGCAGGAAGAGAACAATTTGAGATAAGAGGAGTTTGATGAGTAATTTCTGGTATCCCATCCTCTCTATCATTCAAGAAAACCCTCTGATCTTCGAAGAAGGAGGTCTCTAGAACCAGATGGTATGCTGCAAATACTGTGTATTGCAGGACTTGCTTGACTTTCTTCAGTTCTTCAGTGTTTGCTCCTCTTAGCAGTATCTGCACGTATTCACGGGTGTGTGCCAGTGCAATGCAGGTTGTTAGCAAGTTAAGTACTCCTAGACTAGCAGTATCTGCATGTATGTACGGAGGTAATTAAATGGCCCCCCGGAATATCCATAGTACTTACAGTGCATCCCAGAGGGTTGGAAAAGCCTTCCAAGAAGACCAATGATTTAGATTGCCTCTTGCCAGCAGGCAGAGTATGGTGGTTATGCTCCTCGAAGAATTTGTCGATGTGGAAGTAGTCGCAGTGCTTGAGCTTTGGGCAATCCAGAAGCTGAGAGAAGGAGAGCAATGGAGCACCGCAAGTGCGAGCGATTCTCTGCAAGCGGTGGAGCTTCATGTCGAGCAGCAGGGTGACGCCGTGCTGCAGGAGAAGCTCCTGAATGTCACGGGAGACCGTCTTCTCGACCATGACCACATTGGGGCGGCAAGTCCGGACGATGTGAGCGATGGAGGCTCCGAGACTCTGCTTGTCCTGCTCCATGGAGTCGAAGGAGGAGAAGCCGAGATGGGAGTCGAGGCCGAGGGCGCCCTGGAGCAGCACTAGCCTGGGCCTGTGGCACTTGCTGGGCATGTGCTTGTGGGCGGCGTTCTTCCTGAACACCAGCCCGGCCTTGATGACCTCGCACTGGCGGCGGCTGCCGGAGGCGACGCACTTGACCTTCACGTACGACGCTGGGTCCATGTCGTTGCCGGCGGTGCAGGCGTGCGGCTGGATGAGCAGGGCGCCTTCCCAGGAGAGGGAGGTGACGACGTCGAGCCACTCCGGGTCGACGCCGGCGGACGCCAGGAAGCGGCTGGCGAGGATGTTGAGCTGGCCGTTCATGGCGCTCAGCATCGCCGCCCTCTGCCGCTCGTCGTCGTCGCCCCTGGAACTGGAACTAGGAGTGGTAGGGTCGTCGTCATCGGCAGCCGCAGCAGCAGGGGGTACCCAGTCCCAGACGTCATCTGAATCGGAACAGTAGTCCGCCGGCGGATAACTGATGGCCATGATCGTCGAAAAGAAAAATATTGGAGTAATAAGCTAGCTAGCTAGTTATATACTAGTAAGTTACTAGTATCTGTCTATCTGAGATGGATGCATGACATGAGATGAGATGAGATGAGATATATGAATTGTCATTGATCGGAGAAGCAGCAGGAAGATCCATGTATCTTTTTTTTTTAATTGGTGCAATGCAAGCAGCAGCTATAACTGCTAGTGCCTGCTCTAGCTAGCTAGCTAGTCTAGATATGATCAGGAGCAATACATACATACATACACGCTAAGTTTTTCTGACCTATTCTAAATTTATTATATAATTTATTTATATGTCTAAATTCATTAGCATTTATATGATAATGACAATGTTAAAAAGACATATATCATGAACAGAGTGAGTATATGATATCGTACGTATATACTCTTCCCGACTCCTCAACCAATCAGTATACTGCAAGCACCTTCACACAAATTAACACACAACATACGGATTTGCCCCTGCTTCGATCTGAGACTATACGTGCATATATCTCTTTCTACCACCAAAGACGTATAATATATATGTTACAATTTTGTGCAACCATGAATTAGTACTAGTACAATATATATCCCATAACCAAATCCAGATGTTTCTTTGCTTTACTTCGAGCTTCTTTTCTTGGGGTGTTTGTTTGCGTCGTCTCATATACTTCCACCGTTTCGTAATAGATATTTTTTTTAATTATTGTCTAGATTCATATGGATACTAATGGGTCTAAACATATATATATATAAATTATATATATTCATTAATGAATGAATTTAGATAAGACTAGAAAATCTTATAACATAAAACAGAGATATAAATTGACCTGAAAAATTAGAAGGAGAAGAGACAGATGGAGCTAGCTAGGGTTGCGTGGTGACACGTGTCAAAAGTGTAGTATCAGCATATTCCTATGCGTGTGTTGATATCTTGTGCAATTTTCACTCGATCCTAGAAATGCAGCGCGGCTAAAGCTGCGCTGGAAGGTACTAGTAGATGAGCAGTTCCATTGGACCGGTTAGCCTGTCGTAAGGATCAGATGTAAAATGTTCTTCCTTCACTCTAAATTAAGATTATTTTTATTCCTCTTGTTTGTCGTATAATACATTTCATTTTGAGTGATCATTGTATTAGAGTTTGTGAATGTTGAGAACAAGTACATTGGATTTAGATAAAGTCAAGATAATAACACAGGAATTTAATAAAGTGAAAGGTATAATAGTCTTCATCTTTTCTATTTGTATGTGTGGGATGGAAGAAGAGAAAAATTAATTTAAGATGAACGATTATATTCTTTTGTTATATGTAATGGCATACTTCCTCTGTCCTCTTTAGATTTCATTTTTATCTTGCCTCACATGTAACTATACAAAGTTATAAAACCGAGATGCCCTCATTTTTGTAAATCATTACGCATGTGTCTCCTACTTTTTGAAATTCCAGTACATTTGTCTGCTACTTTTTAAAATATCAATGCATTTGTCTTTTACTCTATCAACTCCGATGTAATAATTACTCAAAATAAAGTACTTTGTGGAAAATAAGAACCAAATATGAAGTCTTTTTGCACAAATATAGTGTATATGATGACATATTGATTATTATAATTAGTTATGAGGTTGTGGTCTATGGAATAATGAGTGATAGATAATTTGCTAGTCTACAGGTTTGGAGGATGCTTCGTCCGTCCCTAAAAGACTTTATTTTTATATTTTTAGATGAAGAAAATATAAAATATACTACTATTATATCCATCCCAATATTATGATATATAATAATTTCTAAAGATGAATATGGGTATTAAGAAAGTACATGAAAATGGTTGAGGGAGGTTGTAATTGTTTTAGAAGGTAAAATAGATGAAAAAAATTAAACGGAGAATAATTGTGGATAAAGGATTTACTTTTAGCAATTTTTTGTTAGAGTTTGGTAAAATAGAAGACAAATGTATTAAGATTTAAAAGGGGACAAATGTATGCAAGTTTGAAAAAGTATGAGACAAATATATTAAAAGTTTATAAAGTGATAACATTCATGTTTTTCTACTTTATTTGTATAGGTAGATGTGTGATAGATTAAAAATAAAGTATTTTTGGTAAAGAGGGAGTAACCGTTAAAAATAAATATGGACAATTGCATATCTAACCCTACTTTACATGTATCTAACCCTACTTTGCAGGCAAACTACAGATTTGACATTTATTTTTCAACTTTGCAGTTTTGACCCTTTTTTCTAAAACTTTTTTTAAAACGAAGCAACTGAATGACCCTACTCCGTGAAGGGCACTTAACAGTGTTAAATGGAGGATAAATTGACCGATTTACCCTTGTTCTTTTAACCTTATTGTTAAATGGAGGATGAATTCGATAATTTGAACTTAACTTAATAAAATTCGAAATTTGGTATTTATTTGATAGATTTGAGGTTAGTTTGATATATATATATATATAATATTTTAATTTCGATAAATTTGAACTTAAATTATTCCTCTTTTTTTTACAATAAAATTCAAACAGAGTTAATTTGCATGTTTCTCATTAGATATTCCAAGAGCTAATAAAGAAGATGATCTTGTTGCGTGTAACTGCACCTACATATTAGCTGGTCAAAATCGTTCTGTTACTTGATCATGAGACCATATGCATGAAGAGTAGCAGCTTTGCAGAGAAACTCATGTATCATCCATAAACTTGACGGGGGAGACCGGTAGAGCACGGCGGTGATGAGGAGCCGGTGCACGCTGTAGAAGTCGACGGCGAGTGCGAGACTGCGAGGCGCCAGTCGTGGCTCAGGAGCCGGTCGAGGTAGATGTAGGCGACGGCGTAGCACGCCGAGCTGCACCCGTCGAACCACGCGATGCGCGCCGCGTACGTGCGAATTGAGGTGCCGGGCTTGGTCGTCGCCTGGAACGCCGATGCGGCGGTCAGCTCCGCGAGCGCAGTCGTGACCGCGGCCGCGTCGTTGCGCTTCGTGACGCGCTCCAGGATGCCGGCGAGGGCTGCCCCGCCGCCGCCGCCTACTCCCTCCACCGACACCTCGCCACCTCCCCGTCCCGCCGGCGTCGCCTCTTGCCGCCTTCTTCCCTCCACAGCCCGACGCCGCCGCCGCCGCCGCCTCCTTCCCCCACAGCCCGACGCCGACACCGCCGCTGCCGCCTCCTCCCACAGCTCGGCGACTCCTCCAGATCTATTAGTTGAGACAGAGTGAGTTGAGAGAGAGGGGGTGGAAGATATTAGTGATGGGCAGAATAGTCTATTCATAATTAAAATTTCCTTTTTTATTTTATTTACTCAAAACCCTAACGGCATGCATCAATCAGAATCAGACGATTGCTTGATTTTTTTAAAAAAATTAAATTTACAAAATAAAAAAGAGGATCAAATCCATATCCACAGTTAGCATTCGAATCCATATCCATAGTTAGCATTCGAAGCGAGGTCAGATATACTATCATCCCAAATAAATAAAATGGTTTATAAGTAGTGCTAGGCACAGCAGTACGCAGGGGCAATAGCAACAGCTTCTGCTAGATGGGCTTCTGCTGGATGGACAGATACAGTCAAACAGCTGATGATTGCTGTGCTGGAATACCCACCGCCGGAGAATTTGCATGGAATTCGGTCCTCTGTCCCGTAATAATCTCATTTTTCGTTTTCCATGTTCAACATTTAACCATTTGTTTTATTTAAAAAAATTTTACAATTATTATTATTATTATTACTATGTGATAAAATATGAATAGTACTTTATACATGAGTAATCTTTTTAGGTTTTTATACAATTTTTTCAAATAAAACGAATGGTCAACGTTGGACACGGAAAAAGAAAAATGGGATTATTAGAGCAGTACAATAGCAGTTATAAGCCAGCTATAAGCATATTTTAAAGAAATAAGAGGAGAGAAAAGAGATGTGAGGAGCCCGCTGCACACGGGCTCCAAAACAAAATGTGTGTATGACATGTGGAATCATGTATTGATTTTTTATAGATAACTATTATATAAATTAGTTATTAAATTGACTATAAATGAGTTAAAACTAGTAATTAACTGTACTATTGAACTTGTTAACTTGTTCTTATGGGACGGAGGTAGTAATGAGAAGATATGATGTTGACCGTATGTGTAGCTGATTTTAGCTGGAGATTAACCTACAGCAGCAAAGGAGCATATATGCATGCGTGCTGACACATGTGTAGCTCAGCTGTCCAGTCGGTCTTGCATGCAACAGCCACGTGTCCGGCTGCCCATGACCATCGCCTAATCAGCTACTGTTACAGACTGCCTCTGCATCCGTCCATCGTTCCGCTAGCTAGCTCAGACCCTGTTTGGTCCTGGGATTTTTTTTATTCTGTTAAATCGAATGTTTAAAAATAAATTAGAAGTATTAAATATAGATTATTAATAAAATTTACTCTAAACTATTTTGCGGGACAAATTTATTAAGTCTAATTAGTTCATGATTAGCGAATGTGATACTACAGTAAACATTTGTTAATCATAGATTAATTAGGCTTAAAAAATTTATCTAGTGAAACCGTCTTTATTTATATAATTAGTTTTGTTATCAGTCTATATTTAATACTCTTAATTAACGTTCAAATATTCAATGTGACAAGAAAAAAAATTCCCTGGATCCAAACATGTATCAAATACTAGATCAGTCGGTCAGACAGGGGCCGAATTATTGATCCAGCGTACAATCCAATCCAATGTTGCAATAATTGACTAGTTTCATCCGTCCTCTCACAGTAAGCAGAGTGTTTATTTAATACATGATTAATTATAAACTGCTTCCTCCTAAAAAAACTATTTCTATCACTTTATTTTAATTTTCAAATAAAATTATTTATCCATATACCATCTCACCAAAATCAAACACAGTGCATTCACTATTTAATTTCCTGAATTCCGACCTGCATTCGCTTGTCAATCAATCCCACCTTCTTTTAACCATTTTAACCTATTTTTCTAATAAACGTACCCAACTCTATAAATAATTATTAGCTCCATCTTAAAATATTAAAACAAAGTGGTAGTACTAAATGTCACGCAACCTGCAGCTAGCTATAAATCTTAACAAGCCCTGTATCCAATTTTATAGTATCACATATATTACTTTCTCTATTTCATAACATATAACATATTTTTGTTTCGTTAGCACAAAGATTTAACTGAATATTACTATATTACATGTATAGCATAAAAGTAAAATCCTAATAAATTACTTTTGGATACGGTTATAAAATATTAATTTTGTGTCAAAATTATATTTTTAATAAAATAATCTTTGATTAAGTTTTTATTCTAATAAAATAAAATACGTCCAACGAGTAGACGGAGGGAATACATTTTGAGAAGGAGGGAGCAGTATCACTTGTAGTCTCCAAGGAGTACTTGATTAGACAAAGATTGAGTATTCATTTCTTTGAAAATATAAGGCATGTATGGTCTTGGAAATGCAATAATGATTAATAATATTAAATAACATAATTTATTTTTGTCGACGATTTGGAAGTCGGCAATATATATGGGGTGGCTAGCGAGGCGTAAAGATCGATGGTTAGGATGATGACACAGGGTTACCCAGGTTCAGGCTCTCGACTAGCGAGATAATACCCTACTCCTGCCCTGGGATTGTATTGGATTGTGGACAGATCAACTAGAAGATAGCCGATCTGAATATGCCGTCTGTCTGGCCCTTCCCCATGAGAGTGCCCCTATCCCCTTATATGGTGGTGGATAGGGCTTACAGATAGAGTCCTAATCTGATGAGACTAAGATCTATCCTAATTCGGTTATAACTCGGATCCGGTATAGGCGGCATGCAATCCAGTCGTAACCAAACTCCGATTGATACCATACAGATATAATCTCCATCCTATTCGGTACTCCTACGACTGTATGTATATATGTAGTCTACGAATACCCCTAGTACATGTATTCTACAATTTTAATAAAAGGAGTTTCATATTATAATATTTTGTTTAATGCTAAATCTAGTAGCGATTTATCTTACATGGTTATTATTTTTTATTTGTTTTCCATTAATAAACAAAGCTTAAAATCATAAAATCTAAAAATATGTTGATGAAGATTTTTTTCAAAAAAACACATCATTTAGCTGGTAGTTTAAGAAATATACACATAATATATAACTCATATTTCGTAATTATCTCGGTCAAATGGTTGCATCTATTAGCTAATACTTTTTTCAGTGGTAAGCCGTATATGTATTAACAGCGAGTCGTACGTCTATGGCAATTTTATCAATATTAAAATATGTTGGTCCAGTCTCTATATATGCATGTAAGAATGCACGTTCGTAGAGACGAGTGTGTGTATATTTAATTATACCGTGTTTGGAAAAAAAAAAAGAAAGGCACCGTTGATTATGGTGCATGCGTGCGTGCATCCTCGTGGTCCAAGTGTCCACAATGATAGTGCACGTCCACATATAAGAAGAGTATCATGAAATCAGCCAACGTAGCCATCAATAATCATGTATGTATGTATATGTACACACCGGGGAACCCCCAGGCTAGCTAATTGTTAGATTAATTACCGGATCTTGAGGCTATCGATCAATACGGCATATCGATCCATCCATTGATATGGGATGTTGATTTGCCATCATCAGGATATTACTAGTTTCTGGCTAGCAAGCAGAGAAATTAAGAGACACATGCATATATATAATTCCAGGGATTAGATATTGTAATTAATGTACACACATATATAAATATGCAGATAGCAAGGGAAAAAATGTGGGAATTCAGCTGGAGTGAAATGATACATATATATGATGCCTCCTGCACCTGGAATCAGCTAGAATTCAATCATTAGCTACCGCGCGCCATCGATCGATTGCTCTCGATTAATCGATGAATGGATATGTTTCGTCGTTCTTAATTATGCAGACCTAATTATCATCATCGTCCGTCGTGGAAATTGGATTTAATTAATCATCTACACGCATTGAGGACGATATGCGATTAGTGCCACTGTTGACCTGAACTAGAGATGAGGATTTCACCTCTCACGTCGGTCGATCCATCCAGACAATGGCCGATTTGATGCTCGTAGCTTTCGGGCCAAAAAGTTTTGATCGATGCACAAATACAAATATATATGGGCTAGATTATTCTTCACACATTCTGGGCCTTTCTCTCTGTGATCGAGTAAATATACATGGGCTGGATTTCACATCTCGAAAATATAGTACATGTATATGTGACCACAATTATTGGGCCAATTTCGGCTCAAGTCCAGTGTCATGGTCCAAAAATATAGTCTTGCACCATTTGTGCTATACTAATTCTGTCCATTTCAAATTACATGTCGTCCTAAGTCAAATATTTTTATTTTTAATCATTAATATTAAAGTTTTATATAGGTTAACGATATTTGAATTATATAGTTCTCATAATGAATCCAAAAACACAAGTCTTATGACGTTGAACTATTGCTTTTTTAAGAATCTATTGTCAAAGATTCCTCGACAAATCTTAAATTTACTAAATTTCGATTGAAAGTATACTCACATATACATAATTATATATGAGTGTAATGTTACAAACTCTATCTATGCTACTTTAAATTAAAGAGCTAGTGATGAAGGTGAATAGTGAAATATGTTACCCTCCATAGCCAACTTCCTACATTTTGTGAAGGAAAAATAAATAAAGGAGGGGGTGAGACCAAAGGTCCCTGGTCGGTCCAAAAGTGTATGCAGAAGTTAATAGATGATACTAGAAAATGATGGAAACATATGTTAATGATAGTGATCTTTTAAAAAATACAACGCACAGATAATAGTTGAGGTAAATACCATGGATGAACACGGGTGGACCCGAAGGTAATTAAAAAGCTGATCTAGTTTAACTCAATAAACTAAATTAATATTAAAAATAAAACTTAGTTTATTTAGTTAAACTACGACGGACGCAGACCAGACTATACCACAGGGCACAGGGCATCTCCATTGCTTCTAATAGTGGCAGGAAAGTGAGGGGGTGTCTGTTTCTTTCTAACTTTTTTTCCCTGTCACATCGAATGTTTAGACACTAATTAGAAGTATTAAATATAGACTGTTAATAAAATGCACCACATACTCTGAACTATTTTGTGAGACCAATCTATTGAGTCTAATTAGTCTATGATTAGCGAATATAATGCTACAGTAAACATTTGCTAATCGTTGATTAATTAGGCTTAAAAATCTATCTAATAAAATAGCCTTTATTATGCAATTAGTTTTGTTATCAGTTTATATTTAATACTCTTAATTAATATAAACATCCGATATAATAAGCGACTAAAAAAATTTCAGGAACCAAACAGTCACCAAAAGAAATGAAGCAACCATATTGACCATTGTCTAGCCCTAACATGGATTCGTCGTTAGGTTACTGCACATACACATAGATTACACTGCGATACTGCAGAAGTGCAGAGAGATCGAGAGTGTCAAGAGTATTGCTACAGTGCACGTCCAATAATTTATTATCTTGTCGATCGATCATGATCAGGTCGCACATCGCTTTCTCTCCCAAGGTCCTTCCCAACCGACATCCATGCGGCGTATATATACATGCATATATGCTCTCGACCATTCTCAACTCCTCATGCAACAAAATGATGGGTATATGCATACTTACTGTTCCGGGAACGTACCCAAGTATTCGCTTTACTGTTTTCCAATAAGTTATGGTATGAGTATGCAGTAATTAACAAACTTTAATTACTGCAAAACTGATGTCAGGTCAAGTGAGAGTATGATAATGAAGTGCTCCTACTGTACTCTTGTATCGTGTAGCATCCGCAACTCCCAATTTCTTCCCATATGTTTTGGAAAAATTTTCCGAAACAATAAACATGTCTATATTTTCGCCCATATTGTCCTGCTAACTCTCGTTACTTGATTAATTATATTTTTTTCCTACCTAGATTTATAGTAGGGGTACTCCTTTTTGGTGCCTCTGTGCCAAAAATAAGTTATCGTTTTGGATTTAAAACTTGTCCCAAAATAAGTGATCGTTTATGATTTAAAACTTGTCCACCCCTATCTTTTTGCTCTTTTTATACTTATAAGCCAAATTTGAATTTTCAACCTTAAATTTAGGGTTGATTTTGAGTTTTTTTCATCGAAGTTTATTTTCTAGGATTTACTTATAGATTGTTAAAAATACATATATAAGAGTTATATTTATAAGCTTTTTTCATTCATAAATATGATGTTTGGTCTTTTTTTCCTAAAAAAAATCAAACAATCACCCTTGTCCTACAATAATGATCACTTTGTATTATTACTCCTCTCACCTACCAGCTCTCGTTTAAACTTCTTCCTATTTTAACCCCAACTACTCTCTTATTTATAAACATCTCTCGTTTGATAAAGTGTATCTTAGTCAATTTTTCTCACCTCAGGAACTTAGGGGTCGTTTAGTTTGCAAAAAAAGTTTATAAAAATATCACATCAAAACTTTAAACACATATTTAAAGTATTATACTTAGTTTAATTACAAAATAAATTTTAGATTCCGCCTGAAAACTGCGAGACGAATCTTTTGAGTCTTATTAATTCGTTATTAGCACATATTGGTTATTGTAGCATTTATGGCTAATCACGTCCTAATTAGACTCAAAAGATTCGTCTCACTATTTTCTCCATAACTGTGTAATTAGTTTTAATGTTTATATATATTTAATGCTTCATTTAGATGTCCAAAAATTCGATAGGATGTTTTTTGGAAAAAAATTTGTGAACTAAACGGAGCCTTGTTTCGAGACAGAAAAGGTATTGGCCAATTACACAATTAAGATATATACCTGCCCCTTCTGTTTCGTGCTGTTCGCATGTCATTCTCCTAGGCATAAAGGAGGTGCCTCTAGTTGCATAATTGCATCCTGCCGGCATGGACCTGGAGGCTAGACTAGTTGTCCTATTCAATTCTGTGACCAAAAGAGCGTTTGGTTCATATACATGCTGCCTCAAAGTCATTTTTCTGAAATTTTGAATATCACTACCCTTTTTCATATTCTGAGTGAACACACAAAAAATTATATTCGTAATAAAACAGCAAGGGAAATTAGTTTATAAGAGTTGTTTTTGAAGGACCTAGTCGATGACCCAAATTATGACCGACGGGATATATGTGGTAGCTAATGGTAAGGCAACAGTTTTCAAAGCATCGCATCAAAGTGGGCATCAGCATTAAGTGTGCGTGCTTGATCACAGGATTAATAGCACAGCCTGTGAGGAGATTGACATATTGTTCAATCGATGGTCCTGTAAATGCATATGAAACATTAATGCTGGATGGATGTACACAGGAATTAATTGGATGAGGGCAACTCGATCCCCTCCATCCAAGCTAAGCTCGCACTCATGATCGATGTATATATTCAACCGATCCTATGGATTGATCGATCGATCGAGCAATGAAACTAGGATCTCACGTCAGATCGACGCTGAGATTACCACTTAATTGCTCTCATGAACCATACATGAATGTAGCTTAGGCTTAGCTTAAATAAATATAACAGCATCAACAAATTGAATGGCTAGACTCACAATCATGGTCCCTTTAAACGTATGATTGAAAAAGAAAAAACATAGAATTTTGATATAAATACAAATGTAAAAACATATGATTAAAAATCATCAATTATATATATGAATGATAGTTTGAATGGATTGCAAAGAAAAATACACGGATTAGAGAAGAACGCTAGACTCAAAGTAAGTATCACTCTTCCATATTATTAATTTTTATAGGATTATTGGACCTTATGCTAATTCTTCTCAAAAATCTAATTGTTTTGAGCTATTCGATATAATTGTATAGTATCGTTAAATTCCAATCCTTTAAAACAAAGATCAAAATGAGAAATTTTTCTTTAGGATTTAAATCATACAAAATCAATGTACTCTAAAAGTGCAGAGTGCACTGCGGAGCTCATAGCAGTCGACAAGCAAACAGCAACAGCAAACTAAACAAACAATATAATATTTAGGTGTGGCCCTTTACGGACCTGAACTGAAACCTTAGTTTCTAAAATATTATGAAGATTATTATAAGCATCATCAGATCATGCCTGCACTATACTGTATCATAATAGTTGAGCTGCAGCGTGCTTGAAAAGAGCTGGATATATGGAGCAACTAAACTCTAATAATTGACTTACTCTGCATTACAGTAGTTTACTAGATCAGATGATACTCCACTTCCCCGAGGTAGAAGGAGGAGGAGGAGGAGGAAAAGTATCGCGCGCATAAAAATTGATAGAAGCATGGCTGAAACAGTTGAAACAAGAACATCTGTAGTAGTAATATAGTACTGTATACAAGTACAATTCGTTTTGGTACCACGTATGGTTGAGCTGTCATGTCAGAGCATAGAGTAGAGTACAGGAGGTACAACTCTATTATTTAGTGGTATTTTATTTGCTCGTGAATGATGCGTATATACGTAACCAGAAAGAGGGAGGGTTGGATGGCTAGGCTATGATATGATATGATATGATATACAAAGAGACAGAGGCGACCCCAGGGATAGTATCGAATATACAGGCACATTCCAGAGGCACGGAAAGAAAGAAAGAAAGAGAGAGAAGAGGAAAGGAAAAAAAGAAGAAGCATCTGCAGGCAGCAGGTAGGAATCTCGTGTCACTAAAAAAAATCGGTGGACGGACGAAGAAAAGAAGGGAATGTAGCAACAACCAACTTTGCCTTCGCTCCTCCTGTCCTGTGTCTGTGTGCGTGCCTTGTACAGTATTATGGGGATTCTTCTTCCGTCGTGGTCTAGCTTTTGGGGGCTCGCGCGTGCATTATTTGCCGCCCGACTGCTGACTGCCGTTGCTGCTATGCTAGCTCTTTGTCGTACGTCGGTTGGGAAATGGAACTGGAACTGGAACTGGAACTGGAACTTGTAGCGTGGGAGTTGATTCAAAGGAGGACGTCGGACTTGGCGGGGAGTCGCTTGTAGAAGTTGAAGGGGACGGAGGGCTGCTTGCTCCGGAAGCGAGGGTGGCGGAGGAGGTAGAGGCCCAGCACCACCGCCACCACCTGGAACGGCGTGACGTAGAGCAGCACCGCGATGAGCAGCGAGAGCAGGACGAAGATGGCCGTGGCCCGAGGGTCGCGCCAGCTCAGCAGCGCCTGCGCCCGCTCCCCCTGCGTCGCCAGGTCCCCCACCACCGTCTGCACCCTCCCGGCCACGCTCCTCAGCCGGTCGTACCGCATCCGCACCACGTCCCCCGGCTTGCTTGTCGGGAACGTGTCGAACTCCTCGTCCAGCTCGTCCGGGTGCACCCGCTCCGGCTCCGCGTGCGACAGCGCCGTGTCCATGTGCGCCGGCTTCCGCGGCCGCCGCCGGTAGTTCCACAGCCCGATCACGAAGAGGTACAGGAACACGGTGGGCAGAATGAGCTCCGGGTAGCACACCAGGATGAGGAACAGCAGGTGCACCAGGATGGTGGTCACCGGGTTCTTCCACTTGCAGATCCCCTCCATCCACTTCGCCACCGCCACCGCCCCGGAGAAGAGCGACGTCATCCGGTTGAAGTTGGCCTTGCTCCGCCGCAGGCTGAACATGTGCGAGTCCACGTCCAGCATGTACTCCACCACCTCGCGGTGCAGCGGGGGCTCCGCGCGCCCCAGCCTTGCCGCCACCATCTGCATCGCCTGGAACCGCAGGTAGTCCATCTGCAGCACGGAGATGGGGTTGGTGTAGTGCATCTTCGGCAGCAGCGGCTTCCCGTACATGGCCAGCATGTTGGCCCACGCCGTGCACGTGAACCGCACCGCCAGGTGAAGCTCGCCGGTCTTCTTCAGGCCCCCCGGCGTCAGCGTCATCAGCGGGTAGAAGTGCGTGTACACCCGGTCCGTCTCCAGCGTCGACAGCCGCACCCGCACCTTGCCGATCCTCTGGTCCTTGGCCTCGGGCCCGCCGGTCAGGTGGCAGTTGTCGAACACCGCCACCGTCACCACCGTGCACAGGTCGAACACCTCCCAGGTGTACTGCTCGTTCCACCGGGGAGCCACCGTGCTGAGCAGCGTCCGCGTCCGCACCCACTTGGCGCCGTACTTGGCCACGCAGTAGGGGCTCTTCCCGGGCGCCAGGTTGCGCGCCCCGAGGATGCCCAGCTCCAGGATCCCGATCGGGCTCTTCCGCAGCTTCTTCGCCGCCGGCTGCAGGTCGCTGCTATAGTGCGTCGACTCGTCCAGCACGTGGTACGCGGTCTCCAGGCTCAGCCGCAGGTGGATCTTGCTCGCGAACGACGACTTGAGCTTCGTCGCCTCCGCCGCCGCGGCCTCGTCCGCCGTCAGCGCGCGCGACAGGCTGAACCACTTGGCCTCGATCGACTTCGCCAGGTCGTTGCGAGGCACGTACGGGGCCGCCACCGGAATGACCACGCGCCCCACCGGCTCGTCGCGCCCCGCGGCCACGCGCTCCTCCACCGTCACCACCAGCGGCTCGTCGAACGGCTCGGCGGCCACGTACATGAACTCCTCGTTCCACACTGGGTTGGCCGACCCCTGTGGCCGCGTCCGCCGCGTCTGCCCGCCGAGCTGTATCTTGACGATGCACGGCGCCAGCGGCCGGCCCTTCTCGGCGGGAATCAGGTCCTGCGCCGCGATGGCCATCACCTTGAGGTAGATGAGCTTGGGGGAGTAGTACACCTTGGAGCGCGTGCTGGCGAGGCCCTCCTGCGACACCGAGTGCGCGTCCGAGTGCCAGGCCTCCGGGAACGCCTCGTCGGCCTGCGTGCCCAGCCAGACGGCCAGCATGATCTCGCCGTGCCGGAGCTTCTCGCCGGAGCGGTCGGCGAGGCGGTACCACTGCGGGGCGAGGGGGCTGTCGGGCGGGACGCGCTGCGGGATGTCGGACATGTCGAAGACGACGTGGCCGACGAAGTCGTCCTTGAGGACGTCCTTGTCCTTGACGACCACCTCCAGCTGGCTCGCCTGCAGGTGGTCGCGGGAGAAGGCGAACACCTGCCGCCACACCGGGTTGGGGTTCTTCTCCAGGTGGCGCGTGACGCCCTTGAAGTTGCCGAGCTTCACCTCGACGTAGGGGTCCAGCGCGCCGGTGATGTCCATGGTCGGGAGGTCGCGCGCCTTCACCACGCTCACGTACAGGTACGACATGGGCTCCACCATGTCGTACGTCGACGCGATCTTCGCCGCCGCAGCCACCGCCGCTCGTGGGCCCATCTTCGCCGGCAGGGGTGGCTTCGTCTCCACGAGGCCGTACGCCGACGCAGGCGGAGCGGCGGCGGGGCCGGGCGGGCGTGGCATGACCACCGTCGTGCCTGGCGGTGGGGGCGGCGCGGCCACCGCGTGGAGCGTGGCCCGCCTGGGTTCAGAGGCCGCGGGTACGGACCGGAACACACGAGGCTGGTGGCTGGTCTTCCCCTTGGACTCGGCCGCCGCTGACGTTGACTCCGGTTGCTGGGCAGGGGCGAAGGCTGAAGACCTGTCCGTTTCCCCGGCGGCGAAGGCGGACCTGATGCCTCTGGAGGGGTCGTCGGTGGCGGCGGAGGCGGGTTGTGGAGGCGGCTGCTGGTGCTGGTGGACAGCGGGGACGGGGACGGGGGCAGGAGCAGGGGCAGCAAGAGGGGGAGAAGGATGGGAGGAGTCGTTGGCGATGAGGTAGAGGCGGAGGGCGATGTCGCCAGAGACGCGGGAGAAGAGGCTGCGCTTCTCGAGCGGGTAGCGCTGGAGGAGGGCTTCCGCGGGGGAAGGGGCGAGCGAGGAGGCGGAGATGCGGACGCGGCCGAGGAAGGTGTGGGGACGGGCGGCGTGGTGGTCGGTGAGGCTGCGATCGTGGTGGACGGAGACGTCGACGGGGAGGGAGGCGAGGCGGGCGGGGTCGCGGACGTCGAAGAGGAGGGTGTAGTTCCATTGAGGGGAGCGATCGGCGGGCTTGGCCGGGGTGCGCTGATTCTGGCCGTCGAACTCGACCTCAACGAAGGGGTTGCAGGCGCCGGCACCGTCCTTGGGCGCGAGGTCGGAGGCGTCGGAGATCTCGACGGCGAGCTTCATGGCGCATGCTCTGCTTTTGCGACTGCGCCTGCGCCTGCGTCTGCGTCTAATAAGAGGAGGAGGAGCTAGCTACGAGGAGACGTGGGAGAGCATATCAACAGCAATAGCAATAGCAATGGCAATGGCAATGGCAGCATGTATAGAAGAGAGAGGAGCGAGCGGCGGTTGGTTTGTAGATGATTGCACATTAGCGAATTGATCCAATTCCATCAAACATTATAAGGAGTGAGTAAATCCTTCTGGTTACACTTGTACTCCGTATTAATTAAACACAACAACAACAACACGATGGTTTTCGGATCCGTTCTCGCTGCTGCTTTCTTCTTCCTCTTACTTGCTGGGGATCTTTAAATATTCATGAAGAATTGAGATGTGGTTTATTTATCACCAAATTAGAGATAAGTAGAATGTTACTCCCTTGTCCCATAAAAAACTAATTCTTTGTTTTTCGTGTCCAGCGTTTGATCATCCGTCTTATTTAAAAAAAATTCAAGAATTTTTTAAAAATATTAGTCACACTTAAAGTATTATTCATGATTTATCATCTAATAAAAATAATAACACTTAAAGTATTATTCATGATTTATCATCTAATAAAAATAAAAGTATTAATCATATTTTTAAAAATAAGACGAAGAGTCAAACATTATTGATAAAAAATAAAAAAATAATTTATTTTGGGACGGAGAGAGTACGCAGTAGCAGCCAGTGGCGGAACTAGGCCTAGGGCAGCTATGGCTGGAGCCCTAGGCCTAGTTCCATAATCACTTTAATATCATATAAATTTATTATATAAAATTTAAAAATAGTTAATACTATACTATCTTAGCCCTACTCACTCTACTCACTCTACTCACTGATCTTTTCTGGTACCGTCCTGGTAGCAGCATAAAAATCTTTCTATTGTAGACCCTTCTCCACACGCTCGCTTGGTTCTAGGCTCGCTTAGACTGGATTAGTAAAAGGCTTACTTTCTTCCCTCCTTCGTTGGTCCACCAAAAGAATGCATTATTAGATAGATATTTGTAATATGATGATTAAAGATGGATGGATACTCTCCCGGTAGATGGATAGATAGATAGATAGATCACGCATGTATTGCAGTTGCATGATAAGAGGTTTTGATTTGCATGAATCTCTCGAATAAAATGCTCATTCCATCTATTTATTAATACTTTTGCGAGCACGGGTAGCTTTGGGAGGCTTGTAGAGTGGAGAACATTCAGAGAATCAAGCTACTAGTATAGTACTCCTTGTATGTATATCTCTAAACTAAAGGCACGCATGACTAGCTACCTACCTACCTGCATCACGCCCAATCCAGCGATGCCTTCGACGTTGACGTTGTAATTGCCGCCCTCCCTCCTTAATGCTGCACGCTCCTCTTTCTTAACTAACCCACTAAAACGTTACGTACTATCTATCTCTAATCTTATTCCCTTATCCTCAGGCCATGTTTTGTTTTCAAAATTTTTTCTCAAAAACATCACATCGAATCTTTGGACACCTAAATGAAGCATTAAATATACATAAATATTAAAACTAACTACACAGTTATGGAGGAAATCGTGAGACCAATCTTTTGAGCCTAATTAGTACGTGATTAGCCATAAGTGATACAGTAACTAACATATGCTAATGACGGATTAATTAGACTCAAAAGATTCGTCTCGCGGTTTTTAGGCGGAATCTGAAATTTGTTTTGTAATTAGACTTCGTTTAATACTTCAAATATGTGTCCAAAAATTTGATACGATGTTTTTGCAAAAAAAATTTACAATCTAAACAAGGCCTTATACTCATAAACTAAAATTTAAAATTCTAACTTTAAATTTAGAATCTATTTTGAATTTTTTAATCATGGTTTATTTTTAACTTTACTTCTGAATCACTTAAAAACATGTATATAAACTTTTTATTTATAAATTATTTTCTATTTGTAAATATATCATTTTGTATTTTTGGATCGCTAAAGACACGCGTATCCATTTATGAAAGTTTTTACTCATTTATATACTAATAAAAGAGTGATTAGATGATCATTCAGTTATTCAGCACAAACAAACAAACCTTAGGTATACTTGGTTGTCAACCTTCATGTCATGTATCGCATAGTTAATCGAACTCATCGTTTTAAGTTTAAAAATTTATCTTATAAATATAAGCATAAACGAAAAGATAAGACCGATTGACATTTAAAATGAAAAAAAAGAAATTTTATATGATCTAATAAATTTAAGCTTCATTATTAACGAATATCTATTTGTATTCCATTTGGAGTTTTGGTTGTAGCTTTTCCATTACCATGATTTGATAAAGTCTGAAATTTAGAATCACAAAAAACTGAGTTGTATTCAGTTTGGTGTTAAATTTTTAACGTGACCCACGACTTTAAATGCAGTTCTATTATCGTAAGAGCAATCATAATAGATAATAGTTATGATTTTTATGTCCTCAGTGTCACGGAGAAACTAACTGACACTAGACACTACTTTGATAATATAAAAACTATTAATTTACATGGAATCTAATGCTACTCATCTCACATCATGTCTTAGGTGTTGCTTAGAAACCATGCTCATACAAGAGATGATTTTCTTCTCATTCTTCGTTATATCGCTTATCATATCTTCATTATCTCACTTGAGATATCTTTTTATTTTGTGTAGCAACTCATTTAGTTTTATCAATATCATGCTAGTCATTTCATGGTAAATGCTCTAATACGACCCATCTAATCAACGCTAAGATCTTTTACGGTTGAGGAGAGAACTCCTAAGAATCCCAGAGTCAAATATATAGGTTTTCTTTGCAAGAGCTTATTATTTAAGCTACAGTGAACTGCTATAAAATAAGAGTAAATATGAATTAAAACTCGCTAATAAATTTAATATTTGATTTCATAAAAATAGTAAACTGCGAGTTTAAGACGGATACAATAGTATTTGTTCATTCCAAATTTTGGGGAAAAAAATAAAAGAAAAGAATACTGTACATGATATTTTTTTCAGGCATTGTCTTTTGCACGAATTCTTATGTTACCTAGGTCCATAATACTTCGACCCATCTTATCAAAAGTAAGATCTGTTTGGTTAATATAATAGGTGGATTAGCAAAAATAAAACGAACACGATTTGTTTATTGATAAACACTTGCCTTAATCAAACAATCGAAAGAGTTATTTATGCTCTTGAGCGGAGCATACCACACATGCGAGTGCAGCAGGCACAAAACTGTTTGAATTTGTTCACGAAGGAAGAGGTTCCTTATTACGAATTATTTATATTTATATTGTTTCTAATAAAAAATTCAAAAATAATTTTTTAATAGCAAACCTAACATCCCAACACTCAGCTACTCAGCTAGTAGGCTGAAATATAAAACGTCCACCGGATGGACGCGATACCCTATGTGGAAAACAACAAAAGGAGAACGAGGGATGGTCGTTGGGCAGAGAGCATAAATTTTACAGGCATATCTGTTATTCTTCTGCTAAATTGCCAAGACAGTAGGTGGAGGTGCCCTGGCCATTTGCAGAGGGCTCGATTGTCGCCCTATAGCAGAACATTTTAAGGCCAAGCAAGGGTTTGTTTGCAAAACAATGGTGAGGTCTTTCTCTCTAGTGGAGAGCAGAGAGAAAGCAAATTTTTGATATTTACTGTTCACCTATGAGCACACAGGAAACACTATAAAAATATTTGCTGAGGTGATTTTCTAGACAACTTCTGCTCAGGCTTAAAACACTATCCTATTGGGACGGCAGGCCCTGCCTGCAAACGCTAGGCCCCCCAACCCCCTCTTGCCTAGCTCCATGCATTTGCAGGCAGCCCCCGACAAAGGGGCACCTACAAAATTGTCCATCACTTTTTCTCTTGTGGACATTTATCACGTTGGATTTCACGCGTAGCTAATAGGTGTTTTATATCTCGCACCCACTGGCTGGATGTATATTTGCAATATTTTGAAAAAAATCATTTTTAAAATTTTTCAATAAAAATGTAAAAATAAAAAAGTTCCTTCGTTACTTGGCAATGAGTTCGATCTGTGATTGTTAGAAGAGGAACGGGGGGAGTGAATACCATGAACAGACCCAGGAAAAGCCCAGTCCAGCCCAACGTGAAAATCATCTTATAGGCTTTAAATTGTAGGCCTGCCTGGGCTGGCATGGTCTGCCATAAAGCATTAAGGCTTACGGAGTACTCTACTTAACTTACTTTAGGTGGTGTCTAGTTGTCAGATTTTTTTGGCAAAAACATCACATCAAACGTTTGATCAGATGTTGAATAGAGTTTTCAGTCACGAATGAAAAAATAAATTTCACGGCTAGTCTACAAACCACGAGACGAATCTTTTGAGCCTAATTAATCCATCATTAGCACATATTGGTTACTGTAGCACTTATGGCTAATCATAGACTAATTAAGCTCAAAAGATTCGTCTCAAGATTTTTTCCATAACTATGTAATTAGTTGGTTCATCTATATTTAATGCTTTATTTAGATGTTTAAAAATTTGATATGATGTTTTTGGAAAAAAAATTTAGGAACTAAACAAGGCCTTAGCTGACAGACAGTGTAACGTAGATTCATTTTTGGGTTCCGTGTAGTTTCCAATTTGTTTCTAAAAAATATTTTGGACACATAAATATAGCATTAAATATAGATAAAAATTTAATTATATAATTATGGGGAAAATCGTGAGACACAATCTTTTGAGCCTAATTAGTCAATGACTAGCCGTAAGTGCTACAGTGATATATATATGTACAAATGATGTATTAATTATGCTCAAGGAATCCGTCTCGCGGTTTGCAGGCGAGCTATGAAATTTGTTTTTTTATTCGCGTCCGAAAACCTCTTCCGACATCCAATTAAACGTCCAATATGAAAAAAAAATTCTTTTCGCCAACTAAACACCCTCTTATACTAAGCCGGTGAATATTATTTTAGTTTTTTCTTTGCTTATGTACGTATGTTTAACAAACTATGTATTTTATTATTATTATTATTATTATATATTTACTTTTTTAGAATAAAATTTTAATTTATAGTGTTAGTCCCATAGTTCATACCACTAAATAGCTATTAAAATCATGAAATTTTCATCTACACAGAGAATGCTATATAAATAGCACACCCCTCCCAATATATAAATATTTCTAAGTTATTTAATAGAGATTAAGGTTCAAAATAAATGAGTCCTTTAATAACGAATAATGGACGAGGGTGAGTGGGAGATAAAATAGAATAAGTTAAATAAGAATTAGTGGATGAAACATATAGTATCATGAATGGTGCTATAAATGTTTATATTTTAGGATAAGATTCAGCTGTTATAAAAGCAAGTTCAATAGTATAGCCAACTGGTAGCACCAAATCATCTATAGTCAATCTAATAACCAATTCATACAATAGTTATCTATAAAACATATACTATCTTTGTCTCACATATCATACACATATTATGTCTTAGAGTCCATACTGCAGCTGACTACAAATATGTAACTCACTGTTATTCTCTCCTTCGTGTCTCATTAAAATATGTTTATAGCTGGCTTATAGTCTGCTGCTGTACCGGCTCTAAATGATTACATTTTGGAGGGATTACTGTACCATGATCTCAAACTTGTGTAGTGTTCCTTCGTAGTGTATATGAATTCACTCCATTTTTTCTTTATAAAAAAGCATATGAATTCACCACAAAATCATGTTTAGATTGGTTTTATAGTAGCCTAGTGGTCAAAATATAGACGTTTATAAATTTGCCACTGATTGTAGTGTTTATTTTGTAATTTTAGTGGTATTTTTTTAATAGCATTTAAAACTAGTGATAACCTGTGTTTTCCCCTGATTATTGTCAGAATTGTTCACGTCTTTTGCACCCGGGCTTTCCGAACTACTAAACGATACGTTGTTTTATAAAACTTCTAATATATAAGTCCAACACATCACATTTCTAAAATAGATTTTTAACTTCATAATAGCTAATTCCATCGTTCACATAATTAAATAAATATCATAAAAACCAGATAATATTTTGTATTTCACATTTCATCTTTGGCTGGAAAAGAAACCAGCCATACGAGTAGTATTTTATATGAACCTGGTGAGAAGGCAAAATATTAAAATGTGGTGCTCTAAACAACTTGACCAGTGCCGGTGACCGCACAGAGAGAAGAGGAGGCCAACAGTAGCAGTAATTAACGAAAGGATAGGAAATTGTGGTGCAATTTGGCGGTGGCGTTTGGAGCGCAAAAGGAAATTCAAAATTTGACCAACGTCTCGTCATCCAATCACACTTTTTCATCGAGTATCTATAGGAGGTATACACATATTTTATTCATAAATAAAAAATAATAGAGTGAGAGAGGAGAGGAGAGCAGCGCTTCTCCCACAAGCAGTACTCCATAGTGTAGTGTGTGTCAACAAGGGTGCTCCTGCTCTCTACTCGCCGACGGGGCGCCGCCACCCCACCGAGCTCAGCCTCAGCCTCCGCCGCCGGCCAGCCAAACCCCAGTCTACTACACTACACTAGTAGCTTGCCTTGCTGCGTTCTGCCGGCCGCTGCATGTCCATCCCCTGATTCCTCCCAATTGATTGGGGATTCCCCAAGGTACTCCCTCCCATCGATCTGGATCTACCTCTACCTCGACCTCGACCTCTAACCTAGCCGCCCGCCCACTCCATCTCTTGCTTCTCCCCTCCAGATTTCGCCATGGCCGCCGCTCACGCTCATGGGGACAAGCTCAAGCTAGGGTTCAGGGACGACGACGCCCTCAGGTTTCTCTTCGGCGAGGACCTCCTCGCCATGCACCACTCCGCCGCCGCCTCCTCCTCCTTCGACAGATCGCGCGCCGAGCTCCAGCTCTTCAGGGAAGTCTTCTCTCCACCTCCACCTTCCCTTCCTGTGGCCGAGACATCATCCCTGCTCCCCGCTCCTGCTCCCCATCACGCGCCGCCGCCGCACCCTCAACCTGTGGCTGTGGGGGACCAACCCCTCGCCGCCGGCCCCAAACACCACGGCCCGAGTGGGGGGCTCGACTTGGACGCCGCTTTGCAGGGCTTCGTAGCTTACTGGCAAGCCGGAGGCAGCTCTGTAACCGACGGTCAGCTCTTCCATCATGACACCCTGGATGTGCACCAAATGATGCAACCAACGCCGCAGGACTCCGGACCTGGAATGTGCGCCTTTGGTTCCAGCAGCAGCACCAGTGGGGTTGACGATCCATTGCCTTCCTATATGGAGGCACTAGCAGACTTCTCTGATTTCCATAATGATGCTCTCCTGTCCGACCCCTTTTTGAATCAGTGGCTCCAAGATCAGCACCAGTTCCCCAGTGATATGTGCTTCAATTACGACCAAGGTCAAATCCTTGACACTACCCATGCTCTATATTCGCCTACTACACCAGATCTATCTGTGACAGGAGCAGGAGCAGAGCACTTCTCATTCTATAGCAACACGGCCTGTGATACCGTGCTTTTGCCTCACCCATCCTGGGACTCTACTGCTTCTGGCCAATTTGTCCAACTTGACAGCCTCTGTCAGAATGTTACTCCAGGCGCAAGTATCGGTTCACTTGATGATGCTGATGTCCCTGCCGACAGCAGTCAACAGTATGGCACTACTGCTGTTGTTTCCAAGAGGAATTTAAGCAGGGAGCTCCCAGATCAGCTGGAGGCATATGCACAGCGCCTTTTCATCGATGCTGGCTGGACGATCAAGCCACGGAAAAGGAATGACAGGGCTAAGATGGCATCCTATTTCACTGCACCACACAGGGAGGTTGTTCATACCTCACTAAGTCAGGCTTGGAAGTTTTGTGGCAAGAAATTGTATGAAGCTACCCCAGGTTCACAACGTGGAAAGTGTCCAAAGGAGTGGTCAGATGTCGACACATTTTGGAAGGACCTCACAGACACAATGGCTTGTGTCGATAAGATGTTTGTGAACCGCCAAGATGCACCCACACTTCTTCAGCGGTGGGAGCTCTTGGATCCTTTTATAGCTGTTGTGTTCATTGGCAGGAAAATTACTGCTCTGCAACAGCATAAAACTCTTAGAGCTGTTGATAGTTCAACCTTTGTTCTTGATGAAAGCAGGAATATGCCCGCAGAAAGTAAGAGCATGATGAAATCTGGCGATTTGTTGCCCACCCGCATGATTAAACCCACTCCAGTGATAACAGAATCTGATTGTAGCACGCTAGCAACCGAGAGTGGGAATGGAAATCATGCTTTACAGAGCTGCCATGACTTGGAGGATGGCCAAAATGGTGATACTAACCTGAGTTCTGTCTGCACACAGAGTCAGTGGTATTGTGTGGCAGGTGACAGAAGTTGCAGAACAGAAAATTACATTTCTGAAAGTAATGTACAGAGAGAACTTTGTTCTGGGGCAACAATTATTAGTAATGCAGTTCAAAAGGCTAAGAAGAAATCCAAAAGGATATCTGATATTGATTCAACTGGATTAGATGGACTGCATTCTGAAAGCTTTATGCAGCCTGCTATGGAAATTGTGTTTAACCAAGAGATCGATCTAGCAAGCATGGAATTGTCTATGGCAGAAAACAAAATGCTCTCTGAAGAACATGTCACCTGTTTATCCGTTGGCACATCAAAAAGTCACTTGAAAGCTGAATCCAAATTAGCAAAGCTAAATACAAACAACCAAAGCAACAAGCCTGACATGGTCTTGCCTTCAGAAATCATGCAGACCAGTATGTTACAGTACGAGGAGACTGTTGAACAACCTGCAGGATATGAAATACTCCCAGAAAATGGTTCTACTCCAAGGGAATCAGGTTCCAGCAAGTTTGTTCCCTTAAAAAATGACGAGGAGAAGCTGTCGTCGCTGAAGGAATCATTTATGGGAATTTTCCCAAAGGATGTACACAATCTTCCAATTGTCAACCCTGTTCCTGTTACCCTATCCTACAAATCTAATGCTGCTGTCCTGAAAACCAATTTATCTCAGGAGTTACTGACCTGCAAGACAATTGCTGCTAAAAGAAAACCTCAAGTTTGGGAGAAGTATGCCAAGAAAAGACCCCGTGTGTTACGTATCAATGACGATGATCTTTTGATCACAGCTATGGTGAAAAATAGGGATCTTGGCTCCTGCCACAGTTTTTCTGCAGACTCGGTCTTTTTAGATGGAAAGAAATTTACAAAGTTTAAGAGCCCAAAGAAATGTGGCAGGCTACTTGCTCGAACATCTGGAAAAGGAGGATCAAACCTACTGGGTGGGAAAAGAGTAAGTTTGGCACGAAAAACAGTTCTCTGCTGGTTGATTGCCACTGGCTTTCTGACTGTAAAAGATGTTATACAGTACAGAAATCTTAAGAGTAATGAAGTTGTTAAGGATGGGCATGTTACCTGGGAAGGCATTCTTTGCAATTGTTGCACCAAGACCTTTTCTATATCAGACTTCAAAGCTCATGGTGGTTGCAGTTTACCAAAGTCCTCATTAGGCCTCTTTCTACAGTCTGGCAGATCATATACTCTATGCCAGGCAGAAGCTTGGTCTGCTGAATTTATAAGCAGGAAAAGTGATGGATGTGGTAGGAAAATTGAGGCAATGGATGAAAATGATGATACGTGTGGTTTCTGTGGAGATGGTGGTGAATTACTTTGCTGTGACAATTGCCCATCAACGTACCATCAAGCTTGTTTGTCTGCCCAGGTATCTAGCTTCTCTACCGTGTCGTTTGTGTATTCAGTAACTCCCATTCGTTTCAATTAGAAGGCACAATCACTTATCATACATTATTTCCTTCGTGTTACATTTCAGGAACTTCCAGAAGGCAGTTGGTACTGCCACAACTGCACGTGCAGGAGTTGTGGGAATCCAGTTAGTGAAAAGGAGGTTTCAACATTCTCTGCTATCTTGAAATGTTTACAATGCGGTGATTCATGTAATAATTATGATCCCTCCTGTTTCTCCTCTCCTTTTACATTCTTTCTGCGATCATTGTTCTGCGTTGCTACAATAGTTAGTGTGCATTCCACATGACTGCTACTTAAACTCTTTCACCCCATCGTTTCCCCTTTAGCTTATAAGCCAAAGGGAACATTTGGGTTTTAAAACTTAATTTTGCAGCTGATTTTCGGGTTTTTTTTTCATTGTAGTTTAGTTTCCAGCACTTGTTTTAATCCCTAAGTACACGTAAAAATTTTATTCATAATTTTTTTTTCAGTCGCTAAGCAAAATGGTGACAGTCTTTCCATTACTGTAACACTGGATGGGTATTTTGGTACTCCGATTGTTCCAAAATATAAGCATTTATAGGTTTCAAATTTTGTAGCACAATATAATGATTTCTGCACTGATTCCCATAATTTCAATCATTCCAATAATTCTGGAGCCAATCAGATGCTTTGAAAGATAATTTAAAGAATTCAAAATTCAAAAATTGATCACTGAAGGGACTAAAGGAGAATCTTTTGACATTTTCTTATTCTATGCTAAACGACCTAGAAATGCTTATAGTTTGGAACATATGTAGTATTATTTATTCATTTTTCTTCTACTATCTCAATCCCTTGCCTTTTGTATTATTATTATTATTTTAATTTGATCCTACTATTCCCTATCTGGTGAGAAAATTATAGCTTTTCAGTTATCACTGAAGTTGCTTTAGAGGGAGTTCATTGTCTATGTATAATTGGGGCTCATGCATCCAAGAGCCCATCTAGCATTATAGCTGCACCATGTTTAAAAGTGCTTAAGCTTCTTGTAGCCTTGAGCTGAGACTGAGGCAACTGTGTCAACTCATCAGTGTCATTCAATTTGGCCATTAATTATAATGTATGGGCATGGCGGATGAATTCGATTTTTCAATGTTTATATTTAACTTCATTTGATGTAGTATTGTTTTTTGGTTGGCAGACCATGACACTTGCATTGATCAAGAGATGGTGCCCTGTGCGGGTAAAAAAATTGACATATGGTTTTGCGGGAGATACTGTAAAGAGGTAATGTTTTTTGTAGAAGAGGCCACACTGCAAGATTATTCAGTCAGCCACTAGAGCCTTGTTCAGTTGTCAACTTGTCATAGGTAGAGGCCGAGGGATCAAGGCCCATGGACCCAACCCTGGCGAGTGAACAGTGTACGCGGTACTGTAGCAGACGGTTAGGTGATAGGATAGGATTAAGAGATAAAGTTAGATTAGATCAAGTTAGTTACTTAGGGATTAAGTCTCACCATCTATATAAGGATGGATTCTATCGTCATTCGAATCAAACAATGAATTAGAGTTAGTCTTCCCCAATCTAAGTCCCTCTCTCATCCCTAGCAGCCGTTGCCGCCCGGCTATCCTCCCGGCGGTGTTTACCCCCTATGGACCCTAGATCATAACATCAGTCTGGCTCTCCATTCTTTGTTATACACAACAGTTGAATCTATCTTATGTGCTCCACAAGAATCAAACCACTAAACAGTACAATTTTAGCACGTGTTGCATTTCTCATTCTCATGCTTGGAAAAGAAAAACTTTAGGTACAAATCTTTGGTCACAAAAAAAATTAAACCGAGTTATTCTTTCATGACTTTGGATTCTACCTCCATGCACCTAATTTTGATTTTGGGTATTTCTTGAAGATGAATATACTTTGTCCTACTATTCAATATTTACTCACAAAACACTTTTGTGCCATTATTGCTAACAGATATTCATAGGACTGCACAATCATGTTGGAGTAGAGAATTTTCTTGGCAATGAGCTTTCATGGAGGATATTGAGGTGCAACACTGATGGGCGGAAGCTACATTCTGTCCAGAGGATTGCTCATATGGCAGAATGCAATACAAAATTAGCAGTGGCTCTTACTATATTGGAAGAATGTTTTGTTCGCATGGTGGATCCTAGAACTGGTGTAGACATGATACCGCATGTCTTGTACAATAAGGGGCAAGTTTCCTATCTCCTCTCTACCTATTATCATCTTCCCCAGCAATTGGCTAAGATATCAATGTGCAATAATTATATGCATCTATAGGGACAATTGAGCATACACTCTTTTGAAATATCTCATGATTTGAATTCCCCGCCACCTGTGAAAATTGGATTTCAATATCAAATGAATTAATGAACAAGTGGTCCTAGACAAGAAAATCAGTTAGGTCACTGCATTTGTACTAACTTTTATCCTTTTTATCTATTCTGCTTGAAGGTAAGAATGCAAGATTTCTGCATTAGTCCATTGAAGGACTAACATTGCATATTCTGTATCACAGATTGTTTTCACATACTAATCTACAATTTCATTTCTTCATGCTAAACTGGAGAAGTGGAGATACAAACATGTACTGACACCTTAGAAGTTAGATCTCATGGAACTGGTGATCTGCCAATATGAGTAATAGAAAATTAATATACGAATGTGTTTCTTTCCTGTTATGTTGGAAATTTGATCGGAGTAGTCCCACACTGAAACCTGAGATCTATGGCAGAACTTGCATATATAGGGCGCATTCGAGAGGAGGGGTTGAGGTTGGAATTAACAACGGACACAAAACGAGAAATATCATTAGCATATGATTAATTAAGTATTAGCTATTATAAACTATGAAAATAAATTAATCTGATCTTTTAAAGCAACTTTTATATAGATATTTTTAGCAAAAGATGCACCGTTTAGTAGTTCGGAAACGTGCGCGCGGAAAAAGAGGTAGTTATTAGACCGGACATGCTCTCTAGAACGCACCCATAGTGGAGTCGAGGAGACAAATCCTTGAATTCACCAGTACTTGCACCATTTATATTTTTAGTGAACATTTATGAAGTCTACTAACATTGAGCACATTCCACCAGATCAAACTTCGCTCGCCTAGATTACCAGGGATTCTACACAATAATACTGGAGAAAGGTGATGAGATTTTATGTGTAGCATCTATCAGGTAATGCCTTTGCTGAGCATGTTTTATTTTTCTTTTCCCTGAAGTAAGAGGTGATTCTGGTGATATCTCATGCTTATATCATTGACTGTTGTCATTGTTGTCCATGTAATCTAAAACTTGCTGCTAAAAGAAACTATGTGTATGAAGGGGAAAGTATATGAACTTCACATTACCTCCATACACAAAATGAAATATGGACACCTGCAACAGATGGAATGCCTAGAGGCCCACCTGTCACCCACAGTTCTTTTGTTAGTTTGTAAATTCACATGCTGTTACTGGTTCACTGTAATATTATCACCCCTTGCCCATGTTCTGTTGAAAATCCAAGTTGAACATTTTCTGACATCTGGCAATTGATTATTTTTAGAGGAGCATAATACTTCTCACTCTCCATGCTTATTGGTTAGATGTAGCTAATCATTGATGGCTTTATATAATGGAGATTTCTAGCATGGAAACCTGTAGTCATGTGACTCTATGTCCTATTCCTTGTATAACTTTTGATTCCAATATAAGAAAACCTTGGAATTCTGAATGGTTTCAGGTAGACGTGAACCTATACTTGTTTATTTAGATAACATATAGTCACTAGTGCCCTGAACTGATAATAAAATGCCAGTTTTTGTGTAGGCCTGAACCTGTACTCCTTTTTTAGATAACATATAATCATTAGTGCTCCGCTGTTGTTTCCTCAATAGATAATAAATTTCCAGTTTTCAGATGATGAATATGTCAAAATGTCCACATGGATGAAAACAGTGTTATTGAAAATTATCTAGTAGATAATGGATGTTATACTGCCAGAGTTATTTGCCTTGGTTAATTCGACTATATGTTTTAAATTTCTCCTTTTTCCCTGATACAGACATGATAACAATATTATCATTTCTATCTTACCAGAGTACATGGGACCAAAGCAGCCGAGCTTCCATTTATTGCTACTTCTGTGGATTATCGCCGCCAAGGAATGTGCAGGAGACTTATGGACACCATTGAAATGGTATACCACACTTTGGATTTTAGATGCAAGTGTACTAAGCAATTATAGATTTATCATGATAATGCACCATGATGACTTCAACTGTGCTATAGATTTTAGGATGTGATTTTCCTCTAAAATACTTGTCTAGTTCATTCGCTGTTTGCATCATAATCTTATTTGCGTGTCAAGATTTGATCATGTGAATTTTCCTTCCATTTTAATACAGATGCTGAGATCATTTCATGTTGAGACATTGGTCCTTTCTGCCATCCCAGAGTTGGTTAATACATGGGTGTCGGGATTTGGATTCAAACCCATTGAAGATGATGAGAGGAAACAACTTCGTAATGTAAACTTGATGTTGTTTCCTGGAACATCCTTGTTAACTAAAAGATTGGATGGAACTATGGCTTCAAAACCAGGTTAATTATCTTCTGGTTACCATTGGTGACATTTGTGTTCTCTGCTATACATTTTGGACGGGTCTGCATTTCTTCCATCTCTAGTTATGTGTAGTAATACTGGGTGTTTGACTATGCAGAAGAGGACAAAAATGCATGCAGTGTTTCTGGATTACCTAATGGTAAGAGTTTGCCTAACGGAGAAGTAAACGGGCATCTTGAACTCCATGATCTTGACATGTTAGAGGCGAAGTTGAATGCTGAGGATGCAACCAATGTTTCTTTCAGAGCACTGAAACATGAATGCGGTCCTGTAACATGGTTTAATTCTGCCAAGGTTTGGTCCATCACAAAGCTTTAAACTTTCCTTGACCAATTGTAAATAGAGGACTATCTTTTGTTTGCCCAACATTATTGTAGCAAGGTTAAACCACAAAACTGTTAAAATGGACCTCATAACAGTGCTAATTTAATCAATCTTAGTATATCATTTCAGAATCAGCTCTCCATGATATATGTACCATTTAGAGATGTGGCTGCAATTTGTCATAGAAAATCTCTTTGGTCTATCCCAAACATAAGTTATTGCAATTCTATATTCATGTCAAATATCAAGACCATCATAATGCTTTCTTCCAATCTGGGATAAATCCATATGAAGAGATCATTTCTTGAGACCATATATATGTATTTAAATTGACAATTAACATCTTTCAAATGTGCATTCCTACCAGGCTATCTTTGCCCTACTTTTGGGCATAAATGCTCTGATTGTGTCCAAAATGCTTTCCCTTTCACTGTCACTTGTGGAAACTCCAATGCAAATATGCTGAACCTGTGTGAATTTTGCATATGTATACAGTTCATTTTCATATAATAGCTTCATGGCCAAACATTAATGTTTTTAAGCTGTATGCACAGCGATGTTTTATCTCATAGCTATAACTTATTTTTGCATGGTGTATTTATGTTATTGTCCAGCTAGCTGTTGGGGAAGTGTGATCTTGTAAACTGAATTTCTGGGCTGTCTCTGGCTGTTACTCTGTGTTGGGCAACTATCTATGCAGGTTACTCGTCCTTCCAGGTATTCCTCATTGACCTGTCAGGAAATTTGGGACTTTTGTTTATGGCATGGCATGATTTTGGGTTATGTTCAGTGCATGTGAAAGTTTTGGGTTGTGTCTGGGTTGGTTGTTATTTCTTTAGATAATGGATAGAAATTCGACCTGTCGGGTTGGCTGTGATATCCCTTCCCTTTATATCTTTCCAGCTGTTCCTTTTTTGGCTGTTTAGTTTGGAACTTGAAATCTTATTGGGTGGCAGATCCACAATTTGTTTAGAATCATTTGGTTTGATTTTAGGTTCTCGATACCTAATCAAAGGATTAGCAAAATAGAACATAACGAGGGATTTGAACTTGTTGGACGTATGTAAACCCTAGTACACTACATCAGGTTTGCACGGAGCTCCCTGGAAGATCAGAACTGTCATATTGCTAAGTGTGGCCTCAGCGAGATTCAGGCCCACCATGTGGTGCTTCTGATACCCATTTGATCTGGAAGTTAGTTGTGTTGCTGAAAAAAAATAAGTGGCAATCTAAATGATATCGGCAATTGTTTCCCATCTAAAATAGTACTAGTAAAAGATTATAAACATGCGCTTTTATTTTGTTGCTAGTATTATATTAACTTGTTATTTTCTATGTGACTATGTGTTCTGAAGACCAAAATGCCACATAAGCTTGTCATTGTAGCTTGATCTCCCTTTCCCCTCTTTTTGGATGTCGACTTTGCACCAATATTCAATACATCATCCACCCATGTTCATGTTTCAAGAGTCCATATGCAAAATCATTAATGAAACAATAGCTCGATCAATATCCCTTTTATTTGTATAAAGTAAGTTTCAAGTAATGAAGCTCAAACCAACTTGCCTGTCCAGGTGGACAGAATGGTATAATTATTTTGTACTACCTCCGTTTCATAATGTAAGATGTTTGATTTTTTTTTGTTGCAACATTTGATTATTCTCTTATTCAAAAATTTAGTACAAATATAAAAAATGACAAGTCGTGCTTAAAGTTCTTTTGATAATAAAGTAAGTCACAAGCAAAATAAATGATATTTCCATAATTTTTTGAATAAGACAAATGGTCAAATATTACAAACAAAAAATTCAAACATCTTATATTATGAAACGGAGGGAGTAGCTGTAATATTCATTTCCCCCCACCATTGCTGCTGATCCGTCTCTCCATTTTTGGCCTGAATCTTGATGTTCTTTGCTCTGCAGTGAGTTCTGCAGGATGTAATTTGCCAGACCACACAGCTCTTTTATTGGGAAAGAAAAAGAAGGCACCTGTCAACTGCAGTTCATTGTGCAATTCCCTCTGAGCTGCAGGTTAAATGGGTCAGATTGAGCTGGTCGTGCAAGATTCTATGTTGAATCGGAGAGAATACAGTGAAGCTAAGAAAACCGAGAAATCACAGCATGGCACGGTTGGATGGTCCTGTCTATCCCTGAAATATGAAAAATGAAGGAATCTTCTAACTGCAGCTCATGATTGAATTCCCTTTTGATCTGCGGGTTAATGGATCAGATTGAGCTGGTCATGCAAGAAGTTTAGATTGAATTGAAGAGAACACGGTGAAGCTAAGAAAGCCAAGAAACCACATGGCATGTCGGATGGTCTCATCTATCACTGCAATATGAAAATTGAAGGTTTGAGATGCAATGCGAAGCTGCCCAGTCATTGTTGATAGGTTATAACCTTCATGGTGACCAGAAGGGTAATTGCAGAGACGTGGTTAACATTTAACCCTATGAAGGTATGAATGTTTGCACCTAATAACCATGGTGTATTGTATGAGTGATTCTTTTGGGGGTTCGCAGTTTAATAAGACTGATTAATGCAATCCCCTCATCGAAACAAGCACAAACACTTAAGTTATCGAGTAAGCTCCCTCTGTTAAATACAGTGAAGCTGACTCCTGTATTCTCTTTTATGTGCAGTGTTTGAGAATTAATTTAGGTCTACTTATGTTACATGCTCTGTTTTGTTTGGTCAAACAAAAAACATTCCTGTTGCAGAATTGCCATCCAGATTTAGATATTATACTGGCGCTTGCACTTCACAATCTTGGGGTGCACGCCAATTGACTTGTATCTCTGCTATTTTGTGTGCCCTTGCCAAAATGGGGGATAATTGACCTTTCTACTTCGTTCGGTTTCTATGTATTCGTTAGGAGAGATGATTGACCTATTTTGTCCCAAACTTTCAGGACTCGTGTCGCCATCCATCCGGTCTTCTTAGGAATCAACAGATCATCCTGCCTTAGTGGGTGCAGCTCCTGCCTACCTGACAATTTTGTAGGAACGGCTGCTGGGGCTGGAGCGTTGGCGTTGCAATGCATACATCCCAAGCCATCCAAACTTGCAAGTGTGTATACTGTAGACTAGACAAATTTTTACGAACCACAAAAATTGTCTCCACACTGGAAAGTACTCTATTATTTAGATTGTTACTATAAGAAAAATATTATACTATTTACAATAAATGTTCAACCGTAGAATGCAGTGTCTATCTTTCGCTGTCGTCGTACAAGTAAAATCAGGAAGGGAAACAAAATACAGAGTAACTAATTGCTTCCCTTAGGGTGTGTTTGGTTGATTGTATCATCTTAGCCTGCACATCTCTTTTTATCCAGGCTCCAGGCTGAGTTTAGCCTAGCTAGTATGAGATCCATTTGATTGATTGATTGATTGTGTGAGAGATAAGGTTTGGTAAATATTTTCTTTGGTTGGTTGTATGCATAGTAGGCATGATTACCTTTTTTTTTAGGGTGATATTACCACCTTATTTTTGGGAGTAAAAATTTCTACTCTCTCTATAGCAATATTTTCACTGTTAAATTCATTTAAACTCATCGTAAGTGATACACAGTAAAATTCATCAAATGAATATATATACACTTGAACAATTGCACAGTGCATCAATTATATTTATTAGTGTTAGTGATGTTCTCTGAGAAAAAGAGAGGAGAGAGGAGCTCGTCAGCAGTGTATGGGTGATTGTCAAACGGTATATTTATAAACAAAAAATAATTTATAGATAATATATATATATATATCGTTAGTGATCTAAAATCAATACTGAAAAATAAACTTTGATGAAAAAATCTTAAAATCGACTCAAGTTTATAAACGGAAGTGAAAAATAGAGGTGGTAGCTTGCTGTCCAGCTGTGGGCATGTTTTTTTTGCTATCGTGCCACCGGATTTAGTCGAGAAAGGTGAGGAAGAGAGGGATTTAAGTAGCTGATGGTGGCGGCAACTACAAGCCTTCCTCAAGCCCACCACTCTCCCTCGGGCATGCCAATCTCCCTCGGGTATCCGGATCTGTAGCTCGAGTGTGCTGCTCGCCGGAGAGGAAGGTGGTCCAGCCTGAGGTCACTCTTTAGCCTCTACCTCGAGTCCTCCTCTCCCTCTTCTGACTCACCCTGTCCAAACCTTAGCTTTTTTTCTTTGACGTAAAAAGATAGAGGTGGCTCTATTGAAATTGAGCGTTACAGGGTGACAAAGTTACGAGTAAAAGAGGAGGATGAGAAGAATTGTAGAGGTGATGGTGGAAACTGTACAGAAGTAAATTGAAGCAACAAGAAACTTATAAAAGAGTTACTGAGACCATTGGGTAATCTTTGCTTGGTTGAATTGTTGGTTCGATGGCACTACAGGTAAAGAACTTCTATTTGTTGAGTTGTATTCGTGAGATGCTGTCCCTAAGAAATCATAGCACTCCTACCTTTCCATACAATAAGCCTGTTTCAAACAGGGCGACCTAGCTTGGCCCGAAAAAGCCCGAGCTCGGTCTGGACCTAGCTATTGGAGCTCGAAAGTCTTTAAAACCCGAAAAATGAGCTCGAGAAAGCCCCAAAAGCCCGAGGGTCATGCCGGGCCGGTCTTTGTTTTTTTTCCAAATCTTCGGGCTCGGGTCAGGACGGGCCTGGCTTTTTCGCCGGGGTTTGAATAGGCCTACCATAAAATATGGGGACATGCTGCAAACCATTTTTTTTTCTCGAACGCCTGCAAACCATATTGGCTCTATTTCTTTGAGACTGCCATTATTCTCTTACTGACTCCAAAAATTATAATGTTGAAGTAGAGCCGTTGAGAAGGATCCCAAGGATAAGAAGGATGTTGAGCATAGGCAGGAGGAGCATGCACTGTAGTCTAGTGACACTGCTGCTATGGGATGGTAGAGTCGTATGTAAGTTGGATTGTTGAGTTTTACGCACGGTAATTTTTATAATTTAGAATTGTGTTGTTATGTTACCCCCAATCGTTTGAAAATTGAAAGTCTGATTCGTATTAGGAATCATCACAGTGAAAAAATCTTTTAAACCTGAATCATGGGTTTTGTTTCCTAATTTGTTCGAAGAAAGCTAGAGAAGAATTGCACAAGCAAGCACACACATCATCCATATCAGCAGAAGATGAAACAAGAAGCAGGCAGTAGTTTCTTCGTCCAGAAAAAGGAAAAGGGGAACATACCATAGCAGGGAAAATTCCAAATCCAGAGCAAGTACACAGTAGCAAGAAGAAATTACATTGCGGGAGCAACAGCAAATGAAGGATACGGTGATTTACTCGGAGGGAGGAGGAGGCGACTGGTCCTGGTCCTGGTCGGACTGGGACTGAAGCAGCGGGAGGAGCTGCGACTTGCGGCGGGTGTCGCGCGGCGGGAGGGGGACGGCGAGGAAGTGCTTGGTCTTGGAGATGGGGCGGGAGAGGCGGAGCTCGACGACGTCGCCGACCTTGAACTGGTTGTCAGGGTCGTGCGCCTGGTACTTCTTCTTGATGCGCTCCCGGCGCTTGTACTTCGGGTGCGGCGCCAGGCGAACCACCTCCACCCCCACCGTCTTGTTCGCCTTCGTCGTCACCACACGCCCCGTCAGCTGCTTCGCCGCCTGGATCGTCAGCGCCGTCGACACGGGCGAGGCGGAGGCGGAGGCGACGCCATTGGCCTGGAGCTTCAGAGGGGACACGAAGGGGGTGGTGAGCAGCATCTTCACCTCACCTGCTATGGAAGCTCAAGCTGACCCTGACCGCTCTCGCTCGAGGGAGGGGGAGGGGATAAGGTAAGGTTATGTTGCTTCCCGTCTGCTCTGCAACTTCACCGGCCCACCCCAGCCCACCGGCCTTTGATGTGTTACTTGTGTGTAAGAATATTCATATTACAAGCTGTCACCTACTATGTGTTTATTGAGTAGAAACTATTTAGACTTTTAGACATTACAGCCTCATCTTTTTTTATTAATTATAAAAAATCAATATAATTTTTAAAGTAACTTTCCTATAAAATTAATTTACAAAACACACTGTTCTGTTTAGTAGTTTAAAAAAACATGCACACAGACGACGAGAAAAATCTGGGTTTGTATTGCCGCTGCCGAACACGGCCCATGTATGAAAACAACTCCTCCCAGGTATAACCAAAAAATGGTTTAAAGAGGGGGATTAGGGGCACTAAGGGATTTATCTCCCAGGGGCTTCGGGTGACAAATCCCTCGTTAGATAGATTTCCCTTAGGGATTAAATACCAAGGAACCGAACAAGTCCTTTACTACATATTCTCACGACCAGCTCGAACACCAGGCTCAAATTTTCTTCAATCTTTTCATTTGTTTCAGCCTCAATGTTTGTTCAATGGATTTTTTTTTTATTTGGGGAATGAATCAATACAACCCTATCAAGGACCAAAAAAAAAAAGGGGTCCCTACACCTAAACTCTTGGCCCATAAAATACACACTACAAAACCTTTCAACAACTCTATGTTGCTGCTGGGGTGCCAGTGCCAGAGCCAGTGGAATGACAAAAAAACATAACCGAGTCCACTGAACTGACCAGTAGTACTACAATCAAGCACAGCTTTTTCGACCCAATCGACTCAAGAAACCAAAAGGTAATAGCCTTCATTCTGTCCGTCGTGGTAGTTCTTACCACGTGCTGGAGACAGAGCACATGATGCTCTCAGCACTCCTGTGCCAACCATATATTACTAGCAATGGAGTATACAAAACCAACTGGACAGAATGCATCACATCATAAAAATCACACGCTGCGCTGCTTGCTTTGATACACGATGAATTCCATTTCTTCTCTTTGCCTCCGTTGCAGGGTAAAAGAATAGACAAACGAAATAAATTCCCTTTGCATGCTCATACTCCGTATCTGCCTAATCTCTGCACGACCGCTGGTTCTAGGGTGGACATGCACTGTTCCCAACCCCCACTTCCAAGCATCTATGTAAAATGTTTTTGGTTAGTTGCTTGCATAGATCACATCGTTTTACCCACCCCTAAAAAATAAAATATATACCTGCTTGTATCCATTCAAAATCTGGCACACTTCGTTTTGTAAACCTTCACTTTTAATCTCCTGTAATTAACAAATGAAATGAGCCCGTGCAGAATACCAGCACAGAAAATGTGTCTGATGGGAAACAAATCTCACATTCCAACTTGCACAGGCCTGGCAGATATAAACTAGTGAGCCCACAGCCCCAGTTGGGTTTGCTGCCACCTAGCATAGAACGAGAGTATATTCTGTCAGTCAGTCAGCTTTGAAATCTGTAACAGTAAGAAAAAATGTGGATGTACCATTGCACATAGACCGTGGAATGCATCCTCTTTTTCAAAATCATCTCGTATCCTGTACATGATAGAAAAAAAGTCAGACCCATTAAGTGTGAAAGACAACTTAAAGGACAGATAAAAGGTAAACTGACATGCACAATGCATTGCACCAGGCTTGCATGAAATGGTCCATGTGAGGAGCCACAATGTCTGGACAGACCCAGCAAAGCCTCCCAAGAGTGATCGCGCTATTTTCAAGAAGCGACTTATTCAAGCCCTGTTAGTATGGCAGGACACGTCATTTAGCTGAAATGCTCACTCAACTAAAGACGTGATAAGAATAAATTAAAAGGCATTTACCTCAGGAGATTTTAAAATAGGTACCAAGCATGAAACAACAGTTATCACCACAGGTGAAATTTCTTTGCCAATCTGGAAAGGAATAATCAGTCAGATATACCCCCGACAGTATTACAAACACCACCAAGTACTGGCGCGTCAGAGGCATAGAAGTAAACAAGGGAGTGCATGTTGCCTGCCAACTAAAAATGCAGCGTTTAAATTGCCATTCGGCAAGTGTGATTGGCACTAGAAGCAGTAACAAAGGTCTATAAGTATATCCTGGAGAAAATGGTTATGCTACTAGTTGCTAAGAAAAAGAAGGCAAACATCCATGTGTATAAAACTAGTTCTTTTTAATTTTTAAAATAAAAAACAGGATTGCAAAAGTGGTACAAAACCTTGATCGCCAATTCTCCAATTGCCCAACAAGCATTGTTGGCAACTGATACAGCCTCCTTCACGCATTGCGGGTTCTACAGCAACAAAATAATGTGAGGAGCGAATCGAGATATTACATTATTAGTTTATTACTATACCAGACAGAATACTTACCAATTGCTTTGCTGCAACATTAAGGAATTCTTGAAGGCGAGGATGTAAATGTATAGGGCAAACCTAGTACATGAAAAGTAGTTTTTTTATTGGCTACAAAATAACTTGAAATAATAAAAGGTGAATGTTGGTGGTCGGCAACAAACCCTGGAAAGGTCCCCCAGGAGGGCCAGAGCGCTCTGTCGAACATCTGCTGCTTCATCCATACAGCATTGCAAAAGTATATCTCTCAAACTGCTTTGTGCAACCTAAACCAAAATGAAGATGGCTCACACAGATATCAAAGGGCCGCAGATATCACACTTTAATTTGAAGTGTCTTATCACTAAATAAAGAAAAATAAATATGAAGCATAATCTTTTTCTGCAATTCCCAAGTTTTTCAATCAACTAAGCCATAGTTAGCATCAATACCAATTTTCCCAGTCACTTTGCTTGCTAACCATCTCTACTATATACCGACCAACAACCTTGATTGCAGCTCAGAAGACATATTTATGCCCAAGCTAAAGAACTTGGATTCTGTTTTTTTAGAGTTGCGCTACTTAGTCTTTGTAACTCTAGCTTTTCTTTCTGCTATTAATCAGTATTGGCCACGTGTCTATGTGAGACTTAAACCTGGACCATCCAACAGAAACAGACTCCATTCACCACTGCACCCAAAACTATCATTTATTACAAAGGTGTAATGTCTACTTTAATGTCAAATGAAGTGGGCTGGATTGTTAACTGTGCACATATGGTCTAACCCCTCAGTGCGAATCTATTCCAAGAAATTCGTCACATAATCGATGGAAAGAGTGAGATGTGATAGTTCTACACAGTACCAAGGTTGATAGGTAAGAGAACAAAGAGTGATTACTATATAATAGCAGGATAAAGTGTTAACAATACACACACACACATATATAAGAGACTTCACAAGGCCATATAGTTGAATTTACCAGGCTTTCAATACCAGGACCAAGTCCTTCTGCAAGTCCCGACAATAGATCCAATGCACACACAATGAATTCCTTATCATATAATGCACCAGCTGCAGCAGGATCAACCTACATGTAGAAAAAAGTGATTCCATGTAAGTTTCTCTGATGTCGGTGGAGTCAGCAACATGCAGCAAAGATCAATGCCAATTAAATGGACATTTCATAGAATTGAGAGGAACAGCAACAGCCCCAACAAGTCATGCCTGCTCATCCACTTCAATTTTAATTATGTCTGCTCTTTAGTAAGAATACTGAATAGAGTACAGTACTCCTTATCGCTATTTCACTTCCACGGCACCAGAATACTTGACAGACCGGAGAACATCATAAAACATAAAAAAAAAAAAAAGAACTCCATTGTGCAATTCACAGGGCGTGTAAGTCATGAGAATCAACCTTTTAATGTTGCTTGGATTCCAAAACCATAAAAATGATAATATGCGAAATGTGGATTCCAAAACCATAAAAATGATACTCTCCATTTCACAATGTAAGACTTTCTAGCCTTGTCTACATTCATATGAATGCTAATGAATCTAGACATATATATAAATTATATACATTCATCAATTGATGAATTTAGACAAGGCTAGAAAGTCTTATAATATGTAACGGAGATAGTAGACATTAATTGTTAAATTCACCATTAAAAACAATAAATTAATAGGCTTATAACTTCTCTTGAAACAGCCAACTTGATATCACCTCATTGATTTATCTTCTACTAAAATGACAAAATAGACCATTGAGCATTTAACACGCTCAATTGGGTCAGAAAGATCCAGCATCATATCCTTAAGTAAATATTAGAGTAGCATTAATCTAATGCTTCCTATCATCAAGATCCAGTTAGAGAAAATAGTGCCCTGTCTGTTGTTGCAAGTAACTAATTGGATTAGCACTAAGGATATCTTCATCGCAGTGCTACTATTAGAAGTTGTGTTTTGTATTAAAATAACAGTACAGTCAAGTTTCAGTTTCACTACAGATCAATAAATGTCACACACGAAAAATTGAATCCTGAGGTCAGACCTTTGCCAAGTGCTGAGATTGGATAAGATTGATGCACCTCTGAAATACTGGCTCAGCAAACTGTGAAAATCCTGGTCCCAGAGCCTGAAATGAATAAACAAAAAGAAGGCATTATTATAATTGAGAAAGACCTTCAATAGCTTAATTAATAAGTCCATCCGATCCCCACCCCCACCACCACCACCTGCAGGTGTTAAAGCCCCCTCAACACTTAAAATCATGCGACTTACCCTCCCTAGCCAGCCCTAAACCAGAGTGGTTTCCACGAGGGGAGAGAGGGATCTCAACCATGTGGAGGATGGAGGCATTGATCTGTGGAGGTAATGTCAAACCAGAGTCGACCTAGTGTGGTAGAGGAAAGCGTGGGCCCTCAGACCACCACTTCCCCATGCCCCATCCCTTCCTACCCCATCTCTCCCGCATTGCGATCATCATTCTGCTCTTTGGCCATGGATCACCACATTGGTTGGATCCACATAGCCACTCCAGTTTGAAACCATGTGGGTGGGGTTGAAGGTTGAATTTGAGGGCTGTAACTTCTTAGACAAACGTGGTAGTTGAGGGAGTCAAATGGATTAGCCATTTATAGCTTTCTAGTTTCTACCAAAAAACAGAGACTTTTGAAACCATCTAAGACAAGACCAATCCCCAAAAATGTAGATTTAAGTCAATATTGATCATGTTAATGACACCCCTTCTAGCCATATTTTGCTATGTTACATCTTTACTTGCATAGTTGGTTAAGTATTTCAAAACTGGTTCTGCTTTTAGAAGATCAAGCATTCAATGAGCAGCTTGTATTATATCATCAGGACATATGAGAGGACGCTTCACATTCTATGAGTAAAGTATTGAGGTAAGAAACTCCATTCTTTGAGTAAAGTATGGTAAGAAACTTGTGCCTAGCAAGATTTCTGTACTATAAAAAGTAGTGATGGTGGTGGTGAATCTGCCACCTACCCCACCACCAAGTCACTCCTATTTTTTGAAAGGAAAAATAACTTAGACCTATATATCAAACCATTTTTATTAACTCTACTTTAATAACATGCTAATAATATTTTTTAATAAAATCTCGTTGCAACACATGGGCAATATGATAGTCTATTATAATGTGTTTTCTACATTATTATTGCCCAAGATAAAATGGACCAAATTTCACCAAGACCATTTACTTAGTGTGTGATGACTATAACAAAAAATATCGCAAAATATGCTCTCAAATGGATTCCGAGGGACTTCAAAATTAAACATGGCATGTTCAAAGTTCAAACTAGAGAACTAGAGAGGTCAACACACACAAACTAAAGTACCTGAGCGATAGATGTAAAGCATTCAAGCAGTGGAAATAGATCTTTATCAGAGTTGGCAAGTTGCTGCCATTTTGTGATTAGTGGTGGCATAAATATGTCTAGATATTTCGCCTGCATAACATAATAAAAGTAAATCAGTACAAAGACTCAATACGTGAAAAGAATGAGACAAAACAAAGAAACATAATTGCTTGTTAATAGAAAAGAACAAATACGAGAGGTAATCATGAAAATGCACCTGGTTAAGCTCTGCTCCAACAGCATCAGCAAGAGTGCCCAGAGCATCATAGAGTATTCGAAGGTTTCGTCTCTGCTCATAGAAGAACACATAGAATTAAAATTAACGAGGCCTTAGGAAGCACTTATTGAATTGCACTGTTCAATGAATTTGCAAAATATAAGAACCTGGTATTTTCCATAGGCACACATAAGGTGTTGCAGAATAATTCCCAAGTGTGGTACTAGCTCTTCTGCAGCCTCCTGAAGACAGAAGCAAATATAATTATATATCATAATTGTACAGAAGATCTCAAAACAGAAAGAATTCAAAGATCAAGTAGGTAACCTCTTCAAGCGTTGCAAATGCCGAACACGCTGCCTCCTGCACCTTTTTGTTGGTATCCAATATCCTTGTCAGCAGACCTAAGAGGATTTTATCAAATTGTTCACGGCCATTTGGATGCTCAAGGCTCTGCATTAGCAAAAAAGAATGTAAAATAAGAAGTTAAGAACCATCTACGGATTGCACATACATAAATAAAGGCTAGTTCAGGAGAAGAATAAAAATCTTCCAATAGAGAATATGATATAATCAATAGTCTATTACCTGTACAATGAATTTACTATATCGGGAGAGGGTCCAGCAAGTAATACTCCGTATAAGAGGGAATTTATCATCGAGAAGTGGAATAAGAAAAGCAACAATCTGCAGATGAATAGAACATGGTACAGTTTACAATAAAATGTGTAGCAGAATAGACAGATGAAGAAATCAAAAGGCATACATTCTCAATACACACATGCCACTGTTAATGAGGTTAAAGGAATTTGAATACAGCAATAGTCAATCGTTAAAATTACCTGTGGAAGATGAGGATATAGCCCAGTAATGCATCCCTCTGCTATAGCACCAATAGACAAAACAGCAGCTTCTCTCTCCTTCCATGCATCGTCATCTGTTCGAGCCAGATTTTGCTGAAAATACAAAAATGGTATATGTTTATCCAAATAATTCAAGGTCAGAAACAGAACATAGCAATTAATGGTACTGGAACATATAAACACTTGACCAAGAATCCGATAATGCTGTGAACAGGGTTCTAAAATAATGCTCCAACATTGAACACTTACAGACAGGTTTCCTTATAAGCAATTGACACAACACAAGAATACAAGATAACCCATCTCTCCTTTTTACAAAGGAAATTAGAAAGTCAAGCCCCTTGACAAACCACAACAAAGTTTATTCATTACAAAAACAGGAAATAGAGGCATTTTACATACACTGTCCAGACGGAAAGGTAAATTCCCCCAAAAAGAAGTGCAGGAATGAAAGAAATAAGTTGCCGAAGGAAAAAGAAAAACATCTAGTACACCTCACAACATTAACTATCAGCAGCCTAAAGCCATTCTACGAGACTGACAGATACAATTAACAAAGATGCTTCTATGAAAATTATCATGATGTAATTACTGTAACAGGCCAGAAATTGGTAGTTTACAAGTTATCAATTAATCAGGAACAACTACACCAGTTTGCAAAAGAAAATAGTACTTGGAAGTTTCTGCTTGTGTTTAAGATCAAATTCTACAATTTGCAAAATCAGGTAATAGCAAGTGCCATAAATATCTAGAACTTGAGTAACAGGCCAGGACAATGCATCACAGCATCCAAGCAGGTCAACCTTTTAATAAATGATAATACTAACCATAATAGAATACATAAGTACAGAACCAGAAGTACAAATTACCTGTATCAAAGGCATTAAAGTAGGGAGAATGTCATCACCAAAAACATTAGAAAGGACATCTAATCCAGCAGCACTGCATTTCCTCAGATTCCAAACATTTACAGCATCATCATCATCCTGTCGATACAAGGAAAAGATCGGTAACTTTATATTGACAGTGAAAGTTGGGAAAGTCATCAAGCTTCTTAAAACAAATAACATTTCCAGACTCACATCATCTTCTCCAGTTTCAGATCCGTGTAGTCGAGAGGCATGGAACCGGGGCTTCAAGTCCTGTTATACAATGTATATCTTGCTTAAAGCAATAAAAACAGAGAAACATATAGTTGTAAAACATACAACCACATTCCATTTTTTAAGTTCTAGGATTGTCCAACCTTATAAAAGGGCAATAGACAGGTAAGCTGGTAGTAAATAGCTTCAAAAACAAAAACAAAAAGTAGCAAAACCTCTGATAGGTACATATCAGAACTACAGGACTGCATGGTTAATCTAGGCCATTAACTGAGAATATATCATCACAGAAGATTTAACCAACCTGGTCTCTGTCTGGAAAGGATTCATCCTCCTGAGCATATGTAATATATATTAGATCAAGTCACTATCACCAATAGCCCACCAGCAAAATATGCAAGACATAAAGAAAATTTACCACCTCAGCATCAGCAAGTGATTCGTCATCATCACTATAGACCATGTTGGATAACAAAGTCTACAAATGAATGCAAATGAAATAGTGTAAAGAAACTTTAATAAGTTCTCAAATGCATCAAAACTATTTTTGAAGAGGGACAGGAGCAGTTACTGGAATTAAGCGAGGCAAGAACTCTCTCAGCCCTTCAGGAGGCATGCTGACATCACAGTATGCAGACCTAGATATGCACCACAGTTACTACTTCAATAAAGCATTAATCAACATAAAAGAAACTATTGGTTACGTCGCAGCTGACCATAGTTCATTTGACACTGAATAAAAGGTGAGAGTAATTAACTGTGGAAATTTAAAGAATGAGAAAAAAAATAGTTGGCACACAGATATGAACAGATTACAGTTTTGATATGACATGCTGGACTTAGTGTTTACAGAGAACATACCAGAATTCACAAGCCTCAAGAGCAACTTCATCATCTGAATCTTTATTAGCTTGCAACATCAATTCAGTGACATTTTTCAAATGTGGCTGCAGTTTTATTATCCAATGTTAAATCCAGCATAGGACTAATGAGCATAAGAAACATGGTGATTGAAAAATGTACTTATGAAGATCAACAACTCCAAAGATAAACAAGCAATCCTAGTCAAGCAGTTGTTTGCTTCTTAAAAATGGGGTAGCATGAAATCTGAGCTATAGGGTAACTGTGCGGCCTTCTTACGAAAAAATAACAAGATTCAGTGCAAAGTAAACCTTGCAGCAGGGCATCTTAAGTATATTAAGCAAAAAACAAACAAAAAAACAGCAGATATTGGTCAGTTTCTATGACCCACACAAGAAAGGGAAATTAAACATTCCATTGCCTGGATACAGGCCATGGCATGAACTGCAAGAGAAATGTGGAACAGACAGCAATGATCATGATTTCTTTACTAATATGAAAATGAGGATGTGTTGGTGATGGTAGATCGTACCATCCAAGATGTTCTGTAGATTAATCTGTCTTAGCCATTGTTGTGTTACATATGTAGTGAAATCTACAGTGTCTTATGTAAATGATTATCATGCCATCATCTACTTATGTGCATAGGTATGCGGCATTAAATCTGGTGCAAAGCAATTGGTTCTTAGGGTCCTTTTTTTAATTTAGAACTTATGGTAACTCTATTTGAGATCTGCTGAAATGAACAAGCAATATGCTAGTTACCTCCAAAATTGATGGCCTTACTTCAATGAGCTGAACCCAAGCCGAGCAGACCTATCAAAGAGACAGGAAGCAGAATTATCAAGATAAAATATGCACATGGAGCAACTGGATAGTACATAGGAGCATCTAGATGCTCCATGACTAGTTGTGCTCCCTCCAGTCACAAAAACACCTCATTTTGGTCATGTTTCAAGACAAACTTTTGAGCCTTGAAGTTTGAGCATCAATGTCTTCTTAAATATTTAGGTTGCATGTATGAAAAGCATGTGTAGATTTGCATTCATTATATTATAATTTTATCAGGGTTTTCAGATGTTATCCAATAGTGATTTAGCTGATTAGTTTGCATTTTGAAGAGCATGTCAACGTCAAAAATGACATGTTTTTTGCAACCAGAGGGAATAGTCAGCTAGAAAAATGAATTCATAAAGGATGAAAGGAAATCTAGGTAACTAGATTAGCAAAGGAACTTCTTAAATGACAGAATCAGGTTAGGCGCTTGGATTTGTAGGCTTTGATAGGTGTTCTTAAGAGGTATAAATTATAATCAGGTTTAACTATTCCAGAACTAGAAAGTGTTCTGAGTTCTGTCTTCTTTTCATTTAATATGGATCTTATGTGATGATCTGTAAATTATGCACTTCTATACACAAACATAATTATTTTGGTAGGGTTTATACTTCTATATTTCCATAAAGAAAGTAACTGAATATGCATCATAGTGTAATTAGCTATGGTGAAATACCAGTTTTCGAACATCTGCTGAAGAATCCTTGGCAAGGTTGAATAAACCTTGAAGATATTGATCCATTGACATGTACAGAGCCTGCTTATAAATGAAATGATTAGTAAAAATTGTTGAACAAGGTAAGACATAGAGAGGGAAGGGGTATTCTTACTGCTGGCATGACAACGATATACTGATTAACACATCCAAGTGCTAGCTTTCTGAGACTTGCATGTGTTGATTGGAAAAACTGAAAAATCAATGAGCATACTGTTAAAATTATTCATGCGAGCATGTATATAACTCCACAGAGGCATGTTGTGAAGTGAATATGCACTCAGGCGTGCACATACACAAAAAAATTGTGAATTAGCGGATTGTAGACGCCATGTATGTGTTTGGTGGTTATAGATCAAACACAAACCTGCAATATTCTTGGCATGAATACATTGATTGGCCGTTCAGGCAAACCAGGAACATCAACATCAAGCTCTTCAGGAACATCCTCACAGATCTGTCATAGAAAAGCAAGTCTTTGAGCATGCAAATCGTGTTCAAGTTCACATAGAGTATTCATACTGTACAATCCGCTACTGAATTATTGCTTTAGAGTGTAGCCACCAACTGTTTGAAGTCTTATGCACGAAATCAAGAATCAGGCAATATATGAGGATAGCGGTTTACCTTGTATATAGCGTCCATAGCACCTTCCATATGATCCAGATCATTACTGTCCAAACATTGATGGAGAGCCTGAAACAGATCAATCCATCCAGCGACTCGAACAATTTGAAAGAGTACACTGATAACTGTTCCAACTGTGGATCTGATTGCCTTATTGGTTGCCCCTATACATGGCAACAGCTCGGACTTTATGTACTGCTGAGAAGCAGGAGGCATGGAGCTGAAAGTAGCTCGTAAGTTGTTTTTTAGTAGAAGGCCAGCAGCTTGCCTGACTTCAAAAGGTTTTCCCTGGTATTAGCAAGAGATTTAACCAGATATCAGAAAAGACAGAAACACTAGGAGGTTATATGGTTATAACCATATCAATATTAAGAAACATATTTTACTCCAGGACAAGGCTGATAATCTACATTAGATGGTAAACCTTCAAAAAATTCCTAGTGTTGACCTGATCATAGAAACAAAAAATATTCTTTCCAAAACTGAAAGAAAGAAACAGCCAATTTTGAATTTCTCAGCCTGCATTCATGCCATTGTTTAGACAAATATCATGCCAAGTGTATGTGTAGTTTCTAAAGGAAGGAGTGCATCGCAAATCTGGTTGATACTCCACAAGTCAAGAATACATAAAATGTGGTGCCCTAACAGCTTGAACGAAAACAACACTTTCACTTCAACTCAATCGGTACATCTAATTAGAGAGCAACTAGTTATTAACAGGTTCCCACCCTATAATTAAGCTTTTGCATGAAGTTGCCTAATCTCATAAAAGAAAACCTCAGTAAAACCTGAGGTCATGCAAATGTGTTGCACTCGTGGCTGAATTATGACTCAAATGTTTCCAGGTTTTGCTTTTCTTCTAAAAATATGCAGTTTTACCCTATCACGTCAGCAATTAATCCGAAGGTTCATCTGTAAATTAGGAGCCTGTACATGAGAAAGCAGCATCTGTAACAAGCTAGCGCGTTGCAGGGGCAAGTAGGGTAACATAAACGTATAGATTTGGTTGCAGTCACCAACCGTTTGCGAGGATCATTTGCTTAAAAAATCGAAAACCTTGTAGAACCCTATATGGAAAGATGACAGCTAAAACAAAAGCGAAGGAGTTTGAGACACTGCACGCGCATTATGTAGGCTTGTGTGAAAAGAAAAAAAAAACATTGCTTAATAATTTAGTCGTGGGGCAATGCATTGGAATGAAGGAGATTAAACATTGTGTGCAAGTTTCTCCAAGGAACAGGCACTGCGACAGTTAAGAACAAAAGCCTAAGTGCAGATAGCTGCTGAGCATCGAAAATCTGAATGAGCAGGAGTAGTGTGGCGCGATTGTATGAAAACGCTAGAAGCAGCACACGAACCGAGCAATTGGAGGTGAGTGTCTGATGTAGCAGTCAAACGGGGCACACAAAAAACACAAATCAATCAGAAGAAACGGTGCGATTCAGATCGGTGGAAACCCTAGCGGGGGGCGGGGGGAGAGAGGAAGAGGGGAAGGGGTAGAGGAGAGGACCTCTCCGCGGGCGAGGAGGAAGACGAGGTAGTTGTTGAAGTCGGGGAACTGGCTGTAGTGCTGCAGCTGCTGCCAGATGCGGGCCTGGTCGGAGTTGGGGGAGATGTGCGCCTCGAGGAGGGTGCAGATCTCGCGGAGGCCCTCCTCCTGCGGCTGCCACAGCGTAGACGGCGCTGCCATCGCTGGCGACGCAGCGGAGGAGAGGAGGAGGGGAGGAGGCGGCGGCGGCGGCGGCGGGGAAGGAGAGGAGAAGGAAGGAACACAAACAAAAGGGAATCGGACGACCTCTATTATTATTACTCCTACTATACTTCCTCGGTTTTTTTTTTCTTTTCTTTTCTTTTTACCCCGTATATTTCATTTGCCCCCTCATCTCTTCTCCTTCTCCTTTTCTCTCCTCCTAGTTGATGATAGAGTATAATAATTTTGCACTACTTTTTAAACACTCTGTTTCTGTTTTCTATATAATGAAAAACATATTTTCGTGAGAGTGCCTATATATATTCAACATGTATATGAATTACTGTTGCAAGCTTTACAATGGTTCACCGCATGTATACATGTATACAAATACTTTTGGCTTTATGTTTATACTTAGAAACCAATTTTGTATCATTAACCTTAAATTTTAGTTAGATTTAGGGTTTTTACTAAAATTTTTATCTTTAGAATTTAGCTTTTAGATCGTTATGAATATATATATGTGTATATTTTTATTGATAAATTATTTTTTGTTTGTAAATATATCATTTGGCGTTTTTATAAAAAAATCCAAGCAATCACCCCCATTTTTTTGTTTGGAAACATTGCAAGATTGTCATTGCAATTTTGCTTAATTGGATACATGTCATCTTGGCCACGTGTCGTGAACTCATGTGTGTCTCACGTATCGGTGAGATATCAATGGCACATTTTAACTTTGCAAAATCATACTGGCACTGTTACAAATTTTCTCTTTTTACATTTTGATTCTCTAATCAACTTTATTCACTTTTGGCGTTGCCTCTTGTAATTTACCTGTTAGGCTTAACTGTCGCACCTAAATTTAAATTCCGAAAGTTAGTTTAAAGGCTGGTTTTAAGGTTTTTTATCGTTGTATTTTTTTATCTTTGGTTTTTCAATCGCTATCATTTGACTTTAAAACATAAAAATTTTATCTATAAGTTTGTTCGTTGTTGTTCTTGTTTATTCTTTTCATCTTTTCAGGCACAGTTCTTTCTCCCGAGACTCAAAGTCCATTATTTTTCACGCACACATTTATCGGACTATCAAATAATGTGTTTTTTTATAATTTTATACATAAAGATTGATTTAAAAATTTGATATGTTTTTCGAGAATTTTATACATAAAGATTGATTTAAAAATCATATCAAATCACTAATCTAGTACTACGTTTACACAGTTACTTACCATACCAAAGAATAGGGTGTCTATCATAACCCAACTGATCCTAGCATTGGTAAAACGAAAATTTGTATCATCGTTACCGTGGATACTTCTTGGTTAACGCTTGATTGTCAGCTCGTCGACATTTAGTTTTGATCGGTATTCTTATCGATTACATAGAACACACACTTGCATTTCACCATGCACCGTACTGACAAAAACATTCTTTTAACACATCCTTGAAGAGAGAAATATTGACGCCAAACCTCTGACTTCACTACATTTTGTTAGCGTAATATTTGCAGTCGCTATGATTTAAACTCTTGTCGGGTCACGTAAAGACTATAGTGTATATTCCCTTCCAAAACAACAAGACTAGTGTATCTATCTACTGTTTGTGAAGATGTAGTTAGCTCATTTCATCTGCAAAATCATTTCAAATTGTCTAGTCGTAGCCTAGTAGATATGCCACCGTATACAGCTAACTACGTACTCCTGCATAGTATATGACAAATAACTCTACAATGAAAACAATTAATCGCCGTTATTAATTTCTGTCGACCTACCTACCGTAGGTGGAAATAATAATGGACCTCCATTTTTTGGTTTTAATTTGAGCTTCCTTTTTTTTACCTTTAAGACCGATGTCATGCACTGCACAATTACAATATATCCGTGAGACTCGACGATCAAGGTGGTGATAAGATGTATATTCTGCAGTAACACACATCACTTAAGTCCCTTCGTTCAATAATACAAGTACTTTTAGATTTAAATCTTATAGTAGAATATAAGTATCTATACTAATATTCATAATAATACATGCCTCACTAGTCGTTTCTCATTCAAAATTATTTTTATTTTATCACCATGTACTCTCCCACCCAAATTCATTTCCTCATTCATTAAGGATGTGTTTAGCCTTTTCTTTCTAATTTCAATCCCTGCTAGAAAACTATAGATAATATGGATACAGTATATATGGTACCATTGCTCTCTCTATCTGGGACTCTTACCTCTAAAAACAATTTTTAAGTCATTGATTTACGGATTTTTATAATAATAAAAACAACATACTATGTTAATTATACTACCCGTAACAAAAGACGGTAGCATTTTTTAATAGACGGCAGCATAAATGGAAATAGACTAAATTTGCCGACAAATTAAGCATGTGCAATCCAAATAAATATTGTCAGCGTATATGTCATTGCTATGGTAGTATTATACATGCGTCTTAATAATTTCTTCGTTGTGATTAAAGGTGAGCACATGAGCATGATTGGGCCCGGCTCCAGATGATTATTGGCTGGCTGTCCCGGGAAGGGAGGTCGACCAAGGGCATTCATCTTTTGTTAGGTCTAAAGTTTGATCTTTCGGTTTCGGTATTTCTGTTCCGGTCACCGAAATTTCAGATATTTAGATTATTTTGTTCTGAAATAAATTGAAATTTGAATAAAATTCATGAAATTAGAAGAGATCCAGGTGGCATATTTTTCCTATGGGCGTAATAAATTTCCGCATTTTCGATTGTGAACCCCGGTCAGGACTTCCTCGCATGCTCGATTTATATCCCTGTAATTAGCCAGTGTATATAGGAGTATGCTCCATCCGTCGGAAAACATAACACTCTGATTTGACTTGGCAAGGTCACCAGCATCAGATTTTTGTTGTCAGTTTATATGAAGCATATCATTATCCATAGTGAAACCAACCATAGAAAAAAAATTTGTTCCACGGGAATAGATAAAAAGGAGATAAGAGTAATAAGAAATATCTTATTGTATTTATTAAGAGACTATACGTAACTCTAAATTTATATATATCCTTACAAGATAGGTTCTTTTTGCTAACGTATACAAGGCAATAGTCGACCATAAACTTTACCTCTGAACGTGCCCTTATGCAGTGCAATTTTCACAAAATTAAATTATATAGAAATATTTATTTAAAAAAAATAATATATTCCTGCATGTTAAAATAATTGAAGTCGTGAGCTAATATATCACATCATTTTGCATATCTTTTCATTCTCATCCCCCTCCTCTCAAACTTAGTCATCGGTAAAGCATCTCCAAATGACTACTCATCTCACTTGCCATAATAAATCTCAATTTTGTATAAAAAGTGTCCTCAAATAGACTACATATTTAATTTGTGATGTCATTTTAATGACTAAACATGGTTCCTCGGTGACCAAATCTAACAAGTCATTGTCGCGTTGGCAAGATTAACAAATTTATAGATCGTGGATAGAGTATACATTAGGTTTGGAGTTGCTAGGTTTAGATTCTGAGAGTCCAAATTTAGTTATTCTTTTGGAAATGCTTTTATGAAAGGTTTGTATTGACAAATTTTATTTCGTTTATTGCAACAGCATGGTTATAATTATTTCATGTATTTAATATATAATCAACCTGGTCAGAAAAAAAAAGGAAATAGAGCAGTGGTAGGAAACTAATGAGAATAGGGTGCGTGCATGCACGCATGATTAATTTTCTTGCAAAGCAATGATGGATGCAGCTGGCTGAACGGGGGTGGTCAGTTGATGGAGAATCTGGGTAGCGGTCTGGTCTGCAGGTGAGGCCCAGAAGTAAAATTAGAGGAAAACAAAAAGGGAAGTGGCCTGCATGCTGAATATCCATGATTGGTTCCTGCAGGTTCAGCATCCAGCTACTGTTTGTGTGGTGGATGCATGCAGCAGAGAAGCTAGTGTAGTAGTAAAGCAGAAGCAGGGTAAAGAAGAAAAGGAAAGAAGCAATCCATGGCCTGGATGAGTTGCAGAGGCCGAAGCTAAGAGCATCCCCACAATACAATAGTTTATTTAAATTTGGTCATCTATATCTTTATTTGGATGATTATCTAAAACAGTTTCATCCTTTATATCTCTCTATACTCCACTAGATCATCCAATCTATATCTCTTTGGAGGATGGGGAGAGATCATCCAAATATGAAAGTTCTCTCTCCTAATATAGATGACATCTAACAATAGATGATAAGATAGTCGTTCTATTGGAGCTCAATTCAAAGTATTCATCATTTATTTTTAGGACAGAGAACGTGATAAATAAGCTGCTGAGGATGCTCTAAGATAGCGCAGTACGTTCTTGGTACTCTCGTCCGCCCTGCATTGAACATCATACTATCACGTTCCTCATCACAGTGCATTCATGCGTGTAGTAGTAGCTTACACCGGCCTGCAGCAACAGCAATACTACTCCTACTGGAGTATATAGAGACAGGGCAACTGCATTGATAGAGTTACTTATGGCTAATGTGTTTGTTCGTTCGTTCGTTCGTTTCATCGGTCTACGCACTGGATAGCAGTACCAGTACCACACTAGAACCACTTGCAGCCTTGCATAGCAACAGCATCACTGCTTTAGTTAATCGTCCAAGAACAGGAATGATCGGGTGCATTGATACATGATGATGATGATGATCTGGGTTAATCGTCTGTGGCACAACTACTATCACTGCATAAATGATTAGCGTGAGAAGCTCACGGTACAGCTAGCTGCAGGACGGGCACATGCGCTTATTAGTGGTACTAATCGACCTCTTGTTTGCCATATTTTAAATTTAAAGTTAATTTTAGGACGCTTCATCAAAGTTTATTTTTCAATTTGTCTTTTAGATCGCTAAGAATCCTGGGGTGTTATCTGGTCCTCGTAGAAATTATATATATATATACACACGCGTGCTTTATATAAAAAAACAAAAAAATCATCCCAAATCTGCAAATCAACCACTGTTTCTTTCTCGGAACATGTTTTACTTTCACTACCGTGAAACCATAAGAGGCATATATTGCATTGCAGGTGATAGCACATGTTTACTCCAATGTCTGCAAAAGGCCTGCAACTGCCATCAATGGGATGGCGCTCCGTAGTACAAACTCGTGGAGTAACAGTAATACAACAGCATTCACAGAGTAACACAGCTCGTACGATCAGCCAGCACAGAAGAGTCAGCTCTTTTCCTCAAAAGAAAAAAAAATAGTAGCTCATAGCCCATAGTTTAATTTTGTTAAGAACTTAATCAGAGTTAGTTGATCTTGATGTTCTTTCATGGTAACATAACATTTAGCATTACTCCTTCGTTCGTAACATAGGACTTTTTAACATTGTCTAAATTTATATGGATACTAATGAATCTAGACACGTATATAAATTATATATATTCATCGACGAAACAATTTAAGCAATGCTAGAAAGTCTTCCCATATAAAACAAAGATAGCAGCATTTAGCGGTACATTGGTAATAAAAGTCAAGCATGCGAAGAATCGCGAGTTTAAGATATACTCCATCCATCCCAAAAAACCAATTCTTTGATTTTCATGTTCAACGTTTGGCCATCCATTTTATTTGAAAAAAATTCAAGAAATTATAAAATAATTAGTCACACGTAAAGTACTATTTACGATTTATCATCTAATAAAAGTAAAAATATTAATCATAATTTTTTTAAATAAAACGAAGAGTTAAATATTATAGGTAAAAATTGAAAGATTGATTTATTGAGGGAGAAGGTTCCGAGTTGTTTTCGTGGCTGTATGGTTTGGTTTTGGTGGGGGTGGGCCGTTTTGCATGTAGCAATAGCAACGGAACAAAAACAAACTGGGAGCAAAAGCAGAGTCTCTTTTGCCAAAGGCTTTATTTCTTGTCATATACCACTCCAGTCCTGCACTCCAGATCCAGGTACGTGTAAAGAGATAGTGGTAGTACTTCTCTTTCCGTTACTATTTATCTATTTTATAATATACATTATACATAGAGAGAGTTTCATTACTATCTATATTAAAGCAAAACTATAATACAGTACATTGTAAAATATTTTTGTCATTTACTATGGATAAAAAATATTATACTATAATATAAACAAAATGCATAATTTTTTTATAAAATATGTTGCTCATCGATGTTCTACAGAGAATATTTTATTTATTTGATTTTATATGTGATTATCTGTATGTGATATAGGAGCGGAAGTTTGCTCATCGGCGATCGGCAGTGTCTCAGGCTTAGACTCTTAGCATCTGTTTGTGAGGTCTTAGGGCATGCACTATGCAAACTCCTCATGCGAGGAGCCCTAGCCTACCACGTGGGATAGGGACACCCACCCCATAATGCAAAATACTCTAGGTGGGCTCACAAATTTTTTTTCTGACAACTCTCTCTCCCCTGGCAACTCTCTCCCCTCTCCCTCTCTCCCCTCCACCTCCCGAGCTCTCTCCCTCTCTTTCGGTCGGAGGAGCTCGACGGTGGTCGGCGTCGGCATCGACGAGCGGCCTCAGCGTCGACGGGGCCCGGGCGGATCTAAAGCGACGCGGCCAGGGGAACGCGGTGGCCGACGGCGCAGAGCGAGCTCGACGACGGCGCTCCTGTGGCGCCTCTCTCTCCTTTCCGGTTTTGCTTGGCGCCTCTCTCTCCTCTCTTCCTCCCCAGCTTTCTGACATTTTCTAACAAAGCTCCTGTGATCTCTGCAGGTCACGCACATGTTCACCGGGGTGCGGTATATGGCGTCGTGGCATGCCGGCTTCGACGTGGTGGGCTAGAGCCATCCGCCACATCGTAGTATAGTGCATGCTCTTAAAAGCCTTCTTCTTCTGGCGTTGGACTGGCAATGCATATGGTGGGATGGTGTTGGTTGGGAGTCGGCAAAGCAAGAAGAAAGTACGAAGCGTGCAACCAGCACACGGAACGTACGGGACTCCTATAGGCTATATATAGCACACAGTAGAAAAATGAAAAAGAGATGGAAAGAAAGAAAGCAGAGGCAGCGCGTGTGACGCTGCGATCCTTTTCTATCATCATTCATTCTTGCTCGCTCTTCCTTCCTTTTCTTCCCTCCTGTCCCGTGCTACGGGAACGGGACTGCCTCTCTCTCTCTCTTCCCTCTGTTCAGCTCAGCTAACAAAAATGCGCACCGACCGGATTGCTAGATCGCTCTGAAATATCGCTAAATTACTATTCCCCTCCGTTTTCGATAAATAACGTTCTTAATTTTTATACATCTATTTAATCATTCATCTTATTAATAAAAATTTTAGGTAAATATATAAAAATATAAGTTATAATTAAAATACATTTAATAATATATCCAATCATAATAAAATAAATTACTTCGCTAATAATTATGTAAGTTTTCTAGATAAGATGAAAGTTTTGCTAAATAAGATGTGTCGACGATTGATGTCGGCAATAAAATTACATGGTAGCTGTTAGGCTCGGAATTTGATAGTTAAGATGAAGAAGAAGACACGAAAGTGCATGTAGCCTATTGGTTAAATAAGGCCTTAGTAGCACCTGAGGTCCTGGGTTCGACTCCACGTTGGAGACGAGACGCCCATGCTCATAGGGTGTCATCTACTAAATCTATTCCAAGATATAAATATTTATAAGTTGTTTAGCATAGACCAAGTAAATATTGAAATATTTAATTTTAGTCATTTCAGTGATTAATTTTAAATTTTTGAATTGATTGGATTCCTTTATTGGCTATGAAATCATTGAAATAATTAAAATCATATGAATCGGTTCAGAAATGTTTATATTGTATTACTAAATTTGAATCCTATAAATACTTATATTTTAGAATATAGGTAGTGTTAAAATATGGATGCAATATGTTTTATAGCAATACTAGGGTATTTATAATACATAGTGGTCTGCTAGTGTTTTATTGTAAGAAAAACATGCCATGTTGCCTTATCATCGTCATATTGTAATTGTAATGTCCTTAGTAGAGTATGGTACAGCCACACTCACAAGGCCATTCTTGTATACATGGGTGGTAACTCGAACTACCAATTATCATATTTTTATATCGATCATACCGTACAGTAAGGGCAATCACGATGTATAAAAAAGCGTCGTATAAGTGGATAGTAGGTGAGGCATTAGTAACCAACAATAAATAAAGTTCCTACCCTTCTCTCTTTTTTACCCAACCAACGTAAATAAAATTCCTACCCTTCATATGGGGACTAGCTTACTACGTACGCACCGAGAGAAACAAAATAGAGAATCTATATAACCTTATTATATTGATAAACATACGTTGAGAAGACTCTAGCGTGGTTGAGGGTGGGTGTAATATTGATCCCTGCTCTTACGGCTGCGTCGTTACTGTAATTAATGGAGTAGTATATATTTCCTCCGTGTCTAAATATTCGACACCGTTGAGCTTTTTATACATATTTGACTATTTCTCCTATTCAAAAAGTTTCGTAAAATATGTAAAGTTATATATATATACATAAAAGTATACTTAATAATAAATAAAAATGATATAAAAATAATTAGTAATTATGTAATGATCAGATGTGCATTAAAGAATCATCGGCGTCAATTCGTCAAACATTTAGGTAAGGTACGGAAGAGGGAGTATATTATAGATGCAAATTGTTGTTGGTACTAGCTAGCAGAGTAGTGGTAGAGGCTTGTTCCTCCTGTAGGCGTAGGAGCGAGAGAAGCAGAGGAAGAACGTGAGCTCGACGGCGCTGATGGCGGCGAGCAGGCAGTAGAAGTAGTCGAGGTGGCCCCGGTTGAGGTCGTCGGCGAACCACCCTTGGCTGCCGTCTCTCCTGGTGATTCCATCCAGAAGGGAGATGAGGGCGCTGCTGATGAAGCCGCCGATGCCCATGACGCTCAGGTAGAGCGCCAGCCCCAGGCTCCGCAGCCCCTCCGGCATCTCGCCGTGGAAGAACTCCTGCATCCCCACCACCGCCAGCACGTCCGCCACCCCCATCGCCACGTACTGCGGCACCACCCACGTCCACCTCATCACCGCCCTCTGCTCACGCACCCTCTCTAGCCGCTGTCCCTCCACCGCCGCCGCGATCGTCAACGCTGCCAGCGACACCGCCATGCCTGCCCCAATGCGCTGCAGCGTCGTCATCCCCCTCGGGTTGCCCGTCACTCGTCGCAGCGCCGGCACCACCGCGCGGTCGTACATGGGCACGAACAGTAGGATGGTCACCGGGCCCAACGTCTGCAACGCGGCGGGCGGCACCTCCAGCCCGCTGTTGCCGATGCGCCGATCCAGCGTTCGTCCCTGCTTGTTGAACAACGTCATGATCTGCGCGTACGCCACACCGTACGCCAAGCACGTCGCCCATATCGGCAAGAGACGCAGCACGCCACGCGCCTCCTCCGACGATTCCTTGTCGTCGTCGTCGTCCTTGACGAGGCTGCGAGCGAGACGAGCCAGGGGGTTCCGGGCGCCGGGGCTGGGCGCGTACAGGCGGTAGGTGGGGGTGCCGAGGAGGAAGACGGCACAAACGCAGAACATGATGGCGAAGGGGATGCCGAAGCCGACGGTCCAGCTGACGTTCTCCTGGACATAGCTGACGACGGCGATGGCGACGGAGATGCCGATGGCCATGGAGAAGTACCACCAGTTGAAGAGGGAGCTACGGGAGGCGCTCTCCCTGGGGTCGTCGGAGTCAAACTGGTCGGCGCCGAAGGCCAGGCCGCATGGCTTGTCGGCTCCCTGCGCGAAGGCGATGAGGTAGAGCGACACGTAGAGGAACGCCACCTGGGCTAAGGATGGGCCCCCGGCAGCCGACGAAGACGCCACCGTGACCGTGAGAATGCCATACCCCTGCAACCATGCCATCGCACAATCAAACCTCAGACGTCTTTTATGATTGTTTAGTTTACAATATTCACTTTTAGATGGTCATAAGCGTATAAATAATAGTTTTATCTACATAGTATTGCTTTTAAGAGTAAGTTTTAGTCTTTGAGAAATGGGAAGGCACCAAGAGGTAACAAAATTTCAGTGTACCTACTCAATGACGGTAAAATTGCTCTATTTTTAAACGAACCATACACATTAGCATAGGTCTGATATTTTAGTTATAGCAGTATGTGCTATATACTGATAAAAAATTCAAACTGAAATCTTTCAGCTATAAAAATACGTGCAACACTATAAACTTGAAATTTTATTTGAATTCCATTTGAACGTGGTGGTTGGGTCATTTCAATTAGAGATTTGCTCCGGTCCAACAAAAGATACTTCTTCGAGGTACCAAATCGTTTCTCATCATTGGATCTAACTGAGTAAGATGTGTATTATTTAATCTCGCGATCAGAAATGATTTAGTACCGCGAGTTACCGGTACCTCGATGTACGTTTTGTTATCTTTTGTTAGACTTCTTTCAATTATTGCTTAGGAAACATAGCACGTGGTGATATCAATATCAATATCACGTTGAAAGGGTAGCATGATAATTGAATAAATAATAATCCATGAACAAGTCAGCATTTAAAGATAAAGATAAGGCATCGGCGTGTGTCATGTGTGTCAGCTTCAGATGGTCATCGGAGGGAGTAGACAGGTACTCCTCCTTCGTTGGTACTCCGCGTCTTACTCGCAGTTGCAGATTTTTATATATACATACCGATTCGATGTATTTAAAATACAAGTATTCTTAATTGGTTGGCTATTCCCTATTATAACACAACACACAACATAGATTTATCTATATTCATTAGCATATATATAAATCTAGACAACAACATAAAAACGAATGAAGTATAGACGAAGGAATTTTCGGTGAAAAAACTCTAAAATTTACTCTAAATTTAAATTTTATCTCGTAAAAATACGATTGAAGTATATTATTATTATTAGTGAGTGAGTAAAATAATGAATAGAGATGGGAAATTAAGGGTAGGTACGAAACGAGGATGTAGAGGGCGCAGGCGAGGAGGATGGATGGGTAGCGGCCGAGGAAGGAGTCGGCGAGGAAGGCGCCGAGCAGAGGAAGCATGCAGGCCGTCCCCGACCAAGCGTTGACCGCCGCCGCCGCCGACGCGTTGGATTGGCCCAGCGGCCCACTCAGGTAGGTGATGAGGTTTGCCGACACGCCGAAGTAGGCGAAGCTGCCGCCCAACTCCACCGCTGCCAACATCAACATCCATCGATCGTACCGATTCCAGTCATACGCTACTCCGTAGTAGTAGTATATCGACGGGGAGAGGGAGGTGAGGGCGTACCGACGACGAAGAGGGCGGAGCGCCAGCCGCCTGAGGTTGAGCGGTAGACGGGGCGGCCGCGGAAATCAGAGACGCCGGAGAGCGGCTGCTCCTCCTCCGGAGGAAGCAACGACCTGCTGCTGTCCATCGTATTCATTCGGATCCGGACTAGACTAGGAGCAGATGACTAGTACATAGAAGCTAAGCTAACAAGGGAATGGAAGGGAGAAGGAATTGGTAGCATGCGCGGCGGCGAGCAAGCAAATCATCTCGGATGGAGTATTATCTATTGCTGGAGACGATGACCAGTGAATTGGGGAGGCACCAATCTCCTTTTATCCCGGTGATGTTTAGATCGAGAAAATTTTTAAGATAAGTGTCACGTTAAATGTTTGATCGAATATCGAAAAGGGTTTTTGGACACGAATAAAAAAATAAATTTCACGGCTAGCCTAGAAACCGCGAGACGAATCTTTTGAGCCTAATTAATCCGTCATTAGCACATGTTGGTTACTGTAGCACGTATGGCTAATCATGGACTAATTAGGCTTAAAAGATTCGTCTCAAGATTTCTTTTATAACTGTGTAATTAGTTTTTTTTTATCTATGTTTAATGCTTTATCTAGGTTTCTAAAAATTCGATGCGATGTTTTTGGAGAGTGTGCAAGTACTACAATAATGATTTTATTAAAGGGAAAGGCAGATGAGTAGAGTAGAGAAAGCCCATGGAGATCGGTCCGTCCGATGGGATTTAGCCCATCAGATATTTTAGTGATTAGGCGGGCCCAGCCCAATTAAAGAAGTCGATCGGAATCACGTCTCGTACACGTACATAAAGGATTCCCACGAAATTTTTCAAAAACATCACATCGAATTTTTGGACACCTAAATAAAGCATTAAACATAGATGAACCAAAAAACTAATTGCACAGTTATGAAAGAAATCTTGAGACGAATCTTTTGAGCCAAATTAGTCCATGATTAGCCATAAGTGCTACAGTAACGAATCTTTTGTGTCCAAAAACCCCTTCCGACATCCGGTCAAACATTTGACGTGATACTTTTTCTAAAAATTTTCTCAATCTAAACACCCTCTTAAATGAAAATTTGTAGTGGATCCCATCCCTTCCCTGCAACTGCAACTACGTACTCCCTCTGTCAAAAAAAAACGAATTTCTCCGGTTTTGACCATCCGTCTTATTTGAAAAATTTTCAAGAAATTAGAAAAAAGTAGTCACACGTAAAGTATTATTCATGATTTATCATCTAATAAAAACAAAAATATCAATCGCAAAATATTGAATAAGACGAAGAGTCAAAAATTGAAGATAAAAAGTGGAAAATTGGTTTATTTTGGGACGGAGGGAGCAGTAATTAACCAGCACACCGCATTGCCTCTACCAATCTCATTCTGGGTCTGTTTGGGTAGCTTTATATTCTGAGAAGCAGCTGCTTGGTAGCCAGCTTTTAAGAATCTGAAAAAGCTTCTAAACCTAGCTTCTGTATTCTTTTTATTTTCCAGAATTCTCAGCAGCTGGAAGAAGCTCTCCAAATAGGCCTCTGAACGTGTGCTTCTCTCTGTTTTCTTACATATGTGCTGTGCTGACAGCAGACTGCCATCATTCTATTCATATCGAATATAGGAGTATACCATACAGATAGAGAATGTAGTGTAAGCGGGCGCCAGGTGAGGTGACAGACAGGACGACGGACGGCAGGGCATGCATGCATACATGTACTGCTACTTTACTGTGTACTATATATGCATCATGCGTGCCAGATGCGATGCGAGCTGAAATGGTTGCTACTCTCATCCATATAATTCATGTTTGTACTCACTGACTGCTTCCTCCGTCCCAAAATAAATTAATTTTTTATTTTTTACCTATAGTTTTTTACTCTTCGTTTTATTTAAATTTTTTTGTGATTGATTTTTTTGTTTTTATTAGATGATAAATCATGAATAGCACTTTATGTGTGACTAATTTTTTTTCTAATTTTCTAAAAAATTTTCAAATAAGGTGATCAAATATAGACACGAAAATCAGAGAATTGATTTTTTTACAGAGGGTGTACACAACACATGTGCCAGATGATAGCGGAGTACTAGTGTTGAACCTCTGTTCTAAAGTACTTACAACCGAACGTCATCAATCAGCAGCAGCTCCTCTCGACAAAGGCGGTGTTTAGATTGAGAAAAATTTTGGAAGAAATGTCACGTCAAATGTTTGACCGAATGTCGAAAGGGGTTTTCGGACATGAATGAAAAAACGAATTTCACGGATAACCTGAAACCGCGAGACGAATCTTTTGAGTTTAATTAATCCGTCATTAGGACATGTTGGTTACTGTAGCACTTATGCTAATCATGTGCTAACTAGGCTCAAAAGATTCGTCTCAAGATTTCTTTCATAACTGTGCAATTAGTTTTTTGGTTCATCTATGTTTAATGCTTTATTTAGGTGTCTAAAAATTCGATGCGATGATTTTAGAAAAAAACAAACCCGGGCTTAGATTTGTCTTGTCTGAATATGTATAAACATCAGTGTGTGTATCGCTACAACCGAATTGACCAGCGAGCAAGAAATCGATCACTACTACTAGTTCCATATGTGGTCCATGATGGTGGTGTACTCCTATATATATATATATATATATATATATATATATATATATATATATATATATATATATATATATATATATATATATATGCTACTGACCTCTGTTCTGTACAGGAGAAATTAAAATGAGTATTTTTAAGATATTATTGATGGTTGGGATTTAGAAGTTTCAATAAATATTGTCATAAACAATAAATATTTTTGATATAGAGAAAATATATTAAAAATAGAATCAATCAACATAGAGATAAAAGTTCAAAAAAAAAAATCAACACAGAGATAGTTAAGAGAAGCAGAGGGTTCACTTTTTTAAAATAACATATTTGTAAACGGAAAACAATTTATGAATAAAACTTATACATATGTAATCTTAGCGATCTAAAAGAGCTAATGGTAGAGAATAAACTTTAGTGAAAACTAAAAAATCAACTCTAAATTTAATTACAAATTTAATTTTTTGCTTAGGCCAATCTCAATGGGAGTTTTATGGGTAATAAATAGGGTGTCATGTAGACATTTTGATAATGTGACAAAATATTAATGAAGAGAGAGATGAAATGAGTTTCATGGAGATAAAACCTTCTAGGCACTATTATCTAGACAACTTGTGTCTTGCATGTAACCTAGAAAACAACAATATAAATTGAGAGAGCGGTGTTTTATCCTAATTTTAAACTTTTTAGATGATATTTCACTTTAGATAATCGTGTCTATGAAACTTACACTGAGGATGACCTTAGGCCAATCTCAATGAAAGTTTTATGGGTAATAAATAGGGTGTCATGTAGACATTTTGATGATGTGACAAATTATTAATGAAGAGAGATAAAACCTTTTATACACTGTTACCTAGATAGCTTGTGTAGGGTCTTGTGTCTTGCATATAATCTAGAAAATAACTATGGGTGGAACTATGCATCAAGATAGTGATGTTTTATCCTAGTTTTAGACGACATGTCGCTTTAGGTAATTATATCTATGAAACTTACATTGAGAATAGCCTAATAAACATACGCATAAGAAAGAAGATGGGGGTAAGACATAATTAATTGTACGTACGTACATAAGTCGTACGCGTATAAGCCATCAGTAGTACGTATATTATTTGTGTGGTTAATTAGTTTCGTGGCATCCGATCGTTAATTTGCTGTCTCTTTCCTATCCTTTACTGAAAGCACGAAGGATACTAGTGTAGTGTGAATGCGCGTGCGTGCGTTTTTTTTTTAATTTTTGTCTTGTGCTACGAATGCAAGCAAGATCGATTACAGTATAAATAGCAGCTCGATCTCTCTGTCTCTGCATATATAGGTGATCGATCTTACAAAATCGCATGCTACTGAGATCGTCTCAGCCTGCAACCCATCATCCATCGTTCGTTGCTAGTGATGAATAAGATGGCGTGGAGGGAGGTGCCGCCGGGGTTCAGGTTCCAGCCGACGGAGGAGGAGCTGGTGGGATACTACCTGGCACGGAAGGTGCAGGCCATCGCCGGGAATGGGATCATCCCGGACCTGATCCATCTCTGCAGCGTCGAGCCATGGGACCTGCGACCTCGAGACTGCTGCTACTTCTTCACCTACAAGGGCCGCAAGTACCCCACCGGCACGCGCACCAACCGGGCCACCGCCGCGGGCTTCTGGAAGGCCACCGGCCGGGACAAGCCGGTGCTGTCCTCCACCGGCTCCCCCTCCCCGGCCGTCATCGGCATGAGGAAGACGCTCGTCTTCTACCTCGGCCGCGCGCCCAACGGCACCAAGACCGACTGGATCATCCACGAGTACCGCCTCGTCTCCGTCGCCGACCACCAGGAGGGCTGGGTGGTTTGCCGCGCCTTTCAGAAGCCCACCACCTTCACCCTGCAGAGCCCGCCTCTTCTTCACCTGCAGCAGCATATGCATGGTGATAGTGGTCTGGTCTTGGCCTCCCCGCCCGCTCCTGCACCTGCCGACGGCGACAAGGAATCCAATATGCTGTTGACACCAGGTGCCGCCGGCGACCCTGTTGCAGATCATCACTCTCAACTGCTCGCGATGATGAAGCAGCAAGCTGGTGCCATCGACTGGAGCTTCCTCGACGCCTTGCTGCTCCACGATTCTACCTAGCTAGCTTGCTGCCCTATAGCTAGATCTCACTACCCTAATTATTAATCAAATTACTGATTACTCAAAAACAATAAGTAATTATTACTACACCTCATCCATGCAAGCTGATGAGGTGTATAATATAATTTATATGCGACATCTTGTTGTATATGTACCGTCTTGATTTTGCCTGCTAAATCTGGCGACGAAACATAATACTACTAGTCGTTCATATTTTTATTATTTGGGTCGTTCGTTCTCTTCAGTTCGGTTCTGAATTATTGCTCTTCATCTTCAGATTTACGCATGTGTATCTATGTCTTCGATTCCCATCTTAATAAATAATTTCTCTAACAATCACTTCACGTGACTCTGTTTATTCATAAAGCTGAAAAGAAAAAAAAAAGAAAGTTGTGACTAATATATGTTGACATATACATTTTGCTGCAAATTACTATAGCATATATGCTGGTGGTCAGTTAACGTCAGCACTAGCTGCTAGTGCATTACATTGACGCGGGATTGATATGATGATGAAGTAGTATATATATTTGTTGGTGAAAAACTAGAGATTGATAGCGACCAGCATCACGTAACGCACGCACCACCGGCTTTCTAGCTTGTTAATCAGCTGATTTGATCGATCTAGCCAGGGTTCCCCTTACCGCAAGCCGTCAAAACCGTGGTACCGCGCTCCCGCGGATCTCGCACGGTAACCGCAAAAACCGTAATGAATTTGAATCCAAAAAATTTGAATTTAAACTCGTACGGTTTTCGTGGCTTACCGTGCGGTAAGCCGCGAAAACCGCGGTAACTACTTGCTGGAACAACACATGAGAACAGCGGTTACCGCGGCTTACCGAGCGGTATTTTTAGCCAAAACCGCGGTTGCCGCGAGGAGACCGCGGATGTGATGTCAAATGCAAAAAATACTTTAAAAATCTAAAAAATACATGAAAAATAGGAAAATATTTTGTGACTATATTTATAACAATAGGACATGTTATAGGGAAAACAAGAAAATTTCACATGACATTTTCTAAATTCTTGATATTACAATATACAAACATACACCGGCATATCACCCTTCACCAAATAATTCACTCCAATAACAAGTAACGACAACTTCATTTTGATTACTGCGTCACAACTATACCTACTACTCATTATTACAATAAAACTATTATGTATGTACTAAGATGCACGTATAATTTTACTCTATATATATTTTTCATATATCCATCGTTATATATTTGTATTTTAACATTATGTACCCAAGTGTGTAGTATAAATTAATAATGACTCAACACAATATATTCTTGACCATCTCCCTATAAAATATTACTTGCAATAGGCTATTTTTTAATTTTATTTCCCAAAATACTCGTTTATAATTTTTAATTACACCGGGAATACATTTTTTTCATTAATTTCTTTGACGATTGCTTCCCCATTCCTTAGCGGCTTAGCTAGTAGCAGTAGTAATCAACTCTTTATTATCATCCATCGGTTCAGGCCAGCCTCCTTAATTGATACTAGTGCACAGTATCATATCCATGCATATACACGTATCGATCATCATCCAAGAAAATTAACTTCAGAACGTCAGTCTCGAACATCACTTAATATAATATGCATGCCACGTTTATATAATCAATAGAGCATGCAAGCGACTTGTTTAACATCGATCTCCTAGAGACATCGCCAATTAATTAAATAAACAGTGGACACAATCAATTTGATTTGTTTCATAAAACATTTCAAGATATATAGACGAGAGAGGCGCAGCCAATTAGCAGAATTTATCCAGCAAAAAAACAGCTAACAATTGAGCAGAAGAAGGGGGTGCATGCGTCTCCAAATACACGTACCTGACAGGGAGGGAGGGAGAAGATACATAGCGGTGGCATGGGCATGGGTGGATAGCGACCCTGCAAAAACTGCACGAATAGATTGTCAATGGATCGTTAAGTTAGTGCATATATACTCATGATCGATACTACGCATATACGTACTGATCGACCATGCATGAATAACGACGACGACGAATGCACGGTTCAGGAGTTTCGGTACGGCGGCGGGCGGGCGGGCGGCCGGTGATCGATCCTTGCGCGGTGCATGCAGTGGAGGCCGGCGCCCTTGCCGGGAGGCAATGTATACGTCTTTAATTATGTTCCATCCATGCATAAGTCCATGTCTGACTTTGCCAAACGTGCAAATGCAGACGCAATCATCATCTCTTTCTTTTTTATTGCATTTATAGTTGTTCTCTTTTAATTTAGTTATTTTTGTCACATATCTCTGGGGAAATAAATGTCTTCGTCTCTGTGTATGTGCATCTGCATATATAGATCCGTGTCTGTTTGTTTTTTGTTTTCTAAATGGTTGATGAATAACGGAAAGTACAGACGAAAGAATTAAATAAATAAATTTAAAAAAATATTATAGGAATATTATACTTATATAGTTTTTTAAAAAACGATATTGTTCGGAAAGGATCGAGAAGTGTGTGTATATATCCATTCGTTGAAAAGGAACATGGTCGTCCACATGATTTTTCATGAAGCTATACTTTCACTTTTGTTCATGCTTATAAGATAAAATTTAAATTCTCAATCACAGTTTGTTTTGTTCATTTGGTATATACAAACGTTACAAAATTTCATTTATTATAAGAAGTAAAATTGTATTAGATGCAAAACATGGTTGTATAAAGTAGATTTTATTAAATTTAGCTTTATACAGTTTAAAAGTTATGTTAATATCAGATAATGTAAATTAGTGTGAATTGATCTTTTGGTAACTTTGAAATTAAATATATAAATTTGTTGTTACAATGTTTTTGAAGTTAATGTATAAACTTGGTCTTCCAAGCTCTAGAATTACCGATCAAACTTAAAAACTTGTAATTGTAATGTGTGCCAACCTATAATTAATTATGCACAGATAGAATAATCAATATTAACCGGTGGGTTACTGTAATTTTATTAGAGTTTACTTAAATACTAATTAGATTAACAAATGCTTGATAGACAAATAACTTTAAATGTTTGGTTTATATGATTGTACTTAAAATATTTTATGTTATATTTTTTATATTATTAAATTAAGCCATGACGTTAGCACTTGTGTAGACAATAATAATGATTTAGTTGTTTAAACAATCATCATGTTTTGAATGGAAGAGGTACACCATATTGGGCTCACTCTGGAAAAAAGACAGAGGCCGGCGAGGCGAGACTACAAATGGGCCGAAAGCAGGAGGCCCATCCGTAACCCTTGCTCTCATCGTCTCCCAGAAGAGAAGAGAAGGAAGGAATTCCTCCTCCTCACTTCTTCTGGAGCCCTCCCCTCCCCTCCCCTAACAACAACAAAAAGCTGCGCCGTCTCCCTCTCTTCTCTCGATTCGCCGCCGCCATTGGAGCCGCCGCCCCACACAGCCAGGGTATCCTCCGCCTACTCTAACCCTAACCCTAACCGATCCCCTCCGCCGCCCACCACCCCCTCTCCCTATTGTTCTCTAATGCCGGCGCCGGAGGAGGACGAGGAGGCGCTGCTCACCCGCGTGCAGGCCATCATCACGCGGCTCCTCGACCTCGAGGACAACCCCAATCCCCGCCTCCTCCACACCCTCGCCACCATCTGCGAGACCCACGAAGCCAGGTCGGCCACCCCTCCTCTCTTTCTCTGATAACCTACCTAGGTCACCCTCGCTCGCTGCAACCGCTTCAAGTTCGCCCACTGCGCGGCAAAATTCTTCCCCTTTGCCTTGTGCCACTCACCATAAGACCCTTTTCATTTATCTATCTACTCTATTTATTACTACGATTGTATTGGGCATGTTACTGCATTGCATATTTTTCATACACAACCCATACTGCTTTCACCTACTTCTCGCCAACCCAACTCACTCAGTGCTCTGCTCCGTACTAAACTCGCTCCCTACCTTGTAATTGTATCCGCCCTGTATTCTTATGTTCACATAAGGAGGAAAAAATATGCCGCATTTCTGTTTAGGGCTGGTTGAAAAAAAAAGAGTTGATTCTCCATCGTTATCTCACATGAGTCACTGCCTAATACGTCTGCCACTATGAAGGATATTCCTTCTTCAATGGGAAATGGTTCACCGTATTTCTTGAATCGCAATGCTTCTAATATTGCTTTCCGTAACCGTGTTACTTTCCTGCAGATATGTGCAAGAATGTGCAAATAATCCATCGTACAATAACACAAACACAAGGAACTCCCATACAATTGGCAAGTTGGCAAACTTGCTCCGGGTGAGCACTCTAGAGTATTATAATTCTTGTTTTATCCTCTTGTTGCTTAAACTAAACATTATTCTCTTTAATCCCATTGCCAGGAGAATGACGACTTTTACGAGTTAGTGTTTTGTAAGTTCTTATCGGACAATTCATACTCTGCTGCAGTGCGTTCTGCTGCTGCTAGGCTGCTCCTAAGCTGCTATTCTGCCTGGACGGTTAGCTCGCCCTCTCCTTTATGCTGTGAACACACTATCTGCTCTCTACATTTCTTCTCATCTCCAAACTGAATAATACCAACCTCTCAAATTTTGGTCTCTGCAGCCCCAGTATCCTCATGCATTTGAAGATGCTATTATCGAAAATATAAAAAAGTGGGTGACAGAAGATGGTGGACCGTCAAATGAGTGTGAATTGAAGCATCTAGGAAGGAATAACAAACCAACAGATGCTGACATGCTGCGGACATATGCCATTGGGTTGCTTGCTATGGCACTGTGTGGGTAATGGCATGTTTTTCTTGTTTCCATTTGATATTGTACACCATTGTTTTTGGTTTCAACTACCTTTCTGGGATTTACCTAACCGTCAATCTTTTTTCGTGTGTCCTTCCCAGCGGTGGGCAGTTGGTAGAAGATGTCTTAACCATGGGGGTATCAGCTAAGCTCATGCACTTTTTGCGTATACGAGTGCATGGGGATGTTGCGTCAGCCCAGAAAGATTCTAATCTTCCACTAGATACCAAGCATCCTCGGAGCAGAGATGAGAACAGGAGCAAATCACGTCTGGTTCAAGACAGTTCTCGGTTGGATGGAATGAGGTCTGGAGATGGAGTTTCAGCTGACCCAACTTCAGAAAAGGACTGTGACCGTGTTATGGGAATGTGGCATGCACATGGAGAACGGTGGATAGATGATGCTGTGTCTCTGCAGCATGAGCGTGCTGATTCATCGTCGGATCTTTTTGATGTGACTGAGGCTGGTACAACCAATGATAGAGCTTATAGTGCAAGCATTTATGATACAAAGCCAAGGGTTGGGGAACGGCTTTCCGCTTTGAGGCCTGGAAGAGATGAAGAGTTGAACGAAAATGTGAGAGATGATCTGTTGAAGAGGAAGTTGACTCGAACAGGATCACGACTTAGGGGGAAGGGCAGAGCAGGTGAAAGCTTGCCTGAAAGTGAAAGAACACCTTTGTCACCAACCTCAGGATTGAAAATAGGAACTCGGACCAGCAGAGAGAAGAATGTGGCGAGGATTGAAGATGCAAAGAAGGACATTGATGTGAACAACAGCTCAACAAGCCTTGAGCCATTTACTGCAATTTCCAAAGAAGAGTATGAGGATCGGTTCAAGGATTGTATTATTGGCTTAAAGGATATATCTGACATTGTTTTAAAGGCTGTGAGAGCTGCTGAAGCTGAAGCCAGATCTGCAAATGCACCTGATGAAGCTGTAAAAGCAGCAGGCGATGCGGCTGCTGAGCTTGTGAAATCTGCTGCATCGGAGGTATGAAAAAGACAGCTTTGCATTCTCTTACACTGGCAGATTTTCTGTATCATACCATATGAAGTAACAGTGTCTTGTTGTCTACACTACTGAAGGTTTGGAAAAGTGGAAATAATGGTGATGCGGTTGTATTAGCTGCTGAGAAAGCTGCGGCTACTGTAGTGGAGGCTGCTATGTCAACTAGTGTCTCACGGTAAATGCTCTCTTTCTTGCATGTGCACTCGTGCACACACACACACACACCAGCGCTCTCGATCTCTTTTTCCTGAGAGTTTGATTTGTTGTCACAGAAGCTCTAACCAAGTTAGTGAAGAGCATGTGGTGGAAGAACCTGTGCAAATTAGCGAGGACCATGAGTTGGAAGATTTTGTTATCACTGACCATGGGCAGCTTCTCCAACTTAGAGAAAAATATAGCATTCAGTGCCTACAGGTTTTGGGAGAGTATGTTGAAGCATTGGGTCCTGTTCTCCATGAAAAGGGTGTTGATGTTTGCCTTGCATTATTACAACGGAGCATTAAAGACCAAGGGGGAAATGGCCACTTTACACTTCTTTCTGATGTCCTTCGATTAATTTGTGCCCTGGCTGCCCACCGGAAATTCGCTGCACTCTTTGTTGACCGTGGTGGTATTCAGAAGATTCTCTCTGTTCCTAGGATTGCTCAGACATATACTGCTCTTTCTGCCTGCTTATTTACTTTTGGTTCCCTCCAGGTAAACGCTCAAAAGCTGCCTTTCTATGCAGTACTACAGTTGATATGTTGTCATTCCCCTTTAAATTGCTAAATATGATTTATGCTTGCAGTCAACCATGGAACGTATTTGTGCACTTTCATCTGACACACTCAATAGTGTGGTTGAACTGGCACTTCAACTTCTTGAGTGTCCACAAGATTCAGCAAGGAAAAATGCAGCCATATTCTTTGCTGCTGCCTTTGTGTTCAAAGCTATTCTGGATTCATTTGATGCACGGGATGGTATGCAAAAAGTTCTGGGTATTTTACATGGTGCTGCTTCAGTAAGGTCTGGTGGTAACTCTGGAGCACTAGGATCCTCTAATGTAAACCAAGGGAATGATCGGTCACCTGCTGAAGTTCTGACTGCATCAGAAAAGCAGGTTGCGTACCATTCATGTGTTGCACTAAGGCAGTACTTTAGGGCTCATCTGCTTCAGCTTGTTGATTCTATTCGACCAAGCAAAAGTATCCGCAGTATTGCTCGGAGCACTTCTAGTGCAAGAGCTGGTTACAAACCATTTGACATTGGTAATGAGGCTATGGATGCTGTTTTTCGTCAGATCCAGCGTGACAGAAAGTTAGGTCCTGCTCTTGTGAGAACTCGTTGGCCTGTACTGGATAAATTTTTGGCGTCGAATGGTCATATAACAATGCTAGAGCTGTGCCAGGTAAAGCTCGTACATTTTCTTTTGGCAAATAAAGTTTGTTGTTTACCTAATTTGACCTTTAACAACATGTTTCAGGCTCCACCTACTGATCGCTATCTACATGACTTAACACAATATGCATTTGGAGTTCTTCACATTACAACACTTGTGCCATACTGCCGCAAACTGATAGTACATGCTACATTAAGTAACAATCGTGTTGGCATGTCTGTCCTATTAGATGCAGCAAACAGTTTTGGCTACGTTGATCCTGAGGTGAGATTTCCATTATCATCAAATTATATATTGTTAACCTTAAAACATTACAAATCCAAAATGTGGCTGCTGAAATCATCTGTAATTATCATTTGTGGATCAGGTGATATGTCCAGCACTGAACGTTCTTGTCAATCTTGTGTGTCCCCCTCCTTCTATCAGTAACAAACCATCATTAGCCGGTAACCAGCAACCTGCAGCTGCCCAAGCAATTGGTGGGGCATTTCCAGAAAACAGAGACAAGAATGCTGAAAAATATACTGCAGATAGAAATGTAACTGCAAATCAGGGTGAACCTCGGGAACGTTGTGGTGATGGTAGCACATCACAACAGGGGAATACGACACAGATTAACACACCTGTTGTGCCATCTGGGGTGGTTGGTGATCGGAGAATATCTTTAGGAGTAGGAGCTGGGGGTCCTGGTCTTGCTGCTCAATTGGAACAAGGGTATCGTCAAGCTCGAGAAGTGGTCAGAGCTAATAATGGTATAAAGATTCTTTTACAGCTTCTCAGTTCTCGAATGGTTACACCTCCCGTGGCTATTGATCCTATTCGAGCACTTGCCTGTCGCGTCCTACTTGGCTTGGCTAGAGACGATGCAATTGCACATATACTGACTAAGCTCCAGGTACTGTCTCTGCAAAGCAACAAATACTTGTCCATCTACCTTTTATTTTCCTACACCTCTAGCTGTCTCTTGTAGTGCAAAGCAATTTTTTTAACGACTGCTTGAGACTACATTTGCACTGCATAATCACTAGTAAGCTCTAACCAGACTTGTTGCATTAATACTGATGGTGGCATACTCCCACCCACTCTGATATCCCTGCTGAATCCATTCTTTACATACTGCTGAAAACAAATCAGATAAATCTTGAATAAAATGATATAAGAGAGAACTATCTTCTTATATTGTTTCAGGTAGGAAAGAAACTATCAGAACTGATTCGTGATACCAGTGGCCAGTCAATTGGTGGTGATAATGGTAGATGGCAAAATGAACTGACCCAAGTGGCAATTGAACTAATTGCGGTAAGGGACCTGTATTATCTATTGTGATGCAAATATAAATTGCTCAAGAGTTTACATTCATAGTGTTTCTTTTTCTTGATTTAGCTGTTCATCGTAAATACAAGTAGGATGCACTGTGTAGCTATTTGGCATTATTTCCTCAATTACCATGAATGTGGAGTGTATAATAGGCAGTTGATGCAACATTTCCATTTGTGTTTCCTTACTGTTCTCCTTTTATTCCCACTTGTAACATAATATATGATCTGTTACCCTAATTATGTGTACCTAATATCTTGTGTCCTGTGCAAATTATGATTGCTGCTTTACTTTTGTAGGTACTGACAAATTCTGGAAAAGAAACAACCTTAGCAGCGACTGATGCTGCTGCTCCAGCACTGAGGCGCATTGAACGAGCTGGAATAGCTGCTGCGACTCCTATCTCATACCATTCCAGGTTTGACTGCTGTATGGTTTGTCTATTGCATTACTTTGCCAACTTTATGTCTGGGCATTTACCTTTGTTTTTGGTGGTGCGTAGGGAACTAATGCAACTTATACATGAACATCTCATTGGATCTGGTCTTACTGCTACTGCTGCCATGCTGCAAAAGGAGGCTGACCTTGCACCTTTGCCATCAACAGCTGCAGTGATTCCTGTCCACCAGGTTGCTGCCCAGGAGGCATCATCTGCTCAGAAGCAGTGGCCTTCTGGTCGCGTTCAGGGATTTGTGCCAGGCACAACAAAGATGACAATAGACCAAACTGGCCAGAAATGTGATTCTCTCTTGCCTTCTTCAAAGAAGAAGTCACTGTCCTTCTCGTCCAGTTTCTCGAAGAGAGCTCAACCTTTGCATCTATTTTCTGGTAATAGAGCAAGCAATGGCTTGAAAAGTCCTGTGCCTACTGGGAATGTTGACGATATGATTTGCGCTGCTTCTACTGTCAATACTGGAGATGCAGAGACATCTCATAAAACCCCATTATCGTTGCCACAAAAGAGGAAGCTAGTGGATATGAAGGATCTTAGTTCAGCGACAGCAGCAAAGCGCCATGCAATGGTGGATCAAGCATGCCAATCTCCAGTATTTCAAACGCCTGCTCCTACTCGCAGAGGCCTATCAGTGGCAGTGGATTCCCCTACTGCTACATTTCATTCTGGACGGCCAAATTTCAACAACATTTACATGGAGAACCTGGATGATTCTCAAGGCACACCTGGAGCAACAATTACCACACCACATCATGGTGCAAATGATCATCAGTCAGTAAATTTGGAGCGTATGACACTCGATTCACTGGTTGTACAATACTTAAAGCACCAACACCGCCAGTGTCCTGCTCCAATAACAACTTTGCCACCACTCTCTTTGTTGCATACTCATGTTTGCCCTGAGCCCAGTCGCAGCCTTAGTGCACCAGCAAACATGGCTGCTCGCATGGGAAGCCGTGAGATAAGGAGGCAATTTAGTGGGATCCAAATACCTCGTAGGGATCGCCAATTTATCTACAGCAGGTTCAAGCTATGCCGTGTTTGCCGTGATGAATCCTCACTTTTAACTTGCATGACATTTCTTGGTGATGCATCACGAGTTGCAGCTGGGAACCACACTGGGGAATTAAGAATATTTGACTGCAACACTGCAAATATCCTAGAGACCCAGGCATGTCACCAACAACTTGTTACAATAGTAGAGTCAGCATCTTCTGGAGGAAATGAGCTGATTCTTACGTCCAGCGTGAATGAGGCTAAAATCTGGGATGCCTTCTCATTATCTGTGGGGCCTTTACACACTTTTGAGGGCTGCAAAGCTGCTCGGTTTAGCCATTCTGGAACTTCATTTGCTGCCCTTTCTAGTGATACAACTCGCCGGGAGGTTCTACTGTATGATGTTCAGACATATAATCTTGATCTGCGGCTTCCAGATAACTCCGGCTATTCAGGTGGCCGGGGTTATGTACAACCCATTATACATTTCAGTCCATCGGACACAATGTTGTTGTGGAATGGAGTCCTGTGGGATAGACGAAGTCCAAACCCTGTCCATCAGTTTGACCAGTTCACTGACTATGGCGGTGGTGGCTTCCATCCAGCTGGAAATGAGGTTCATTTTCTTTTCCTGAACCTTTCTGATATTTTGTTAGTTTATGGTTCTGTTCACTTCAGAGCATGGGCATCAAGAGATTTACTCCCTCTGTTGCAAGATCTTATAATGTCTCAACTTATCACCCCCATCGTTCTGCTTCTGCTTCGAAGCCAAAATTTGAATTTTCAATCTTAAATTTGGAGTAAATTTTGGGGTTTTTTCATCTTAGTTTATTTTCTAGCCTTGGCTTTTAGATTGCTAAAACACATATATAAACGTTTTGCTCACAGATTATTTTCATTTGTATCTGAAAAAAGCCAAACAATCACCCCCTATAATTCATAATGGACAGAACGTATATTTATTTATTTCTGTTGTTACTCGCCGATGCACTGTTTCTGTTATGGGATCCTGTACTTAACACAGTTGGGCGTTGGCTCAGGGCCAACTATCGTTATTAGACCATTGGATAATGGTTTGCTTGCTCTTGTTCAATTTCCTTAAACAATTGTGAACCAGCCACTATTTTCATATTTCAACAGCTTATGCAGTGGCTGCTGAACTGCCGGTCCCATTTTTGTTCAGCCACCTAATTTTTTGGGTTTCGACTCCCACATAAATGAGTAAATGATCTCCATAATTAATCTTCAATACCGTTTGAGTAGAATAGGAGTGCATGGAAGTTCCATAAATGAATTTGCTTTCCTGATGTTGCCACTATACTGTAAATTATAATTATCAATAGTTTTGAGAGTAGTTTATTTCTATTGTTCTTGTCTTTTCATTTCTATCTTCCATACTTTGCAGGTAATAATAAACTCAGAAGTGTGGGATCTAAGGAAATTGAAGCTTCTGAGGAGTGTTCCTTCCCTGGACCAGACAGTAATAAAATTTAATGGCAGAGGGGATGTTATCTACGCCATTCTCAGGCGTAATCTTGACGATGTAACATCATCCATTCACACTCGTAGGGTCAGACATCCTCTGTTCCCTGCATTCCGCACGATTGATGCCGTGACTTACTCAGATATTGCAACAGTCCAAATTGACCGTGGTGTCCTTGATCTTGCAACTGAACCCAATGATTCTCTTCTTGGGGTTGTTGCTATGGATGATCCTGATGAGATGTTCTCTTCTGCTCGCCTATTTGAAGTTGGCAGGAAGCGTCCAACTGATGATGATTCAGATCCGGAGGATGCAGGTGACACGGATGATGAAGATGACGATGACAATGATGACTCAGAAGATGGTATTATTCCTTTGACTGATATAACAGGCGACAGTGATTCTGATATAAGTAACAGCAGTGATGATGGTGGTGACGATGAAGATATTGACAGTGGGGATGAAAATGATGACGATGACGATGATGCTGAGTTCATTGAAGGGGGAGGAGGACTGCTGGAGATTATGGGTGAAGAGGATGGTGATGAGAGTGATATTATGGGCTCATTTAGCAGCGGCGACGAAGAAGGATGGATCATGTAAGCATAGAGGTCACAATATTCCCTGAAGGGCGGCCGTGTGTTTGTGTGGTGAGGGATTAAGCTCGAATGCAAGAGCTTATGGAACCATGGGGATTCTCTGGGTTGGCAGCCACAACTTTTGAATTCGCATGCACAAATTATGATTGTAAGTAGTGCATTTCTGGGGTAGATGGGGGGTGGTTAGATTCAAACATAAATTTGAGGCATTAGATGATGTAAGTAAAAACTGGTGAGATTTTTGCGTTTCGTCTAAGAAAGGCCCGTCATCAATTAAAAGTTTTGCAAATTTACAACCTACCTGTGGTCTTGTGCTGTAGTTGATGAAGTTGCCAAGTGCTATACTCGGGCACTGGGGAGTATAAATTGGAGCTCACTTTGCATGTAATTTACAAACGTCAAGTGGGACGCTCGGACGTGTTTGAAGCATTTTTATATTATTTTCTGTAACGAAAGCTAGCCTCGTCATTGATCGCCTGTGTTTCAAGATAAAACATTTTTTGGTCGTATGAATGAATATTTTGATATGAAGCTGCTTTCATGTGCTCATCGTCTGCTGGCCCTCATGCTACAGAGCAAGTGGCAAGGCAGCTTGACGCAGATGGTCCAGAAATTACCCAAAAACCAAAAAGTAAACAATAGCTGGACTCAGGATGCCTAAGCTTTAGTCCTGAATAAAGTATTAACCATAACATGAATAATCGCTTTGCAGTTTGTTAATTGAGAAAATCTAAAAAATACCATTGACAAATTTTTAAGTCTAAAAAATACCATTGACTAATACGAGTTCTAAAAAATACTATCGTATAAATGAATTTGTCTAAGAAATACTATTGCCGTTAGGTTTCCGTCTATTTTTCTGTACTGTTCATACTATACCACTTAATGAAAAAAAGTTAACGGAACTCTAACGACGATGATATTTCTTCGATAAATTTGTTTGTATGATGGTATTTTTAGAATTAAGTGTGTGTTAATAATATTTGTTAGATTCTCTTGTTAATTTGTGTACTGTCGAATGGCAGATGCCTTGTTGATCGAGACAGCCACACTTTTGAAAGTGTTGGGTTGCACGAGTGGAGTGGTGAAATAAATGTGTGGAATGCCTTTTATTTGTGTTACTACTTTTTTTATTATGTGGAAAGAAAGAAGAATGCTTTCACGTGCGTGGAACTGGAATCTGGGTGGAAATGAACTGCAAGAGAGGAGAGATTCTGGGATGCGATTCCTACGTCAGGTTCTCTTTTCCTGCATTACAGTGAACAATCCATCCAATGATTGTGCCCCAAAATACGGCAGATGGGTTTTGGTTCAGATTCCCCCTGCAATTACATCATGCATTGATCTCTCTCGTGTCATCACAAGCAGAGAGATGATAGTAGTAGAAGATTACATCGATGAATGCTCCCTCCTACTCTTAATCGTGAAGAGGTAGGTGATCACAAGCAGAGAGTGTCTTGTCTATCTATCCATCAATCTATCTATGGAGTATGAGAAAATGCAGTGACAATCAGTGCGCGCAGCTGAAACGATCTTGGTTGGTTGGTCAGAATAAGAGTGACTCAGATTCGGAGGCTGGCCATGTCCAGCTCCCCGCTCGCGTGGACCTCGCGTACCGTCCTCTCGTACTCGTCCTCTTCTTCTTCCTCCTCCTCCTCTGCTTCTTCCTCCTCCTCGTCGTCGGTGCCCCACCCGTAGCCGGAGACCGGCCTGTCGGGCTTGGGCACCGTCTGCGCCTCCTGCACGATCCTCATGATGTCCTCCACGCTCTGCGGCGAGAAGGCAGCAGCGGGCGCGCTGGCGCCGGCCCCGGCCCTCGTGCTGGTGCTGGCGCTGCCACTGGTTTGGTCGGCGCGGCGGTTGTAGTAGGCGGCCTGCGCCTCCTCCTTGAGCTCGCGCGGCAGGTTCTTGAGGAACCAGGGGTGGCTCTTGATCTCGCTCATGGTGATGCGCTGCATATATGCACATCCAGTTGGTTGCTGTAAATAAGCTTAATTCCTTCCTTCCTTTGAATTAACAAGAGAATAGTGGAATTAATACCTTGTATGGATTGGCGACGAAGATGCGGGAGAGGAGATGGCGGCAGGGCTGGGAGACGTGCACGTACTCGGGGATCTTGTACTGGACAGACATGATGCGCTGCAGCAGCAAGCATCCATGATCGATGCATTTAGCAAATTAATCAGCAAACAACATGAATAAGATACATACGGAGATGGTCTTCCTGAAGTTCTTGGGGTCCCTGGGGTCCTCGAAGGGGTAGGCTCCGACGAGCATGACGTAGAGGGTGACGCCGCAGGACCAGACGTCGGCGTGCTTGCCGTCGTACTCGCGGCGGGAGAGCACCTCGGGGGCGATGTAGGCGGGGGTGCCGACGGTGGACTTAGGGCGGGAGTGGAGCACGGAGGACTTGGAGTAGCCGAAGTCGCAGATCTTGAGGCGCGGCGCCGGGCTGCCGTCGAGCAGCGTGTTCTCCAGCTTGAGGTCGCGGTGGCAGATCTGCATGGCGTGGCAGTAGCTGACGCCGCACACCAGCTGCTGGAAGAAGTACCTCGCCTCGTCCTCGTGGAACCTCCCGGCCTCGCAGATGCGCTCGAATAGCTCGCCGCCGGCCGCGTACTCCATCACGATCGCCAGGTGCGTCGGCGTCACCACCACCTCCCTGAACCGGATTATGTTCGGGTGCCGCAGCGACCGGTGGTTCACGATCTCCCGGAACACGTTCTCGTCGATCTGTCCCTCTCGATCGATCGATTAATTTCCCCGACCGGTGGTTCTTCTTCTTCTTGTTGTTACTACTAGACTAACTAGCAACAAGAAGAAGCTACAAGAATCTGATTGATCGATGGATAGGGAGGTTGATTACGTACCCTGTTCCCTCTCTCGATGAACTTCATGGCGACCAGCTCGCGCGTCTCCTTGTTCCTCATCAGCTTCGCCACACCGAAGTTGCCCGCCCCGATCTCCCGAACCGGCTCGTACTTGTCCATCTTCTTCTCGTGCTTCTGCAGGAGGAAGAGGAGGAGCTGGAAGCAGGGCTGAGCAAGAGGATGACCCAAGCTAGAGAGGAGGCGGATAGAGGAAGAAGAAGAGCGAGAGGACAGGACAGGATAGGACAACACTAGCTTCCTGCAGCTATCTATTCCACCGTGACTCGGTCGGATTGCATTGCGTAATTAGTGAGCATATTTACCTAATCACCATTATTTGACCACTGCTGTTTAAGCTATGGTAGAAAGAAAGCGACCAATGCTAGCTGTACCTTTCACTCTCTTAACGGAGTACGAGCAAGTCCTTCCTTCCTTCCTTGGATGATCGACTAGAGCGATATATATATTCCGATTAATTAATGCCGCTGATCGATGTCCTAGCTAGCGAACTGTTGCATATGCCAACGGGCAACCACCACACCACATGTCCAGTCCAACACATGGATGTGGATGGCTGGCTGCAACCTTACCTGCTGTCCGCTCCACCCCTTCCCCTTCCTCACAATACACCCAGCCAGCCACATGTACACACGCACACACGAAAAAACAAATTAATATCCAGATCCAATTGATTACTAGTCACAATATATTAACTTGCTTAATTTTTACTAACACCCCTGTGTGTATATATATGTATCATGTATGTATACATATCCATTTCCCAGTATACGTACGTACATATCATGCCGTGCTGTAGTGACGAGGACAACACCCATAACCTAATTAACCCTGTCACACAGACGCATATAGTTAAATATACACATTACTAAGCTGCAAGCCCACCAACTACTATTAAAAATGTCATCCTAGCTAATTATCCAACCCCATGATCGATTATTATCTGAAGCTACCCTACCACATGCTGCTGATCGTGATCGGAACAGCTAGCTCAAGATAAAGGGTACGTACGTGGGGTCACTCAAAATATTCAGACCGACAATTCTTCCTAGGCTTAGCTATCAGGCACAGTACTGTATTTACCCAGCCAATCTGTCAGATGAGCCATGCATGGGCATGGCCGGTCGATTCAGTTCGTGTTCATGGGATGCTTCGATCTACTTGTACTTGCCATCGATCGGTACCTCAACCAGAGACCATCACATTCTAGCTCACAATTAATGCTTGTCGACTGTTAAATTGTTGCTACTAGCTAGCAGTAAGCTTGCAGCTAATCTGGCTTATCACCACGAAAAAAAAAAGGAAGGCAGATTAAAGTTTTGGATTGGTTATTTGGACTTTTGGGTTGGAGATGATGATGCATGTGCTGCGCTATGGTACGCACGACTGGCAGCATATATATATATATATATATATGGATGAATGGATCCTGCTGCTGCTGCTTTTCTTTGGTTTGCTTTACACAAGCTAGCTAGCTCTACTAGTGCTCGTCTGCCTCGCTGTCCACTTACTATGGCCTCCTGTCTAATCAGATCTTAGCTCATCATGCATGCACCCATCGATCGCTCGTGGTTAGGATCGAGTTAGGCCACCGCCCCTTTTGCCTACCTAGACTAGAGAAAAATCAATTTCCTACTTAGCTTGACATGGATATCTATTTTAACCTTGGAGCTTGTCCTTAATTTCGCTTTCCATTCCATGGCCCAACCTTAATTGGTGTCTTATAATTCGATCAGAGACGAGAAAGAGAGAGATGTGGTCAAGTCAATGGGGGAAAAAAAAATGAATGGATGCAGGCAGCTGGTAAAGAACTAGGAAAGTTTCAGTTTGGTGGCAATTAAGATTCAGTTGACATTTAACACAAAAATGAAAGCTGCACTTGCACTGCATGCAGCAGCTATAACTGAACAACTGAATTCGATCGATCGGCAGTACGTACGGTTGATTGAGCTAGTACATACAGATATCCATATATATGCGCATTAGCAAGCACTCTTGAGTTAATTGGCGTATCTATCTATCTATCTCTGGTCGGATTCGATCTGCGAAGCGAATCGTATTGAGACTTGAGAGAGATGCAGTCCATGTCTGAAACAGTGCAAAAGCATGGCCTACCAGCACACCCATAGATTCCGATCCACGCATCCAGTTTAAGCTGACAGCGATGCATCATGGCCTGCAATCTAATACTTGTATAATCGTTTACTTCAACAGTGCACCCCATATTCAGTACTGTACTACATTACAGCAAAGAGCAATGGCAATTAATCAGTGAGAACAAAGAGCTACTAGCCAGTTTAGCTAGGCAAGAACATGCGTCAATTCTGAAAGTAGCCATATTATATATTTTTTGCTTGCTTAATTGTACGTATTGCTCTAGAATTTCTGTATTGATACCAGTATATATTGGAGTAGCTCCTTCTTAAAATATAAACATTTATAAGTTGTTTACAAATAGATTAATAAAATGTTCAAGTGTTTCCCAAAATCAACTCTAAATTTAAGGTTAAAAATTTAAATATTGGCTTATAAGTATAAGCAAAAGTGAAAAGACGAGGAAGGCTTGAACATGTGTGTTTTTTTTTGTAACAATTTAGTTTGGAGTAAAACTAGTGCACTTTGGCTCTGTTTGGTAGAATTTCAAAATCCAACTTGTAGCTCCAAAGTCATACTCCAGTGCGAGCTAGTACTATGGGAAGTAATATTATGCGATTAGACATGGGGTAATCGATCCCCTAACTTTGATTCTCTGAACTAATACTCCGTACGTAGCTCTGCCTCTGTTTGATCAGACATGAGGCTTCCAAGATGGTGGCCTCCCTTTCCCTCCAACCTCGTGACGTCCATCCAAATTTAGGTGGTCTAGCCTACCCGAGGCAATTCACGGCCCACGCTCCATTCCTTCGCCTATGCTACGCACATTGATGGAGAAGTTCACTTTACATCCCTCCCTCATTGTAGGTTGATTTTCTTTTATAGCATCCCTCAACCGCAGAACTGGTTATCAAGTGTCCCTCGATTTATTGAAAGCCGTGCAAAAATCAAATCCCTCCACAGTTTTGATAGCGGGTTCATTATACGTGACCTGGTACCCGGCTTCGGCTTGTAGTTGAGGGACCATACATGTAGACGTTTTCCGCAGATGAGCAAAGAGACACGAGAGAGCCCAATTTAGAAGTGGCGTGAGGCCTGGCCCAACAAAAGTAATACTCCTACCGTCCTACTAGAGATGGATGAATCCCAATCCCTTCTCCCTACCTCCTCTCGCTCCTGAATTCCCCATCCCACTCGTTCTCGTCTCGTCGCAGACCTAGACCTAGCCGCCGCACCTCGCTCGCCGACGGCGAACCTCCCTCGCCACGCGCCGCCGCACCGCGCTCCAGCCTCCGCGAATCACGCTCCTCCTCCTCCTCCTCGTCGTTGCCAAGCTTTGTGGGTGGGTGGGGGGTTGAGCCGAACCCCCATGCCCGACGTTAGGTCTGTCCCTGGGTCGTGAGGATATGGACCGCCACATCGATGATATAGCTGAAGAAGAAGAGACTGTCGTCGGAGTTGCGGAACACCCTGCTCCGGCTGGTTTTGATGACCCCAAGGAAGATGCTGCTGGAATGCTCCTCGATGAAACTAGGGCTGCACAGGATCATCCAACGGATGACCGTGCTTCTCTCATTGGAGGTGATACCACGGTAACAGCTGCCCTTGGCGATGAGCAACATGGTCAGGATACTGCTGGTGCTGCCTGCCGTGATGGTAATAAACCCGACCTGGATGCTGCTGTTGGGGTGCATTTCGATGACATTGCTGCATCCGGGGTTGATTCCATACAGGTGGGTGCTTCCCTAATTGACGACGCTATCAATATGCTCCCTGTTGCAAGTGAACCTGGCTTTGATGACCAGGGCGAGCAGGAGATTGCTGGGGGTGGTCATGGCCAAGCTGCTGCTGGTTATGTACTTGGTGTGCAGGATGACTATCCTCAGAATACTGTCATTAAAGCTGGAGATGAAGACAGCAAAGCAGACAATGCTGATGGTGCTCCAGAAGAAGTGGACACAGTTGCTCTTACTAGAGATAACAGTGAGGAAAAAGGAGTCACCACAGCGGGTGATGGTAGCGCAGAGGGATTTCAAATGGATATGCCTACCACAACTGGAGATGAGGATGAAGAAGATGGCAAGTCTGCTCAAAATGTTGTTGAGGATACTGTCGGTGGTGCAGAAGAACTGGAAACTATAGGCCTTACTGGAGATGATAAGGCAGAAAACGAAGCTGACACAGCTGGTGATGAAAGTGCTGATGAGGAGGGCATGCAGATGGCTGCGGTTACAGCAACTGGAGACGAGGATGAAGAAGATGACAAGGCTGATGAAAATGTTGTTGAGGATGATGCTGATGTTCCAGAAGAACCTGTGGTTGGCACAGTTGGTGAGGATATCCCTGAAGAAGATGCTGCGCAGATAGATGAGGACGAGGACGATGACGACGAGCCTCCACCATTGGCAAAGAAAGGTGGGGGGCGCCGGAAGCGAGGTCGTGCATCTTCCAAGGCTCAGGTTGTGGTGAAACCATCTGTTAAGAAGAAGGATGATGAAGAAGTCTGCTTCATTTGCTTTGATGGAGGTGACCTTGTTGTTTGTGATCGTAGGTTCGTGAATGTCATGGAATATCATTCTTTCTTTATCCCAAACTATATTGCTATGTTACAATTATTGATGGTTCATTCTGTCTGCATATCAGGGGTTGTCCCAAGGCTTACCATCCTTCTTGTGTTAATCGGGATGACGAGTTCTTCAAATCAAAGGGACGTTGGAATTGTGGTATGTGGACTTGATCTGAATTTGCAGTGCCCTTACTTAGATGGTTTACCTTGGATCATGTAGACATGAGTGTTCATTTTATCAAATCCTCAAATTTTAGGTTTCATGTTTGCAATGAACCTGCTCTTTCTACATGCAGACAGCCAGCACAATTTTTTGTTATATAATATAATAGTTGATGTTAAAAATGGTCCTTTGTTAGTGGGTGATTTTTTTTATTTGTCCTTTATTTTGACAACTGAAGCTTGTGAGTAAAATTTCTGGAGTGTTAATGATGCTGGTATGTTTCTGTGATAATGATGAGATTTGTGCTTAGTCCACAGTGACTTCTTAACATACTTCTATTATATGTGCATCATTTTGTCAGGGTGGCATATTTGTAGCAACTGCCAGAAGCCTGCCCACCATATGTGTTACACATGTACCTATTCCTTATGCAAAAAATGCATAAAAGAGACAAAGTTCGTCTGTGTTAAGGGAAATAAAGGCTTCTGTGAGACATGTATGAATACCGTGATGTTGATAGAGAACAAAGAGGAGGCAACTGAGCAAATGGTAATGTTTCCTCTTTCTAAGCTTACTTAAGTCTGCTGTACCTTTTGATTTTATCCATTATCTGCATTTTTTTTCTACTTTCTAGTTTCTGTATGTCATTTATGATACCATTTTATATTTTTATGTTTTTATAATTTCCTCTATCCTAGAAATTTAACCTAGTTTTTCAGATAGTCAATCTTAATAATCAATTTGTTAAGATGCCTGCATACATTTTTGGCACTAATTATTTTTTAAGTGTTAATCTGTGCTTGATATTGTCTGTTTGACTAGTGAACTCGAATGAGTAAGCTACCTGTATAGCCTGTAGGATTCCAAAGGGTACAGCAAGAACTATTTTCTGAATGATGTCAGCCATTGCAACTTGCTTAGTTTTTTTCCATGAAATGACATTTTTACACACGATAGTTGTTAAACCTGGACTGGTGATTGAACTGGTGAGTCTGTCGGTTCATTGGTTCACTGGTCAGGCTGGTTCACCTGTTTGACCGTCGGTCCAAGAAAATAATAAAGTTTGTAGTTTTTTTTGTGTGTAGCTTTGGCTGACAACATGTTTTCAATATGCTTATTTTGTTCATACAACATGATACCCCTCTTGCTCAGATGGTTTAGATCCGCTGGTTGCCAAGCTGGAGGCTGGGGGGATCAATCTCCCCAGATCCCCATGCTCGCGTGCTCCTTCATTTTCTGGAGAAAAATGTTACCCTGTTGGAGCACTCTGGCTTTCTCCTGGTTCTGCATAAAACCGTACGGTTTGACCAGTTTTTTCTGGTTTGATTGCATGCCTGGTCTTTTAGTTGAACCAGACTGGAGTGGGCGCTGGTTCTGGTTGGACCACCGGTCCGGTTTTAACAACTATGCTATACACTACTCGCACCAACAATATAATAATCAACACTTTGGATGTGCTATATTTGTATTGTGCACACCTATGATCATTGTTGAGATATGCAGTTTTGCTGATTTCAATCAATACTTCGGCACTTATAATAAACAGCAATATTGTATGTTTGTATTCTTATTTCCCTCTACGCTGTGCTCTACACTGCGAAAATGCTAACCTAGTAAACTTTGTAAACATGTGTTATTTATAATAAAAATTTCTTTAACAGGATGTAGATTTTGATGACAAAACAAGCTGGTGGTATTTGTTCAAGGATTATTGGTTGAATTTGAAAACAAAATTACCATTGACATTTGAAGAAATATCAACAGCCAAATCTCAAAAGAATGGTTCTTCATCTGTTATTCATGACAATGATCTCAGTGAGCCGCTTGATACTAATGAAGAAGAAGAGGGTAATTCAGACAGTTCATCTGTGCGCCATCTAGAAAGCAATTCAAAGAGAAAGGGAAGGAAGAGATCAAAGCAAGCTGCTAATGATGACAGCTCTGTAGGAAAAGATGGCGCTAGGAAATCTACAAAGCGAGGGCTATCAGGTGGCCGTGATGCTAAGAGTTCTTCTGGGAGAAAGGTTAGAAAATTATCCAAGCGTGCTTTGAGCACTGATCATCGACCAAGAGAATCTGAAAGTGTAGGGACATCTACATCGTCAGCTGAAGAAAGCAGTTGGGCTTCGAAGGAGCTATTGGACTTTGTAGCAAATATGAAAAATGGTGACAAATCTGTCCTGTCTCAATTTGATGTCCAATCCCTCTTACTTGAATATATCAAACGTGAAAATCTCCGGGATCCTCGCCGGAAAAGTCAGATAATTTGTGATTCTTTGCTCAAAAGTCTTTTTGGGAAAACACGAGTTGGCCATTTTGAGATGCTGAAGCTTCTTGAATCCCATTTCCTCATGAGTGAGGTCTCGCCAGTTGAAATTGATGACAACCATGGTGGTGTTGTGGACCCTGACCCTAGCGTAGATGCTGATGGCCACAGTGAAGCATCAATTGTGATGAGCTCAGAAAAAAGAAAAAGATCCCGCAAGTATGATCAGAAAGCTCTGCAATCGAACTTTGATGACTACGCAGCAATAGATAACCATAACATTAGTTTAATGTACCTGCGTCGCAACCTGTTGGAAGAGTTGATCAGTGATGTTGACACATTTGATGAGAAAGTTCTTGGGTCGTTTGTCAGAATAAGAATATCTGGAACAGGTCAAAGGCAAGACATCTATCGACTTGTGCAAATTGTTGGTAAGATATGACACTTCCAAACTAATTTGGTTGGTTTTAGCTTCATGACACTGATTTTCCCATATCTGTGTGCAGGGACAGGAACAGCGCCGGAGCAGTATAAATGTGGGAAAAAGTCAACTGATATAACACTAGAGATTCTAAACTTGGACAAGAGAGAGGTTATTACTATTGATATAACCTCAAATCAAGAGTTCACTGAGGTATTTTCATTTTCAACATGGGCATTTTTACTGTTCGCTTACTGTTCACTCAAACTTAATAGTCTCAACAGTTGCATGTAAATGTTCTAAACTAAGTCTATAGTTTTATTTTCACTTTGTATACTGTCAGCTAGTAATAAATCTGATACAAGTCACACAACATGATCATGTAACTGTAGTTTATATCTACAAGCATTCTTTCAACAAGCAAATGTAGTACTGTTCTCTTTGATTCACATGATGTGCATTTCCTGATTTCCTCTTGCTTATCTTGTTCCAGGAGGAATGCAAACGCTTACGGCAAAGTATAAAGTGTGGATTCATTCCAAGGCTGACAGTGGTAATGTTATTTTATTACTATACAATGTCTTGTGTGCCATTTTTGTGGCATATCTGCACTTGTTTGCTGTTTCTAAGTTATCTTGCCCTTCAGGGAGAAGTTTATGAGAAGGCAAAGGTTCTACAATCTCTCAAAGTCAATGATGTAAGCAATTAACACCGAATGAACATTCATACTTTTCTGTATCGTATAGCTATCATTTCTCAATTCTCTATTACCTATTATAAAATCTGCAGTGGATCGAAAGTGAAAAGATGCGGCTTGGGCACCTTCGTGACCGTGCAAGCGATATGGGCCGTAGAAAAGAATATCCTTCACCATGTCATTCTTTTGTATATCTCCATTTATCTATCTCTGTAGTTAATGGTAATAGGTACTTAAAATTGAATTGATTCCCCCCTCCCCTATATATTGGTGTTCAGTATGTAGAGGGGTAGCTGTTTGTTTTATTATTTTTCAGTTTTAACTGCGGGTTTTTGATCATATGGTGGTGCCAAAAAATAAACACATTATATTGTGAAGGTGATCATAAGTTCAATGGCACCTATTTTTATAAAACTAGCTCATGCACTTCTAAGCATATTAATGCTTAATTAATCCTGCAATGACTATATGTAGACAGGTCATTGGTAGACATTGGTCCTTTATGCAGTGCATAACTTTTTCTCTTGTTAAATGGAAATTCAGCTTGTTTTTCTTAACTAGTATTTACGCTTAGAGAATGTGTAGAGAAGCTGAAGCTTCTAAGTACTCCAGAAGAGCGTGCTCGTAGGCTAAATGAAGAACCTGAAGTACATGCTGACCATACCATGGACCCGGATTATGAATCTCCGGAGGAACAGGAGCAGGATACTGAAAGAAGTACTTTACTTTTTCTTGCTTCCTCCCCTAACAGTCATTTTCGATCCATACAGTCTTGCTCATCAGACATCTCACTCTTGTTTTGCTATTCACAGGCAGCTTCAACAAGTCAAGAGGTTCTTTCTTTAGGAAAGATGCTAATCCTGTATCTCCAGGTAAAGGAGAGGGTAGGAGTCCTTCACAAAGAGATTTAAAAACCAACTGGGATTCTAACCGAAACACATGGGGTGAATCCAGTACATCTATCGAGTCACCCCTTGGACGCAGACCTGCATTTTCTTCTCACAGTGAAAGTGCTGGTTATACAAGTAAATCAGAGAGCCCAAACATTGGTTCACATACAGTGAAAGTGGGGGCTACTGCTGGAGCTCCACATGGTAGTTCATCTGAAACTTTAGGAGCCAATGTAGTGTCAGGGGGAACACAAGTATCACAGTCAGCTATTAACGAGTCTGAAAAAATCTGGCAGTACACGGATCCTACTGGTAAAATCCAGGGTCCTTTCTCAATATTGCAGTTGAGGAAATGGAACAGCAGTGGGTACTTCCCTCCTAATTTAAAAATATGGAAGTCTACTGAGAAGCAGGATGATTCAATATTATTGTCAGATGCTTTGACTGGGAAGTTTGAGAAAGACCTACCTCCATGGGAACCACCAGTTGGAAGCAGCTCAGATATTGACACTAGGCCTCGTAGTGATCACCTTCTTGAGGAAGGCATGAGAGCTGGACAACAGTCTTCAAAATCAGCAGTTCTAAATAACTCACAATCTTTCTCAGGCAGGGTTGGTCAGGTGAATGATATGACAAATCTTGGACCAGCCACTATCCAATCTAGTACGCAAGGTTATTATGGAATGCATAACTCTCAAGCAGCTTATGCAGTCCAACAATCTATTCCTGGAAGTACTGGAAGTTGGAACACACCCTCAAGTCAGTTTGGAACTACAATAAATCCTATAACTCTAACTCTATCTCAGCCTACTGTGGGAGGCTTAGCAGTTGGACAAAATGCAGCTGTAGGAAGTGTAAGTCAGCTAACTCCTGTACCAGGTCCTGCTTCAGTGAGTGCAGAAGTTATTTCACAACCACAGTCTCAGAACCAGATAGCATCTTTTTTATCACAAAGTGATGGCAGATCAACTGATGGAAATGATTCAAAGTTGGTGGAAGATGCTTCACATGAAAGGACGAGGTCATTGGGTGAAGGTAGGCCCTAAGGAAGGTTTACATTGTTTAATAACACAAGGAAAAATATCTTACATATGACAGATTTATACACCTTTTTAAATGAATGGTAATAGGTTGAAATATATAAATTGCAGCAAAAGAATTATTTCAATTTGGCCTAAACATTCAGTTTGGTTCTTGACAGATGCTGGACTAGCAGGTGCACAGGCTGGAGCAGTTCAATCAAACGCTCAGCAACTTGAAGGTATTAGCTCAATGTTTGTTCAATGTTTATCCCACGTTCTCTTTCACTATGTTGGCTTGTTTCCATCGGTTCCAAAACAATGCTTTAATCTCGAACCAACTCTTGTTCAATGAAAATTATGGTTCAAGTACCTAACCACACTGATGGCATCACCTGCAGATACGAGGAACCAGTTACAAACTGATGCTTCCAACTTGGTAAAGCCATTTCAGCTGATATCAACATCTGCTGAAGCAGTGCAGCCGTCGTCCACAACCATGGCTGGTGGTGATAATCAAAACAGTGGTTGGACACAAATGTCCAGCACATCTGGCCAACCTCAGGTGGCTGGAAATATGACCTGGGGAACTACCCTTCAAGGTAATGCAAACATGGGTTGGGGAATGATGGGACAGAACAACATGAACATGTCTTGGGGAGGACCAGCACAAAGCGCCACAGGCTACAACATGGGTTTGACTATGCAAGCACAGACGAATGCAGTTCCAAACATGGGCTGGGTTACACCAAATCCAGGAAACACCAATATGAATATGATCTGGGCTGCAACTCAAGGCCAAGGCACTCCAAATGCAGCGGCTATGGTGGGAACTCAGATGCAAGGAGTTGCAATGGCCCCATGGGGAACCATTGCACAAGGAAATACAAATTCTTATCCTGGTTGGGGGCCCCAAGTTGGAAACATGAACCAAAATGCTGGATGGGTTGCTCCGGTGCAGGGGAATCCAGGACCCAGTACTGGAAATGGGACAGGCCAAGGTAATAACAATATGAACTGGAATGCACCAAGCGGGAACCCAAATTGGAATAATCAGCAACGAGACAATGGAGGCAGGCATTCTGGGCATGGTGGTGATTTTAATGGTGGTGACTCGGGTGGGAGGTCATGGAGGTCGCAGTCAGGTGGTGATGGAGGATCGTGGGGGCATAGAAGAGGGGTCTGCTTTGCTTTCCTCGACAATGGATACTGCAGGAAAGGTGAAAACTGCAGATATTCCCATTCAGTACCAAATGATGGATATCCATCAAGAAACGATCGTCACTTTGATAGGCAAAATTCAGGCAACGAGAGACGATATGACAGGCAAAATGAGAGGGCTGATCGGCAGTTTGATCGGCAATCTTCAGGCAACGAGAGGCATGATGATAGGCACAACAGCAGGGATAATGACAGGCATGACGACAGGCATGATGACAGGCAGGCTGATAGGTCACAATCAAGAGAGAGGCAGTAGAGAGCTGTTTTCAGTTTCATCTGTTGTATCTCCCTCCATTTTGTTGTATCTGCAGTAGACACACATGCATGTTTCTGAACCCGGTGCATTGTAGCCAGTTGCATAACCTCTGAATTGCCATGTAGAACAGTTGTACTTATAAATCATGTGCATCCTACCCTTCTGTTTTCTTGCTTAGAAACAAGTAATACATTCTGAATAAATCCTTGTGTTAGGTAGGAAAAAAATGGGGGACTGAAAGGCCCTGGTGATATGCTCCAACCGTTTTACGCTGCTGGGGATGCTTGTTGTACACAATAGTTTTGTATTGAGATTATTGTGTCGGTTCTGGGTTTGTAGGCCGTTCCCATTCCTTAGTTCTGCTTGCAATCTGGCGTTTCAGATGCTGTTTTTTTTTTATCAGTTCTCGATTTGTTGGACGTTGGCGTTGTCGTTGCACTGCTGTAAATACTTCTGGCATGTGCTCTGTCTTCTAAATTAATTACTTTTGTGTACGTTCATGATCTTATACAGGAGGGGTATAGAAGCATTCAATGTGGCATCCAGTCCATGAGGCCAAGCTCAAAACAGATAATTCGACTTTGCTAGATTGAGAATTGAAAAGGTTAACCAATTGATGATCTTTGTACTGAAACATATGGAGGATTTGCCTCTTGTGCAAAAATGGTAGATTGACCTTTTTTTTATGGTCTCCTGCAGTGCTCTCTTTGTGATCTAAATGTGAGGGTTCACTTGAAGCTGGGAAATCTCCGTTCTCCGTTAAAGTGTTGAGAATTCATGTGCTAAAATAGACCAATCAGTTTTGAGAAGACTGCAGGTCTCAGAAATCTGGCAGCTTGCTTCTTTTCTTTGTTGCATCTGAGATTGATGACCTTAACCTTTCACATTAGTACCTGAAACTCAAGGTCCTACTGATGTGCACGCTTCGAGGTGTTGGTTGCCACGAAAACATAATGATATTCCAAGGGATAGTGTTGCTAGAGAAAACCATGGAGAATCAAATGCTGTTGATAGACATTGCAAACAGAGCGCTGGTACCAACATTGCATTGCAATCACCATCAGCAGTAGTTTCCGTACCTAATGCAGGGCATACTTCGGGCGTTGAGGTGCTAGAAGAAGTGATTAACTATGTTAGCCGGCACAGAACAGAAGGGTTTTGAGTTCTGGACTCTGGATTTCAATAGAAGTTACTTGTCAATGAGAGCCAAATTGTAGCTGCTATTGTTGTGCTTTCTGCTTCAATAGATGAGGTTATGCTTATACAGTGGTTTGTTTTGCCACACTACCCCGTCTTTATTGGTGCTATATTATAAACACCTCAGCATTGTCAACGGTGAAAATGATCCAGCACATACGCTTCGAGGCTCCTCCGACAACAATTCAACTGAGCCTGTTGCAAGTGCATCAGAGCGTCCAAACACGAATTGAAATGCCGTGCTCGCTAAATCGCTAATCCAAGGTTGTGCCTCTTTTACATTAAAATTGCTCCTATGGGATCTGTAAAATGGTTTCAGGTTCCTACTTGCTGGTTTAGTTACTCTTCTTTTAGTTGTGTCGCCATACTAGCCTGTGTTCAACGTCTTGTGTTCTTAGACTGGGAAAATTGTTAATAAGATATAAGCTAAGTTAGGGTATAATATTTGATTTTATCATATCTCTGAAGCATTTCTGTATGATTATTGCAAGGAACACCATTACTACAATGTTCATTTACACATGTTCGCAATGTCGCTATTAGTAAAAGATGAATGCACACATACTACTAGTTTTATATGGGCCGAATACGTTCTATATTCTTGGCTGGGAGGAAAATGCGAGCAGGAAATTTATCTGGCAAAACATAAATTTCACGGGGCAGGCACCACACAAACAAAACAAATATCGGAATCTTCACAACAACTAACCTCAGTTGCACGTACACACCATCACTATAGCACATATTGCGACAAATGCACTGACTATTATATGATACTAGTGCAGAATACTAATAATATAAATACATTTAATGATTGTATAAGTAGAATTTTATAGTCGTCTATTGGTCTTGGTCGTTGTCGGTGACGAACTTGCCGGTTCCCGGGTTGATGGCGGCGAAGAAGAAGAAGAGGATGCTGAAGAGGAGGAGCGGCTCGATCTCGTTGACGGGGACGCCCGTCTCGATGTTGAGCTGCGCCAGGGCGCCCTTGCCGGTGATGATCTCGCCGATGAGGGAGAAGGCGATGCCGAGCTGCGCGAGGCGGCCCACGAAGAGCTCGTTGGCCTTGGTGAAGCCGAAGAGCGGGCCGCCCTCGCGGAGCCCCAGCGCCGCCCTGAAGCCCTTCCCCGGCGGGATGACGGCGCGCTCGATCCCGGTGGCGTCGTCCACGAAGCGACCGCGGTCGCCCAGCGCCCCGATGGCTCCCAGCAGCGTGAAGAGGATGAAGAAGAGCAGCAGCGGCTCTGCCTCGTAGATGGGGATGCCCGTCTCCAGGTTGAGCTGCGCCAGGATGCCCTTCCCGGTCACCGCCTCGCCAAGGAGCGACGCCGCGAAGCCCAGCATGGCCACCCTGCCCACGAACAGCTCGTTCTCCTTGGTGAACCCGATGCCGCCCGACGTCCCGAAGATGCCGTCCTCCACCGCCACCTTCTGCCTCTTCGCCGGTGCCGGTGCCGCCTTGCTCCTGCTCTTGAACGCCGCCACCACCACCATCACCTGCCTCCTCCTCCCCCTCATCATCATCTGCTTCTCTCCCCACGACGGCCGCCCACACACCACCATCGGCATCGCCTGCTGCATATACATATACATATTCTTCTTTCTTTCTTTCTTTCTTGGTACGTACGCGCGTACAATGCAATATATACAATGTTTGATGGATCGATCAAAGTAAGTAATGAGGAGCTGATCACTAGTCACTAGTAGCACAGATGAAGGATCGATCGATATGGCTTCTCCAGTGAGTCCCCCGAGGCTTTAATATATAGTGCACTTGCACTTCCAAGTGCAGTGTGCAGTAAGGGATGAGGCAGTGAGCAGCAGCAAGGGTTACGAAGCGGCCACGTCGCTCGCTCGCTTGGGATCCATCGCCATCGACTGGCCGCTACTCCTACGATCATTCATCAATCAGCACTGCCACTGTACCTACAACCAGGTACTCCTCCCCTGCTGTCGCAACATGTGCTTCAGTTCTATGGCTGGGAGGACTGAGATTTCCTTGTCCACAAATTTTGGAAGCAAACAGACATTTTCGCATCCAGAAGGTTCCTGATCGATTGGCAACCGACCGACCGATCCAGAAGATGAATTTCCGAAGCTACTGGGAGTGGAGTGGAGTGGAGTGTAGATCACAAGGCCGTGCACTTGTCTCATCGCTGAGCGCTCAAAGTTCAGAGCAGCTGTACTTACGTGTATGTATAACCAAGTCCAAGTCGTCCTGTTTTGGAACACACTAACTCTTGGCTACTTGCAATAATTCTTCTTCCTACGGCGCTCTCCTGCCTCCTCCAAACAAAATCAAAACACTTTTCCTTTTCTGCCGAACGACTGCACTACTATTCTGATTTTGCCTACGCCTGCATTTTGCTGCAAAAATTAATTTGTAGCTTGTTCACAGGTACCAAACAAAATTGGTTCCATGGTGTAGTGGTTAGCACTCCAGACTTTGAATCTGGCGACCTGGGTTCGAATCCCGGTGGGACCTTTTTTTATTTTCTCTCTCTTTCGTTCTCCTTTCAAAAGGTAAAATCATGCAAGGATGATGTCCCATTTATAATTGATTTAGTAGATTTTTCTTCATTTTGAAGGGCCTCGTCTATATCTCGTTTATGGGAGAGTGTATACATTTGGTTTGGTACTTATATCTTGAAAAAAAATTCCAACGGGGAGAGATACATAGATCAAAGTAACAAACCGCATCCGATAATGCGATGGTGCAACCGTGTGTATTGCCTGTGTTTAAAAATAGGGAAATATTAATAATTATTCCCAAGTAGTAGTAATAAAAAAGCGAAAGCATAATGAGAATTTTCTAGTAGAGAAAAGTAGAGTGGAAGAGATTAAAGACAACATTGTGTATATAAATAGGGAGGGAGGCAAGAGATGGGCCAGTAAAGAAGGGGGAGGGAAGGGAAGAAAGCAAGTAGTAGTCAAATTGAAGTCAACCAACAACCATTGTCTCTTCTTCGGTTCCTCCTCTAAACCCTAAACAAACCTCCATCCTTTCTATGACTATGACACTCTCATCTGTTGCTCCTTCTCTTACACCAATGTCGTTTGACCCCCTAATCCAGCTTGTGTGCACCATCCTGCCCTTAAGCCTCTTCGTTCTTGGTTTCTCATGTCTATTACCTCCTTACCAGCCACGCCGAACAATGTGTCCACCCCTCTCCTAGACCTACTCCTACCGACCCACAAACTCTTTCTCTGCTCGGTCACCATCATCCACCTCACTGCAAGAATTTCCTTTTGAGTTATCCCAAACATAAGCTAATTGCAAGACGGTGAAATTAACTCCAAGCTCGTTACAATGTTCTCAATGGGTGATGTAGTGTCCGTAGCAATGTCTATATTCACAATTGTAGTATTAACTTTCACAATCCATAGTTTCCATAAGTGGTGCTAACACTAAATATTGACTTGTCTTCTTAGTTTCTCTCCACATAATTGGTCATATTATTTTGGAAATGTGTTAGACATTTCTTCTCCCAAACCACCAATGTAATACATGATATCATGCATGCTCTCTTACAATTTATAGTCTTGGTAAAAAAAGGATAGCAATATAAAATTATCTAGCCTTCGAGATCACACGGAGTGCTTGCGCAGTTGGTGGTCGTAACTCGTAAGCATATGTAGGAGGTGCCTAGTTTGACTCCCATGCCATGCATGCCTCACCAAACTTTTGTAGAACTGGCCCTGACTAGTTGTGGACAACCCCTAGTCTTGAGCTACTTTGATTGGTCTTAATAATTGTTGTGTCAGGTGTCATTGACTGGCGCATTTCCTTCTAAATGCTGTTGAGTCAAGTATCATCGACTGGACCGATTCGATCTTAATAATTTTCGAGCCATGTGTCACCGTTAGATTGGCTTGGTCTTAGTAAATGTTATGCAAGGTGTCATCGTTTATAGCCTGGTTCAATCTTATTGTTTTGTTAGGTATCATCCACTGGACATGTTGTCTATACTTGATTATGTTAGCTGTGTAAATGATGTCATGCTATTTATTGAATTTATTTTCTATTGCCTATAAACTATTTTTAAAATGTCCTAGTTGTAAAACGGTGGCGTATGTGTAAAGCCGCCCGACTAGTTGTGAACAACACCAACTGGCAGGTGTTGGTTTTGGTTTTGGTTTTCCCTGGTCGAAGCAGTGAGCCAGTTCAATCTTAATAATGATGTGCCAGGTGTCACCAACTGGCCTGGCTCAAATCTAAATGACTATCGTGCCTGGTGTCATCCATTGGATTAGTTTGGCATCAATAAGTATTGTGCCTTGTATTATCGACTTGCCTGTTTCGGTTCTAATAGCTGTTGTGTCAGGTGTCATCCACTAGACTTACTATGTGTCAATAAATATTGTGCCAGGTGTTATCGACTTGCTCGATCCTAATAGCTAATGAGGTTTTTGTTATCGATTTGCATAGTGTGGTTGTAGCAACTGTTGTGTCAGGCGTCATCCACTAGACACGCTATGCTACACGAGTATGCTTGCTATGTACATAAATGCATAATATTTATCGGATTTATTTGCTATTTTGCACATGTAAACTATTTTTGAGAGATCACATATGTAAATCATGAGTTGGCTACGGAAAGTGCACCAATGTCTATATAGTTGTAGGGTAAAATTCATTTCAGGATGAAATCTAACTTATAACTGATTTCATCTTAATAATTTTCATGCCATGTGTCACCGTTAAATCAGCTTGATCTTAGTAAATGTTGTGCAAGGTGTCATCGTTTATAGCCTGGTTCAATCTTATTGTTTTGTTAGGTATCATCCACTAGACATGTTGAGTATACTCTTAGTTGTGTAAATGATGTAATGCTATTTATTGAATTTATTTTTCTATTTTAAGCCAATAAACTATTTTTAAATTTTTTCAGTGGTAAAATAAGAGCGTATGTGTAAACCGTCCTAGTTGTGAACAACACCTAGTCTTTATGTACGAAGCTAGGCCTTGATTTTTGGTTTTCCTTGGTCGAAGCACTGGCCAGTTCGATCTTAATAATGATGTGCCAGGTGTCACCAACTAGCCTGGCTCAAATCTAAATGACTATCGTTCCTGGTGTCATCCATTGGATTAATTAGTTTGGTACCAATAAGTATTGTGTATTGTATTATCGTCTTGCCCATTTCGGTTCTAATAGTTGTTGTGTCCGGTGTACATCCACTAGACTTACTATGTGTCAATAAATATTGTGCCAGGTGTTATCGACTTGTTCGGTTCTAATAGCTAATGAGGCGGGTGTTATCGATTTGCTCGGTGTGGTCGTAACAGCTGTTGTGTCAGGCGTCATCCACTAGACATTCTATGCTACGCGAGTATGCTACATAAATGCACAATATTTATCCGATTTATTTGCTATTTTGCAAATGCAAACTAATTTTGAGAGATCATATATGTAAATCATGAGTTGGATACGAAAAAGTGCACCAATGTCTATATAGTTGTAGGGAAAAATTCATTTCAGTATGAAATCTAACTTATAACTGATTTAGAAGATTTTTCTTGTTTTTAAAAAGCCTTGTCTATATCTCGTTCATGGGATAGAATGTAAATGTTTGGTTTGATAGTTATCTCCTTAAAAAAAAGCCAGGAGAGAGAAACTAGAGTAACAAACTGTGTCCGGTGCATGCAACTGCACGCATTGCGCGGGTAAAATTAACAAACAAGATCGAGACCTGGTGTATTAGTACAAGTAGTAGTATAGGAGTAATAAATAAAAAAAAACAGGAGGAGTTTTGAAATATGCATTCTAACAAAGAAAGAAAATGTAAAATGGGAAAGAATTAAAGACAGAATAAATAATTGGGCGCGTATAAATTGGCTGGGAGGGGGAAGGAGGAAACGCCGCGAGGGGTTAATCCAATCGTAGAAAGACTAGTACGTCCCGCTCCTCCCTCTAAACCCTAAGACAAACCTCCCGCGCGGCAATGGCTCTCCCGCCCGCCGCCTCTCCTCCTCCTCCTCCCACGCCGGTGGATCCGATCGTCTGGCTCGCCTGCGCCTCCCCGCTCTCCCGCCTCCCCGTCGTCGGCTCCCAGGTCTACTACTTCCCCGCCGGCCACGCCCAGCAGTGTCCCACCCCTCTCCCGCTCCCCGCCCACCCGCTCTTCCTCTGCTCGCTCACCGCCCTAAGCCTCTCCGCCGACCCCACCACCGGCGAGCCCTACGCCACCATCTCCCTCCTCCCTCTTCGCCCCGGCACGCCCCCCGCCGCACCCGCGCAAGACCAGCCCCTGCCCGCCGTCTCGCTCCCCGCGCCTGGGGTCGGCAGCCAGCGCCAGCCTCCGGTGTTCTGTTACTACCCCAAGCAACTCACGCAGAGCGACGCCAACAACGGCGGCGGCTTCTCCGTCCCCAGGCTCTGCGCCGAGAGCATCTTCCCGCCGCTCGACTTCGACGACGACCCGCCCGTCCAGATCCTCAACATGACCGACCTGCAGGGCAAGTCCTGGGAATTCCGCCACATCTTCCGCGGCACGCCGCGCCGCCACCTGCTCACCACCGGCTGGAGCAAGTTCGTCAACGCCAAGGTGCTCGTCGCCGGGGACACCGTCGTCTTCATGCGCCGCCCCGACCTCAAGCTGCTCGTCGGGGTGCGCCGCGCGCCCAGGTTCGACGCCGACTCGAGGTGCAACGCGCGGGCGCGGGTCCCGGCCCAGGAGATCATGGAGGCGGTACGCCTGGCGTCGAACGACGAGCCCTTCACGGTGACTTACTACCCGCGGCAGGGCGCGGGGGAGTTCGTGGTGCCGCGCATGGAGGTGGAGAAGGGGTTGACCAGCGCGTTCATGCCGGGGATGCAGGTGCGCATCCAGATCATGGAGTCCGAGGACACGCGTCGCACCGCATGGCTTAATGGCACCATCAACAAGGTCTACTACCAACAGATGTGGAACGGCCTCGAGGTATATATATACTCCCATTCCCATTCCCATTTCAATGTCCGTCCGTCCGTCTGATGATCGATCGGGATACCCAAATACTATGTCTTTCAATATTAATGATTCATGATTCGTTCATCGTTTCATCTTCCGTCGCGCATAGCTGCATCTGCCATTGTCATATATTGTCTTTGTGCAGGTCGACTGGGATTCCTCCGCGGCGTCATTTTTCAGGACAGACAGATGCGTTAATCCTTGGCAGGTCCAACCTGTTGGCTTCCCTCCTCTTCCCAGTGGGGTTAACATTAATCCTAACACCATCAGTAGTGCACCTATTTGCACCGAGGATTCATTGTTGGTGCCGTCGCCGATGCTGCCCCCTCAACCTCCTGTTAGCATTCAGGGAGCCAGGCACAACAATCCCAATGCCCATGCAGATATACCCTCTTCATCCACCTCAGTGTTGACCACTCAGGCGCTGTTCCCCACAGGTCTTCAGAATTCAGTTCCACCGAGCTTGGGTGGTGGCTCTTCCTCCATGGTGAATCCTCAAAATGGATCACCCTCCAATAACCCAGTAAACACACCTCCATCTGACCTTCCTGATGGGATGAAGACCATACAGCTGTGTATTCCCGAAAAGACCATACAGCTGTTTGGGGTCAAAATAACATCACCTGTGCAAAGTGACACCAATGGCGGTTTTTCTTCTGCACAAGTAAACCAGGTTCCTGAGGGTATGGATGATGAAACTTCTGCACAAGAAGCTACTGACACAACCCCAACTGGCTCACCTACCAATGGCCACAACTAATCAAGATGCTGCTAGACTTTGAAGGTATATATATTCCATTAAACTTTTACAAGACTACTATCTCATTGATATGCACTTGGTAATGGAAATTCAGAAATGCACTTCTAGTAGATAGACTAATCGAGCTCTGCTTCTCAATGTCAGCAAGATGGTGCATGTTACTCTAGTATTCAATGACAAAAGCTAGTTTTCTGGTTACCCGGCCCTTACTTTGCTGAAATTAGTACTGCTCATAGTTCCGTCAATGACAAAAGCTATATTCAATGAGTTAATGCTCTTCTCCATGTTAAAAGTCTCGTGACTGGACTGGCATGTTACTTGGTACAATGTATTCTAGTCCCTGTTAATATTGAGGGTTTTTGTTATAGCGATATCAAAATTTTTAGTGTAAAATTTTGTTACCCCGAGATATCCAGTGCACGGAGGTAATAAGCTTTTACGCTATAAAATATGATACCTTAACGGTAAAAACCTCTAATATTTTCTATCAGCTGATTGTTTGTTTGCTGTCTTTCTTTTGCAGATAATTGAACAAGATCTGTTTCACCATTTTGGTGTGTCTGTTTCACCCTCCTGCAGTTTTATGGTATGTGGTGTCCTTATGCATGCAGTTTATCTGGAGTTGGTCAGGGCCCACTTAACTTTTTAGTTGGTTGTCATTTGGAAAAACGTTTCAATCCTCCATTTGTTTGTTAGAATTGTTACAGAGCACCACTGCTCAGTTTAATTTCCTTCTATTTTGACACCTGCACTTTGTTTGCTTGTTCTCTACCTGTATTGGTCTGATAAACTTGTTTCCTGTAGAACTATTGAATTGATTTGTCCTCCATTGATCTTGCGTCATTGTCTGTATGGCAATCAACTTTGCTTATTGTTGCAGCTAAATTTTCCAATTGGTGTGGCACAAGGGAAATAATTAACAGATTTGCCGCTAGGGTCCATATGCCATAGACAGTAAGTGACAAGTTTCTTACCATTTAATCTTTAGAGTGACAAATAGTTAAAATGCCCTAGCACAGAGGCACTTCAATTGACATAGTGGTACGATCTAATAAGCTAGCTTTTACTGATAGAAATGCATGCATGTGTGGTGTGTTGATTCATCGACGCAGTCCTGGTACATCGACCCACTATGCAAATTCAGCCCACTGTGTAAATTCCTTATCCGCTTTTGGAAGCTGGGCCATCTCGCCTTCGTGTACTGCTTTGCCTCCGCCAACCAGCTGGGCCGCGTGCCAGTGCATGCCGGCCTGCCGCACCCACTCAGCTGCTAGCTGGGTCAAATTTACAGTGCCGTGAAGTTGGGATAATCAGCTGAGGTGGAACTTGGAAGTTTGATGAGCAGGCAACAATTATGGCAGGAGATAATTAGACGATTATCAAACATCAAAGAGAGATTGAACTACACCAAGTAATTAGCTGGGAGCATATAGGAGTGTATGGGAATTTAATTCATCATATTGCTGGGGTGGAAGATCATACTAATTCAGACATGCATAAGAGATGCCTTCAACAACGAAAATTCTTCGGATCAGGCAGCATCTCAAACCACTGTTGCATTGTTTGATTGATAGGTTGGTTATTCAGAATAGTGGTATGGTCCATCCATGCAGACTACATAAGACTATTTATATAACGAAAAGATATCAAGAAATTCTACATCAGAGCAAAAAAATCAAATAGAGTTATGTTGCTATTTCCTCTTGAATTCTAATTTTGTATTACTTCTTTTTTCTCAAATAGACAAATATTTAAAAACAGCTATGATATTCTTCAAAAGAAGTATTTACATGGAATAACTAAGATTTGCCATTTACCGGTGTATTTGGAAAGGGAAAATGGTATCATACTGAACGATAATAACATACTGCTAATTAATTTTACCATCAAGAGATTTGTCCTTTGATTCATAGTCCGTTTAAGAGAATGGAGCATTTTTCATATGTAGATAAAAGTATTGAGAATTCATGTATCTTATTTAAGTAAGATTAGGATACTTAGTATCACCTATGCAAATAGGACAGTGGACTGCGATACAACAAGTTTTGTAGACAAGTCCCTCTAGAAGGGATATATAACCATGCCATTTGCACAATAAGACCTAAAAATGGATGGAAAAGGTGATTGGGTCCTTTGTGTTGGCCTGCTACCAACGCCGACGGCAGTGGCATGTAGCTCAACTATGGCAGACGAAACAACAGAGCCTTGTCTTAGTGCTGAGAGGAGCTTGGATAACTGACCAATCAATCTTGTCAACAATATCACTGCAACCACAAGCAACTATAGAACGGACCGAGAAGCATACTCTTATCCTCAAAAGGGTCGATACAAAAGCTGGACCATGGTTAGGGCCACCAAGAGGTGGAGGTTGCAACTTTGTCAAAGTGGTTTGAACCTTAGTTGCTCAATAAATATCCGTTGCCGAAAGAGATGAAGAACACCACCACAACATCATTGGCTTAGGGTCTGTTTGGGGGAGCTTTAGATTCTGAGAAGCATCGGCTTGGTAGTCAGTTTCTGAGAATCTGGAAAAGCTCCTAACCCAGCTTCTCTAGATTCTGGATTCTTAGTTCATTTTCCAGAATCTGTAACTATAGATTCTCAGAAGCTGTGGACCGTTTGGGGCAGCTTCTGGGAAAAGCTGCAGCTAGGAGAAGCTCCCCCAAACAGGCTCTTAGAGAAGATGGCCCCATGACCCAAGAGGCCGAGGCGCAATGAGAGTAGTAGCTGCACAGCTCCTGTTCCATGGTAGCATCTCCAGTAGCCTTGGTGTTATTGGACTGCCTCCACGACTGCCAAAAGCAAGAGATCACCTTTCTAACTAGTAGCCAAGCCAATCCACCAAAATCTTGCTCCCTAGCCTCTTACACCACACCTCTGCCACCAACAGCATGGACACTAGATTGGCGACAAGGCTGCAGTAACCTGAATTTGGTTTTTTCCTTTACCATTGGATTGAAATAAACGGCTTAGATCAAGTGCTACAGGGATGCTACACTGTCTGAAAACACTATGGCTATAGTTTTTTTCTGCATTGTTCATGATATTTTTTAATGTGATACTCACATGAACAATGACCGTCTACAGTAATGCAGACGATCCGAACTCAAAGCCGAACCCCTCCTCTAGCCCTCACCGACATCGAGCCGCTGAAGTTAGATTGGAAGGAAGGGCCGAAGAGATTAGATCTAGGAGTTACTATGTCAGAGAGGAGGAGAATCTAGAGCGGTCCAAGAAGCTGGTTCCCCATCTTGATCTCTTGTCAAATGATATATATATTGGTGTGGTATAGATCTCTTGGTGCAAGAGAAGGGTATACCAGCCTGAGATTGGGAGACGTGTCCAAAGGATTGAGCAGTCTATTCTTGTTGGAAATGAAGACAAGCAGGACATGATATGTAACTCACCACCCACCTCAACTCGCCACCAAAGTTGAAAGAGATGCTACAATCAATAGCAACAGTGTGTCTCTCTCTGAATGCTTGTTGTGTGTGTCACACCACAAGGTGATCAAGTGCAGACCGATTGATTTTTCAGATATACTACACCAATGGTACCTCTCTGCCCCCAATTCCCTTCTTTTTGTCCAAGATAGGCTCCTCTATGCATCTTTTCTTTTCATTCATCAAAAGGCAGTCAAAATGGTCTTTTATTTATGATCTCCTTTTGCCTTGAAAGGATGGAATTGTGCATGGTTAGATCTCATCTGACTTTAATTCCTTGTTGAAAGTAAGTACTGGAGCGCTTCTACCAGTATGTTGTTTGCTAATGCATGAGGAGGAAGGAAATAGTGGACACCAAGCAAAAGTTGTACTATGTGACATGTCAAGCGTGCACATGAGTGTGTCTGTCTGTCTGTCTGTCACTCCATCTAACCTTCTCTATGGACCAAATCCAAATGGAGTATTACTTCAACCACAGGCCACAGCTAAGCTAGCACAATGAAATCGAAATCATCATCGTTAGTTGCCAATACACTGTCCCCTGCTGCCAGCTACCTCAACAAACCAACTTACGAGTAACAATAAATCAAGCTTGTTTTTCTTGATTTATTACGCAGGGAGGCTTGCAATTCAGAGAGTAAATCAGGAAGAGGCAATTCAGACCATCAGTACATGGATCCCCATATGTTTTTCCCCTCGAAAAAAAAAAGGATTTTACGACTAATCAATGAAACATTCATTCTCATTCAGATATTTACACACAGGATCCAAGTCTTCCCCTTTTGGCTAAGGCTGAAAACCCATGAACACAAAAAAACAACCAAAAAAACAAGAAGAACGATGGATCAATCGATTCTCTGCTCTGCATTACATTCCACAAAACACAGTGCTGCAGCTGCACTTTTTCTATGAAGAAGATGATAGTATGCTGTGATTCATTCCTATATTCTACTACGTGTGCTTCCAAAGATCATGGACATGGATATCATATCATACAGGAGTATGCAATGTACGTAGCTAGGTACTTACAGTAAACAAATGAGAGTAGAGGTTGAAGACGAAGAGGAGAGCAATCCGGCGAGATTTCTTAAGAAAGGCAAAGGATTGAGGCTGAGCTAGCTGACCACCATGCCACCTCGCCGCCGTGTGAGGCTCCGGATCCAGCTCCTCCCTCTCCCCTTGGACCTCTCCGCTGCCGTCTTCTTGCCGTCGAGACCCAGCTGGCACGCCGCCGCGCCGCCCGCCTTGCTTGACCTCTTCCACCGCGCCAGCTGCAGCAGCCTCCCCACCACCTGCTTCCGCCACCGGGTCACGCCGCCCCGCTTCACGTGCTCCACCACCGCCGTCACCGTCGCCGCCTTATCTGTCTTTCTCGCCACCGCCGGAGCCGGAGGAGGAGCTTTCGTCTTCTGGCTATCCCACGTGGCCTTGCCGTTGTCCTCGAATTTGATGGATATAAAGGAATCTGGTGCGCCAGTACAAGAACAATTAGCTTAATTGCCAACGAGAGCGACTAATTGATGATTGAAAATTAAGACGCCAATTAAGCGTGCGTACGTACCATCGAGGCTAGCAATGGAGGCGGCGTCGGAGTTGGCGTCGATGTCGGGGCGATGGTGGCGGGAGGAGTCGACGCGCTGGAGGAAGGAGCCGAGCGCGAAGACCTTGGGGAGAGAGACGACGCTGCTGGTCTTGCGGTGGAGCGGTTTGTACGCGCCGTCCGCGACGAGGAGGAGGAGGCGCTCACGGAGGCAGTGCGAGCAGACGCCGACGACGAGCTCCCGCGGGTGGAAGTAGCAGAAGGGGCTGTCGCCGGCGCCGCCTCCGTGGCCATGGGCGTCGTTCATGGCTCCGACGTCACTCTGCTGCTGCTGCTGCTGCCTCGATCTGCTCATATGATATATGGAGTACTACTTCAGTTTGTTTTGTGGTTGGCGACTTCTTCGGTCGGTACTTCCTGATTATAGATAAAGATATATACTGCCTTTTCCATCTTCTCCCTCTCTTATTATTAACACTCGTAGCTACTACTACTGCTACTTATCAGAAAAGAGGATATTGAGAGGGTTCGGAAAGAAAAAAAAAGTTAAATAAATAGAGGATTGCTACTGTTTGGAGCTATCTACTCTAGTGTGCAGATCGGCGTGGGCGCGTGCAGTGTTAAGTTAGGAGGGGAGGGGGGAATTAGGCTGCCTCCTGCCTGCCTAATTAGCTTTGTGGTTGAAGCCTTTATGATCAACCCATCCGTCTTTTTGACAACTCTAGTGTACGTACCCTGCCTCAAGCCCGGATGAAACTCCATTTATCACTGTTGGCACTACACAGAAGAGATGAGAAGAGAAGCATCTGACAAGAAAACACATGTTGTTTGCTGATCATAACTCGCTCCCAAGTTTAATTGGACAAACATAAGAGATATCATGTCAATATAACCCATCTCCAACAATAATGATCGATCAATATAACAAACGATCAAAATGGTCGATCAATATTCGTGTGGGCTAAGTGCTTTACTTAGCTAAGTTCGTAAGTGTACAGTTTTACATGTTGCGTGAAGTGAAGGAAACGATATATCCAGCTAGCTGCTATAAACACCCAGCTCTGTAGATGCGTACGTGCAGTGTGACCGACGCCATTGCTCATCATTTCAGGTCGTAATTAACTACATGGATGTAAGCATATCTACCGATCTTTAAGTACCTTGATCTGTCAACGGCTCAAAGAGTCTGTGTGTGTGAACTGAAGGAAAACTAATATGATGTGTTGCTCAACTGATGGCTTGTCAACGGATCATATATACACTAATAGTAGTATATTAGTAGTAGCTAGCATACAAGATGGGCAACTGCCTTTTGTTACTGTACGAACTTATGATAATGAATGGATGGTTGAATGATTAATTGATCAAAAGATGGGACGTGATGGAGCCGGTCCATCGTAGGCGCGTGGTCCAATCTCGATGGAGAAAATTCAGGACCACTTAGCTATCTCTAGCTATCTAGCAGATTAAGTATATAATAATTATCTAGCTAACCCGTTCCATTAAGTACGATTTTTGCGCGTACGGCTGCAAGATCTGCATGCATGCATATGTATGACTATATATGAGTATGGCTGCTTCAGCTAACTAATTCGATCGACCATGCATTCTCCGTGTTAAGTACTACCCGGCCCTTCGAGCGAGCGAAGGGATTAAGGAATGGGCAGTTAGGTGCCATTGCCCCGGCCTCACGTACGTCTGAATGCATGAATGAATGGAAGCCCAAATTATTAGCCAAGGAATTGAAGGAGCCCTGATCTGATGGATGGTCGGCAAACGAAGCAAGGACAGGGTAGAGATCGAAAAGGCGAATGAATTGAATCTAGTTAGGAATGCTTACTTATATCGGTGCATGCACGCATGCGTTTATTGGAGAGGAAAAGGAATTAAAAGGATCTTTTAAAAAGAAGGAAATGAGAAGTTTCTCTGCTAGAGAGGTAGTACCAATAGGAAAGAAAACGAGAGGATGAGAGCATCTATGAATGAATGAATGTGAGTGTGAGATAGCACATGGGGTGTGGGCGCCCAGCCATTCCTTGCACATCCACCTTCTTGTACCAGTACAGTGCCATACCTGCACGCTTGTCCGTCCAGTTCATCTCGTTGCCTCATTAATCTCTCTCTCTCTACGTGTACCAGCGTAAACAGCACAAGACTAACATATACTCCATCCACACTTATTTCAGTTGATATCGTTGACTTTTACATTAATATATATAAATTTTTATAACTATTAGTTATTTTGTTATAATTTAATTTATTACTATATACGTTTTAAACATAACTTATAATTCACATATTTTTTCATAAACATTTTATAAAAAAACGAACTAGATCTAAAAGTCAAACACCGTCGTAAAAAACAACGGATGTGTATGCAAAGCTTTCGTCTTATCTTCTCTTCAGCCAGGGCCGACTCCATTTACCAGCTGCACGCGACCTTTAATTCCGTGGGATCTTGTTGCCATGTCGAGATGTATGGTCAAAACATCAAACATCAAGGCCTTCTCTTTATCCCCGATCAAGGAATACGCTGATTGTTTGACTTACTCATGAAAAAAAAAAGTAAAATAACATATTTATAAATAAAAATAATTTATAAGTAAAATTTGTATATATATATGTTCTTAGTGGTCTAGTGGTCTAAAAGTCATGGTTGAAAAATACACTATGATTTAAAAACCTAAATCTTGTCCAAATGTAAAATTAAAAATTCAAATTTTGTCTAAGACAAATGATGGGGATGGAAGCCTGGAAGAACTTTTGACTTTGCACCTGTTCTAAACTAATTTATACTTCTAAAAGAATTTGTGGGTAGACGATGGTGAATCTATCTCCGCCCCTCCAACTCCATGTTTTCAAAAGGAGAATTAAACGTGGTACCAACATGTCAATTATCCTCGCTATCACTATTTTCGGTGGCAAGGAAAAAGGATTATGGGGCCAAAAGACCCATGTACCATACCAGTAACAAATATGTGCAACATATATAAAATAATGCTAATAACATATAATTATAAACTTATTTAACAAAATCTCTATTGCAACACGCGGTCAATATACTAATTAATCAAAAACGTGTGACCTGCACCCTGGCCAGTTCATAAGTTTCGCAAAAGTAAAGAGAACTTTCATACTTCCCTCCCTGGTTGCAATGCACTGTACAAGTGGAGATGGGATGTAGGTAGCTATCACCTACATGATGCATCAACAGGAGAGGGAGCATGCACGCACGCACGCACGAACCAACACACCCACCGTAATGGACTATTGGGAATGGAATGGCAAAACTCCACCGGAATGCGACCAAACCCAGCCCAATGCTTGTCTTGGAGTTGTTAAGACAGCTGATGGATCTTCTCCTTGGACAATAGCAGGGTCAAACAAACCACATCTCGACGACACCGACAAGGGACCGACAAATATACTGCCCCAGTACACGCACGGCACAACAATCAGGTCAAAGATACCAGTACCCCCCCCCCCCCCCCCCCCCCCCCCACTCCATCATCATCTCTCCTACAGATTGCAGAACAGAAACTTCCTTGTGAAACCCTGTACCCAAACCCCCAAAGATATCATGCTCATTGCCAGTCGGTGTGCCAGCGATGTCACACAACAAAACAGACTTCACACAGTACATTATACACATACATACGCCCTGTTTATCTTCGTGTTCCTTTCAGAGAGATGTATGCAGTGCAGCAGGAGAATATGCTGTTGATGTGCATTGCTCATTACCATCCAAATAGCATCCATCCATATCCAATTGCCTTGTACCAAGCACCGCGTTGTGCAGTCTGAATTTAGACGATTTGCAATCTACTGCTCCATCTCTCTTGTTAGGTCGGCGGAGTGGGATCAGGTGACTGTTGCTAGATTCCGTGCAACCATCTCTGCTTGGTGAGCTGCATGGTGACACCGAGCTTCAGTGTCCTTTTTGCACTTCACAAAGTACAGCAGGAGTACAAGGGTAGCAGAGAATTGTTAGAACAGGATTCATATCGTTAGCAGCAAAAGCTGAGCTATTCAGCTACTACAAATATATTCATATCAGCTGATATCTCGGTAAGACACATCGCTAGCCCACCGTGGAATTGTGCCTTCCGGGGATCAAAATTTGTTACTACAGGCTACAGCACAACATACAAACAAACAATGACCGATCAACCAACTTTAGCATGCCAGCTTCCCATGGTTCAGGACAACAATAAGCTGAAGCCAAGCTTAGGAGCTGAGGACACGAAAATGGTTCACAAAGACTTCCCAAGCTCAGAGGATGGCAGTCCCACAAAATGATTACTTCTGGAAATTAAAAAATTAAAAAGAGTTAGTGGAGAGCAAAAAAATGGCTGAAGCACTCTAATAATTGTTGAAAAGAAGCATTTCAATTCAAAAGTAGGTTCAACTAAAGAAGCAGGGGACTCGGAATTGAACACAATATGCTGCCTTACAGCACAAAAGTGGAGTACACAGAAAAGCATAACTGATGATAAATGAATTAGTCACTCTATATGATAAAAGTGAGATCAATGAATTGGAGAAGTCTACCATTTTGGCGCATAAATAATCTAATTCATGCAAGCAGTATAAAATGCTAAAGATTAAGCAGAAAAGGCAGTAAGAATTTCTGGTGAACATCTTTTATTTCTGTGGAACTGTGAATATGATTAATATAAACAAGGAACAAGGTAATATTCATCACCATAGCACAAAATAATCATTTCATTAGTCACAATCAACAGGAACTAGTCCAAATCAAACCAATTACAACTAATGACAAACATTGTCAGCATTTTAATGTCCATCCTGGGCCTATATCATGCATGTTTGCATATGCAGAGAAGCACTGGCTGGAAATTGGAGGAGTTCCAGGCCTTCGAGCTAAAGTTCATGCATATTTTTTCAGTATTCCACCATCACATCGGATGGCTAGGAGCCTGGATACATCCATTGCTATAGGTTTTCAATTCAACTTCAAACTCAATGTGACAAAGTAATGCACATATTAGTGCAAGTGCCTAAAACATCAATGTTAGTGTTTAGTCATCAAAATATAATGCACAGCAGCAATGTCTAAACTGGAGGATATACTACCCAGTATTCTCAGATCAAATGTTTAAGTAGATCTCTGAAGTCATACGTAGAAGTTCCACAAAATCGAACAAACATATTATGAGAGAAAAACTCTGGATTTCCAGAAGCAGAAGAGCATACCTATTGGTATTTCACAAAAAAGAAGGCAAAATACAACATGCCATCAACTCATCATCACTGGGATTTCCTGAAATATGGTAAATGTTATCACGCTATCTTAAGTGGCAAAAGAAATCATAATTACAAAAGAAACACATATTTCTGTACACAATAGAAAATCTAATATCAGCAAGAACAAAATATTACAATCCCCATCCCACCCCCCTTCTCTTATCTGAGGTCTTGAGCATCTCATTAGTCAGAAGTGCAACTACTGAAGTATATCAGTAAGTGAACCCCTAATTCCTTTGGCAGATGCAATATTATTTGCAAGAACAGTATTTGTTGAAATAAGGATGAGAGTGAGGTTTCTAAACATCCATCTCACCTGTGCAATAGTAGCACCCCTTCCAGTCCACCTACTTCCTAGTTTGGGGTAACCGATGAAGAAGCAGCTGCTGGGTGTTAGTCCGAGGATGGTCAATACTCGAAGTTTGCTGGCCTTGAGAACAGATATGTTCTGGTAGAGCATTATCAGTAAGTTTATGTAAGGTGTCACTTCTGTATAGTGAACATGTTCAGGCGTGAAGGATTTTCCTCTCCCCCTTGAGATTGCGACAAAAAAGAATCTTAAAAAAAGCTTACTTGGGTTCTATAAATTCTTTGGTATCAGACTGCTCTTCATAATCGTCTTCCAGATCGATTACAGGAATCATTCGGCCAATGCTCTGATTGTGAAGCGTAGCCTGCCCATCTGCAGCCTGGTCTAGAAGCATCTGACCTTCCTGTAACTGAGCACTATATTCTTCTCGCTGTTTATCTGCGCCATTATTTAGAAGCATTTGCTCACTGTCCAGGTCATAATTATTCAAATCATGCACACCCATAACATGATCCAGAAGCATTTGTTCACTCTTTACTGGGTGATCGTTGCCTGAATGTTCATCAGCATCATGATTGAGACGTGACTGTTCTCCATTGGCATGATAATTTCCCGACACTTCTACTGAGGTGCTCTGCCCCTGATTCAGAAGCAATTCTTCACTTTCCATCTGTTGTCCATGATCCACATGTTCATCTGCATACCGCTTTAGAAGCATTTCTTTACTGTTCAGAAGTCCATTATCTAAATCATGCACATCCATGACATGATTTACATGCATTTGGTCATCCTCCAACTGGTGACTATCCTGTCCATGTTCATCACCTGTCTGATTTCCAAGCCCTTCTTCATTGTTCAAACCATGTGTACCAATACTTTGATTTAGAATCACTTGTTCATCCTCCAACTGGTGGTGGTCAACTGCATGTTCATCTTGACCTTGAGTTCCTGAACCGACACAGTTTGCACTTTGGCTCATCTGACCAACTAAATCAGGTACAGAGTCACGACCATTATCTGAAGGTGCGTCACTGAAAATCTCAACCATTTCACAGTTTTCTTGAGATTCAACAACATTGAGGTCAAAAATTCCATACCAAGCTGGCAGCTCCTGTTCATCTTTGCCAAGGTCAGCAATATCAGTTTCAACTTCGCTTTGCGGAGCCCTTGTTTCGTCCCTAACTTCCTCAGCCACTGGCTCTATCAAACACGCATCACTGGGAGAGATGGGAGACTCCATGCCCCCCTCAGCATCGCAGAACTGAGACTGCCTATGCACTGGTTCCCCATCATACTCTGCCAGATCAACATCATCCATGTTGGAACTGGACAGTTTGTGTTGGTAATGGTCAACATTTGTTTCACAAGTATTTGCATCATTAAAGGCATCAGCCGCATTCTCACCATCCTCATCCCCACAAACATCTTGATCGACACCTATGATCTCCGACTCCACCTCTGTGCCTTCAGTGGCTGCAGCTTGGTTGGCACTCTCGTTCATCTCCACAACCACCACTGAACGGGGTGCTGCCTTCAGATCTCTTGGCACATCACCGGCATCATGGTAGTCCACATCACCATCACGGGCAATGCCAGGCCGTGGCACCTTGGTGTGATCCAAGTCGCTGCCTCCTGGTCGCCAATCTGAATCCCTCCGGCTGCCGTAGCTAGAGGTCCTTGTCCTGGTTCTGCTCCTGCTCCTGCTCCTGCTCCTGCTTCTACTCCTGCTCCTGCTTCTGCTTCTTCTCCTTCGATCCAGTCTGCTGTCACTGGAGACACGCCGGTCGTTTTGTGAATAGGACCGTGACATGGTTGGTCTCCTTTGGTCGTCGTACTCATGGGTCCGGCGGCCACCCCGATCAACTCCGGCGCCGCTGGCAGTACCGCCATCGTTGTACTTACGCCTGCCGTCAAAGCTGTGGCTCCTCCTGTCCCACCCCGATCTACGGGGTAGCCTGTCATCGTCCCCTTTGTCGCGGCCCCAGTCGTCAGCGGCGCCATTCCGCCGCCACCTCGGATCGTCGTCATGGCAAGTGTCGTCCCGCTTCCTGGCGTATCCGGCGGCAGGGAGGGAGGTGGGGTCGTTGTGCTTTGGGTCCTCCCTGGCGCGGAGACGGTGCTCGGGGATGACGCCCTGGGCGACCAGGTAGTGGGCGGCAAGGCGGCCGGCCTCGAGAAGGATGTCAGCGCGCAAACGGCGGTCGAGGGGGACGTCTGGTGGGAGCCTGTCCTCCTGGTGGCGGCGGGGGCTTCGTCTGAGCGGCTGAGACGGGGGGCGGCGGTGATGGCGCGGCGGGGAGGGGGATCGTCGGCGGTAGCGCCCTCCTGAGGAGGGCGGGGGGTCGCGGCCGCGAATGCGAGACCTCGACTGCATGAACCCTAGGGGAGGGAGGGGAAGGTCGCGCGGGGTCGGCGAAATCGTAGCAATGTGTCCCCGTTCCGTGGCGTTTAAATCCGGCGGCCCATTTCTCTTCCGTCGTGGAGGTGAGATCCGTTCGTCACAGCTGGGGAGGAGGCCGCCCGCCGAGATCTGTGGCGTGGACAGCGAGGCGCGTTCGTTCGTCGTCCGTCGCGGCGGCGGCGGCGGCGGCGGCGGAAGACGACGATGAGAGAGTGAGGTGGATTTGCGAGGCAAGGGTTTGGTTTTGCGTTGCGTTGCGATGTGTGAGCAGAGCAGAGAGAGAGAGAGAGCACCCCACCCTATACATAGATAAGCAGCAGCAGCCCACTACTCTCCTTTGTATCCAAAGTCGCGTTGTTTTGGCGACGAAACATCGACGAGATGAGGTTATTTTATTTTTTTACGGCTATCTAATAATATTAATAAAGAAATTAATTATTATTAAATTGACAATTTATTCTATAAAAATAAGATAATAAGTTTCTATATAGAAACTTTCCACAAACACACATAATTTCTATATAGAAAAATGCAAATAATCACTCCATCCAATATTCACGTGAAACGATAAACAATTTGGTAATAATCCCATGAACGAACGCACCCATTAATCTGATTGACAATATGGTGCAAATAATAATCTAGTGAAGCTCCTCTACTTACATTGATCTAGTACTAATCTGATTTATCCTTTTGTTTTTCTGTGAAATGCTAATCTGAATTACGCAATTACGATGCCATATCGACCTTCGAATGAGCCATAAAGTATACAAGAGAGAGGAGGAGGAGTATTGATTAACAGACGGTCTAATAGATGTACACGTTGCATATATTATCTATAATAAAACTAAACTATTAATTATACTACAGATAATTTATTTATTGTATGAGCTGTCGTCTAAATATTTTTGACGCACACAAAAACTATAAAAAAAACATTTTTTCCCGCTCTCAGAGTCTCAGTACTAGTGTGAAATCTGTGCGTCCTTTTACCACTAGCTGCTGGCTTGCTCCTAGGCAGTAAAGTAAATCTGCCACTTACTCACTGCTAATGACGACTGGGATTAACAAGGGAGTCACCTCGATCGTGCTACTGCTCTGTATTAACAATGGCGATGTGGGCCAAGAAACAAAGGCTCGAGTTAGGTTTACCCGTTCTAGACACACACCCTTCCTATTTGTGATAGATAGAGACTGCAGCTCTCGAAATGTTTATAAGTTAGATCGGCAGCCACGAATGTTCTAGTTAAGACTGCACTCAAAGCTTGTACTATTAGTAGTATATACTTGCTTTTGATTTGCTTTGCTGCTGATGTTTGCATGGTTTCTGTTAGAATGTTCCTGTCATCTTTGATGCTACTGTTTGTGTTGGGGGCCTTGCAAGTTGAACGGAGCATGCCTTGCCTCGCCAAAGTCTCACCCAAGTCACCTGTACTATGTATCTATGACCAACTATAACAACACATGAGATATTGAGATGGATAGTACAACCATTGGCATGAGGAATGATGCCACCATCGCGTCTTATGATAGCATAAAATCATGCTAATGCCAATTTACTACTACTGCTTTGCTTTTGCTGCATTCTTTACAAAGGCCCAAAACACAGAAAAAGGGAGCCGAAATGGTCAATTGACACATCATCTTTGTTGACACCTCTTGGGGGCTTTCATCAGTAGAACGATAAAGTCTCATCAAGCACCAAAAGGAGAAAAGATGGATATCAATCAGAGGAGTTCGAATCTGAGGAGTAGGCACTCCTCCTCGAACTTGCCAGCCAACCATTTTATTCCTCCTCGAATGAAAAGAGAGAGAGAAAAAAAAGAGACAAGGCAATTATGATGTGATGTACAACAAAGGGTTCACTTTGGCATGTTCTCTTGTTCCTAGTTTTAGAAACTCTGAACCACCCACCAATCAAGAAAAACTGGGAACAGCCGTACAGCTATGAACTTTCTTCTGTAGGTCTCAACCTGTGTATCGCATGTTCTTAACCGTCTCCAAGGTAGATGTGCGCATTAACTCTGCTCCACAAATATGATCTGCTAACTGCCACTAGCAACATTTACAGGATGATTGTCCAAGAGTTCAATGCAATAGCTTCAGTGGTTAATACTTTTTAACTACAACAGTAAACCAAAGAGCTAAGCGACCTAAATCATCAAAAGTTTGACAACACCATTCATTTCTCTAAAATTTTCGCACAATGCTTTTCACCAAACATAACAACAGCATAGACTTACCATAATACATTAATGCTTTATATGCAGAGAGAATGCAAGTACAGAAAATACAGCAAGAGATCAAGGTACCATTAAACAGAAATAACGTACGCAATCCCAATATGATCTTCCCGCACATTGAAATTCCATGGCTGATCGGCAAAGAGAAGTACCAAAAAAGAACATGAGAATGTGCCCGTGCAAGAATTGAACTGTTACAGTGTTACACCCATCTTGTTCCTCAGGTCTAACCTGGCCCTGCATGAAACACATACAAGTGTACAATGATTGATATTTGGGTCGTTCAATTAATCAACCAATTATATGGCAATGGTTCTTGAATCAAACAGAAAAAGAAAAGACTTTACTGATTGTGACACTGTAATAATTTCTTACTATATTGGAATCACCGCTAACTTCTCTAAAAGCACTTACCAGATACCATTGATAATAAAAGATGGAAACATAATTTGTCAAAGAAAACTAGGAAAATACACCACACTGCTAGAATGTTTTGCCATTTTCCTACCAATTTTGAAAATTCTAAAGAGAAACTAGGCTGTGTTATAATCCAAATATGGATTTTGGATTACCGTGGACACATTTTTTCAAATTCCTAAACGACATATTTCATGCACAAATTTCCTATATAAAAGTTCCTCGTTTGACCTTTCTAAAAGAAGATTTTTCACTTTGTAGTAGTTAATTTAGTTGTTTATACCCTCAAATATCTATCACAAAAATAAGATGACCCTTCAATCCTAAAATCTCAGGTATCTCAAACCACCCTCTAGAGTCTAGAGTCTATTTGCTTTAGTTACCAATGCAACAGAAAATACCATCACCGCTTTTTTATACACAAATGATTTTTCACAAGAAACAAACAATGGATGGTAATCTTCATTTCATTCAAAACAAAAGGAAACAAGAATGAACAGATGGCCTGTTGTTATGTTGTTCTATATAATTAAGATGAGAAGTTCGCCATAGAGAAACAGCTTATAAGTAAACTGAATTATTAACGAACCTCTAGATGCTGCAGGTGCACCTTCATGTGGGCTCGTCTGTGGCGCAAACATCTGCATCACAGTTCTCAGAGCGTCTGCAGCCTGCTCTGGTCCTGACAAGTTTATTTGGATTCCATCCCTGTGCATGCCTGGTTGGCCATGCACCCCTTCATGTCCACTTGAATTTTGCTGTGGGTGATTTCCTTCACTTCCCGAGTCCGTGAAGGGAAAAGGAGGAACTGCACCATTGGTTGGAAAAGAAGCAGGTGGGGTAGTGCTACTTGAGTTCTCTGTCTGAGCTGTTCCTTGATTGTTACCACTGACGTTTGCATGACTAAAAATGTCATTCAAATTTATATTTATGGAATGTTCAGATGATTGTTGACTGATATCAGACACACGGTTTATGATATTGGTGAAGAACTCAGGAGTTGGACCATTTCCAGGAGGAAAAAAGGTGAATGGAACACCATTGCTTGATTGGCCAGGAAACTGTCGATGTGATGCTTGATCTTGGCGTGTGTATGTATTCTATAGAGAACAAAATTGATTAGTTGATCACTTGGAATGGGCAACGACCCCCCCCCCCTCCAAAAAAAAAAAAAAGGAACGGATTTCATGTATCAAAACAATATCAACATTCCCTTCCTATAACAAAGTTCCATGTAGGAGTATTAAATGCAGAAATTAACGAAACAATAGTATGTTTGTTTGCTGGAAGTAGCAAATCTCAAAATCCACTAAAATGTGCACGTACCTGTTCTGGTGGACCTCGCTGCTCAGCCAGCTTCTTTTTGGTAACCTAAAGTTTACGAATATAGCAGGGATAAATATTCCAACACTCATTAGTGGGAGCGGCATGAAATAAGCTTTTATCCTGTCAATACAAGAAGAGCAGAAAAAACATACCTCGATATTCTGCCGGACATTTTCATTGCTAGGATCAAGCTCAGAGGCTGCAAGAGGAAGATAGTTCATTATGCACCCGCACATTACTGGATATAATAGGTGTAACGTAGATACATTCCAGAGCTGCAAACAGGACAGTTATTTTGATCCAGAAGAATGAGAGAATCAATATTCTCCACACATTAGAAGCAATGGAGGTTGAAAGTATGTGTTTGATGTGAATCAGAGTCTACACAGTGCTGAAAGCATGTGACCTGGATTTGCCAGCAGAGCTTGGGCACAAGGCTATTGAGTAAATATCTCTTAGTTGGATTGGATGCCAACAAGCACTATATAGATGTCTAAATTTAGGACACAATAAACACATCACCTAAAAAATAAATAAGAGGATACACCACAAAAAAAAGTAAAGGGCAAAAATGTAAAGCTGTAAGTAGATAAAACAATGTTCGACGTTTCATACCACAATTCAAATAAGCAGCAGCATTCCCGAAAAAAAATGTAACAGATGTAAAAGTAGTGTATAACTGAATGTATCATAGCTTCAGCAAAACTAACTGAAATTTAAGGATTTCCTACCTTTCAAGTAACCCTTATATAAAGCATCATGGTAGTTTCCCAAAGCGAAAAAAGCAGACCCAAGTCGGCTATATGCTTTACTGTAATTAGGGTCGATTTCAATTGACTTCAGGCAATCCTCAACAGCTTCATTGAACATATCAAGAAGAGTATATGCAGCAGCCCTGGAAGTAACGTGTACTTATCATGTTACATTAGATCAAAGTATGAAGCACATAGATGATCTCGTGATAAACAATTACATAGTTGCAAGACAGTAAGGATTACTAACACTGCTACCATAACAAGAGTACAAGAGTTTATAGAAGCACTAGGAATAGGAATGTGAGAATTTTGAGGCAACAAAGTATCTAGTTCTAGCATGTAAGTGGATTAACTATTAGCCACTAAAGCAATCTCAAGATCCCATGTTACATAAACTATCCATGAATACAGTTGAAGTATCTCAAGTTTTGTTTAGTTCCATCCGTTCTGACCCTCAACCCTGAAAGTTACTAGGTTATGCTGCTACAACAACAAAGGCACAGCGCATCCTAATGTTTAATGAAAAAGTAAGCAGGAATTTCAGTAATTTGTACATACCTGTTACAATAGTAAATAGCATTTTTTCGGCTCAACGCAATAGCACTGGTGTACAGCTCTACAGCTTTAAGATGTTGTTTTGACCTCATGAACTCATTACCTGATAAACAAATATGTAGTTAGCTACTAAAATTCTGAACATCGGCATCCATATCATAATGCATATAGGAGACTTGGACTGCAAAACAGTTAGCTCTTTTTTACCTCCACAAATGAACAAATATGAAGAATTTTCAAGTAAGCTGTAAATCAGTTCATTACATAATAAAAAAAAGTAATTATCACGCTATGCTAAAAAAATGGACACGTGAAATGACCAAGGGTTGTGGCTAAATACCTTTTGATTTAAAGAAATCTGCAAGGTCTCCTAAGCTTGTCCTTTTCCTTCCGGATTTACGCATCTCCTAAACAGAGATGGATCATATTTCATAAAGAGTAGAGTAATTAAGTGAATCAAAAGACACTCGCACACAGTCCAACTACTAGTTCCATGAGTGTCTAATGCCTCAACAGATCCCCATATCTTCATCCAATAAGTGGAGTCCAATTACCCAAATTGCCCTCTTCATTTAAGAGAATATCCATGAAACAGGATGTCCTAGGAAACAAGGGAGCATCTGGGTTCTGGAACGGCTTTTCCTTGGTAGCAGGGTTAATGTACTTATTTAAAGCAGAACAAGTTACAGAAGCAAATATTGCATATTATACCAGCAACGCATCATCGAAGAATTGTGTTGCTTTTGACAGCTGGACAGGATCTTCAGCTCCAGCAGATGATGCTTTAAAGAAATTGATTTCATCAAGTGCAGAATAGAATTTCGCAAACAGTTCATCCCCGGAATGATCTGATCAAATAGCATCGAGTTGAATGAGAAAACAATTTTCAATGAGAGATTTTTCCTACATTTCTTATTACTCAGTGGGCAATAACGACAATTACAAAAAAAAAACCTTAATGTTTCCAATAATATATGGACATCTGATCATAGAGAAAACCTAAAGTTTATGCTGTTATAGACATACCTAAGTCAAAGGTAACTTCATTTTGGTCTTCACTCTGGTATGGAGAGGCAGAACAACAGTATCAGAAACTAACATTTCTTATCAAGATTGTTGAGGAAATAGCGAGTGAATCAAGAATATGATTTATAAGAGTACTAGGATGTAAGTTATAACCGCAATGTAATTCCAAACGAATGCTCAATGGCATGACAATATGCTGCTTTTTTATACATTTGGCATGAAAAAAGGTGGTGATAAGTGTGTGTGTGTGCGTGCGTGCGCATATGCGTGTATGAGAGAAAGAGAGAGAGGAGACCATACATTTGATGTTGTACATTTAGTAGAGTCATCTTGGATATTTGAGGTGCTTGCACTGCAAGAAGGTTTGTTGGATACCAATTGTGATACTGGATCTGATCCTGAGCTATCACGCTGAGCAGCTTCCAGAGAGCTAAATAGTTCAAGTAGAAGTCCTGGATGTACCCTTTCGCCAACTGATGAAGAGTTGATACTGAAGATGGATTCCAGGCATTCCCTAGCAACCTCAAGAGCTTCAGGATCAGCTCCAGGAGCTAACTCAACTGCATTGCAAAGTGCAAACAGAATTCCAATGTCAGGAAACAATGGCTTGAGGGAGCCAGGGAAACATTGTGCATCTAGAATTCTATAACTGGTTATCTCGTATGTACTGTGCACTTTTTTAAAAAGTAAATCTTGGCATATTCTGCTATTTAGATTTCAATGGTGATTATCGCAGAGATATGCTAATGCTGTAGCTAAGTGATCAGTATTACCAAGTTCCATGTTGGTTTGATGCGCCAAATGCTTGCAACAAGAATAAGAATAAAAGGAGCATGGTAATTGAGCGTGAGTGGCATAAAGATAAGATCCATAGTGAGCATAACATGTGGTGGAAGCAAACAAGAGCATATGGCCCGCAGGGGGCTGGCTTTCCTCCAGTCAAGTATCCGAATTGAAAAATGAGTTGGATTTAGCCAAGGCGTAGGGGTGGGAGGCCAAAATAAAAAAAACTGGGAAACAAATGGAACCCTGCTAGGGTAGTGAGTAGTATCCTTGGAAGTAAAGTAAAGGATGATCCGAAGCGAGCGAGCGAGCGAGGCAGGCTGGTCGGCGGCTGTAGACGTAGGGGATGGATGGATTGGTTTGATCCGCAGCAGGGTGAGGGCGTGGACTTAGAGTGGGGGTAAAATTGAGCGTGAATAGATAAAGGGGACTGACCGGAGTTGAGGAAATCGAGGAAGGAGAGGACGATGCGGCGGGAGATGGGGGAGTCGGAGCGGGTCATGTTCCCCATCAGCCGGCGACGGCGAAACGGGACGGGCGGCCGGGCGGAGAAAAGTGAAGCAACAAACCAACCCCCGCCGTGCTTGCGCTTGGGAATTGGGATGGGATCGCTCCCTTCTTCTTTTCGAGAGAGAGAGAGAGCAAGAACTAGCAGGAAGAAGCCAAGTAGTTGAGTTGACAGACTCCACACGGGCCGCATCTACGGCCTGGCCTCCAAAATATTGCTATTTGGGCCCAATCCATTTGGATGGATGTTGATCCGACCAACGGCCCAAACCTTCTTTTCTTAGTCTACTAGTTAGACTAGAGAGAGAGTACATGAAAACCTCTTTACGTGACCTTTTATGTTGACCAGATCCCATTTTAGTGTTGTTTTTTTTCCTTGAAGAGAAATTGCTGGTCCTGGTGGTTATGCTGCTGCTACTACTCCACACTTGGTCAAACGAACCAACCACCGTACTGCTGCCGCCTCCTCATACATGAGCTCTGTGGCCTGTACATTCTAAAATATAGAAATCGACTGAGTTTTGAAACTGATGAAAAAATGTAAGCATACTATTCGTTGTTAGAATAAAGTTGTGCCCGTTTCATCGAACTGCACCGCACACGTATGGGTCGTGTTGGGGCTCAAAGGCTGGCTCGAAACACCATGCATGCCCTTGGTGCTGCCATTTATTTGCTTTCGCACCAAATATGATATGCTTCACTACACTACTGACTACTGACTGGTGAGTGGTGTGCTTTTGCTTTCTCTGCTGCTCCAACAAAATTCAACCAATGCCCTGGGTTAGTGCTGTCCCAAACTCATCAGACTCCTCGCCTCCAGCAGGGGCAATATATACATACTCGACTCCTACGTAATTTCAAACAGCATCTGAGACTGAGAGGCATGCAAGCACGTGAATGCTTTCAAAATGCCCACTGAAATTCATACCGTCAGTCAGTTGGATCGAGGACTGCTAGCTTCCTACTACATACTCCGATGCTATACAGTGATATATAGTGATTAATTAAAGGGGATAGTGATTATCCCATCATCCGATCGATCACACAAGAACAATAACGACGAATTGCTTAACTAGAAAGTGCTAATAAATTAAAGGGGTCGATATATAATGACCGTCATCATCATCGGTTCCATGCATGCATGCAATTAACGGTGAAAGTAACTAATGAATTAGCTAGGCCCTGTAGACGACGACGAAGCAGGGAAGGATGGCCGTGGGGTTGAAGACCTCCAGCTCGTCCAGGTTGGAGTAGAGCCCCGCCGTCCCGCCCACCGAGTCGTACTCCTCCTCCTCCTCCTCCTCCTCCGTCGTCGCAGCATTCGCATCGTCCTGCTGCCGCTGCCGCTGCCGCCTCACCCGGCCGGCGATCACCCGGCACACCAGCATCGCCCGGCGCTGATCGCCCTGCCCCTGCAGGTCCGACGACACCGCGTCGTGCGCGCGGCCGCTGGTGGCCATGGTCCGGACAGGAGCCCTGAAGCCGTGGCGGATGACGGCGCAGGCCCCGCAGGCGTGGTCGGCGTCGCAGCAGAGGTGGGTGGCGCCGTGGAGGCCGAGGGCGCAGGAGAGCGTGGCGCAGTGGAAGCGGAGCAGCTCGTTGCCGTCGGCGGTGCAGCGCGGGTGGCGGCGGCGCAGGGTGGCCTTGGCCTTGGCCTTGATGGCGTCGCGGTAGTCCTCGAAGGCGGCGAGGGTGGCGGCGGCGTTGTGCACCTTGAGGATGCGCTCGATGGCGCACACCGGGCTCTGCTTCTTCAGCCAGCTCGACTGGAATATTATCGATATTATGTTCCTGCTCGTGTCCTCCGCCCCCAGCTCCGACACTGCATATATATCCGTCCATGTAAATATATTACTAGCATTTACTAGTATATTTGTAACTTAATCCTAACTTAAATTGTTTCATAATCGTGCATAAATAGTCTGTCCAGCTAGACTACTGCTACTAGTAAGTACATTCTTCAATTCATGTGGTGTTTAGATTGAGAAAATTTTTGGAAGAAAATATCACGTCAAATGTTAGACCGGATGTCGGAAGGGGTTTTCGGACACAGATGAAAAAACGAATTTCACGGCTAGCCTAGAAACCGCGAGACGAATCTTTTGAGCCTAATTAATCCATCATTAGCACATGTTGGTTACTGTAGCACTTATGACTAATTATGGACTAATTAGGCTCAAAAGATTCGTCTCAAGATTTCTTTCATAACTATATAATTAGTTTTTTGGTTCATTTATATTTAATGCTTTATTTAGGTGTCAAAAATTTAATGTGATGTTTTTGGAAAAAAAATTTAGGAACTGACCAAGGCCTCGTTCTGGTCAAAATGAATGTAGCAGCACTATACTAGTACTTATGGGGTGGCTTTGCACTTGATTTGACAGCGTGAAATTAACACATGCATGGTCACGATAAAAAGGAACCATGCAATTCATCAATCTTGTGATCCGGAGGCACTACTGTAGTTAATAAGGTCGCCTACTCTCCAGCTCACTCACTGAGAGCGTGAAAAGCAGCAGCTAGCTAGCTAGCTTGATGGGAGGGAATAAAGCTCGGTCGATCGGATCACTTTGAGCACCGACCAACATACTACAATTAACCTCATTCAATCTGCCCTCGCGGTACAATCAGGACCACGACCCACTTCTAGAGTAATTTGCAATGATGTTCTACGATCTGATGATGTGATAGCTTGGAAATTAGTACTAGTAGAGTGTACTACATACACATGCATACTGGAGTGATAAACTCTAAATTGTAAAGGTACATTCTTTAGTTATTAGAATAGCTTAATAACTTGTATTGATAATTATTTTGACCGAACTAGTAACAATAATTATAAATTAAAAAAGGTGAGATATTCATGTATATAGGAGTAAGTATTACTATAGAGGAAGCATGCATGCATGAAGAATGCAGTTTAGTGCAAGTTAAACACGGGGGTGGGGTGATTAAATTAAAGAAGGGAAGGAACAAAGCAAGCAAGCAAGCTGGTAGTAATAATTAAAGATTTAAAGCAGAGAGGGATGCCTGCATGGCGGGTGGCCTGGTGGAGGTGGAGAGACTCCGGGCGGACGAAGATCTCGCCGCAGTCGGGGCAGGAGCAGATGGCCGCTCTCATGGAGGAGCTGTCCCTGAACACGCCGCTGATGGGGTCCACCACCATGTGGCACTCGTAGCACCCCGACAGCCGCCTCAGGCTCAGCTGCTGCATCCCCCGGAACGACCCGCCCGCCGTCGACGAAGACGACGACGCCGACGCCGACGCCAGCAAGCAGCTCGCCTCCTGCTGCTGCTGCTTGTTCTGGGGCTTCTTCACGGACCGTTCGCTGCTGCTGTTGCAGGCGCTCACCGACGCCCGCCGCTTGCAGTACGGCTCCGCCGTGAGCGATGGCTTGTTGTCCTTGACGACCTTGAGCTCCTCGTCCGCCGGCCTCTGCGTGCTGAGCTTGCAGACGGAGGCGGAGTTGCAGCCGAGCTTCTTGCAGTCGGTGCGGTGGTGAGCGTGAGGCCGGCGAGAGTGCGCGTGGCTGCTGCTGTTGTTTCTGCAGGAGAAGAGGCTCCTGAGAGCTAACCTGTAGGAAGGGCTCTCCGGCTCTGCGCACTCCTCTCTGCTGCTGCACTTGCTGCAATCCTTCTTCTCTTTCTGATCCAGCTTCCTGGACGCTACCAGCGTCACCTTCTTCTTCATGCCGGCGTCTGAGGTGGCCTTGGTCTCCCGCGCAGCTGCCGCTCTCCCCGGTTCCACCATTGCTCTATCTCTTTGAGCTAGCCCCTCTGTGTGTATCTTTTGCAAGCGAGCTAGTGGAGTGAATGATGCTTCTTCTTCTTGTTGTTGTTTTCTTCTCTAATAAAGTGGAGGCCGGTTGGCTCTGTTGCTAGAGATGCTGCTCCCTTTGGAGGGTGGAACGGCATCTATCTAGGTCGGATGAGAATTCAGAAGCTGAGACTGAGAGAGATGGAGTGAAATGGTTGCCTGATTAAGGGCTGCTGAGACAGAACAGTAATGATGGCCTTATCCAGCGTGGCATCATAATGGTGTTTTGGACACTGCTTCCCTCATGTTTTGGCAGGGGACTAATTAAGATCAAATCAGAGCATGCATATGCATGTGTTAAATTGGACTTATCCACGCACTTTTTCTTTTTATCCAACTGTCTGCTCAAACCGCACCGAATAACATGCTGATATTATGTACTACTATTAGCTGACATTTGTTCCCTATACAATATAATTTAGTACTAGTTTGTTACTAGCTCTGTCCTTAAATATAAGGGATCCATTAATATATCTAAACAAAGGCCCAGAAAACTATTTTAAACTCTTGAGAGGACGTCTTTCACTTCTATTGTATGCTATCTAAATAGTCATTAAAAAAATATAAAGATAGATTAATATGTGATATCATTATATAAACATGCAAGTTAAAATATAACTTCTACAATCCATAGAAAAAATAACAAATATACGATTGTGAATATGTGTTTACTATTCACAGTTTTATTTGTTATTTTTGTTATGAATTGTAGAAATCATATTTTAAGATATATCACATATTAATCTATCTTCACAATTTTTTTCATATTTTTTATAATTATTTGGATAGCATGCAATAGACGAGAAGCCGACGAGGGGTTGTTCCCTCGAAAGCTTAGAATCCACGCTCACAAATGCCCACCCAGATTTGTTCCCTATACATTCTAGGAGGGAGGAAGTATTTCCATAGCACCTGCATCTTTTTTTTTTTACTTTTGGAATAATGATAAATTTAGTAATTATGTTAAGGGCTAGTACAGTAATTAGGAGATGAGAAAATAGCAAAGACTAGCAAACATTCATGGAACTAATCGTATAGAATTCGATCCAACGAGGATGGAAAGAAAAATAATTCAGAGTAGTTTGATATACTAAATACAACTGAGACGATATATAGGATACATATATACAAAGGAACCTGAACCTAAACCTGAACGAGATGGAACATACCTGGTATTCGTTCAATTAATAAAGTATATCATATGCAGATACTGACAGCTTTCAGTTTGGCCTTATCTAGAGATGATGCCTTTTTTTGGTATTGTTTTGTCTCTGGCAGTGTGTTCTACGCTGGTTTATTGTGTGTTTTTCCGGCTGAAGTGGAGCGGTCAAGTAGGCAATGGCACACGACACACGACGACACGGCTTGGACGGGGATGGAACACACTCGCATGCTCCTCCAATCCTTGGCTGTTGCTGGCTGTGTAGCAGTGGAGTGGAGTAGCACTCGTCCATTTGTGCAGAGGTAGCGGTAGTGGCCATGGCAGTGGCAGTTGCAGCATGATGTCTATGGATCTGCACGCCCAAAGAAAAAGAAAAGAGAAAGGGAGCAACACAACACCAACGAGAGAGAGAGAGAGAGAGAGGGGGGTAATTTTGATTGAAAGGAGAGCATTGCATCGTTGCATTGGGGTCCGTAGAAAGGCTGGCATGGTGGTGGTGGCTGGGACTGGGAGATGCCCATCAGCATGCATGGTCCTCCTGACCTGATGAAACTCTACTCTCCTGTCTTCTCCTCTCCTCCCTCCCCTGATGGCTGCTGCAAGCTGCAAAAGGGGACACTTTGCACTCACTCACTCAGATGTGTTTAGATTGAGAAAATTTTTGGAAGAAGTGTCACGTTAAATGTTTGATCGGATGTCGAAAGGGGTTTTCGGACACGAATGAAAAAACGAATTTCACAACTAGCCTTGAAACCGCGAGACGAATCTTTTGAGCCTAATTAATCCATCATTAGTACATGTTGGTTAATGTAGCATTTATAGCTAATCATGTGCTAATTAGGCTCAAAAAATTCGTCTCAAGATTTCTTCCGTAACTGTGCAATTAGTTTTTTGGTTCATCTATGTTTAATGCTTTATTTAGGTGCTCAAAAATTCGATGTGATGTTTTTGAAAAAAAATTTTAGGAACTAAACAGACCCTCACTCACTATTGTCTGGAAAAGAAAAATCGCTCGCTCACTGTAACAGTAACTGTGAGTCACTGTAAACAGCAGCTGCAGACAGAGGAGCTATCAACCTCAACCCGGGACGCAGAGTCCGCCGGTCGGAAGGGAATAAAGAATAAAGATGAAACATAATAACAGCAGCAGCTACAGCCTACAGGGGAAAAGGAGCTCTACATATCTGAACCGAAACAAACAGTACATCAGGGTGTTGCATGCGTGCGTTTCTTCACACAAGAATGTGCTCTACGGCATACATTCACCTGTCTGAAGCTAAACACTACTAGTAGTCAGTAGAGTTGAATTTTAGCAGCTAGGATTCTCACTTCATTTGTTTCAGCCTTCATGCGTACTCCTTTTTCTTTCTTCTCCTTTGCATCGGTAAGTTTCCCTCTATTGCTCCTGCAATTAAGGTCCTCTTTGATTCATTGAAAATTCATATAAATTTTAGAATATTTTATTTCTATAGAAATTTTTTCTACAAAGCTCTTTAAATCAAAAGAATGGACCTTATCAAATCCTATGAAATTCCTATGGGATGCCTCTTCCCATTCAAGTTTTGTAGGAAATTTAACAAGATGTAGAACCTCATGGAAAAAAAATCATTTGAGTCTTTATCTCTCATCAAATTTCTGTTTTTTCCGTCCGTGGTCGAATCAAACGGTCATTTCTACGTTTTTTCTGTCTTTTACGATTCTCTGTTTTACATTTATATTCCTGCAAGAATCCTATATTTTTCATATTCCTCCATTTTTTCATTCCTGTGATTCAAACGAGCCCTCATAAGTTCCTGCTGCCTTTCATCTTTTTTCCTTCCATTATTCCGGCCATAGCTGGTTTGCCATCCCCCATCGAGCTCTTCGTCATCTTTGAAGATGAAGCAAAGAAGGATAAAAACAATACTTCAGTGTGTAACTTCTCTAATTAATTTAACCCTCGCTCTTGATCTAGACTTCAGTGTTGTTGCCATCGAGCGTATAATTATAAGGGCAGGGAGCACGTACGAGAGATGCTGCCGCTGTCTCTCTTAAAAGAAACAAAGCATAACTCGATTAACTAACAATGCTAGTATGGCTGTACTCCGGTACTACCTACTGTACTACTGTATAAACTTTGTTCAGGTTCAAATCATGTCGCCATCTTCAGATTAATTAACCAATAGTAAAGCAGATTTCAAGAATCCTTTCTCCACCCGAGACGTTAGCTGATCGAATAGTGCATCCTAATCAGCTAATCTTAATCCCTGTCGTCATTTGCTAATCCAGTCAAGAACGATATATATATATATATATACGGGTTTTTTTATCATCCTTAAAAAGTAATTTGAGGTATCAAAAAATTTTAGTGTAAAATTTTATTCGGGATACTTAAATTTTTACACTAAAAACTATTGTACCTTAAATATATTTTTTAAAGACGTTTAAAAGGCTCTATATAACATAAAGACAGGCACTTCAATGCAATTATATATAGGCAACAAATATACTACCTCATGTCCATATAGGACTGGAATAGTACTAGTAACGTAGTATCTGAACTGAAGTCCAGGACGAGCTCTAGCGAGTGACACGCGGAGATCGAGGAAATAATTCAGTCCATGCATGCAGCATGAATTTAGCTCCATCCATCACTCCTTGTGGGGGCTGGTCGTGATTGATGATCATGGCATAGCTACACAGATCTGCAATATTGTTGTACTGCATGGATAGGAAGAAGATGCAATGCACTGAAAATATATGCATGTGGCATGCTATGTTATTATGCTCTTAGCTGCCATGCCATGATCGATGCTCCTGCTCCGTCCTCTTCAAGCATGCTTGTAGTTGTAGCTGGTCAAGTGTCTTTGAGCTAGGCGTATCTGTCCTCAGGATCTCACACTCAGGCTGACTGAGGTCATCAAGCTGCTTTTGCTGACCCAACAAAACCTTTCACTGATCAGTACTACTCTTATCTTGTTGTATTTTGTGGCTAACCTACCGGCTTAGTTGCTCTGTTTCTGACAATTGTAGGTTGATGAACAGTAACAGAAGAACAGAGGTTCATCTTGCTGTTATTTACACCCGGAACTCTAGGAGTTTGTTACAACTGAAAACTTCCACAAAATTCCGCCCAGATCCGACTGGACCGCGCCATCCCATGATCAATCCTAGCAAAATTTTGGCTACGACTTGACTAATAAACAGAGACGAAAAAACTGTCTGACTAATTCTACGATCTGAACTCCCTGCGAACACAGCGCATGTCAAACTCACTTATTTTGAATAAAACTAAACCAGCTACAAGATTACACATCATATCTTACACTAGCCATAGTCATTATCATCGTTTTTCCATTATACTCCCTAATACGGATTTGTACTACGACTGCTACATTTTTGGCTAAATCCATTAATTCTCTCCATATATCACTGGCGGTTCTATTTGCTGACAGAGTTGATAGCTTGATATTACTGTAGTGTAGGAAGACTACTTCACTTGCGGTCCACGATGGAGGATCGTAGCAAACAATTATTAATAAAAGTGTAAGGGGAAGACCTTTTCTTTGGCATCTGGAAGCTTATTAGTTGTGGTCCTCCTGGCCGCTGTTCGACTTCGATCGATCATCGCAAGCAACACATCTCATCTTCCGTTGATAGCCTATAGGCAATGCAGGTTGCAAGCTGGAATAGTACATTCTCGATTTCTCGAATCTGCAAACGTACAGCAATCCAAGTACATTCTTAATTTTGCTTCAACCTGACTGAGATTACTTAGTTAGTCAACCTAAGAATCGTTCTAGAAATATCCCGTCCAAACTAACCTTACAGAGGTCGATGTTTCCCTCTACCCTACTTTCTTAAATTCTAATAAACTTGTATCCCAGTTTCTAAAATTTCGATGAAATAGTTATTCAAAAAACATTTTCTTGTGGGACAGATAATTTGGTTGGAATTTATTTTGGGTCGAACAGAGTACTAGTTATTTGTCTTTTGGAAATCTGTAATCTATAATACACCCTCCATATTTTAAGAGATAACAAATGCCTGATGATTGGTCTTATTAAAAAATTATGTATTTATCATTTACTTTATTGTGATCAAATTCATTTTTTAATATATTTTAATTATGACTTACATGTTAGCATATTTGCACGTAATTTTTGAGACAAGACGAATGGTCAAAAGTATGCCAAAAATTCAACGATATCGTCTATTAAAACATGCAGGGAATATCGTACATTAATCTATCGTGTTTTTTTTTTAAAAAAATTCTTTTACCATTTAGATGACCTGCAATCTCCTCTGTAGTTTGAAAGAGTTTTTCTTGTGAAACAGGGGCTCTTTTGGAAAAGTGCCACCGTATGGGCCACGTATCCATTTGCCCTATGAGTTTAGTTGGACTGATTTGTGCTGGGCTGAAGCGGATTTTTACAAGTTGAAGTCCTCTCCCATGGCCGCCCAAGACTGTCACCAATTCACCATCCATCATCTCCCGTCTCATCTCATCTCATCTCGACGCGCTTTAATTTGATACAAGACGCCACCGCCGCGCCTCTGTAGCAGCCTACTCTGTCCATTTCAAAATGTAATCATTTTTAGGGTTAGAATCTTATATGAAAATATAATTTTTTCCTAATATTATTCATAGCATTAATTATCCAATCAATTACTTTTCATTAAAAACTCTTCTTATTTTATCCTCAACTATTATTCCATGTACACATATTCCTCATTTATTAAGGACTATTCGTATTGGATTTTACTTATATTCTAACGCTCATCGTGATCTCAAGCAACATCCCCTGTTCTTGATTGTTTCACTCCATATAGTAAGTAGATCCTGCCTACTATGTATAGGAGGAGGAGGAGTATACATCTACATGTATTGACATGGGAGGGAGTATGCACAGATCTCAAATGCGATGAAAGTAGCACAGCAGCTGAGCTGTGTTGTGTTGTGTTTGAAGAATGAAGATGAAGCGAGGAAGAAGGTATTAGAGTGAAAAGCGGAGCAGAGCGAGAAAAGTGAAGAGGAGGAGGAGGAGGAAGAAGGGCGAAGAAGCAGGGGTGGAGGCGGCGCTGCAGATGAGGCGATTGTTGTGGTAGGTGCAGACGGAGCGCTTGGTGTTGGAGCAGAAGGTGATGGTGTAGTCGGCGTTGGAGCAGGTGAAGATGCTGGAGGGGTCGTCGTAGGCGTAGCTGTAGGCGGTGGGGCACGCGTCCTTGAACTTCTTGGAGTAGAACGTCGGCTGGCACGTCGACGGGTTGCCGTACAGCCCCCGGCAGCAGTACTGGTCGGTGTCGAACACGTCGCACGCGCTTCGGCACGCCACCGTCCGCCCCCCCACCTTCATCGCCAGCTCCGACGGGCACCTCTCCCGCAGGTCGCCGTCGCACCCCGCCGCCGTGCAGTTGCCCTGCCCGTTCAGCGGCCGCACCACCATCGGCAGGTTGAACCCGTCCACCAGGCTCACGTCGTAGAAGTCCTTGGACGCCAGCGTGAACTCCGCCAGCGTCGCCGGCGTCGCGCCCGACCCGCCGCACTGCAGCGCCGTCCCGCACGCCCCCGTCGCGCACGACCCGTTGCCCGCCTGGTCGAAGCTGCACCCCGTCCGCCCCCAGATGCGCCCCGACCACCCCACCGGCGCCGTGAACACCATCGACTGCCCCGGCCGCAGCGCGAACCCGCCGCCTCCGAAGCTCTCGCCGGGCGTGATCGCCGGCCAGACCACCGTCTTGCACTGGTTTATGATGGTGAACACGCGGAGCGACTCGCCGCCTCTCACGCCACCACCTGCATATATCCATACATGTGCCACGTCATTCATCAATAATTACCTTCAAGGACCGAAACAAAAACTAGCTTGCACGATGGCTGGCTTGTTGCCTAACACATCATGCCGGCTGCCATGACATGCATATATATATATGGAGATCCACCAGTTTTTTCATCTCAAAGAAGAAAAAACAACGAAAACTTTATCAGTAGTTTGTACAATGTGGTGTATTACCTGACAAAAAGCAAAGGAGGACCAGAGACAAGCACACAAGAGTTGTAGCCATTGTTAATCACTAGTCACTAGCTACAAATTCGATCAGATCAAACAAAAAAAAAATTACAGCGAGTGAAAGGCATGAGAGTCGTCGATGACGGCTGAAGCATGCATGTTAACACTTTGCACACATATATATACAACGAGAAGAAGGAAAGAAGGGAATTGATGCATGAGAGGAGGAGGAAGGAATACGTGCGAGAGGTAGGGCGGGAAAGGCATGGCCATAGCAGCAAGCAACTCATCAAAAACATTTTGCTTGCAGTGCAGGAGAGGGGAACCCCTCCCCTCCCTCGATCCCCACACGCTGCACTTTCGTGCTAAACTCCTCCATACCTATTTAGCCACAACATGGAGCGAGATCAGGGGTGAACTACATAAAACCTCATCCAGTATAAGCTGCTAGCTCTTTCGATCGGTCAACGTCTGTCTTAGTTTAAGATTATTGTAATCTGAACTATAGAAATATCTAAAATAAACAATAAGATTATTATGTCAGCTTATTAATTTAGATCATAGATTACTATAATCTAATAAGCTCCTCTGGGTGAAAAATATTACAAAAGTTTGATTTGTATAACCCGATACATTACCTCTAGTTGGCCTCTGATCTGAAACTAATACAGTATATCTCATGATCTCATGAGTTCAGAAGGGCCCCTAGCCACTGAATTTACAAGACATCCCAGCATCTCTTCAAAGAATGTATCTTCACACGTGAGATTTGGGAGAAGGTCATAGCTAGCACAAGCTGCACCATACAACTTGGGTCATGATCCTGAACAAAATCTGCTGGATAGGTGGTGCTCGAGAACACACCATGGAGACAAGACAAAGACCAAAGCGCTCACAACAGCTCACATCCTCATTGGATGGAAATTTGCTGTGAAAGAAACATGAGTATGTTCAATAACGAAGAAATGCAGATGCAGCAGGCAGTGAGCAAAATCAAAGACGAAATGGGAACATGGGTATTGTGTGGAGCGACAGATCTTGCGAGAATACTGCCTTTGGTGATCCTTTAGTTCATCTTTGGGTAGGGTTGATGCTAACTTCTTTTTCTTCTTTTGGTTTTCTAGGCTCAGACTCATCACCATTTGGTGATCCTGTAAATATTCTTCCTTGGCTTAATATAACACCAGCTAGGCTGGCTTGCTTTCAGGAAAAAAAAAAATCTCACTTCAGGGGACGAGTAGAGGTGTTCACAACTCTGAAGCTAAGCAAGAAAAAACACGGTTCAATGGTAAACAAGTTTTGATAATCATTTCCGCTCGGCATCACAGAATCACAAGGGCTGAAGGGATAGCCCCTCAGATTATGGCAGCCAACTATTTTTACACACAGGATGCCTTTTCTCACGCCTAATGCGTGCCTCAACCTAGTCATTGCATAATTGACCTCGCACATTCACATGATTAATGCCCTATAGGCCTGGAGAGAGAGAGAGAGAGAGAGAGAGAGAGAGAGAGAGGGTTATTAGACATGTTGCTTCCTCTGGAAACTAGACCAGACTTATTAGAGAAGCAAGCAGCTCATGAATTGGATTGTCAAAACTCATCGGCCAAGCCGACTCCATAATGGTGAGCCAGGCTCTTCATATTTCCGTTCTGTACGACATTCTCCAGCATGTCATACTTCTTGTAATTTGCATCAAGTAATTCCTGCTGCTGCTTTGCCAGCTCCTTCTCCTCTTCCATTTGATTCTGGCAGGAACACAAACACAAACACATCAATGCCATGTTTCATATCCATATCAATATCAAACAACGGCAACATATTTATCACCATACAGCATCAAGATCCCAAAATACTGTCCTACCACCATAAAGAAACTGGCACAAACACAATAGCGGACTAACAACAGCCGGGCAAGCGCGTAATAGTTGCCCAATCATGTTTATGGTTATAATTACTCTTCCATTTATAATTACAAGATACAAGAAGAATCAGTAGTTTAAGCATATTTATTATATGCAGACATTCTACAGGTTAACAAAATTGTTCATCATTCAGAATAACTATACTCATATGTGCAAAAATTATGGTATTCAGATTGACACAGGCTCTGCCAACTAGTTCATGACAGGGGAATATTACTCAGAAACTATGGTTTTTAAGTCGTAGTGAGAATAAAACAGATATAAGATGGTGATTCTTAAAATATGATTAGAAGGCAGTCATACACACAGCTCATCTAAAAGGAGTCATAGCTCACAAATCAACTATGTTACCTTTATGAGTGCCATATTTTCTACTTCTTGCCTTTTTGCAAGGACCCTCAGTTTTTTCATTCCTTCATACTCCTTTCCATCTTCTTGTTTTACCCACCGGAACTCTTTCTTCATGCCAGGGCGAGGAGGGCGCTCCCGAAACATCTCGGGCTTTGCACAGGTAGCTCTTACTGGTCTTGGCATTCCACCAATTATGAAAGGGAAATCATTCATCAAGCCTAATGCAGCCTTAACTTGTATTTCATCATCCAATTCAACCAATGCAGCAGAAGGAATATCATACGGGATCGTGTAATTAACAATAAACTCCACATCGACAACATTCGCACATTGGGCAAGAGCTGCTTTAATTACTGAGCTCGTCACTTGAGGGGAAAGATGATCTATGTATATCGTCCTCTTGATCTTCTTCTCGAAATCGGCGTACGCCTTCTTAGCATCTTCATCGCATGTCGCCATGCAAGTCTGAGTTCTGTCGTAACAAGAGCAAGTTGCAACGATTAGTCAAAACTCTAAGGTATATGTGCAAGCATCAAGAAATAAGCGCTATAGGAGACTATAGCATTTTCTTCGTCACAATAATAAAATAATCACACTGTATAAAAGCATAGCAGTACTTAAGAAGGGAAAAAAGAGATGGCACACTGAACATACACACTAGTGACACTATCATTACTAACACTCGTCAGTTCGAAATAGAGATCGATCTAGTCCCTAACTATTAGGTTTGGAATAAGAAAAAAAAACATCACAAGCTCATGCAGAAATCATGGATAGAGGCACCAATTGGAAGGCAATATTTTTCTCCCCTTCAAGATTCGACCAGGAATTAAACATTTAAACTGCGTCCTACGGAAATCAGGAATTAAACTTTTTGGGAACAAAAGGAAAAAAAAAACTGTTATTAGTGTCCCTTAAGGTTATTAAGGCAAACTAATCCAGATCCGAAAGAGAACCTATCTAGGGTTCATGATGCAAATTCCAGAAGACAAAAAAACAAGTTCGTGGATAGAGAAAGATGAGAAAGAGGATGTGGCTGCGTAAGGGATGGATGGATGCTCACCGGTAAGGATGCAGCGCCCCTGCTCGTGGGAGATCGGCGCAGGCGCCGGGAGGAAGCCTTCCTGGGCAGCCGCAAGGCAGAGAGATGAGGGGGAGGGGGGAGCTCGGCGGCCGGCCGGCCGCCACCGTGCGGCTGTAGCTAGGTGTCCCTGGCGCGTACGGGAGATAAGAGAGGACGGAGAAAAGAACGATCTTGGTAAGTGGTAACCTTGAATAGCAAGAGAATTTACGCTGCGCTGGGGGCGTATTGGTCTTTTCAGGTGACTGAAAAGTTTTAACGTAATTATAATTAACTGAAAATCATCCCATGACAAATGAAGTATTCATCGTGATTATAATGGTATCACGTATTAGGAGTGCTACAGTGACCAAATCTAACGGTTGTTAGTGGTATAAAATGTCCATCATATTTTTTATTATTAATTTTTTAAACACAAATGGTTGTCTTAATTCTTCCATACCGTCTTAGGCCATGTTTCTTTTAATTTGAAATTATTATAATCTAGATTATTAGTAGTAAGCTGAAAGAAATAGACAACTTATTGAAGTGACTTTATTATAATCTGATAAACTTATTTATGTGAGCTTTTTCCAGATTATTGGGTGAAAAATTACCCACCATGCCACCACACTCCCTCTTTAGTCTTGCAAACCTAATAATCTAAGCTCTAATAATCTAGGAAAGAAACAACTCACAGCTTATTCTACTGCAAGTTATAATAATCTAGCTTATAGTAATATGACTCAATAATGCCCGTGCGTTGCAACGAACTTAAACAAAAGTTGAAAAATTGTAAAAATGCTTGATTGTCCCATGCTTGGTGACATGTAATGTCTCTTTTTGATTGTGTATTTGAGCTTGAATTTTTTAATACGAAAAATAGACAATTTCAAATATAGGGATGGAAAATATAAGAAGGTTGGACTCTTATAGTGGCCCATGTCCTCTCTCTCGCTCTCCTTCACGAGGTACGTAAAACGAGATACCTTATCCAAGAAAAATAAAAAAGGAAAAGAACATTCTCATATTGTAATCCAAGAAAAAGTATCCGTCCAACAGGAGTTTGAAGACACGGGAACAACAGGAGTTTATAAAAAAGTACTACCTCCGTTTCATAACATAAGATGTTTAATTTTTTAGTGGTAACATTTGATCATCCGTCTTATTCAAAAATTTAATACAAATATAAAAAATAAAAAGTCATGCTTAAAGTTCTTTTGATAATAAAGTAAGTCACAAGAAAAATAAATAATATTTCTATAATTTTTTAAATAAGACGAATGCTCAAACATTACAATAAAAAAGTCAAAAATCTTACATTATGAAACGGATGGAGTGGTTAATAAAAATAAAAGCATTTATCTATTATATATAATTATAGTTAAACACGAATTTTGGAGATCACATGGTTATTCAAAATTACAAGAAGTAATTAAATTGGAGGGAGTAATTTTTATGACTTAAAATTGGCATTACTATATTACTTCACTATACTTTTATGTCACACTGATGACACTATATTGATAAAGCAACTTATTGGTTAAAGCCCAAAACACACCAAGACGAACAGAGTAATGTACTATACTCCTGCTGTAGTCTATAAAGAAGAAAGAGCACTCGCCGACAATGCAACGTTGATGAGGCGAAAGGAAAGGAAGCAAAGAAAGAAAGAAAGAAAAAACCTATGCTGCATCCACCACTCGTCCCGCTGTGTGGATGAGACGCAAAGGCCCACGCACGGCATGGTCGGACCGCCCCCGCACGCCTTCCGCTTCGTCCCACGCAGCAGCCAGCCAGCGAGCGAGCGAGAGGGCATGCCATTGGTCAACCTAGGACGACGGCCCACGCGCGGCCGTAGCCAGCCAGCGAGCCAGAGTGAGAGCGACAGCGCCATTGGTCGGTCCATGACGACGGCCCACGCGTGGCCAGGTCAGCCCACATGACCGACGGACGAAAAACGTTGGTGGAATCGGTACCGCTTTATATATATATATATATATATATATATATATATATATATATATATATATATATGCGCCTGGGGTGAAGTTGCGATGATAACAGGGTCCTAAACAGTAGGGGTGGTAAGTGGGGAGGACTGGCGATGATGGGTATTAAGAAAAGTAGCGGCAAGGGCATAGCTTGCCAATGTGTCTCCTTCCTTGGATGCCTCCACCGTCGCCTTGTAGCCATGTCTGGATAGGCTAAGGGGGGAGATAGAGTGGAGGTGTACGAATGCAAGGAGCTCAATTTCTTGGTTACGTCGCTTCCACCTTGCTACCGCCCATGTTCGTTGATCTGCTGCCGTCGAGAAGAAAGTATATCGAAGGAAAAGAGACAAGTATATGGATGACATGTTGGCCTTATTCCTTTTCCTGCTTTTTTTAATGACGGGCTGTCAATTGGGCGCTATGTCAGCTAAAACCATTATCAATATTATTAGAGATTATAAAAGTTGAGGTAGTCATTATATCTAGTTTGTTATTTTGTGTTGTTTTAATAGCTAAGGCAGTCATTATATTTAGTTTTGAGGTCGAGGAATACGAATCAAAGATACGATAGTTGAGGAAGTCATGAGCCTATTCCTTCAGCTTTAGAGTGGCAAAAGCCCAGCTTTATATATCAATCAGACACTAATCATCTGCATTCTTGCTGCTCTGCTCGACGACAGTGACTGCTTGAATTATTCGTCGTCCTCCTCCCTGATTTTCCACAACCAACGATTCATAATGCTACAGACGTACAGTACATCTTCACTAGCTAGCTAGCTCAAAAAGGTGCACAGCGATGGATCCACCGATTGATTGATCATACTTACTGCAGCAATCATTGGACTGCAACACTAGTTGCAAGTTTCAACAACCATATTGTGAATAAAGGTGGCACTGGCTCTATAGAGGAACAGCCGCAGCAACCACCGAAAATTGCATGCTCACTCATCTGTTTGTAATCCATTATCATTGAATTAATAATTCCACGTGTTCTCATTGATTTGCAAAGAATTGATCGTTTGGTATAGTAACGAATCTGTCTGGGAAATACAGTACATACATATATGATGGCTGGATCGATCAGCGAAAAAAAAGGAGGAGGAGGAGGAAGGAAGAAATGAAGAAGAAAGAATGCACAGATGAGGAAAGACAAAGCTAGGAGTAATCATCGGCGAAGGAGCATGAATAATCCATCCTTAATTAGATTAGAGGTATACGCAGGCCTTGTCGAGGGAGATGGGTTTGTTGAGCTTGGCGGGGTTCATGAGCACCTTGCACTCGATGCCGCGGGTGAACTTGGGCTTCACCAGCGCCCCCAGCACGTACGCCCGCGAGTGCACCGTCGTCCGCAGGATCATCGGCACCGGCGCCACGCTGCTGCTCCCCTTGCTCCCTCCCCCCGCCGTCAGCGTCGGCCCGCCGCCGTACAGAGGCACCTTGTTCCCCGTCACCCCCACGCTCACCGTCCTCCGGCTGCTCCGAGCCTGGTAGAACTTGTTCAGGTCGCCGGAGGCCAGCGTCAGCTGGCTGTACGACAGCTGGAACGGGTCCGCCGTCACGTGGATCCCGAAGAATGTGCCCGTGTTCCGGTAGGTGAACTTCACCGTCGAGTTGGTCGTCGCCATGTCCGTCGGCACCAGCGACGCGTCCGTGCCCGCCTGGATGATGAAGTTCTCGAACGTGATGCTCTGCAGCACAGTAAAGCAACAGTGAGTTGGTCAGTAAAATTGGTTTCTTTCCCGGCCTCCATCTATCTTGCGATTGCGAATCAAAAAAAGTTGCAGTATTTCTCGATTTGTTGGAAGCAAGAAAGGTCGACGGTGCCTACCTTCATGACGATTTGTGGCTTCTGGGAGCGGCTGGCGCCCCAGAGGACGAGGGCGAAGAAGGAGAAGAGGACGACGAAGCCGAGGACGAAGATGAGGAAGTACTTGCAGCGCTTGGGGATGCCCCTGCGCTCGTCGTCGTCGTCGAGGAAGCCCTCCTCCTCGATGACGCCGATCTCCTGCCAGCCCTTGCCGGGCGGGGCGCCCTTGCGGCCGGAGGACTTGTCGGCCTTGCGCTTGGGGTGGCCGGAGAAGCGGCTGGAGGAGGAGTCCCTGCCGACGGAGTGGCGCGGCGATCCCATGGGGCTGAGGGCCGGCGTGGAGTGCACCGAGGTGGCCGTCTTCTCGCCGTCATGCGAGTCCCTAGACGGGCTCTGCACGTAGTAGGCTTGCCGCCCGCCGCGCGACGTCGGGGATCGCGGCGGCGACGACGGCGCCAGGCTCGTCACCTCCGAGTCCGTCTTGGCGTGCATCTTCCTCTTCTTCTTCTTGATCTATCCGGGTCCTTGCTTGCTTCTCTGCCTCTGCTCTCTCCTACTACGAGCTAGCTAGCTAATGACGAGTGATAATTAGAGAAAGATGCAAATGCGACTCCTACTCCTCCTAAATCTAATGCAGTGATGGTGAGTGGTAGTGCTAGTGCTAGTACAGTGGAGTACTAGTACGTGACGAAGCAGGAAGGCAGCGGCTAATTAAAGAATGGAAAGCAAACGAAGCAGCAGCAGCGTGTTAGTTGGATCAAAGCGTCGGTGGAGTCTCCTCTCCTCTCCTCTTTGGACCGTGGACGCCAACTAATCTTTTCAGATACTACCCCAGCACTACTAGTCGAGTATAATTACCTTACTCTAGCAATGCATAATCTTCTTTAGACTGAAAAATGTTCTCAAGGAGAGTAGCACACACTTTATATATTTTTATGCAATGGAAGTAGCCGCAGTAATAACTTTGCTTTGCTTATGCTAATATATTGTCTAGTATACTAGATTAGGTCGCGTTCGTTTTCATATGTAATTCTATATCTTTCGTTTTTGTTTATGTTTATAAGCTAAAATTTAAATTTTTACTTTAAATCTAGAGTTAATTTGATTTTATATCGTACTTTATTTTTCAGTCTTAGATTTTAGATTTTATATCGTACTTTAAATTATTTTTTTAAATATGTTGTTTCGCTTAATCCTAAAATAAGCCAAAAGATAAACACCCCCGTAACCGAGATTCTATTCTTTTTTCGTGCGTATGTTTTTTAAAATGTTAAATAGAATATTTTTATACAAAAGTAGTCTAAGAAATCTTATCAATATTTTTTAAAAGTTTTTAGTTAATAATTATTTAATAAAATATTAATCACTGGTATATTTTTCACTTCGTTTAAACCTACTGAAAACACGGCTGTGGAGTGGTATGTATTCTGTAGGGATGGACAAAGGGTGAATTTTTTTATTTGCGTGGTAGAGTATAAAGTGGTAGTTGCATGTTACACGGAACTCGGCACTGGTATAGCCATGTGACGATGATGTGCCGCGATTCGTCAGTCGCGCCATGAGAACCGGACGGGATGGACGACAGTTCATGTGAAGCTGGCTTTCCCAGCCAGCTCACAACCTGTCCTCTTCCATTTCCATCTGTCCCGCTGGATCTCAACTCTCCCCCGCTTTCACTCTCTTTCTCCCTCCTCTCACTTGCTACAGTCAAACACACCTACTGGCAGTAAGTATGTGCTCACTCACCTTATGGTCAAAACTCAAGAAAGCTTCACTGCAAGCAATCACATGTAACATATGTGTCTAAGAGTGTATTCCAACCACCATTAATCACTTGACACGAATAATTAAAAGACAATGTGCGGCACCTACCGCTGACCAGCCATCATCTCCCATCACCATCTCATCAACAACTAACAGCAATGAGAAAAAAAAAAAAAGAAAAGGAGCATCCATCATCAGAATGCAAGGATGGGATCTCAAGGTTGTCTGGGTTTCTTTTCTGTCCACTAGCCCCAAAACCTCGTGCTGCTTGCAACCATCTGCCAAAGGCAACACCGACGTCGTCTCAGAGAAAACAAGAGAAAGCACACCATCGAAGTAACTGGACAACAGTTCTAGCTATAAAGAATGCAAACTACACAATTCTGAAACCAGAACAGAAGATCCGGCAAAATAATCTGCAACACCATATATGTGCATGCATGGTTTTGCTTCGCTTCCAGGATCACCCAATAGTCTTTGCTTCTGCCTTCTGACTTTGGCACACCAACCAACCACACTACACAGCAAATTGCAGTATTGCACGTCATACGATCTGCCAATTCACTTTCACAAGAATAGCCGGCTTACAGAACTCCATTTTGATCATCAGAAGCGAATCTTGGTATAAGTTGGACGCTTTGACTTGCTTCACAGTAAGCACGTACTCAGCAGAGAGGCATTAAGAATAGCAAAATCTCATGGCTAGAATTGAACCGCAAGGAAGTGGAGTCATAGGGTTTCTGGTGGAGAGTGAGCCTGGCCACCTTCAAGTAACATGCTGCGGCTGCAATAGGATCTTGTTGTGCTCGACGAGGAATGGAGAGACCTCATGTCACCACTGTGGGGAATCAGCTCGTTTCGGTGGACGCTGCCTTTGCTATTTCTAGGATAAAATCCTCCCTCTGCATCTTCCATGCCTTCGCCAAAGCTGCCATTCCCTGGATCCAGCCTCTCCGAGAGCATCCTGAGCACTTGTCTAATGGAAGGTCTCTCCCGGCCCTCTTTCTGTGTACACCATTGGACAATGCTAGCCACCAAATGCAGCTGATCCATGTCAGCCAAGCCCCTGATCGTTGGGTCCACGAATTCAGGTGTTATCTTTCCACACGATAAGTGTCCCCGTGCCCACTCAACCAAATTCCTGCTGTCTTGGATTGCTCTCCGCCCAGTAACCAGCTCAAGTAGGAGCACACCATAGCTGTATATATCACTCTTCTCTGTCAACTCTTGAGTTATCACATATTCAGGATCCATGTACCCTGCGGTTGATTCATTAAGAGAGATGAGCAAACCTATCGGTAATGATCCTCAATGTTCTGTGGATGTTTCCTCCAAATTACAGCAGTAGAGTGTCATTTTTCTAATCTACTTTACAGAAGTGCAATCTAGTAATTACTGCCAATATGTTTTCTGTTACTTAATGCAGATTCGTGGTTAAATTCACAAAAATTGACTTTTGAGGTACTAAATCTGAATATCTGCTGAATGGTTATTCATTGTAAAATTTACCTGGGGTCCCCCTTATATCCGTGTTGACAGCTTCAAAGCTGATGGCACCAGTTCTTGATGCATGTGCAAGCCCAAAATCAGCAACCTATGTGCAAGATTCAGCAGGACTTTCAGCAAATGCAAATCATTACAGCGAGAAATTATCAGCACATCACATGAGCAAACCTTGGCAACAAAATTCTCATCTAAAAGAATGTTGCTCGACTTGATGTCTCTATGGCAGAGTGGTGGGTTACAAAAGAAATGGAGGTACTCCTGCATGAAGTAGAAACATGATCATTTCACCATAGTGCAGGTAAGATGTATAGAAAAGCAAGTTATATGCATAATTACATGAAACATAAATGGAACGTAGTGAGCATAGCTCAACTACTCAATTATAATTCCGGACAACAAAATTCAGGAATTTTAACCCTGGTTCTTTTCAAAGTGCATACATAATGGCAGGTAAACAAGCAATGCCAGCTCAAGCCAGAAGAATGCAGATGGAGAAAGCATGGTAACATGCTGGGAGTTACCAGTTCCATGCAATGTTTCTACAATCCAAAACAAGTTCAAATACTTCAAGATCAGTAAAGTTGACTATGTATCACTATTCACTAGTCAGTGATGTCTTCTCTCAAAACCATGGACAGATTATTTCGAACCTTAAGGGTAGAAAGTGCAAAAACAAATTTGTGGAAATGCAAAGAGATCATCATAACTCCAGCCAGCTAAAGGTTTCTTTAGTAGCAAATGGTTCAAAAAAAAGGTCAACCATGCCAAATGACATAGTTATATACAGCAGGACCACATACATAGACCAGAACAATATTTACTGATCAGTAGTTTTATACTAGTTATAACTTAAGATTATGTCCTTGTTAATAAATTCTACCAATACTTCCCATGCAAACAAGAATGATTGGTCCTCCTGTCCTACATGCTATTGTAGCAGTGGTTCACCTAGAAATTTAGCCCGGAAAGGGGAAGAATGCTATCACGTTCTACACAAAAAATGTACTCCCTTCAGTTTGCTAATTCCTGTCGTTTTGGATAACAGCATAGTCTTCAAAATCTACATTTGACTTGGATTTTCTATTAAAATATATACAAAAATACATAAATGTTTGCTTTTATTAGAGTACTTTTTAAGACTTATCCATACATGTTGTCCTAGTGTGTTCAAAGTAAATATTTTAAAGTTATTAATAGTCAAAATTTTAAAAAGTTTCACCACATTCTTGTCCAAAACGGCAGGAATTATGAAACTGGAGGGAGTACATTGCATCAATTTTCAAAACAGGACTTTCAGAGAGGCTCAATCTCTAAAAAAAGGATTTGCTGTCTTCTCCAATTTTAGTAGGGCTATCTGAGAAATTAAAAGGCTTTTGGCCTCAGGTTGAGGGTGGTCACTTGTCATGACTTCTTCTTGAGGCTAGAAGACGAATGGATGTACTTCTGCCTATGCTTCTATAGTAGTAGCTGTTTTCTTCTCATCAGAAATTCCACAATGATTTTTCACCTAGTCGCATGAAGTGCATTTTTTTCTATATTCTGTGGCAATTTTAATATTTTCACTTAACGGAAATCAGATAATGTTAATAACCTAGGTCCAAAAGGTAAAACCAAAAAAGGAGCATGCATCTAAAGTTAAGTAAAACTGTAGTAAATACTGCCGGTGCTAGAGCAGTGCTGAATGTTGATAGACATAACTTGATGTATGTTTGCTCAATGATGAACCCATGCTTTGACTAAACTACATGAAAAGACATTCATCAGGCCAAGGAAGCAGTTTCATTTACTAAAGCAAGCATACCAGAGCATTGGCCACATCCATTGCAATCTGTAGTCTAGATTGCCAGCTTAATGCCTTTCTTCCAGATGCTGTAGCAATGCAAATTGGACAGCTTTAACACCAACTCAAGAAAAAATTATATGTACAGAAGATTCAAGATATACAAAGCATACAGTGAAGGTGATCCTTTAGGCTTCCATTCGCCATGTACTCATAGACAAGGAACCTGACAAGTACAGATATAGCATGACCACACTGTAAGAACAGTAGTAAAATAAGACAAAAGGAAAACAAGCATGCATACCTTTCTTTCCTTTCGATGCAGAATCCCTTGAGGGTTACAAGATGGCGATGATGCAACCTAGCTAAGAGCTCCATTTCTCGGCAGAATTCTTCCTCAGCTTGTTTTGAGACCTTGTCCATCCTTTTTACAGCTGCTAGAGATCCGTCACTAAATTGAGCTTTGTAGACAGTTCCAAAACCTCCCTTTCCAATAACTGTGCTGAAATTGTTTGTTGCTTTCATTGTTTCTTTGTAACTGTACCTTTGAAACATTGGTGATTGACCTGAAAAGAAGGTAACACTTTGGTTTGGATCAGAGACAAAAGAATAATGAGGTGATCTCTTCAGTTTTTGTTACTGCCTGCCAAACTAAAGCCCAAGCAAAGCCATCCTTGTCAATGCACAATAATGTAAACAAACTAACTGTTTTTTCTTAGACTTTTTTCACAGAACAAGCTTGACACAGGAATGCACAAAGCAGTTTACAAACGCTGTTATCGACGTAAAATAAGAACCTACGCAAGTTTTAAGCATTTTAACAGGTAACATGAATTATGGTGTTAGACATAGATTAGTTGAATACAATCGTGTGCACAAACCTTCTGGGCATCTCCAGGATTGACTCTGACAAAATGCATTTTCTGGATTCTGCATATGAAGGTCTGCATCCTTCAATTCCCTGTTCTTTCTACGAATTAGTATCACTAAGACAAGTTGGAGCAGAACAGCAAGCAAGATAACCGCTATCCCTATCCCCGGAATGACTGTAATCCGGTAAGGTTGGTGATGTTTCTGCAGAACACTTTTGGTCTTTGGAGTTGGAGCATCAACAGGAGTTGTTACATTTGGAGAAGAAGCTGGAGTCGAAGTGACAGACGATGGTCCTGGTACATTGCCAAAGTTACAGAGAAGCCAACTTTTAAACATAATGATAATGCAGCAGTAGTGAATTAGTAATACCTGGAAACATTGTGATTCCTTGAACACCGAAGAAGCACTTGACAATGTCATCATATGAAAGAATGCCCTGTTGAGTTGCAAGCGTGACAAAAACCGCGTTGCGACAGACGCTAAGGCCGACATTGTCATCTGAGCCAATGAGGCGATGGAGGTAAACAATGCCGTAATTCAAGCAAGTCTTGCAAGTGATGTCCAAGGAGAGAGGACCCCTGCAGCTTCCAACAACGTCATTGAAATTTGGGGATTGCATCATCTCCAGCACCGTGTCCCGTCCAGCACACTGATATGAGACCCTTATCTTGGGTCCCAGCCCACAGAACACGTCGGCATCAGTGGGGATTCCTCGTAGCTTGAATGTCTCCGATACCGAGCTAAGACATATCTCAGAGAAGGCCGGAGGGACACCCAGCCTGCCGGTGGCATTGGCGTAGCGAGACATAGAGATGGCTACGAATGCATTGATGTATCTGCAGCATGCTGCCCGCTGCGTGGGATCAGAGCATGCGATGGAAGCTGATGTGAAGTTGGCCCAACTAAAATCCAAAGGGCAATCTGTACATAAGAGCGCTGCTTTCAGTAGAGAAAAAAACTAGTACAAATAATTGGTAAGCAACAGAAAACGTACAAAAACTGGTAAGCGCCTGATTATCTGCATTGAATCTAGTGAGAAGAAGACGAAATGTGCAGTTTTTGGCACAAAGCAACTAGCTTTATGAGGAGAAGAGTGGATCGGCTTGGTAAGATGAAATCGGGCATCGAAACCAGGAAGGCAGGTCCTGATTACTACAGTGAGCATGCGCGTCTCGATCCAGGAACAGTCGTATCACAATACAAATGTACCACTCCTTACTATCTATGCTAAAGAAGGCGATCGATCGATAGAGAAGGCAGGAGCGAGAGCAATGGAACTGACCTCCGACGGCGGTTGCGGCGGGGGCCGGGGAGAAGAGGAATGGGGAGGCGAAGGAGAGCAGCAGGAGCAGGAGGGAGAGGAGGCCGCGGCGGGGGTGCAGCGCCGGCATTTGGATGGCGGCGCGGAGGGGAGGGGAGCTGTGGAGCTCAGTGTGGGCTTTGCTTGCTGCGGAAGGGGGAGAGAGGAGGAGGAGGGTTTTGGCTGCTGCTTCTGCTTCTGCCCATGTTTTTTTTTTCTTCTTTATTTTTTTTTCGGGGGATGGTGGTGGTGGTGGGTGACAAGGATTTCTTCCCTGCGTTTGGGGCTCCGTGTTTTTCTTTCCCTGGGTGTCTCCCCCGTGACAATGCCATGCTACTGTAGTAGCACCTGCTCCAAACATAGCCAAAAATGCAGTCATATGGCTCTCTTTTTTTTTTTGACGAAGAAAAAGAGGTAGCCTGGCAGGCAGAGAAATTGAGCAAAATTTGCTGGTAACCTAAAGTTTGGTATTGTTGAATTTGACGATGATCCGGGAGATGGGCCGGGATTTGGGCCAATGCCAAACAGTAGAGGAGTCCATCGGCGAGTGGAGGGGGGGCAGCCTTTGTGCTGCCACACCACTGGGGCACTGGTCAGTGGGCACGACGCTTGCCTGCACATCACATGCGTGCGCGTATTGCACGCACCCACCTAAAATCTCTCGTTGATTGATTATTGTACGTCATCGACGGCCATGGGCAGCTTGGCCGTGTCCGTCTATTTGTAGTTACTAGTAGGCGTCCGTCCCCGTGTTTGGCGCGAACATTGCATGGGGGCCGGGCCGGTGGTTATCCTTCCCTGCGCCGGGCACGCATGAACCACCAATGCAATCCAATCCAAGCGAAGCCTGCGATGGGCGGCGCGACGCTCCTCCCGCTGCTGCTCGCGGCGGCGGCCATTGCGGCCGAGGCCGAGGCCGGCGCGCTGGTGGGCGACAAGTGCGAGGCGTCGGGCTGCGGCGCGGGGATGCGCTGCGCCAGCTGCTCCCCGCTGCCCGGCTCCGGACCTCCCGTCTGCTCGCGGACGACGCCTCTAGACCCCAAGCAACACCGCGTACGTCCGTCCCGTTCGTCTCGTGTTGTTGTCGTCGCCGTCTCAGGCGAATTGATTGATGATTTTTTGGTCGCAGGGGACGGAGCTGCCGTTCAACCGCTACACATGGCTGACCACGCACAACTCCTTCGCCATCGTGGGCTCCGCCTCGCGCACCGGCGCACCCATCATCGCGCCGCCCAACCAGGAGGACTCCATCACCTCCCAGCTCAAGGTGCTCCTCCTCTCTTTCTCTGCTCAATTTATTATCCGCTAGACGAATCATGCACCACTTCACAAACGGACGGTCTTGTTCCGTACGTACTCACAAGGGAAAAGTAAAAGAAGATAAAAGCTGATGCTTTCGTCTCAAGGTGCATTGCCCACGACGCATTGCTCCTTTTGTCAACGTGCGCACCCACTAAGCCAAAATTTGTACATGCTGTGTGCTTTTGCTAGATGATAACGAAAGATTATTCAATTTTTTGATAGATATTTCACGTATAAATAATAAAATTAACTAATATAAGTTAAAAATATATTTTTAAAAATATGAGATGATCAGCTTTTATATGGATTTTTAAAAAAAATTACCAATTCGACAAACATATACACAAAAATCGAGAAATAATCTACATAAAAGAACGCAGACTACATGTTAGTGGTTGTAAAGAACAATGTTGTTTAATCAATTACTCAGGGCTTCGTTTCTTCGCTTTTGCTTATGCTATAAGCTAAAATTTAAATTTTTAATATTAAAATTAAAGTTAATTTATAGGTTATTTATCATAATTTATTTTTCAGTTTTTGCTTTAAATCGCTGGGAATATATATATATATATAAACTCTACGCACACGCGCTCACGGCTCACTCGCGTTCGCCAGCCTATGTGTGGCGGCCTTGCGGCCCACTTGCGCGTAGCGTTCGCTTGCTGGCCGGTTCGCAGCCCTCCAGCAAAATATTGGGAAAAAGTGTGTCGAGGGGAAGATTCGAATTTCGATCCCTGATCTATGCCTTGACAGTGTTGGACTCTAGCCATCCGACCGACGTAGTTGCTTTGTTTAAAGGCAAACATATATCTTATATGAACGTAATGCACCGACGGTCGTAGACCAATCCATGCTCGATGTAGATTGTATCATCCATTTATTATTAGATATATTGTTTGTGATGTTTGCTTTTTGATATTTTTTTTTGGGATGGTTATACTCCATTGTATTTTAATAGGTCGTTAACGTTTTGATGTGAGTTTAATCGTCCAAATTTTTTTACAAATATGAAAAAAATGTTAGTTATAATTAATATATATTTAGTAATAAATCTATTAAAAAGTAAATGATAGTTATGTAAGTTTTTTGAATAAGACGAATGGTTAAACGTCTGTCAAAAAGTTAGCAATATTATTTATTAAAATAGATATGGAGTATATGTTTTTAAAAAATTCAACTGTCTATAACTATAACATATATATGTCATGTATTTTAATAAAATTTTAAATAAAATGGTTACTTTTATCCCCGTGGCGAAGCACGGGTAATATATATATATATATATATATATATATATATATATATATATATATATATATATATATATATATATATATATATATATACGGGTTTTATTTATAAATTATTATTTTTTTTATAAATATGTCGCAAACGACGAGGATGTCATCTGAGAATGTTACTAGTGCATTGCAGAACGGCGTGAGGGGCCTGATGCTGGACGCATATGACTTCCAGAACGATGTGTGGCTGTGCCATTCCTTCGCCGGGAAATGCTACAACTTCGCTGCCTATGTAACTAACTAACTAACCGACAGGCAGACACCGATCCATTTTTTATTTCCAATCTGGCATACAATCTTGGCGTGGTTGTTTAATTTGGTCTCGTCGATCAGCAACGTGCAGTGGATGTGCTAAAGGAGATTGCGTTGTTCCTGGAGTCCAACCCGTCGGAAGTGATAACGCTGTTCGTGGAGGACTACGCTGCTCGGGGTTCAGTCGGCAAGGTGCTGCGCGCGTCAGGGCTGAGCAAGTTCGTGTTCCCGCCGGCGAAGATGCCCAAGGACGGCGGCGACTGGCCTCTGCTCAAGGACATGATCGCCGACAGCCATCGGGTGCTCGTCTTCTCGTCCAAGCCGGGGAAGGACGGCGACGGCATGGCCTACGAATGGGACTACGTCCTCGAAACCCAGTGTATATTACGTGTATCCCTCTTCGTCTTCCTCTCGCACACGGACACGGATGACTCATGCGGATGTGCAGACGGGAACGATGGGCTGGTGGGCGGGTCGTGCCCGAAGCGGTCGGAGTCGCGGGCGATGGACTCCACCAAGCAGTCGCTGATCCTGATGAACTTCTTCAGCACCAACCCCAGCCAGCTCTGGGCGTGCGGCAACAACTCCGCGCCCCTCGTCGCCAAGCTCAAGACCTGCTACGACTCCTCCGCCAACCGCTGGCCCAATTACATCGCCGTCGATTTCTACATGGTCGTCCTACACAACACAACACAACACTTGCATCTACTCCATCTCTTGATGAGCTTGCGCTTTCTATTTCATCTCTGACTCTGACCGACGAGAGATGCGTACGTGCAGAGGAGCAGAGGCGGAGGAGCTCCGTTGGCGACGGACGTGGCGAACGGCCGTCTCCAGTGCGGCTGCGACAGCATAGCATACTGCAAGGTTCACTTCCATCACTCCTACCCCTGCTCGATCGTTACTTTTCTTAACCCAACCATGCATTTACACGTCCAATGCAAATGTATTATATATATATACGCTACGCAGGCTGGCTCACCGTTCGGGCGCTGCGCCTTGCCACCAAAGACGGCTGCTACTTCACCGGCGGCGGCTCCACCGGAGACGGACACTAGTATTATTTCACCGGCGGCAGCACCACCAAAGACGATGACTCCAAGTTCACCGAAGAAGGTTACTATTGCATTGGAGACAGCGGTGACCGTGAGGGCAGAGGAGGAGGCGTCGACGGGCACATCCGCAGCAGACGGCACAGCGTCCTCTTCTTCCTCTAACCGCCTGTCCACAAGCTCTTTCCTCTCTGGATCATTTGTTCCATCTCTTCTCCTCCTCATTTCACTCTCTTATATTAATTAACATCGATTGATCGGGCCTATGATCGACGTTAATAACTTCATACGAATATCACGTCGATGGACTGCATGCATATGCATATCCTATCCAGCTATATGTCCGGCCTCCTGCTATGTGTGGCATGTATGTGTATATACTATATACCTAGGCTACTTATTAACTAGTGTAATGGGTGGTGTAGTAGAGTAATTCTTGTACCATATGCATGGGAGGATGCATGTTGTTAATGACACATGTTACTGTCTACGAGGGAAAAGAAAGGAAAGAGAGAAAAAAAAATGACATATGTGGGGTCCACTATACGACATGTCAGCAAAACCGAGCAAAAAAAAATAAGTCCTGAGAGATCTTTTTTAAACGATTTATATAAATTTAGATACACATTTCTGATTTTGATGTTAAGAAATCTAAGATGTACTTGACATTAAGTTGAGAGACTTCTAGTGAACTTTTTTCTTATGAGAAAGCTCGTGGTCTAATACCAGTTGCCCTACTAAAGCCCAGCGGCATGTGAACGGATCACTGGAAGCTCAAGGAATAGTGTTTGACGGTTGGACCACCTAATACATCACGGACCAATCAAACTTTCCCAATTGGGCCAATTTAAGGGCTTAAGGCCAACTAACAACCTGGATGGCCTACTTAACAATAATAAACTGTGCTATTTATTTGACGTCGTTGACTTTTGTTTTATTTAAAAATATGTATAATTAATAAACATTTTATTACAATTTGATTTATTATTAAAAAATTTCAAAAATAACTTATAATCTTATATATTTAGACAAAATATTTAAATAAAACGAACAATCAAACATAGACATAAAAATCAATCATATTAAATAAATAAAAAAATCTAAGGGAGAATATCTATATAAATGATGGGTCCGCTGCGTAAGATGCAGTGCACGATGGCAGCATATGGCCACTCAAGTTTATAAATCTAGAGTTACTGGGAAGTGGGAATGAAATGCTCAATAAACTGATGCATGCGTGCCCTGACTAATGGAGTATACTAATATCGTTAGACGAGACTTTGAAGCCTTCAAACACCGAGCACAAGGTCTTGATGCTCTCATAATAAAACCAGCATAAGTGGATGTACAGTAATTTCCTATACTCTTATTGCATATACCGAAAAAGATATATTACACTCGCAATGCAATTGGATAATTAATTAAGAGTCGAAATGAAATTTTCGGGCACGAGACGGACGGTGGCCTTAGCTGCATGCGTTTGCTGAGGTGCATCGATATGATTAGGCATGGGCAAAAGATGATCCGAACCGAAAAAACTGAACCGAATTGACCAACATCGAAACTGAAATGAGTGGGACCAAATTTTTGGTTTGAGTTTTCAGTAACTGAAAACCGTGCGGTTAATGTCAGTTTTAGACAAAAAAAAATAATGCACTTAAATAAAATCTAGGATTTAAATATGTATTCTGTAATTACGAGAGCCCACTCTCTTCTAATAAAAGCTTTCAATAATAATTCTGGCATAATATTTTTTTCGCTTATATAATTGTAAGCAAAATTCAAATATTCAACCTAAAATTTAAAGTTAATTTTGGATTTTTCACCGAAATTTATTATCCTAAAACAATTTCATAAGGAAAATGTATATTAAATTAAAATAACGATAAAACATTTAAAATTACCAAAGAGATCGTGTGTGCCCACAACTTTAAGGTAAAAAGGATAGAAGATAATATGATATAAATTTATTTGTTTATAATGAATACGTGGCTTATCTAATGCCTAGTAGTAGTATCCATTGGGAGGAGCAGATATTTTAGGAGTGGGCGGCTTTCGAAACACACGTGGTCTAGCAGATGTGTGCCGGCCACCATCGCCATGTGGGGATGCACATGTATGTACCCCTGCACTTTGCTGAAGGCATCAAGTTATAACTGTAAAATAGGCGCACACTGACACATGCCCATAAATATAACATAAAAAAGGTATTTTTCACCTATCAAGTATGTAGCACGTACGTGACGAAAACTCGTCGTCACTCGGCCCTCATTCGCAGCGTACGTTTTCAGTATGTAGCTTAATTAATTTACTGTCATGTTGTTGTGTGTTTGTTTGTTTATCCCTGGGCTCAAGGATCAAGTTAGCGATTGGCGTTGCGGACTGTCCCTCGCGTGGTGTGATTGATACTACACTAGCGTGGCGTGGGTTAGCACTAATTATTTTTATTTTTAATAGTATTAAGTTAAATATTTGAACTTTATCGGTTAATAGAAAAGCAATTCTGTTAGTACTGTTACTAGATTTATTAATATTAAGCAAACTATCGTAAGATGCTACTCTCTAAATTTAGTCACTTATCTGTACAATAAGCATTGTTCGTCAAAATATTATATCCAAGATCATATACATATATAATATAATGTTTAATCATGTTTTATTTTAGAACAAAGAAACTCTTCGTGAGAAGAATTTTAAAACTACTGTCCCTATCTTTTCGCTTGTGCTTGTGTTTAAATGTTTAATATTTAATTTTTAACTTTAAATTTAGAATTGATTTTAGACTTTTTACCGATTTTTTTTTATTGGTTTTTAGATCACTAACCATACATATATAAAATTTTTTATTTATAAATGTATCGTTTTTTCCATGACAAAAAAAAATCACCAACCGCACTCCTTGTAGGATGGGAGCAGCTAGATTCTCCGGTCGCTGGCCTATAAATAACGGCCAGTTCTTGACGGGAGGAAGCCACAAGCGCAGGCCAGTCTACAAATTAAGATGGCTGCAGCGAGCGGGAGAAGCGCATTGGCACTCGTCTCCGTCGTCGTCGTCGCCCTCCTCTCGCCACCAGCAGCAGCTCATGAGTTGTCCGTGGACTTCCACGCGGCGTCATGCCCGCAGTTGATGCCCATTGTGCGCTCCTCCGTGCAGGCGGCGCTCCAGCAGGAGATCGCCCTCGCCGCCGGCCTCCTCCGCATCTTCTTCCACGACTGCTTCCCGCAGGGGTGCGACGCGTCGGTGTATCTGAGGGGAGGCACAAGCTCGGAGCAGGGCATGGGGCCTAACCTCACCCTACAGCCGCGGGCGCTGCAGCTGGTGGAGGACATCCGCGCCAAGGTGCACGCGGCATGCGGACCCACCGTCTCCTGCGCCGACATCTCCGCGCTCGCCACCCGCGACGCCGTCGTCCTCTCCGGGGGCCCCTCCTACGAGCCCTCCCTCGGCCAGCAAGACAGCCTCACCCCGGCCTCGGGGAACCTGGTCGGCGATCTCCCGGGGCCGAACACCGCCAGCGTCCAGGAACTCCTCGACCTATTCGGCAGCAGGGGCCTGGCAGAGGCCGCCGACCTGGTGGCGCTCTCCGGCGGCCACACCGTCGGGAGGGCACGCTGCGACTTCTTCCAGGACCGGGCGATGCGGCGAGACGACACCTTCTCCAAGAAGCTGGCGGTGAACTGCAGCAAGGACCCCAACCGGCTGCAGAACCTGGACGTGATCACGCCCGACGCCTTCGACAACGCCTACTACATTGCGCTCACCAACAACCAGGGCGTCTTCACCTCCGACATGGCGCTCGTCAAGGACCCCAAAACCAGGCCCATCGTCCGCCAGTTCGCCGCCGACAAGGCCGCATTCTTCACCCAGTTCGCCAAGTCCATGGTCAAGCTCAGCCAGGTCCCGAGGCTCGACGGGAACCGAGGCGAGATCCGCCGCAGCTGCTTCAGGACCAACGGCCAGAGCCTCGTCGACGCCACCGCCACCGACGACGCCCAGGGCTTCGCCGCTTCTGCTTGATACGTAGATTTATCGCACTCTGTCGCGGCCGTCCGTCGTCGTTATCGACAAATTAGCTAGGGACCTACGTGCTAATTGACGCAAAGCTAGCTAGCTAGCTTAGCTTAATTATCTTAATTACTGTACTGTAGTCGATCTGTTTGGTCTGCAGGGCTTGTGCCTTGCCTCTTTGTATGTTCCCTTACGGCCGTGCAATAAAAACACTACTCTTTATCTTTCAAAACGACACCACATCATTTCAATCTCCTCTTTTTCTTACATCGATCCTAGCTTGTAAAATTTTTCTAATCTATGCTTATATTATAAAAGAAGACACTAATTTTAACTTTGGATCCGTCACACCCACCTCCATTACTAATGTTTTTTCAATAAACTACATGTAATCTAACAGTAACATTCGAGCATCCCAGCGGTTCATCTAAATTTGATCATCCATATCTTTATTTAGATGATCATTTAAAACAGTTTCATACTTCATATCTCTTTGTACTCCAGCAGATCATTTATATATGACTCCTCTATATCTCTTTGAAGGATGCAGAGAGAATATTCAAATATAGAGTTTTCCTCTCCTAATATGGATGGCATCAACAAATAGAGGATGAAATGGATATTCTGTTAGAGCTCAATTTTTATCCTTCATCCTTTATTTTTAGGATGGAGGATGAAATGGATAAACTGATGGGTGCTGAAATTAGTCCTTCTAGGTATTGGTTCTATATTATCTCATCTCTACGATATAAGTTGATCCGAACAATATTATTGCTTTGTCATGGTAGGCGGGGTAGCCGGAGCTGGAGCTCGAGAACTCCGCGCATGATTTGTTTGTGATTATTGGTTTGGAAAGGGATGGCTGAGCATGTTGATTCAATTCGTCCCTGGATCGATATTCACTTCCTTGCCTTGAGAAAGGAGAGCTACAAGGCAGCACATGAGCGGAGCGTTATTGTTGAGCACCAAATGCCCTAGTAGGAAGCCGTCCACATAGAGCTTGGCAGTGTTCTTTGCTGATAGTATTTTACCCATATAATTGTTGGTAGGAAATCTCAACTATTTATTTAGAGTTTTAATATCAGTAGAAGAAACATTCTACTGCCATAATCATCTATTACTCTATAGTGCACCAACTTATTTTACTCATCATCATCGTGTGATACATCTGACGACCCAAGACATCTGTATGTGGTTTAACGATCCAGATTCTTCTCCCCTATGGTAGGTAAATGTTTCATTTTGTTTTTAAACTCATAATAAATTTGGATTTTGAATTACGTATTATTTGAGAGTTGTATGGTTGTTTTGTTTCTTTGATATACACAAACGTCAACAAAGTTTCATTTATTATAAGAAGACGGGAAGTTGAATGTGATGTAACTCATATTTATATAATGTGGTTTTCATTAAATTTACATTTATATAGTTTATTTTCTGATAATTTTAGTTAACGTGAATAAATTATTTAATTAAAATTATCCTTGCAATATGTGAACTTGCAGTGATTTTGAAATTAGTGTATAAATTTATTGTTGTGACGTTCTGAAATTAAAATATAAACATGGCCTTGCAAATTCTAGGATTACGGTCCAAACTTAAAAACTCGTAATTTATTACAATATGATCTAATCTATGATTAATTATGCAAAGCTATAATTATCATTGTTAACTGATGGTTTGCTGTTGTTTTGTCAACGTTTACCAAATTAACAAATGCATGATAGACAAACAACTTCGAATGTTTAGTTTATGAGTTTTTTTTTCATCATTAAAGAGGTACAATGAGATATCATTCTTTTCAATATAAAATTTGATATTTTTTAGTACCTAAGGTACCAAGAGATACCAAATTTTACATAGAAAATAGTGATACTTATTCAAATAAAATTGCTCTTAGTTTATATATATATATGATTATATCTAAAAGAGTTTAAAATATCTTATTTATATTATTAAATTGAACCGTAATATTAGCACGTATATATTGCTAGCGCGTATGGTTTGCTATGTACGTCGTGCACAGACGGAGGGGGCCATGGCATTGTCGATGGTTCAATGCAAGTGGTGGCTGGACCAGATCGATAACTGATGTACACATACATATACATCGACATCCGTTAAGTAATTCCAAGTTTTGCGAGCCCCACGATAGGTGCAAGGCAAGCTAGATGCGTTGCTTCTAGGTCCTAAGACGGTTTGTATGATATGTATTCTTCCGATCTTTAAACAAGGAATTAAAATATATTTGTCATATATACGGCCGACAAGGTACGTAGATGGTTTATATGGTGAATTGGTCATATGGACTGTCGTGGATCGCTCTCGCTCGAGTGCTACGCATGAACTGTGTTCTACTCTTCCGATATTTTCAACATTTTACATGACTTTTGCGTACATATTTTTTGCACAATTGAACAATATATATATTTTTATGAAATACCAGTAAAAAAATATCATCTTTTTTTCTAAATAAATTTTTAGTTTTATAATATCTAATTTTATTATTTATATCATTAAATGGCTATTAAAAATCAGATACCTTTTATCTATCGTCTTTAGCCGTAACGGTGAAAAATTCCAAAAAAAAAAGTCGACATCAGGTTTGGCATCTCCGGAATCGACATGCGGCGTAGCTTACCCGAGCCTGCCGTTCAATTAAACTTCAAGTGTAGTACACAGTAAATGCGAAAAAGTTTTTAGCACACACCCGTGTGTTTGCATGACATCTAAATAGTCATTAAAAATATGAAAAAATTTGATAACATAGATTAATATGATTTATATCACTCTACAAACATGCAAGTTTAAATTCAATTTTTACAAGTTGTAGCAAAAAACAAACAAAACTGAAAGCATATGCATATTCATAATTATTTTTGTTATTTTTTCTATAACTTGTAGAAATTGAATTTAAACTTGCATATTGGTGGAGTGATATAACTCATATTAAAATATCTTGTTAAATTTTTTCATAATTTTTTATGACTATTTAGATAACATACAAGTAACGAATGTAACTACGTCTGTGTGTAAAAAGTTGTTTTTCACAGTAAATACTGCTACTAGTAGCAACACAGTGTGAAGGCGTGCCCACGTGGCCCCACTTGCGCTTCTCGTTGCAGGGAAAATTGAAGACAACGTACCAGACTTACACTTGTATTCTGGTTTTTCTTATACTCAGGTGTGTCTCGTACGTGAAAAATTATTTTTGAATGGCACATCAGATGTTAAAAGATGTTTTTAGATACAAATGAAAAAAAGAATTTTATGGCTCGCCTCGAAACCATGAGACGACTTTTGAGCCTAATTAATCTGTCAATAACACATATGGGTTACTGTAGCACTTATGGATAATTATGAGCTAATTAGGCTCAAAAGATTCATCTCATTATTTTTCTCTATTAGTTTTTTTATCTATGTTTAATGTTTTGTTTAGGTGTCCAAAGATTCAATATGATGTTTTGCGAAAAAAATGGGAATTGAACCCTTAGTCCATGTTTTTTGTGTGAGATATACAGGTGCCAGCGCGTAAAATATAATAATAGATTAATATATATATGATTAATTAATTGTTGACTGTAGAGAATTTAAAATGTAGATTGATATGAATTTTGAAATCAACCTTTATATATAATTTTTTATAAAAAATATATTATTTAGCGGTTTAGAAAGCGTACATGTCCACTGAAAACGCAAACAAAAGAATTGAGTTACTAGATGTCGTAAAATTTAAAGTGCCTTAAGTAACTGTCTTTTTCTGCGTGGAGCCGTGGACGACGACCGGGTGATGTCGTCGTGCATGGAGGTCGGTATGGAATTGAAGCATGCACGTATGAATGTGTGTGGTGGAAAAAGAGAATCTGAGCTACTACAGTAGTAATTCATTTGGACTTGGCTTGATCAGCTTATAAATAAGGGCCACTTGAGGACGGGAGGGAGGAAGCCACGAGCTCATTAAACTGCAAATAAATTAAGACCAGGAAAAAAAAAAAGACAGAGGGATGGGTGCAGTGAGCAGGATGAGCGCCGCCTGCGCATTGGCCGTCGTCGCCGTCCTCCTCCTCATCTCCTCCCCACCGGCAGCGGCAGCGGCAGCGCCCGAGCTGTCCGTGGACTTCCACGCGGCGTCGTGCCCTCAGCTGCAGCACATCGTGAGCTACTACGTGGAGGACGCGCTCCAGCGCGAGATCGCCATCGCCGCCGGCCTCATCCGCATCTTCTTCCACGACTGCTTCCCGCAGGGGTGCGACGCGTCGGTGTATCTGAATGACACCGCTGCTTCGGAGCTGCGCATGCCGCCCAACCTGTCCCTGCAGCCCAAGGCGCTGCAGCTCGTCGAGGACATCCGCGCCAAGGTGCACGCCGCCTGTGGCCCCACCGTCTCCTGCGCCGACATCTCCGCCCTCGCCACCCGTGACGCCGTCGTCGTCTCCGGCGGCCCCTCCTACGACGTGCTCCTTGGCCGCAAGGACAGCCTCGCCCCGGCACGAGAGGAGCTCGTCCTGGAACTCCCGTCGCCGAGATCATCCACCATCAAGGAGCTCCTCGACGGGTTCAAAAACAGGAGCAGGGGCCTGGGAGAGCCCGCCGACCTGGTGGCGCTCTCCGGCGGCCACACCGTCGGGAAGGCGAGCTGCGGCACCTTCCAGGACCGGGCTGACCGGCAGGAAGACACCTTCTCCAAAAAGCTGAAGGCGAACTGCAGCAGGGACAGCAGGCGGCTGCAGAATCTGGACGTGATCACGCCCGACGCCTTCGACAACGGATACTACATCGCGCTGACTTACAACCAGGGGGTCTTCACCTCCGACATGGCGCTCATCAAGGACCCCCAAACTAGGCCCATCGTCAGGCAGTACGCACAAGACAAGGCCGCCTTCTTCAACCAGTTTGCCAAGTCCATGGTCAAGCTCAGCAACGTACCAACGCTCAGGCTCGACGACAACAATGGCGAGATCCGCCGCAACTGCTTTGCTTCCAACAAAGCGCCGCGCGTCGTCGTCCAAGATACCACCGACGACGAAGACGAGGGGTTCGCCGCCTCTGCGTGATGGATTATATATATACTCCTATATATATGGATCGATATCAAGATCATCGATATATATATGCTGTATGCATGTACCATGCATATATACGTACGTACCTACAATTTTGGGTTTTCCTAGAGTCATGAGATCCAATCTTTTGGCGCTAATAAGCAACGATCCTTCAATTATGTTGCGATCGATCGGTGGTCGAGCGAGCTAGCCTCGAGTAATAACTGGTTACACATCATTAGCTGTCGTCACCCTGCAAATGTGAAGATGTATTAGTAATTTAATTACCCTGCTCCGACATAAATAAAAGAGAATTTTGTTGGATTTAATTGGGTAATTCATGTAATTAAATCAAATAAATTATAAGTCTCATGATGCTAGGAATTATTTGTATTCATATCTATGAAGATTTTTTTTAGAATTATTTAAATAATTGGTAATTAAATGGAGTGGTAACCTACTCAACTATTACTAATTGATGTCAAATGGTGGTTTGATGGCTGGTTAGTGCTCTCTTTCTATTCATCTTTCATGACCATCCATCTTCATCTTCCTTTGTCTCCTATAAAAGGAGAATGGACTTGATCTATGCACGAGATATAAGAGACATATTCTATTAGGTAAGAGCATTTTTCTCATTCTTGAGTAGGTACAAAGAAGTATCACTATTTTCTATATAAAATTTGATATCTTCTAGTATATAAGGTATAAAGAGGTATCAAATTTTACATAAAAAACAGTGATATCTCTTGGTACTTTCTCAAGGAATAGAAAATTACTCATTAGTTAATCATCTATAATCTGATTTCGTCCTGCCTCTCTACATGCACAACTGCTAATCGTTCCGCAACGAATTCATCAATAAGCCAATGTCAACCCAACGACACTAACATGTTCAGCGCTGGAGGAGGAGCTGATGATGGTAATGGAGGAGACAACGACAATGGAGGAGGCGGCAACGGAGGCAGAGGCGACGGTGGCAACCTTTGCAAATCAAGTGGATCGACTACTCCTTTGCATCGGGGTGTGTTCCACATGTTAATTTTCGTGATGTTCATGGTGACTTCGATTATGTTTACGATACATGTCAATAGTGTTTACATAGATTATTCTCGGTGGGCATGTGTCTTGTCTTTAATATATTTCTTTATGAATTTATGTATTAAATTAAATAAGAAATTTGACTAGATTTCCAATGTTTTTTTTTAGAAATATGTCAATGGCTCAATGCAAGTGGCGGCTGGACCAGATAGACGATGTTCATATATATATACATCGACATTTGTTAAATATACGATATCTGCAAGGTGGCTTCTAGGTTTTAACATTTCGTTGATTGATATGTTTTCTCTCAGGAATTAAACTACATCGTGGCATATACTAGGGCCGAAAATGAGATATTTTAGTTAGTGGGATCTCAATAATCATGGACCACTCAAAGTCAAGCAATTTTCGGTCCTTAAGAAGGTACTATGAGATACTAAAATTTTAGTGCAAAAATTTGATACCTCATAATACTTCTCTTGATACCTATGAGATACTAAATTTTACACTAAAATGTGTATTTAAGTACCGTAAAATTGCATTGGGTATGATCCATCGCATTAAAACCCATACAGCCGTATGAGGTGTTCCTGTAGTCGTAGTACAGTGCGAAGACGTCCCCACGTACGCCACTTGGCCTTCTAAATTGAAGGCAGCCCACGAGAGAGACTTTTTTTTAACAAATACACAATCAGGATACTAGTACAACTTTTCTTCCAGGATGTGATCATGTACGATAAGCTAGCAAGCTCAGTTGTTGGCTGCGTCGCCTCATTCCTGATCACTCCCTCCACCTCTACGACGTACGGGCCGGGGAACGCTTTTATGAATAAACACTTAGATCTCCTCCTTTTCTTATATCGTATAAATAGTTATAAAAGTTTTTTTAAAAAAAGATAAATAGACAGATCGATCTCCTTATTTTATTATGTTGTCTAAATAGCGAAAAACATTTTTTAAAAAAGTTATCAACGTAAATTAATATGAGATATATTAGTTATGCAAGTTCATATCCGGTGTACAGCAAAAAAATAAATAAATTAAACTGAACACAACATAAGCATATTCACAATTATATCTATTATTTTTGAACTTCAACTTATATATCATATTAATATAATATTGTGAAATTGTTTTTCATGTTTTTAGCAATATAATATTTTGCTTTTTGGTTGAATAAGTCAAACAACGTATTTGTAAACGAAAAATAATTTAAAATAAAACTTTTATATATAAGCAAAAACTGAAAAATAAGATATAATAAAAACCTCAAAATTTAAGGTTAAAAATTTTAAATTTTGATTTTTAAACATAAGCAAAACGTAAAAGACGAGGCCTTTCCTCTCTACCTAGATACTACTACGTAGTAAACTATTACTGACTTTTTATAGGTTAGCTTTTCTCCGTCGGCAACGACGACCGGGCGATGTATGCCTGCCTATATGGCATATGGAGGTAGCGATTCGATTGGTATGCGGCTGGCATGTTGGAAAAATGTGAGGCGCGCGCCTTATCTAGCTTATAAATAACGCCCATTTCTGGACGTGAGGAAGCCACAAGCAGCTACCATTTCTCTGCGTACGTTGTTATTTAATTGAGATTTGCTCCGGTACGTCAGGGTACCGGTATCTCGAGATACCAAATTCGATGATATTAGGATAATATTTCACCAAAATTTAAACTAGAGAAAGTTAATTATTGATTTCAATTTCTCAAACTCATATAGGGATAATATTTTTTTAAAATGTGGTTGAAATCTTGAATTTTCAAATTTGGCATCAAATAATTCTCGATACAGGGTCAATATAGTGATTTCAGAATAAAAATAACGGTCAAGAAAAGATTAACTAAAAGAGTGGCTATAGAAAGGATCAAAAGAAAAACCGTGCTTACACGGCATCTGGATGCCATAACATGGAAGAAAGCAGAGGGGCATGGGCGCCGGATCGAGGAGCACGGAAAGCACATCCATGTCCATGGTGTTGTCGTCGATTCATGCATTCTTTTGGCGTTAAGAAATCAGATTGATTAATTAACAGCGATCCAACAATCATGTCGCGATCGATCGATGGGTGGTCGAGCGAGCCTGGATGGAGGGAGTGGAAAAATCAGATTAATTGACGTTGCATTATTAATTAATTGTCGTCAGCCACAAACGTCAAGGGTGGATTAGCAATTTAATTAGCTTGACCCCAACAATTACTACGCATCGCATCTAGCTGATGGATGGAGATCGATCGAGAGGTTATGCATGTATTGTCAAACTGAAGTGCAAGTGATGCCCGGAGCTAGTAGATAATCGATATATGTACAGCGACACCGGCCTGTTACATGACTTTCAAGTTCTCCGCCAAAAAAGAACGGACACACGCACGACTTTCAAGTTTTTGCGAAGCACTTTCACCGCTCAAAGTGCAAGCTAGCTATATATACCTGCCCTTCCTCTTAATTCTAACATTTCGGCTGGTCGGCCGGATCAATCAAAGTCAATTATAAGCATGCGTACTTTCTTTATTATAAAAGCAAAACAACGTATTTATAAACAAGATAATTTATTAATAAAAATATAATATACATATTTTTAGCAATTTAAAAGACAAGATTAAAAAATAAACTTCGATGAAAAAAATCTTAAAATTAACTGTTAAAAATTAAAATTTTGACTTATAAGCATAAATATAAACAAAAAGATGGGGATAGACATTTTAGCCGACTTCTAAAATACATCGGACAAATATCTGTAAATGCTTTTGTTCTTAAAAAAAACAAGGATATATGCCAGGCTGCCAGCACGTGTTAATCGTCCTTTCCCCTCTCTCCTCGTCTTACCTTTAATACTCTTCCGCAAAAAAAAAATCATAGGTTTTTTTTTTGTCAAACTTAACAAACCTAAACTATTAATAACTAATAAATTCTAAAATACTTAGTCCATAAATATAACAATAGTGTATGTAGATTTATCTTGGATGCTATTCCTATAAATCAATAAGGTTATTATATTAATTACACGTGTTTCATGAACTTATTATATATAACGGAGAATTATGGTTACATCACATCTCAAAATTAACCATTAAAAAGATTAACGTCAAAATTTTTGACCAATTAGTATATATGTATGTAACCGAATTCAATATTTATCAGAACCAAAAATAAAGATATGTTGCATATATGACCGACAACCAAAATTAGCGTCGGAAAAAACAATTGTGTCAGAGAGAGATCAGAAAAAAAAATGACCATTCCTAGCCCGTGAATGCATGGACTTTGGGCAAGTGGTCGGGGTTAGCTAAAAGCTGGAAATTTCCACGCAAAAATACTGTGCTAGCACTGTCATTTTTCGGTTTTGTCAGATGGGCATATGTGGCCTGCTTATCCGCAGAACCCGTACGTTTGCGACAGCTGGGACAACACGTTTCAAACATCAAAACCCGTACTCACTACGTCCAAAAATAAACCAATTTTTTATTTTTTACATATAATTTTTGACTCTTTATTTTATTTAATTTTTTTTCGATTGATATTTTTGTTTTTATTAGATGATAAATTATGGATAGTATTTTACGTGTGACTAATTTTTTTTAATTTTTTAAAAATTTTTAAATAAAACAGATGGTCAAAGTTGGATACGGAAACCGAAGAATTGATTTTTTTTGACAGAAGTACGTGTTGGAGCATTATTACAGGCTACAGAGTCCAGTGTGAAGGCGTGCCCACCCCACTTGCTCTGCTACCTAGCCATAAGCCCATAAGGTGATCGAAGAAAGCTATGAAGAATAAAGCAACCGTCAACCATGCTAAATTAAACAAGACACACTTACATGCATACAAGTCTCAATAAGATAAGAAGATAATAATAGTCCACTATCACTTTTTTTTTCATATATCCACCACGTGACCGATAACCCCCTCTTGCCACCGCTTGTTCATTATTCCTCCATATTTTACGGTTCATAATCATAAGTGTCTTTCTTTTTCTTCTCTCTTTATTTTATCCATCATCTTGGGGGGATGCATATGCAATATGCATGGGACTTGGAAGTAAGCCTGCCAGTAGATTGTAATCCAATCTAAATCCGCTTCAATCAATTTTTTTACTAATTAGTCTACCAAACCAACCCGTACCAATTATTCTTTATTGGGATTCAATTTAAACCAATCCAACTTTGATTTTAGCCCAACCTGCACCAACTCATTTGGTTAAAATGGATTCAACCCACTCTTGTAAAATGGATGCACCATTTGATATATATAAACTCGGACCTAAAATTTTAAAACTCGCGTTCACACTATAAAAGTTTATCAAATTTGACTGAAATTTAGTGAGATGATCTGTTATGTATAAAAGCAACTTTGTACAAATTTTGGTCGATTTCTACATGTGGGCCCCACGTATGTCTATTATCTTATCCATTAGCTATCCAATTAAAGGATCCATTTACCCTCCACGGGTTAAATCCATTTAGAACTTAAAATAACCTAACCAAATCCAGTCCATACCAATTCATTTGTCTTTATAACCCAATCCAATTCAGACCAGTTGAAGTTACAATCCATTTATGATAAGAGCTCTATTTAACCCATTTTCATCCAACCCATTAGCAGGCCTACTTGGAAGGAGCTAGTTAGCGACTGGTGTCCATGCAGGCGTGGTTCGATCGAAAATGAGCTGCACTAGCTATATATATATCTTCTCTATACGAATATAATAACTTGCAATTATATATTTATGATAAAAGATTTGCTTCGGTCCAATAAAAAGTACCTTGAGATACCAAATCATTCCTTACCATTGGATCTAGCTGAGTAGGATGTGCACTGTTAGATTCAACTATCAGAAACGATTTGATACTACGAGATAGCGGTATTTTTTTTGTTGAACTAGAACAAATCTCTTCCGATAAGTATCATACTGGTTCAAAGCTAGAGAAACACTGATGACTTTTTTAGAGCAGTGAAATGAAATCCTTCCTCGCCCGGTCGCTAGCCTATAAATAAGGGGCTCTTGTGGACGTGAGGAAGCCACAGGCACCACCATATATATATTAGCTCCGTTCTAGTCTACGACGACGACGGCTCAGGCCAAATTAAAGATGGCCAGCAAAAGCGCCCATGCAGTGGCAGTGGCCGTCGCCGTCCTCCTCCTCCTCCTCTCCCCACCAGCACCTGCAGCTTTAGCTGCAGCGCCTCAGCTGTCTGTGGACTTCCACGCCGCGTCGTGCCCGCAGCTCGAGTCCATCGTGCGCTCCGCCGTGCAGGCCGCGCTCCAGCGCGACATCGCCCTCGCCGCCGGCCTCATCCGCATCTTCTTCCACGACTGCTTCCCGCAGGCACGCGCTACCTACTAATTAATCTACGTCCATGAACCAAATTAAATTAGTGCTAAAATTGAAATGAACGTACTTGATGCAGGGGTGCGACGCGTCGGTGTTCCTGACCGGCACCGACTCGGAGCAAGCCCAGCCGCCCAACGCCAACTCGCTGCAGCCGCGTGCGCTGCAGCTCGTCGACGACATCCGCGCCATGGTGCACGCCGCCTGCGGGCCCACCGTCTCCTGCGCCGACATCTCCGCGCTCGCCACCCGCGACGCCGTCGTCCTCTCCGGCGGGCCCTCCTACTCCCCGTCCCTCGGCCAGCTCGACAGCCTCGCCCCGGCCCCGGCGAACCTCGTCAACCAGCTCCCCGGCCCGGGCACCTCCAGCGTACAGCAGCTCATCAACCTGTTCGGGAGCAGGGGCATGCGAGACGCCGCCGACCTGGTGGCGCTCTCCGGCGGCCACACCGTGGGGAAGTCGCGGTGCCCGTTCGTGAGGCCCCAGGACGACGCCTTCTCCCGGAAGATGGCGGCCAACTGCAGCGTCGACCCCAACGGGAAGCAGGACCTGGACGTCGTCACGCCGGTCACCTTCGACAACGGCTACTACATAGCGCTCACAAGGAGCCAGGGCGTCTTCACCTCCGACATGGCGCTCATCAGGGACCCGATCACCGCGCCCATAGTCAGGCAGTTCGCGCAGGACAAGGCAGCGTTCTTCTCCAATTTTACCAAGTCGATCATCAAGCTGAGCAAGGTACCGAGGCCCGGCGGGAACGTCGGCGAGATCCGCCGGAGCTGCTCCAGGTCGAACCGATCACCGCGCCTCGTGGAGACCACCGGCAGTGAGGAAGAGGGATTCGCCGCCTCTGCTTGATTGACATGTATCTTGCATGCGTACTGTGTGGCCTTTGTATGTTTCGTTGACGGCCGTATAATAAGACGTACTGCATCTGCACTGTTTTTCTCTCACCCAACTTTTGGACACTCCATTTATTTACATCTCAAATATGCAACTGTCTATATATAGTTCTCACTCATACGGTTTAAAAAAAGGGTTAATTAGATTCATGCTATTATAAATTTGCTAGTATTAAAATATATCATTATAATTCGATTAATTGTAAGATGCTATTATAATTTCAGAAGTATTATAAATATGCCACTTCATACCCTTTCGATGTATTTTTTAAAAAAATTGGACCATATTGCCCATCTGCTATTTACTGCGCTCTTGGCATGTGCAAGCGCAATTTGGTCCAAAAATAACATATCTGAAATGGTTCTAAAATCATAGTGGCATCTTTACCATTAATCGAATTGTAAATGTGTATTTCAAAACTGGCAAATTTATAATGACATGAATCTAATTAACCCTTAGAAATACACATGCCAAGTTATCCTCGAGTAGTTTTGTAAAGAGGGCAGATGGTCAAATTAACATAAGCTCAAGACATTTGCATTAAGGGACTCTAAAAGATCCCAAAAAAGCAATCGGGTCCTACGCTACTTCTTTGCCTGGACGAAGATAACTATAACAACGACGACGGTGATTTAAAGACCGCAAGCAGCTGCAGATTGACACCAAGAAGCAAACCCAAATGGGCCCTCCGAAGATGGAGGTTGAAGCTTCATTGATGACAACAAGTAAGTTCAGCCACTCCCTAAAGATCCTCCTCCGTTGATAAAGAAGGTCGACATTCTTGCGGATGTATCGCCGAAGATAAAGATGATGGCCGGCACAACCCGCTAAAACGTAAACCTGCAGCGCATTTGAAGACGCCATAGGCAAACTCGGAGCTACTACCACGAGAGATCAAGAACCATGGTTTTACATCGAGACAAAAGGACGCGATGCCGGCGACCTATCGAGCTACACAAAGAAATTAGGAAAATACAAACAAAGCAAAAAATTAATCCTACTACGGGGACTACCTGGACCCCTCCCCGCCGCCGGCGACCGAAGCCGTCGGAATCGGAGGGGATAGGGGGACGGACGAACTTCGCTCTTCCTCGACCTTCTAATAGTACTGTAGCAGAGAGGAGAGAAAAAGGAGCCACCTTCCCTTCCGGCACCAAATTAAACCTCCGCATATAGTTCTCACTCAACTTACGCACGTGTCAAATAAGGCTAACACTAATACGTTGAAAAACAAGAATTACAGGGCCATTATCGCATAATTAATTAAATATTAATTATTTTAAACATAAAAATGAATCAATATGGTTTTCTAAAACAACTATTCTGCAGTTTTTTTTAACAAAACACATGCTATCGAGTATTTCAGGAAGCATGCTCAACGAAAATAAGTGAGTTTTCATCTTCTTCCCCCATAATTAAACCACGAAAATAATTATCTTTCCATATTTTTAAAATATCCCTCCATTTTTTAACTGTTTGGCTAGTTTGTTTAATGAACTAAGTTTAGAGATGATTTAGAGTCGTTGTTTTGATGTTGGTGGACCTGTGTGCGCCCGGTTTACTTTTGTTTGTGTAAAAACTGATGTTGTAAGCTGGTAACCCAGTAAAACTCTATTGCTTGTAGTAAAAGCAGGGCTCATGTGAGCCTTTTGTCTAAATTTTGTTGTAACTTGTGTCGTTTATATTTTGAGTATAAATTTGACCATTTGTCATATTACAAAATATAATTACTATCTTATTTTTATTTTTTTCATGAGGAAAACACACCTTTTGGTTTAATTTCTTTCGTAGGTGACACGTCTAGTTTTCCCCCTTCACTTCTCTTCTGTTCAAACAAATTTAACTTGTTGACTGCCACGCTCCGGATGTTGAAAGCTTCCTGGCCTATAAAGGTTGTATTCATCGAACGGATGGTTATTCTACTTTTTTTTAAAAAAAAAACCATTACACTGCAGATACCAGGAAAGTTCGTGAACAAAATCTGGCCCCACTAATTCATGCAATGCAAACACATCCCTCAAATTAAGCTGAAGTGTGTCGGCAATCAACCTTAATCTAGCTTAATTCCAGTCCATAAAATACGGTCAAGATCGATGAGATGGTCTTCCTGTGTAAATTTACATATGATATCTCAAATAATATATATCATTAAAAGACTAGGAGCAGGTTTAAAGGTATAGCCAGATATGATTATTTAATTAATATGTTTAAAGAAATTTTTATTTGCTTTGGTAGTTTTATTTTACTTTATAAAACAAAATATCCTTCAACCACATTAATTTTTCTCCGCTCTTGTTCAGCTAATAAACGCAACCTTAGAGGGTGTTCAGTTCACGAAACGAAAACTTTTTAATATCACGTCGGACGTTTGATCGAATGTCGAAAGGGTTTCGGATACATGAATGAAAAAAATTTTATAACTCGCCTAGAAACCGTGAGATGAATATTTTGAGCCGAATTAATCCATCATTAATACATACGGGTTACGGTAGCACTTATGGCTAATCATATAGTTGTTAGGCTCAAAAGATTCGTCTCACGATTTTCTCTAAGTATGTAATTAGTTCTCTTTCATCTATGTTTAATGCTACATTTAGGGTTCTAAAGATTTGATGTGATGTTTTTTAGAAATTTTTTTTTTACTAAACTAGCCCTTACTTACAAACAAAATACATACACGTGTACGAGGCTACGGCTTGCATGGAAACTAGTTATATCTGGATCATCCATCTCGCGCATTCACGTGCCGTACGTTGCTTGCCATTTACTCGACCGACCAATGCAGTCCTGATTATCTATCTCTGGCTCTGCTCGATCTCTAGATTAAGATTAATTCCAACTCTGATCTGCAGCATCATCACTGATAATCCATTCTCCTATAAATAACAGCACCATGCATTCATCTTGTTGGACGAGATCGAGGACAGATCACATCGATCACCGGCGTGGGTGTGACTAAGGTTAGTCAGTGATGGCGTCGAGGAGTATGGGCCTCCTTCTTGCGCTCTCCGCCATTGCCGGCCTGCTCTCGCCGGCGCTGTCCGCGCGGTTCATCTCTCTGCCCACCGACCACCGTCCTGTCACTGCGCCGCCCCTCGCCGACGGCCTCGCCTACGACCTCTACAGTGGCTCGTGCCCGCAGCTGGAGACCATCGTGCGCTCCGCCGTGCAGGCGGCGCTCCAGCAGGAGATCGCCCTCGCCGCCGGCCTCCTCCGCATCTTCTTCCACGACTGCTTCCCGCAGGCACTTCATCTAGCTCGAATCTGTCGATTACTTCAACCCAGGCTAATTAATTGCATGCTTCGATCGATTTGTGCAGGGCTGCGACGCGTCGCTGCTTCTGACAGGAGCCAACAGCGAGCAGCAGCTGCCGCCCAACCTGACGCTGCAGCCGCGGGCGCTGCAGCTCATCGAGGACATCCGCGCCCAGGTGCACGCCGCCTGCGGCCCCACCGTCTCCTGCGCCGACATCACCGCCCTCGCCACCCGCGACGCCGTCGTCGCCGTACGTATAGCGAACGCACGCCTGCACCAACGTGCTGATGCTTATTGCTAATGTGTATGTGCTTGCGTTGCAGTCCGGGGGGCTGACTTACGACGTGCCGCTCGGCCGCCTCGACAGCTTGGCGCCGGCTCCCAGCGACGCCGTGTTCCAGCTCCCGCAGCCCACCTCCGACGTCTCCACTCTCCTCAACGCATTCCAGAGCCGCAACCTCGACAACGTCGACCTCGTCGCGCTCTCCGGCGGCCACACCATCGGCAGGGCGCGTTGCAGCTCCTTCTCCAACCGCTTCCGCGAGGACGACGACTTCGCCCGGAGGCTCGCCGCCAACTGCTCCAACGACGGCACTCGCCTGCAGGAACTCGACGTCGTCACCCCGGACATCTTCGACAACCAGTACTACAGCAACCTGGTGGCCGGTCAGGGGGTGTTCACCTCCGACCAGGGGCTCACCGGCGACTGGCGCACCAGCTGGGTGGTCAACGGCTTCGCCGGCAACCACTGGTGGTTCTACGGTCAGTTCGGCAGCTCCATGGTGAAGCTGGGACAGCTCCAGGGTCCATCAGGAAACGTCGGCGAGATCCGCCGGAATAGCTGCTTCGTGCCCAACGGACAGTCGAGCCAGACCATCCTTCCGGCCGCCGGCGACGACGGGTTCGCAACCTCTGCTTGAGATGGATCATCCTGTCAAACTGGTTATGCACACTACAAGTACACACGTACGTACTTGTAGTGCATTTCGTCCCATGTACGTCCCTTGGATCGGTAATAAGAGCATCTTACTTAATTCTGTCGATGAAACCCTGTCTAGCCACAGGAGTTAATTATAAGACGTGTTTTATGTAAACAACTAGATTTATGTTCTTAATTTCTTGCATGGATATTGGTAAGATAAGCTCGTGGCTCGTTAATTTCTACATAATAATTCGGTGAAAATAAGCTTGAAAGTATTATGAGCTGGAACTAAAATTTACACTACAAAATGCATATTGAATTTCAGTTCTTCCTCGCATGCCTAAATCTTTCATTCTAAATAATAATTTTAACACTGTTAAAATAAACTTAAAAGCTCATTTGCTATTGATCAAACGTTTGATTTTTTGTTCTTCAATCAAACACGCGCATATATAATGCATGGGAGCTGAGGAGAGGGCGTGCATGTATGATTTTTTGACTTGCGTGTACGCCTTCAGATTATCATAGAACAACAGTGACTAGATTTAATTGATAGAATTAAAATTTTCAAACATTTGATCACTAGGTGGACCCAACTTTAAGGGATTGTCTTGATTCTAAATCAACATTCCTCTGTGATGGGTACAACATGGTGCATGCACATTTGGTGCCGAAAAGTTTGTTGTTTTCATTCAATATATATTAACCATGGAGTTGTCAGTTTGTGGGACTGGTTTTCCTTATTAAGTGGGTAACTCTCTTCTTCTGATTAAAAACTACTCCCTCCGTTTCATAATGTAAGATGTTTGATTTTTTTCTAATAATGTTTGATCATTTGTCTTATTCAAAAAATTTTGAAAATATCATTTATTTTGCTTGTGACTTATTTTATTATCAAAAGAAGTTTAAGTGTGACTTGTCATTTTTTATATGTGTACTAAATTTTTAAATAAGACGAATGGTCAAACGTTGCAACCAGAAAAGTCAAACACCTTATATTAGAAAACGGAGGTAGTATTTATTACTTTGCTGATATCATCGCTATTAGCTATGTGGAGCACATGTAGTTCTCACATTACCGAACGAGTTTTGCTTTAGTCCTTTCTTTTGTACCACGAGGTACTAGTATCGTGAGGTCCACGCGTGTTATTTACCTCATGACCAAACTGGTACCTCGAGATACTATGCAATTGTGACCGTTCGATCTATCATCACCAGCAGTTAGGATTTTAGTACCAGCTTGATCGTGAGGTGGGCAACACGATTAAAAATTTTAGTACCTCACAGTGCTACTACCTCGTGGTAAAATGGAATGATTTGAGCAAAGCTCTTACCGAAAATCATCTTGATTTGAGCCCCGAGACAAAATAAGTGGCTTCAAAATTTAAGAGATCATAAGTAAACGGTTTCACAGTGGAGATATCAAAACCAAACCAAAACCATAGTTAAGAGACCAAAATATGGACTTTTCGTCGATCGTACTGATTGCATAGCTGAAAGTCACTTTAGTCTTTAGTAGCAAATGGCAATCTAGTGGTTTAATTTGGACTTGTGGCCACTAGGTATATACTTTTTCCGTGTCATGCATCATCAGCTTGATCTAGTCTTGTAGACACCCCCAGGTCGTCGGCCTAAAGTCTTAGGAAAATTTTAATTAGCCGTAATTTACATTTGCACTGATAGCCTTGGTCACCAACTACCACTACCACACATTTTTAAGAGGAACAGAGCACATGCTTGTATGCAGAAATGTTCAGGAAACTAACATCAACTTGACTTTCGCATATAGTAGGAACGCATGCATATAGGAATAGGAATAGGACTATGCATTGCATCCTGGTGACTCATTCGATCCACAGCATCTAGATTATACTACCAATTAACTAGTACAGAAAAGCGCGTGCCCTACAAAAATATATTAGTACATTTGCCTAGCATGTGGCAAGCATCATCCGGAAGACGCTCCCCAATGGATTCCTCCATCAGAACAACGCCCCCAGTTTTAAATGACTAAGGCTGTTTTCTTTTCGTCAATGAAAAACGAAAGGTTATCCATTTTTCTGATAGCTTTATGAATAAAAAAATAACTTATTGAAAATTGAAAATCTACTCTATAAAAATGAGAGGATGAACTTTATATATAACTGTTATAAAAAGTTATACCGTTTAATAATTTTAAAAACATACGTGCAATAATTGAGTTATAATATGGTCCAAAAGAACACAGCCTAATTAGATGATCGTTTTAATACTATTGATTTGTTACGATTACCTGGCTAGCTCGTGAAACTTTAAAATGAAGAAAAGAAATCAAAGCTGTATGATAGGTGGGGACGTCCCACTGTATGTCAGAGATATAGCAATTAATTGCACCAGCGCCACTTGCTAATTGATTTGTTCATACACTGGACCACTTGCTAATTAATTGGGCAACAACGATCACGTCCAAGTTCCAACGTATATCTCCAGTCTCTTAGCACTTGAGATCCGAGAATCCATGATGACTACTTTTTAAACTTTGGGGATAACGGATGGTAAAGACCGAACAGTATATTCGTAAAAAACATAATTTATGAATAAAATTTTTATTTACGTAGTTTTATCGGTTTAAAAGCTAAGATTTTATAAAAAAATGTCAAAATTAATTTAAAATTTAAGATTAAAAATTTAAAGTTTTGCTTATAAATATAAGTGGAAGTAAAAAGACAAGTATGTTTGATGACTACTCTGTATGCACATCTTTGAAACTACTTAATTTAAGATTTGTTTTGTGAAAATGACATAATGAGTGTTGTCTTTACAAATTTGTTCAAACTAATATAATATTATCACCTTCATGCAAAGTTATAAAATGTAGTGTCAAAGTCGTAATTCAAAAAAAAATCACATAGATAAAACTGAACCTGAGGCATCAAGTATTGTACAATATGCACAGATGTGATGGTAACTAAAAGAAATGGTATAGCTGGTCAGTTTTATACTCCCACATGTTTTCTTATCTAATGCCGTTGATTATTAGACCTCGCCCTATTTATTTTTTTAAAATATTCAAAATTATAAGTTAGACATAATGTTTTTAATAATAAATTAAATCATATTAAAATAATTAATAATTATATTTTTTTAATAAGATCGGTGGTTAAACGTAAACATAACCATAGAGATCAAAATGGCATCCGTTAAAAAAATGGAAAGTATACATCATTATGTTTGTATAAGTAAAAGTCAGCTTTATCTTTGTACTAATAGTAAACATAATATGTGGTTAGGTGTACGTTGATCGACCTCTGCCTTTGATGCATGCGTGTATGCCTCTTTGTGGATCAGATCGAGTCTGGGCATAACAGTTTATAAACCGCAACTAACACGTTATTAATTAATTTGTTGGATTGAGCAATCAATCAAGGCACAATCCTAGACCAACATACCCCACAACCAACATTTCCACAATCCAAGAGGCAATTAATATATATAGGGCATGGATGGAGGGAGGGATGAAGCAGATCGATCGAGGTCGAGCTTGACTGACCATTGTTAGCTAGCTAGGCACAGTAGGTACAGTGATCTTCAACTCCAGCAGCAGGGGGAGGACGATGGCGACCAAGGTGGCCATGGCTGTGCTCCTCGTGTCTGCAGCTCTCTGCGCCGTCCGTTCGGCGGGCGTGGTCACCACCGGCGAGCCCGTGGTGGCCGGCCTCTCCTGGGGGTTCTACGACACGCTGTGCCCGCCGGTGGAGGGCATCGTGCGGTGGCACGTCGCGGAGGCCCTCCGGCGTGACATCGGCATCGCCGCCGGCCTCGTCCGCATCTTCTTCCACGACTGCTTCCCGCAGGCACGATCCTGCTGCTGCTAATTAATATGAGATCGAAATTAGTATAAAACAAACAACGTAACGTACGAGAGAGAGGTTAATGAGAGTGAGTGAGTGCAGGGGTGCGACGCGTCGGTGCTCCTGACGGGGGCCCAGAGCGAGCAGAACGAGATACCCAACCAGACGCTGCGGCCGTCGGCGCTGAAGCTCATCGACGACATCCGCGCCGCCGTGCACGCCGCCTGCGGCCCCAAGGTGTCCTGCGCCGACATCACCACGCTCGCCACGCGTGACGCCGTCGTCGCCGTACGCGCCGCGCCCTTCTCTTGCTTCGATCTTGGATTTACATTATTTACGTTTACGTACGTACTCAACACGTTCATGTGCACGCACGCAGTCCGGCGGGCCCTACTTCGACGTGCCGCTGGGGCGGCGCGACGGGACAGCGCCGGCGTCGAGCGACAAGGTGGGGCTCCTGCCGGCGCCCTTCTTCACGGTGCCGGAGCTGATAAAGTCGTTCAAGGACCGGAAGCTGGACAAGACGGACCTGGTGGCGCTGTCGGGGGCGCACACCATCGGCCAAGGCCACTGCCCCTCCTTCAGCGACCGCTTCGACGGGTCCAAGCCGGTGATGGAGCCGAAGCTGCTGCAGAAGCTGCAGGCCAAGTGCGCCAAGGACACGCCGCCGGGGACGGTGGCGCAGGAGCTGGACGTCAGGACGCCCAACGTCTTCGACAACAAGTACTACTTCGACCTCATCGCCAGGCAGGGGCTGTTCAAGTCCGACCAGGGCCTCATCGACGACGGCGACACCAACCGCACCGCCATCCGCTTCTCCCTCAACCAGCCCGCCTTCTTCGACCAGTTCGCCCGCTCCATGGTCAAGATGAGCCAGATGGACGTCCTCACCGGCAACGCCGGCGAGATCCGCGCCAACTGCGCCCGGCCCAACGCCCGCTCCTCCGCCGACATCCTCACCGCCGCCGGCGACGACCAAGGCTTCGCCGCCGACGCGTAGCTAGCTTAATTGTCTCTGTGCTTAGTTGTTGTGTGTGCTAATAAGAAAGCTCAGATGCAATCGATGTTTTTGCTGCTTCATAAAAAGCTCAGATTACTCGTTCGTTCTACACAGAGTAACTCTGCATGCATGTCGAATGTATCGAATGTCTTGGCGTAAAATCAGAAATGTTTCCATCGTTCGACGTTCGTAGCCGAGTGGTTTGTTCATCAGATATTACTATAAAAGAAGTTAATTTGTTCATTTCCACACAAGTTAATTCAGGCCTGCTTAGTTTTAAAAAAATGACAAAATATTTAGACACACATTTGAAGTATTAAACGTAGTCTAATTATAAAACAAATTTCAGATTCCGCATGGAAACCGCGAGACGAATTTTTGAGTCTAATTAATCCGTTATTAGCACATGTTGGTTACTGTAGCACTTATGGCTAATCACGTCCTAATTAGGCTCAAAAATTCGTCTCACGATTTCTCCCATAACTGTGTAATTAGTTTTAGTGTTCATATATATTTAATGCTCTATTTAGATATTCAAAGATTCGATGTGATGTTTTTAAAAAAACAAATTTCATAAATAAGTGATAATCTGCAAGACGAATTTTTTAAGCCTAATTAATCCATAATTAGAGCATGTTTACTGTAGCATCACATAGACTAATTATGAATTAATTAGGCTCAATAGATTCATCTCGTAAATTAGTTTAAGATTCATCATAAATTTTATTAATAGTTTACGTTTACTATTTATAATAAACGTAAACATTCGATAAATAAGGAGGGACAAAAATAAATTCCTCATCCTAAACAGCACTCGAAGCAAGAAGGCATAGGCACGTGACACCCTGACACTAGTACTACGACTCACCCACTACCCAAGTGCCCGATCAATCGACTAGATGCTCTGAATCTGGGACAAAGTGGACGGGTGTTGGATTGGTCGATGTGATGCTTGTCTTTCTCCAAAGAAATTTACTAGTACATGTGAATGTTTTTCAGAAATTAGGAAAATAATAGAAGGGTGTTCGAAAATCCAAACGACACGTATGCAAAATAAAATAATTTACGAATAAAATTTTTATAAACGATATGTTTGTAAACAAAAGCTAATTTATAAATAAAAATTTAAAATAGGGTTCTTATCAATCTAAAAGTCAACGTAAAAAATAAATTACAGTGAAAAACTACAAAGTTAACTCAAAAATTACAGTTGAAAATTTAAGTTTTAACTTATAAGTATAAGAAAAACGAAATGATGAGGCAATGATTTGCATAAAATTTTCATATCAATTTATAGTTAAGGCTAAAAATAAAACATGATAAATAATGCATCCATAAGTCAACTCTAAAAATTAAATCTTGGTTATAAATAAAGTGACAAATTGCGTGGTGAAGGGAACGCTTGATCGGCGAAATCAACTCACCTCATCAGCTAACTAAACTCCATGGTGTGAACTGTGAAGGTTGCTTTCGAACTTTTTTTCACTTTTTTACATGAAAGCCCTATGAATTTCGTAAAATATTGCGTAGGACCTTTCAATTACAGTATGACTTAAACACGTTTCTTTTTATCTCTCCATGATTCCATCGATCCACTGCTGCCCCGTTGAAATCACCGGTTCTAATTAAACGGCCCACTTATTTTCGTCCCATATATCTGATCAGCAGCCCAACTCCTCAAGAGCAAATTAATGGATTTCTTTTCCAAACCCCCGGAGTACATCATACTATAGTTAAAAGGAGAAAGTCTATTGGACGTCCCTCAACTATAGCCCCAAACTGATTTTCGTCCCTCAACCTAAACATCCCTCGACTTGTAGAACCAGTTCAATTTGAGTTCCTCGGTAGCTTATAGGGTGATTTCGAACTAGGTAGCGTTAAGTGAAGCAAGCTAGTGCGATGTAGACAAATGAGGTAGGAAGATGCAGCTCGGTTCCAACATTTCACTTCAGACTTCGCTCGTGGATCTATTGCCATTAGGTTAGTGTCATTACGCGTCCACATGTCACACTGCCATTAATCCATAATGGTAGAGAGAGGATGTGAATCCACTCCACTCTTTGAATTAAATCTAGAATTTTCAGCACTACCAAACCTTTTGGGGGCAGATCACAAGTTCCCAACGTCTAAACCGTAAGTCTGCACAAATGAGTTTTAGGAGCAGATCCCGAGTTCGCAACGTCTAAACTGTAATTGTTTGGCTACATCATATATATATATATATATATATATATATATATATATATATATATATATATATATATATATATATATATATATTCGAGCTACTGTGAGTTGCAACTCACTGGCTGCCCCGTGAGTCAGGCTTCAAAAACATATCAAATCAGCTTTAAATTTTGATTTATATGGCTTACTAGATTCTTTGTATCAAAATCTTGTAGCACATAAATTCTTTTATTTTGAAGATTTTGAAGATTTCTTAAAGTGATACATAACACATTGATTATTTTATTAATATAGTACAATCAATTTTAAAAATCTCAAACAAAAACTTAAAAATTCTCCAAATTCTTTTTTGCATGCTACAAGATTTTTATACAAAGAATCTAATGAGTCATATAAATCAAAATTTACAAATTTAGAGGTGATTTGATATATTTTTGGACCCCAACTCACGGAGCAGCCCGTGATTTACAACTCACCGTGTGTGTGTATATATATATATATATATATATATATATATATCCCGCTATGCTAGAAATAAACTACAGGAAAAACCCCAAAATCGTATCTAGGTTTAAAGTTAAAAAATTTAAATTTAAATTATAAGCATAAGAAAAACAAAAAGATTAGGCCATGAAAAATGAAAGCTTAGTTACAACTTACAGGGCATTGCGGCCTTGCGGGTCCAGCAGTGACCATGTCAAGTCCCACGGACGCCACATGCTTTTCAGTTAGCGTGTTTCAAGAAAAATAAAATTATATAGAAGTTTCTCACTGACCTAAAATATCGTATATAACCTTCCAGTAGCTATAAAAATTAGATAATACTTTGACAGTAAAATCTTAGCTTTCTCAGACACCCCCAACTGCTACTCGTATTAGGATATAGCTCGGCTAACACAAGCAGAGTCACGGTCACCCACCCAGTAAGGCTGTAAGAATTCATCAAAAGGGATGACCAGCAAACCGACGCACAATATGAACACACACTGCTTTCACCCTTACTATGTAGCAGTATATAGCATTAACAATTGTAATTGCAACAAGCAAAAAAACAAGCACCACAGATTAGTACTGAAAGGTAACAAGGGTCGAGGAAGTTCAATTCACATTGTGACATGTTTTTAGTCAGGATATGACAAAAAGGACTAGAAAAATCTCCCAAGACAGTTCATCAGTGGAGAGGTCCATTTGCCAATCCAAAGTGACAACGCACGAGACTGGAAGAGCTAAGCAACCACCCAGAATAAAATGGAAGATAATGAGATTTTTGCCATATTGACCAAGCAACCTGCAGCAAGCTCGCTGGAACAGTACTCTACTAGGGATAAACACCTTCGGGTTGACTTCTAAACCTGACTGGGATTCGAACAAAACGTTCTAGGCTTCTAGAATATTTAAACTCGCACCAAACTCACTTGAATAGTAATTCAAATAACACAGCAGTACTAGTATTACAGTATTATACAGGTAAAGGGTAAAACAGATTGCACAAGTCAACCAACAGTACAACATAAGTCTCCTTAAAAACGAATACCAGAATCTGCCCATATCTAGTCATAGGGGTTCACTTAACCATAGACTGAGGTCACTGCAGATGTTTATAAACAGCCAGCGGCTACAAACATTGACAACACAGTGACGCACTCCCATAAAAACAGTACTGTCCAGCATCATTTACCTATGAATTTTCCGAATTGCGATACAAGCTGAAATCGTAGATACGAAGTTTCTAATAGAGCATCTTATATGATGGAGTGCCCGGTGGAATGAGGCTTTCCTTAAATGGCTTTCAAGGTTATTTTAACTTATAGACATAAGTTATGACAATAACAACACCAATTTATATCTCATTCAGTGATTTACTAGTTCCTATCCCAAGTACAACGACCTACATATACAACAAAACCATAAATGATTACCATGCGTTTTGAATGTCAGTTACGTAACCTTAAAATTGAACACTCCACTACTCTTGCCCCAAAAAAGAACTTAACTTAGATATAATCATTTCAACAAAGGAATACTTCTTGCAAGGATAACGTATCCAGAAGAAGAGTATACCGTGCTGGTTATAATTAAAATACAAAATAGAGAACACTAGTACTCCGTTTTCACAATATAAGATTTTCTAGTCTTACCTAGATTCATATGGATGCTAATGAATCTAAACATATATATAAATTAAATACATTCATCAATGGATGAATTTAGGCAAGGCTAGAAAGTCTTATAATATGAAACGGAGGTAGTACCATGCGATTTGGTTGAATCATATCTATATCCAAACTCAATAGAAGTCAGGAGAAGAAGAATGGCGATGTTCTACCTATCCATTTCAAATATACTAGTCATTGGGCTTTCCTGTTTTATTGATCATAGACCGCCGGTGCCGACAGAGCACACAAGAGATGTGCCCATTTTCAAATCTAAAGACACAGTGAAGCAAAGGGCAGGAGAAAGAAAAGAAAGCATTGTTTGTTTTTTTGAACCGGAGCAAACACCAAACAAGTTAGTAATCAAAAAATTTCTGTATTTTTTTCTTCTCATCATATACATTTGTTGGAACAAACAAAATGTTGGGCATAGCAGTATCATAACCTCACCTCTCGATATCTAAGCTAGACCTATCCAACTATATCCCACGCCTTTACAATATAAACCTATTCCACAGACTAATCATGGGGAAAAAACAACCAGAGTTCTCAGCATTTACCAAACAAGCAATGAATGGAACAAATGATATTAGGCCATTAGTACGAAGAACTGACCAAGTAAGGATTCACAAGCTACAAAGTGACAAAAAAAATGAAAGAAATAACTCGACTTTTACCATAACTAAGGCCAGGCCTTCATGCAGAAACATGTATATGTAGATTATGCTACCTTTTACAGAGAAAAGCTACCTCATTCCGATGGGTGGCGCAGCTGCATTTCAGAAACGTTCAATCAAGCAAAAATCCCAAGATGCATCTTTGCTTGCTTCTTCTTCACCCAGCGTTGTGCGGCCTACTGAGGTAGTCAAGGATCTCTGTCCGGGTGCGCACAACCCTGTGGAACATCTCCCGCACCTGGCGCTCAAGCGGGTCAAGGCCGTCCTTGAGGGATTCGCACACCTGCACCAGCTCCAGCGCGGCCTCCTTCACCTCAGCATCCTTCTCCTCGGCCAACGGGAACTCCGCAGCGTCAGTGGCCTCCATCAGCTGCCGTGAGCACCGCTCAATCTGGTGGATCTCCTTGAGCAAACCGCAGGAGTGCTTGCGGTCCTTCTTCTTAGACTCGTCGAGGATGCGGTCGAAGAGCGTCATGACGGGGCCGGCCCAGGGGAAGCTCCTGGGCACTGCAGTCAAGTGCGCCTGGAGGCCGCGGTCCTGGCATGGGATTGCTGCGACAAGCGCCCAGGAGACTACAAACAGCAGGGCGGCCATGGTGTAGACGGCGGAAGCAAGGCCTCCCGTGGCGGTGATGTCATGCGCGCGGGGCACGGTGAGGCCTCCCCCGATCGCCTGCAGCTGGCGCGTGGCGGACCAGGTGCGGGAGACGCTCCACGAGAGGGACCTGAGATGGGAGGCGGAACCTGAGCCTGAGCTCCCACCGCTGCTGCTCCGGCGGTGATGGCCGTGGGCGTGGGAGTGGGAGTCCCTGCTCCCGGCGCGGCCGAAGGAGCGATTGCGCTGGCCGACGACGCCCCCGGCGTCCTTGTCGTCGAGCATGAGGATGGTGAGATCGGTGAGCGCCTTGCGGGCGCGGCGGATCTGGCCCTCCCCTAGCAGCGGCGCGTGTTGGTGGTGGTGGTGGTCGGAGGAGGAGGGGGCGAGCGCGGAGGCGGCGATGGCGAGGTGTTTCCTCCACTGGCGGACGAGGTCGAGGCCGTCGCGGAGGGCGTTGCAGAGGTCGAGCGCCTTGACGGCACGGTCGAGGAAGTCGAGGAGGAGGCGGTCGAGGGGTTGGTGGGCGGCGGCGACGCCGAAGAGGACGGCGCGGAACTCGTCGAGGCAGATGAGGAAGGAGTCGAGGAGGCGGCGCGTCCAGGCGAGGGAGAGGAGGTCGTCAGAGTCGGAGAGGAGGTCGAGCAGTAGGTCGGCGGCGTGGCGGTGGAAGGCGTCGATCTCGAGGTCGGAGCTGGAGGCGGCACGGTGGTCGGAGGATGGAGGAGGGATGTGGTCGCGGCGGAGGGAGAGGAAGGAGCGGCCGAGGGAGGTGGCCGCCGACGAGGAATCGGTGGCCGGCATTGCGGCGGCGGCGCTAGGGTTGATTGACTGACGGATGGATGGATGGATTGCTTCTTCTTCTTCTTATTCTTCTTCTAGCTGCAGTGGTAGAGATAGAGATATAGAGAGAGAGAAAGAGAGGTGAGGGGGGGGGGGATTTGATTTTTTTTGTGTAGAGAGAGAATTTAGGAGGAGGAGGCCAAGGGTTTGTCTGTCTGTCACTGACATGGTGGGGCCACGGGGGGTGGGGTGTCTCCACCCTGGCTCCGCCTGTCCCGTTGCTTTGCTGTGCGCCTGCCTGCCTGTCTGTCTGTCTGTATCTCTACTCTGGAGTAGCATGTTATACTCGAGTATGTATGTCTACATTGTACACCATATAGAATATGTATTTTAACTAGGTACTAAAATATACAACAGTTATCTCGTAGTATATGATTTGGTATTGCTCTATTCAAATTCGTATTACTGGTCATCGTCTAATCCTATACTAGATTGTTAGTACAATTTAAATGGGTTTCCCTCTTCCAGCGAGATTGATTAGTTATATGTTTGCATGTACCGAAGATTTGATATACCAGCCCTAAGGGGTGTTTAGATGGGGCTAAACTTTTTAGCCATATATCACATCGGATGTTTGGACATTAATTTGAAGTATTAAACATAGACTAATAAAAAAACTAATTTTATAAATGAGAGCTAATCCATGAAACAAATTTTTTGAGCCTAATTAATTCATAATTAGTAAATATTTACTGTAGCATTACATACGCTAATCATGGATTAATTAGTCTCATTAGATTTGTCTCACGAATTAGCCCAAGATTATGAATGGGTTTTATTAATAGTCTACGTTTATTATTTATAATAAGTGTCCAAACATTCTATATGACTAGTTTAGTCACTAGAAACAAACACCCCCAAGTCTGCTGACGACAACAGCACGATATCCACCAGTAAAAATTTACTCCCTCTTTGGTTTTTTTTATTTAATGATATTGACGTTTAGATCTTGATATTCATTTTACTTAAAAACTTTATGCAAATATACAAAATTATAAATTATTTCCAAATTTTCTTTAGTAATAAATCCAACCATAATAAAATAATCAGTAATTTTATATTTATTTTTTTGAATAAGCTAAGAAGTCAAATATAAATTTAAAATTCAATTGTATCAAGTAAAAAAACAGAGAAATTACTTTGTATTAGGATTATAAAAACATAGGAATAACAAGGAAGTTTCAAAAGGTCAAACCTATTTCTCATTTTCCATAAAATTTAGCAGTAAAATTACAATCCTAGAAAAATCTTGTAGATAATTTCGTATGAATTGAAATGTTCAGTAGGAGATATTCTAAAACAAAAACCAAATCCTCCGAAATTTCTAGGGCAACCATCTGTTTCAAAGTTGGCACGAAGAATAAGCATGAGCCAAGACCATTCTGAAGTCTCATGTCTGAACACGTGGCTCAATTAGGTACATAGCTCACGTGTAGAAAACACACACAAAAAACAGGTCAAAGCCACGTGATTGATTGCTCCGTCATCGAGCTCGGCTCAAGCGTACGTGTCACTGACAGCTACGTCCCACACCATCAGAGATACATATATACGGAGTACTAGTATGAATTTTTGTAGTACGAGTAGTAGAATACGGCACGTGCCAGTTGGCCGCTGCTAGTTAGTAGTACTATTTCCTATTTTTTTCATTCCATGTAGCTAAATTTTAGATATATATTTGATTGTTTGCTTATTTAATTTTTTCTACAAATATATAAAATTATAAATCGAAATAATGAAATAACTAACAATAATTTTATATAATTTTAAAAATACAATGAATTGTTAACTGTGTTAAATAAAAAATCAAAGCGTGAGTAGTAGCTTGAACCGCAACACGACGAACAGGAACAGACAGAGAAAGCTAATTCTATGCAGAAGCGGCAATTTCGTCCGCTGCCTGCCGGCCAACCTCTTTAATTACAAACAAAACCACATCCATAAGCTACTACACGATGCGAAGCAACAGATTAATGAATCGATGCTGACATTGCTACTGACAGCTAACCCGTACGACAGCTACTGATTAGTAGTAGCCATTCATGTAATGCCATTCATAACTCCTATCCTCCATGAGTATATATTAATTGCAACTGGTTTTTATCTAATCTAATTATATTAAATTAAACTCGTCATTTAGTAGGAGCACTACAGCAGGTTTGCTTCGCAGACACAAATGGTCGCCGGTTGGTTGGGCACATCAGGACAGTCAGTAGCTACTACAGTACCCAAGATATCTAGGATCATTATTATATGGAGATTGATAGCTGTTGCTGTCTGGGCATAATAATGCTGACATCTCCATCATTTTACAGTACCTCTCAAACCCCACATCCAAGACGGCTCTACTCGACCATGCATGCATTCTCTTGCTCAAAACTTTTTAATGCCCAACGCAGAGAGAAGTTTTCTCATCATGTTCTATCTTACAACAAACATCTACATTTCAATCCTTTCTACAGTTCTAACAAACACGCACGCCGGAGGAAACAAGGACTCTCAACCAAAGAACTGCACATGCACACCAGACCCAGATTTCTTCTCCTACCCTGGAATACATATACCATACCATACACTCTCAGGGTTAGGCCCTTTTTAAGAGTGCTTTAGTTTATGGTCGCTATTCTAACTGATCTATTCACATGCCAGCTTGGTGTCAAAGCTGGTCAAACAGATAGCAAAAGCCTGGAAGGCCGACAACGGGTACCGGTAATCCATGGTGAACATGTCCTTTGCAACTTTGCCGAATTGCAGGATCACCGTATCATGGTTGGATGACGACGAGGAGCTGGATGGCTGGGAAGACTGGCTCTGCTGTTGCACAGCCTGCCCTGCATGTAAAGGTTCAGAGGCTGCTCCAGAGACTGGTTGAGGTGCAGCAGCTATCAGCTGGAAATTCTTCACTGAAGCCACCGTCACACGGCCACGGAAGTTGAGGCACCAGCACTGCAGCTGCTCATGCCACCTTGGTGCTTTGTTACGGAGAACCAAAGGCTTCTCCTTGTCCACATCATCGCCATCTTGCACTTGCAGAGCTCCTCCCCCAAATTCTGAGAAGCGAGAACTACTGAAGTCTGCTGAATGATCTGTGATGGAGTACTTGGAGAAGGAAGTGGCCATGCTGCGGAAGGACTCCTCAAATAATCTCGGGAGGAGCTCTTTAGGTTGGCCAGGCACAATGCCACCAGGCTCTACTGCCGATGCTGGGATGGAATGCATAGCGCATTGCATCCGCCTTGGTCCCCGGGTTCCAAGAACATTTAGCTCATAGTTCACCTGTGCAATGGGATAACAACCAGTTGGAACTTTTGGGGAAACTTTCCTAGAGGAGAATCGACGGCTTGTCCGTTCTTGCGAACAAAGCGTCCCAGCATTGTATGGAGGCTGTGTGTCATAGATTATGAATTTGGTGCCAAGGAAATTTGACCTGCGGTACCATTGTGTATGTCAGATTCTTGTGCTTGTATAGGTAACCAAAGTCATGTATGTGACAATGTGGGATTGCGGGTGCAGAACATTGATCTCAAAGGAACTTTACCTCAACTTTCCAATGTAGCCACTACTTGATCGGGAGATATTTTTGGAATCCATAGAAATGATGTAGTCAGTGTGTGTCGTTCGCCGACTCCTTTTAGCTGATAGTAGAAACTTCCCAGTCTCATCAAGAACAGCTACAATATACAATTAAATTGTTGGTCCAGTGTCTAACGTTCTCTTTCATATACTAAAATTATTGCAACGAGTTATCTGAAAATGATGTAGGTAATCTCTAAAATTTTAGTGTAGGAGAAATCCTTTAAACAACAGAAAACCAGGAACTATGGCACATCACACATAACACATTTAGTTGGAACTTAAAAATCATGTTTTATGAGAGGTTCCGAAGCAGCATCATTGGATGCATGAAAGAACAGTAATGGCAACCCTATGCATTAATGATAGTACTGAGTAGATATCTATGCATAGCTGCAACATCTATATGCCAAGATATTTTGCTTTCAAAGAGACAATGGGACTAGTATATGTCATTTACGAAAATGGTAGCAATCAACAGACTAGAAGAAACTTTATGAAAAGATGTACCAAAGGCAATAACTACCACATCGCTTTGATAATAAAATTGTTTTCGATCACTCAACAAGTTCACCTACAGCAAGTTGTACTGATTTATACTACTCAACTTGCTTTCAATAGCATTTGAACAGAACGAAGCTTCATGTTGAACCAGATTTTTTTTTTCAAGACTACTGAAAATGACCACCAAAGTTTTACTACACCAAGCATAATTGAAATTTGATTTTTCAAGCAGGAGTTTTTACATGAGAACAGATAAAGACTTTCACTTCATGCGAGGATAAGTATTTCAAGTAAAAAAGTAACTCAGGAAATATATCTGTGCAGTCCAATTTATCTGCCCAACCAATATATCTATACTAATATTGGAAGAAGAAAACATAATGATGATAAAGACAGCGATGAGTAAGTAGGAAAAATTACAGAAATTTACCAGAGCTAAGGCACAGGTAGAGATGATATGTTAGTTTTGATTTGTCCCTTTTTATGAAACATTGGATTACTCCATCCCGAGGTCCAGGCTGTGCATGAGAGATGCAACCAATTGTTAAAAGATACAAAAAAAATCATATCTCAGCAAACAAGGATAAACAGATGAAACCATAGAGTAAACTTGAACATAACATCTCATCAATGCAGAGTTATTTCATTGAGAATGAAATCAGTATAGTAATTACAAAAACAGGTGATGCACAAGATTCAAGCAAAGCAACATAAGTCAGCCCCAACAATATGTGACACCCCAAGGTGCAAAATTGTTCAGTGCCCACTGGGCAGCCTCCATGGGGAAGGTCACACATGTATATCACATCTTTCTCTTTCACTCTCATTTATTCTCAAGGAGCCAACCTGGAAGTACTAGGTGTTCGAACAAATGGCACTACTATATAGTACTAGTGTAACCCAGTGTAAACTAGCAGTGTGGTATGAAATATAAGGTTGTAGAGTTACAAGAACATCACAAAACTCCAGCATCACTCAGGGAATAATGATTGCAATTGCAAATGTAGTTACTTGTTATCGGATTGAATATTACCTGCTTAAGAGACACTGGAAATGTAAGCTTTCCACAAAATTCCGGGTTCCTCACTATATCCTTGCACATGTCTCTCCATGTTGTACAAACAGAAGCGCAAGCAACAACATCCTTGCGGGATGGCCAATTGCTATCATCTTCCTCCAACCTTTTCATGACATCACGAAGTAATTCAGGAGGAAGACCAGCCCACTTGCTCTGGTGAACCACCACTGGCCCGTCATCCAGCTCACATGATGGTCCAATAGACTTCCCTCTGTGACGGCCCGAAAGACCTGGGATTCCTAAAATTTTCACCTCAAAACTCCGCTTTGATAGAGTACCAAAACTCTCCCTGAAATCACGGACTATGCTGCGGAAAGACATCTCGAGATGCGATGCGAGTCTGGAGTAGGCAACAGCAAAAGATGCACAAGCTGCAATTAACAAGTAGCACAGTCATCAAAATCAGCTATGAGAGAGGCACTGCTTATGGACAACATAAAAAACAGAGCTTGCAGAACTATAGTAGTAGATCTTAATTAGCTATCCCCAAAGACTCGAGAGCAAAGATTGTTTGTTTAAATGTATGTATTGCCACATGCTGACATGCTGAGACACATATATATAATAAAATGACATGGTGTATCATGGCCAAACTTGCGAAGAAAGTCAATCCAAATGTAGAGTAAACGTTTCCCAGTTGAATAATCTAATAGCGAGGTAGGTTTTGTCTAGGACCAGTGGACCAGGGGCGGACCTAATGTGGGTCATGGCCGTTCAGCTGAAATCGCCAGATTTTTTTTTCTTCTTTCTTTCTTGTGGATTGAATGAAACTGATACTCCTACTCCTACTAGCAACCTAGCATTAGGATTCTGCATCAGCAGCTCGCATCAACAAATCCGGAAGATGGATGGGTCAATCCCCCAACCAAAGGTGGCTCAGCGAGTCGCCAGTAGCTGAGGGAGAAGAATGAATACCTTGAGACCGAGACGGAGGCCTCCAGAGCTGCTCGCCGGCGTGCCGGGATAGAGCAAGGAGTCCGCGCGCGCAAACGGAGGCTCCGGGGAGGGCTTGCGGGGTGGAGAAGAGAAGAGAAGAGAAGAGAAGGCGAGGGGGCGATGCAGATCGGAGACGGAGAAGACAAAGAGGGAGAGGGAGATGGAGAGTAATATACGAGGGGGCCATTGGGGGGAGGGGTACTTTCGTAATTTTCATGCTTACTAATCATTTGATGTTTGAAAAATATTTATTATCACTAATGCCCTGCTTCTATCTTAATCACTGGTAGATAAGCAGTGAGCTAATTTCTTCATGCCACATCGGCTCTCTACTTGTGAGCTTTGTTTTTTCTTTATCTATCTAGGTTACGTTCTTTTACTGCATTTTTCAGACTTTTTCTTAGCTTTTACGCACATGTTTTCTAAACCACTTTTGATTTAGAGGATTTTCAAAGTAAAATATGAGGACTAAACTATTTCCTCTTAAAATCCTGTAAAATTCATATGTTCTGAAGAGATCCTAAAAAGCTTTTTTTTTGCAAAAAACATTCTAAATAAAAGGTTATCATCCTACCTTTCTATAATAGATTTTAACTTTTCATTTATTAATTCTATAATTTATATAAATAGCTATCACAAAATCAAATAATCTTTCATACTTCATCTTTCAAAAAAAAAGCTTAACTCTAGTGTTATATCTGTAAAATTACAAAGAGAAAACTACTGTGGGGTTGGGTGGGTGGGGGGATAATAGCTTTTTTTTTCTAGATTATGTTAGGATGGATCTAGATTATAACATTGTGTTAGGATATATATTTTAGGATGGATCTAGATTATAACATTTTTACTATATATTACATATAGTTACCTATTACACTTCTTTCCTCGTTTGGTCTAAAAAGATTGCTTCTAATGTAGTTAAGCCATACTTATGCTACACTGTAAACTGGGCCATAAGATATATAAACCACACCATCAAACATGCTAGGGTGATATTATAAACGAAGAGACCACCCAAGACAATGTTGAATTGGAGCAAGGGTTTTGATATAAATGGTTGGAGTCCGATCAAATTAATTTTCATTGGATTACAAAAGTCTAATTAAAAAAGTTTTTTTACAAATTTACCATAGTTTTTTTATATTACAAGGATACCACGAGGATGATGATTCCAATGGTTTTTTATAGTTTTCTAGTGACAGTTTTTTAACATGATAAATTTGTCATTGCACCAGTTAAACTCCAGTTCATTTCCAAAAAAATAATTAGACAACTAACTCGAGTGATTAATTCAATGGTTATATATATCATGCCACATTGAAATAGTTTAAAAAATATATATAAAGCGGATGATAAGATTGGCTAGTGGAGCCATGAAAGGCAAAAGATAAATAAACACGATCCACTTTCCAACTCTGCCTTTTCGAAAGGAAAAGAGAGAGAGAGAGATATCCACCTTGCACTAGAATACAATCTACAGAGACATGCTCCACTTTGGCAAGCATAATCCGACATGGAGAGCACTACTACATACATAGCCCATAAAAATCTACAAAGGCTATGAAATGGTTGCAGCGCTGAAACACATGAATATCTCGATGTGCATGGAGTGGAATGGAGACAACTGAAAAAGTTTGCGTCTTGTCTATTCCTCCTGCAAATATTTGTTTCTTTCTGATTGGGAGGCAAGCATGGAAGAAGTTTTTTAGTATAGGGTGTATATACACTCGTTGCTTCATGTCATCTAAATAATCATAAAAATATGAAAAAAAATTAATAAAATAGTTTGATATGAGTTATACCACTTCACCAACATGCAAGTTTAAATTGAGAGGCAACCATGCATGCATCGATCTGTAGCATCAGTAATAATCCATACATGAGCAGCCACTGAAACTCTGAGGCTTCAGTAATTCAGAATAATGTTTGAATTCAGCTTGTCGTTTGTACTGAAATCTCTGTGCAACTTTTGATCCTCTCGAGCATCTAATCTGGTCCAGTTGTAGTACACTACGAAGTGATAGCTGCCTCCCAGTCCCTGCAACTGTGAGCAGTGAAGGTGGTTTTGCGTAACTATCTGCTGCTGCTCTGCTGTCTGTTGGATGAACTAAGGGGTGTTTAGATTGAGAAAATTTTTGGAAGAAGTGTCACGTCGAATGTTTGACCGGATGTCAGAAGGAGTTTTCGGACACGAATGAAAAAACGAATTTCATGGCTAGCCTAGAAACCGTGAGACGAAGAATCTTTTGAGCCTAATTAATCCATCATTAGTACATGTTGGTTACTGTAGCACTTATAGCTAATCATAGACTAATTAGGCTCAAAAGATTCGTCTCAAGATTTCTTACATATCTGTGCAATTAGTTTTTTTTTCATCTATGTTTAATACTTTATTTAGGTGTCCAAAAATTCGATGCGATGTTTTTGGAAAAATATTTTAAGAAGTAGACAAGGCCTAACTGAATCTGACAGGAGATTTTTCGGTGCTCTCTGAAGAAAATTACGCGACATTGTATCTTTGAAGCTTGCTTCCTGGCATCAATTCTCTGATACTGTTAACACTTGTATAAGCTTAGTTATTCCATTTTCTTCCAACGTTGTCCTGCTCCAGTTTTTGTGATTCGGATATTTAACGACTGGGACAGCCACATGAGAAATCTGAAAATGTAGCAACCTAATCGATGATGTATAACAAAGAATATGTGCACACATCACACCTGCTGTCTCGGCCAAAAAATGCTTCCAGTGCAGAAGAGATAGTCTGAACCTGTTGGAAATCTCTGAAACACAAAGGGGTTGAGCACTTGAGCTAGTGTACATACATATCAATCAAATAATCAGGATAATGAAAGCACAAGGCAATAAACACCAGAGGACTTTTTCCACATGACAAGTAAAAAGGCATGCCAAAAATATCTCAAGATATTTATCTCCCATTTATGCAAAGACCTGTTTCATTCCTTCATCGGATGAAAGAGAGAGTCAGAAAGAGGGAGAAATTGGCCGTCCTTTTCAGTTCGGCTGTGTTAAGATAACCACCACCTACCTTGTGGTTATCTCTCTCTAAGATCGGTACCAGTATTTAATCAAAGGGGAAGTAGTCTTGATTAATTAGCTGCCAAATACCATTGCAGTAGCCTAATTCAGGCAAATCAGGACAAATATCAGTTACTGTGCATATGTATATATAGATCAGTGGATTAATAAAGCAAGAAGCATCATGGAACTGATGATAGCTACATATAACCAGCCGGTCCAAACTCCAAATAAATGTGGTTGCTGCTGTCCTTAATTTTCTACTTCTCCCGGTCTCAGGCTAACTTGGACGACGGAAAGCATTTCACCCGACGCACCACGAAATCATTATAGGATAAGCTCAATCGTATCAGCGAATACAATCACATTAAGTACCATTCATTCGTCCATAGTTAAATTCGCAGTTGCAGCCTGTCTGCTTCAGATACAAGTCAAAATGTTGGGGGGGAATGAATGAATATGCATAGGAAATCACGTGGAAACAAACAAACAAACGAACTAATCTTATACAGTGCAAGCACTAGTACTAAATCTGCATCTTGGTTCTTGTTTAATGCTAATGATACTCCTGGTAGCTCCCCCAGAAAATTAACAAAAACGAGGCACACGAGTGATTCAGAGAAGAGATGGGTCTACATCGATCGCCGGATAAGATCTGCCATCCCCACCAGCCACCAGCACTGAAAAGATGATGGTGCAAATGGATTGATTCAGAAAAAGATTACTACGAAATATTAATGGATCGAGTACTCCATGAGACAGCAACCAGCACCAACATGGCTGCTTGCAGCTGAAAAGTATGCAGACATAAACAGATAGTGCAGCAGCCACTACCGCTGGCAGCAATAAGAAGAATTCAGTTTGTGCTGTGATTGAGTCAAGCAACGCTATAGTTTCTTATTTATTCCGCGCATTGAAGAATATATATATATATATATATATATATATATATATATATATATATATATATATATATATATATACTTGATGTACTTGATGCTTCGTGGGCATTAATTTTTGGTTGGTTCGATCCGTGGCTTCTCTCTTTTCATTTTTTTACTCGCTTTCGTGGGCGTATCTAATGCTGAGCTACCATGTCGATTGATATGTTTCAAGAATATAATGTTAATTAATTAATTAGTCGGGTGGGGAGCAAGCATCGATCGATCATATCGTGCCTCTGCTTAATTGCATGCTGTGATCAGGATCGGATTCTGCTTATATATTGCTATCTAGTTCTCTGACGTTCTGAATCAACGATACTCTGGAGAAATTAGGCTGCTAATAATGCTCAGGCTTACTTGGAAATATTCATTTTAGTTAGTACCATTTTTCAATTAAGAGTAGATTGAATTTCTTTCTAGGCCGGTGTGCAGTGAAGTATTCCCTCCACCTTTTCCTTATTTAATTTAATTGGCTTTTCAATTTAAGTATGACCATTTATTTTATTAAAAATATTTAATTATTAGATATCCCATCGTGATTTGATTTATCACTAAAGACTCTTTAGACTCTTTAAACATAACTTATAATTTTGTTTTATTTAAAATTGATTCTCGGTTTTAAACCATAATTTATTTTTTAGTCTTAGTTTTTTATCACTAAAAATGTATATATATAAATTTAATTTTCAGACTATTTTTTATTTGCAAAATACGTAGTTCGGCTTTTTTTTTCATAAAACTACCAAACATTCACCCCTACGACAGCTTCATATATTTGTCATCCTTATCATCGTACATGCATGTAGATGTGTTTCGGGATGAGGGAGCACCTGTTTGTTTATTATTTGTTTATCTAGAGAAAAATACATCGTTATAATGATTAAGCAGTAGAAGTGGTGATTAGTTGGTTTTTCTTGCAAATATCAAACCATATATTTACAAAGAAAAAATAATTTATAAACAAAAATTTTATATACGTATTTCTAGCGATCCAAAAGCTAAAAAATAAATTTTAATAAAAAAACTCAAAATTAAATATAAATTTAAGATTATAAATTTAAACTTTAGCTTATAAACCTGAAAATAATTAGGTGGTATATGGTTGGGATAGATAGCAACGGGCATGCAATGAATGGAGCGTATCTTCAAGAGAGACAAGTGAAGACGAAAACGTGCACTACTCTAGGGTTCATTTTCGCAGCTGGTGAGAATTGAATGGATAGAGTTACGTAGCTAGTAATGATGGACAGGTGGCCAGAAACCAAAACCGTTTGAGAAATCCAGAGCTGCGTTAAAGTTACGTACTGCGATGGAACTGTTGCTGCGACGCTGAGCATCACACCAGATCAGCTATTGCATCGTTCATTTTGAGAAAAAAAAAAAGGATTGAGCTTAAAAGTTAAGCTGTAGCATAACATTCATCTCATCTGATTTATATTAGAAGAGAAAAAAGTCATATTTAGATATTCCCTCCATGCTCCGAAGAGTGTCATATATGGATAATATGCTCGAGTACAGTGAGACATGAAGAAAATTATTTTAGAGGATCATCCAAATAAAGATATAAATGATCAAATTTAGATGAACTATTGGATGCTATGACATATCTTTTATTTTTTCTTATACTTATATTTATAAGTTAAAATTTAAGTTTTTATTTTTAAAGTTAAAGTTGATTTAGTAGTTTTTTCATCATACTTTATTGTTGGTCTTGATTTTTAGATCATTAAAACACGTATATAAAATTTTTTTCATAAATTATATTTTTTATAAATATATTGTCTGAACTTTTTTCGTCAAAAAAACCAACCATCACACCCTTGGTTTAGTTTGCTTGCATATTTCGTGGTCGTTGTATCCATGAACAAAGCAATGGTTGGGGATGAATGGCGACTGACGACTGGCGACGTCTGAATCATACTACAGAGCCAGGTCTCCAGGCCTAGCCCAACTAAACCTGCAACACCAGTCTCAAATAGGCCCAGCCCATGACCTAGTTGCAACTTGCAATAGGAATAAGTCCACTTTGACTCCCTCAAGTAGTCTGAATCTAAGGGCCTGTTTAGGGAGCTTCGCCCAGCTGCAGGCTGTTCCCAGAAGCTGCTTCTGCCAGAAGCTGCTTTAAACGGTCTACAGCTTCTAAGAATATGTAGTTACATATTCTGAAAAATAAACTAAGAATCCAGAATCTGAAGAAGCTGGGTTTAAGAGCTTTCCAGATTCTCAGAAGCTGGCTACCTAGCAACTGCTTCTCAGAATCTAAAGCTCCTCCAAACAGGCCCTCATACATGACCTTAAGCCGTAAAACTGGATATTTCAACCCTCAAACTATTAAAACCAGTGTAATTTGACTCTCTTGGCAGTTTTGAAGGGTGGTTTTGCTGACGTGGCGGTGTTGACCTAGTCTTGATCTCACGTGGTGCTTACGTGGCATTAGAATTAACAAAATATCATTGGGACCCATCTGTCATTCACACACAAGCGAGCTGTTCCTTTGCCTTGCGTCGACGGACACCACGCCGAAGCAGCCCATCCCACTCAGCCGCGAGAGCACGGCGACGACGAGCTCCGACACGTCGCACTCGGCGCGCACCGCCACCCTGATGCTCACCTCTCGGGACCGATGCGACGCCAACGAGCCGGCGATGGCCACGTCGACGCGTATCCTCTCCGACGACTCCTCGCCGCTGCCACCGGTCTGTTGGGGCTCGCCAGCAATGGCATGCATGGCGAGTTGCGCCTCCAGCTGTCGGTTCTTCTCCTCGAGCTCCGACACCTGCAATATCAGCTTGTCCATGTACTCAGTCGTGTTGGCGAGAACCGCCGCCTTGTCCCTCTACAGATGATCGATTGGTTGATCAAAGTTGCAGATCGCATTGAGAAAATAGTGTAATTAGAGATGAGTAAGCGATGCTTGATCTTGATTTCTTGTACCTTTGATCCGGGTGGGAGCAAATGCCCTGAGCGTCTGGAAGCTGTCGTTATCCACTCTCGCCGGTGACGCTCCGAGATCATATGGTGCAGCTGGCTGCTGCTGGTCGGCGGAGGGGGCGGCGCGCGTGTCTCGCTGGCGCACTGCCGCGAGCTCCTAGTTGTGCGTTGCTGTGTGCACGCTGGCCAGGAGCGAGACCGCTTCAACTGCCATCGACCGCCACCACTCCGGCCCTACTCGTGCCCGCGACAGCCGCCGCGGCCCCGCGCCCTGGACCACCGCCGCTGCCTCCCCATGGTCGCATCTGCAGCTGACGTGGCCCAGTGCCTGCGGTCGCTGCCACTGCCAATGCCTCCCTGTGGCGCCCCACCACTGCTCCACCGAAGGGAGAGAAAGAGATTGGGGAGGAAGAATAAGAAAGAGAGAGGATGACATGTGAGCCCCACTTGCCAATAAGCGCCATGTTAGTGAAACCACCCTCCAAAACCGTCAAATGAGTCAAATTGCACCGGTTTTAATAGTCGGAGGGTTGAAATATTCGGTTTTACAACTTAGGGTCATATATTAGATTCGGACTACTTTTGAGGGAGTCAAAGTGGACTTATTTCACCTGACTTCTATACTACAGGTCCGTCTGGTCCATCTCCTAGTTGAGGCCATCCGATATTATATCCGTTTTATTAATACAAGTGCCAATGAATATATTTAAATATATAATATGAATATATATATGAAACAGAGTCGGGAAAGTATAGGCCATCCAAATCCTGCTGCAACACACGCTTAATTAACTTTCCCTTGCAAATATGGTTGTGCCACTGTTACAACGAGCAAGAAGAACAACTCGAGAAGAATGGCGACATGACAATTGACTGCAGCGCAATCAGAGACTAGACATGGAATAATCTGTCATCTTCATTAGGGAGAAACAATTCATTGATTATTCATATTGTGTATGAGACTCATACATGATGCATGATCAATGTAATCTCCTCTCCTACCTACCATCCTAGGGACCATTAATTGATCTCGCTTGTTAATGGTTGGTTGGTATTAATTTGTTTGTTTGATATATATCGTCCTGATTAACTAATTAGTTCTGCTTCATTCTTCCATCTCGTACAGATCATCCACCAAGCCGTAATGCGCGCGCGTGTGAATTAGCAGCCTAACTACTGGAGCACTAGTTAATTAATTAGAAACCGCAAGAACGATGGATGTATCTATCACTGCGTCGTGAAGAGGCTGTCCGATCCGATGATTCTTCAGCTGACTGCGCCGCCATGGTGGTGGTGGCAGCAGTAGCAGCAGCAGCGTCACCTTCTTCATCTCGTTGCTGCTGCTGCTGCTGCTGCACCACGACGACGACGTCGATATGCTGGTGGTCGTCGCCGACCTTGGCCGCCTCGACGGCCGTCTCGCGTCCCTTGCCCCACAGGACGGCGTAGAGGCCGATGACGATGAGGACGGCGCCGAGCAGGGTGCCGAGGTGCAGCTTCTCGGCGAGGAGGAGGGAGCCGAGCACGGCCACCACCACCAGCATCAGCGGGTTGAACACCGACGCGAACAGCGGGCCGCGGCGCTTGACGCACCACGACAGCACCACCAGCATGACGCCGGAGGCGAGCACGCCGGTGTACACCACCGACAGCAAGCGGATGTCGAGGCCCAGGCGCCACTGCGCGGCGTCCCTGTCCAGGCAGAGCGCGAACGCCGCCGACTGCGCGCCGCTCATCACGCACATGAGCGCCGTGCTGGAGTAGTGGAACGGGTACTCGCGGCTCAGCTTGGCCTGCAGGATCAGCCACAGCGCGTAGAAGAAGCAGCTGCCGATCACCAGCATGGACCCCATCACGCGGTTCCCAGCCGCCGCCTCGCCGGCGACGGAGGTGCTGTGGTGGCGCGACTGCAGGGCGGCGACGAGGTCGAGGTGGGTGTGCCAGGGTGTGACCTCCGCCCCCTTGTAGAATGTGAGCAGCATGGCGCCGCCGACGCCGATGAGCGTGCCGGCGACCTTGGCCTGTCCGGCGGCGGTGCGGATGGCGAGGCGCTCGTAGCGGAAGAGGACGGCGAGCACGAAGGTGATGGCCGGGATGAGGTTGGTCATGGCGGTGGCGAAGGTGGCCGACGTCAGCTTCATGCCGGAGATGTACAGGTTCTGCGCCAGCGAGCCCCTGCATGCATGCACGCACACAAAATTAGTCCACGTCAGCAGAGGCACGGGCACCGGGAAGCGACACGTAGGAATGACTACGTAGTGTGTTATCCACGTAACACGTACGTACGTATGTGGTATGTACGGACATATGGATGCATAGAACTGTGCAGCCTAGATAGATTGTGTGACGAGGGCTACAAATATATGAGTACATATATAATTGAATTGAATTTAATCCACCGGTTAAGTTAGCTGCTACGTCATCGTCAGTTGCATCGATATGCACGGCTAAACTTGCCGTATACCTGCTGCTGCCACGTATACTGCCTACTACTCCCTCTCTCTCCGTCCCAAAATAAATCAATCTTTCTTTACTTTTTAGCTGTAATGTTTGACGCATCGTCTTATTCAAATAAATTTTATGATTAATATTTTTAGTTTTATTAGATGATAAATAATGAATAGTATTTTATGTGTGACTAATTTTTTTAAAAACAAGATGGATGGTTAAACATTGGACACAAATAGTTAAAAGTTTGTTTTATTTTAAGACAGAGACAGATGGAGTACTAAGATATTTGTGCTAGTTAATTATAGAAACAAATGGTAAATATAAAGCATTAAGTGATCAGGTAGCCTAGTTTGAATTTGCAGTGGATAGTGGGAATACAATTAAAGTGCAAAAGAAGCAAGGAAAAAGTGCATAGATTTGGATCAACGAGCTAGTGTAGGCAACACGAACACGAGTACTGGAAATAGGAAAGCTAGTAACTCATGAAATGCACGACACTACCCTCATCTCTCGATCTCTTTTTTAATCAAAAGAGATTATATATACAGGCAAAATAATATAAATCTGTTATATGTGGAGAGTAAATATATAGTTATAGCATGTGTGGTTTAATTTTGTGCAAGTGGTTACCCGCTTCTGTCACGGCAGATCAGTACATGTGGTCGCTGCAATCCTTCCCATCTCATCTATAGGCTGGCTGGCTTTAGTTTGCTGCTTTTTTTGCAGAGAAAACAACGTAGCTAAAAAGGATGGTGGTGAGGCGGCCTAACGTTCTTGTCACCCGGCAGGCACCTCGTGACGGGCCCACCGACCACATCGATCTACATTACACTTACTACTAATTAGCATATCTAATATATGTGTGTGTATATATAATCTATATATGGAGTATATATATGCGCGTGTGGTAACCAGCTAGCTAAAGCTGCATATATATGTGTGTTTATGCATGCGTGCATGCAAATCAAAAGCAGCTAGCTCGCCTAAATTTTCCGGCGGGCAGGCAGGCAGACAATGCGAGCGAGCGACCGACCCATTTCCGTTACTCCTTCTCCTCTGTCTTTAAATATTTGAGGGTATTAATTTTTTTATACATGTTTAAGCATTCGTCTTAATCAATATTTTAAAAATTTAAAACTATATATATATATATAAGTATACTTAATAATAAATAAAATAATATAAAATAATTAATAATTATGTAAATTTTTTTAAATAAGATGAATGGCCAAACGTGTATAAAAAAGTCAACTGCGTCTAACATTTAGGGACGGAGATGATAGTATTTCCGATGGCTTGCTGTACATATATATTCGTTACTTATCTAGCGATATGTTCAACGCTCTTATACATATGTACATACAGAAGCAGTACAGTAGAGTGCAGTGCAGTGCAGTGATTGATTATATTAATTACCCGACGAGGCCGCAGACGAAAGACAGCATCAGCACCCTCCACGTCATCTTCGTTCTGTTCTTCCTGCATAAACCCACACATTATTAACAGATTGATTACATATTCTGAATACACGAGCTAGCCAAGGAAACGACTGAGCTGAGTGATTTCCCTTTTTTTTTCGAAATAAAATAGAATTATGCATGCATGGGGCGCTGATCAAGGAAAACAAGAGTCGTCTGGCCGGGTTCTTGACATGGTCATTCAAAACAGGTCACATGTTGTTTTACACAAATCAAAGACAAATAACTTTATTTGAGGAAAATATGTATATAATACACTAACTAAATATATCATCGATCGGTATATATGAAGAACTGAAGGAGTTGGGAATAATACAACACAGTTTCATAATATAATAATTTATTGGAGTAGTATCTCAAGAACAGAAGAGAGCAGAGCAGGGTGAAGAAGAAGAAGAAGAAGAAGAAGAAGAAGAAGAAGAAGAAGAAGAAGAAGAAGAAGAAACCTCTCGATGAAGTAGGCGAGCGGGGCGAGGACGGCGGAGGCGAAGAGGTAGCGGTAGGCGACGAGCACCCTCATGTCCATGCCGTCGCACACCACCGCCAGCTTGTAGAAGATGTTGACGCCGGCGAACACCACCTGCACCACCACCATCGCCGCCACCGGCTTCACCCCCTCCGCCACCCCGCCGGCCCCCATGCTTAATTCCGACTTTAATTAATTCGATCAATTATTCAACTATCTATCTACCTATATATATACTAGCTGCCGGCGTATGATCGATCAATTGGATCGTAGGTGGTGGATTGATGTGGATCGTCCAGAGGAAGGCGCAGATCCAGGCGATCGACGAGTGTGTGGGGATGGTGATCGTGTGTATATATAGATAGACAGACACACAGGGAGAGTGAGAGATGGATCCATGGAGCTTTAGCTGCAGCTGCTAGCTGACCGGACTACTGGGTACGTATTTCGTGTAATTTCTTTTTTGTACTATATATGTATTTTGTGTAATTTTTTTTTCTATAAAAAAAGGATCTTTGTATAACAAAATTTTAACTTTACGTCAGTTAAACATTCATGTGTATACTTATATAGCTATCGATCCGAAAACTCAAAGTTTTTAGACATTTCAAATAGGGTCATGGTCTCAAAAACTAATCTTTAGCAGCTTTTGTTTTCTCACATGGTGTTTGTAGACAATAAATAGTAGAACTAAGGGATTTCCCACACAATTTTGTACCAGGAATTAATTATATAGTTAATTTGGATCTCTATTATGCAGCTGTATTGTATACATGCAACTAACTGTATTTTGTATCGAATAGATATGAAAAGACCGCAAGTTGGACATGGCTGTCTTCAAAAAGCTACTCCAGTTAACTAAAGGGGCTTCACATGCATGCGACTTGTCATAGTATGGGTGTGACTTGTGCGTGCGAGATGAACTCGCCCTCGTCCACTGATCGAAAGAAGCTTCGCATATGCAAATGCAAATGCGTGCGTGTGGAATTATTACGTACTCATCTCCTCCACTCGATCGATCGCCACCGCATTATCTTTCTTTGCGGCCGGGTGCATGGGGGAAATCAGGTGCTGTCCTTTCGGTACCATACAAACCTCATGGTTCCTCCTACGTTATACGTACACGTAGTATACGCCATATTTGGTTGAATCTATCTATACAACTTTTGTATTTCATGTCTTTTAGTCAGAGCCGGCACTAGGCCGTGTGAGTGGTGCAGCCGCTCTGGCCTCCAAATCGTACAGGTCTTAACTCCTGCAATTTTGATATAAGTATATATGTACAAATGTTTTCTATATACGTATTATTTCTGAATGCAATTTAAATGTCCATGACAATAATTCATAAAGTAACAATCTCTCTGTTTTTATTTGACGTCATTGACTTTTGAGTGCTTACTCGTCAAATTCAAAAAAATCGCATAACTAATAATATTTTGTTATTTTGATTTTTTACTAAAAGTACATTAAACATGTCCTATAATTTTTTTTATATGTTTATATAATTATTTTAAATAAAACTAATTATCAAGCATAATATAATAATCAATTAATGATGTTAAATATAAAAAATTAGAAGGAAGCAGTTAATGCATGGTGGTCGGTCAGTGCATTTGTTAGTGTTCGTCCGATCGAGTGGAGAGATGAAAACAAAGCCCCAGTCCACCAATATCTATCGATCGGTCATACGAGGATACGCACGTAGGAGGTATCCAAATCAAACAGCACTTAATTAATAGACCAACATGCTTAATTTAAGCATGCGGCCGGATTGCCCATATATACACGTGAACATACCATAACTCGTGTGCTTAATTAGCTCTGCTGAATGTTCAACTTTTAAGTTGCAAGTACCAAATTCAGCGCAATCTGCTGCTTGCACGTATGTTTTACCCACCATCTTTGTATTCTTTTTAAACTAAAGATGAAAGATTATATAATTTATATGATAACTATTTGATGCAGATGATATATTTAGTTTCTACAAGTTAAAAATATATTTTATAAAGATAAAATAATAAACTTTATATAGATATTTTTTTAAAAAATATATCCTTTACCAGTTCAGAAAATATGCACGTAAAAACCCGAGCAATAAACTCAACATAATCCTGGGAAAAGAACAAACCCATATAGCCCAATCTTTCTACTTCCTTCTACCCAAAAAAAGAAAATGAAAAGGTGGCACTACTCAATCTAGTTTTCTACACTTGTGGCACTGAGTCGTGATCGTACAACACTAGCTTGCATTAGTGCACGCCAAGAAAAAAACAATTAACGCAGATTAAGTACATGAAACCACATAGAAACATGTTGAGATGATAGGAGAGGCGGCATGAAAACGATGCCTCTTGTCTGCCTCAAACAAAAAGCACTACTCATGTCTTCTTGTCCATGCTGCATGCAGCTACCAGTAGCTTTCACGCAACCTTTAGTTTTGGCATATATGTACGCCCTGCCCTCTCTTTTAGATTTTGATTTATATGTTTTTCAAACTACTAATTATTGTGTTTAGTATGAAAAGTTTGTATATGAAAGTTCATCATTTGATCTTTCTGAAATATTTTTTAACATTATACTAGTAGTTAATATAATTATTTATATTCTCGAATAGTTATCACAAAATTAAATAATCTAGGAAAAACTAAACATCTCACGAGAAAAGGAAGACAGTGCAGCAGCAGTAGTAGTATGATGCATGCATGCTACGAGGAGTATATATAGTGATAAAATTAATGAAGAGCCACGTCCATTTTCATCATTTATTCGCACAAATTAATTAATTTGCAGTATGAAAAGAAAGATTATATTCTTAATTACAAAGAAAGCTGCTCGATTATATGCAGTACGTACCTGTTAAGTTTCATTTGGAATAATATTGACATGTTGTAGTATTGCACTTAGTACCACAAAATTAAGATATTAATTTCAGGAGAAAAGGCATATATTCTTAGGTAGCAAGGGCGCATGCATGCATACGCTGACATCAGAACCAAATCCTGGAAAAATATGATCCCTTTATTCCACACAATGAAAGTGTGTTTATTGAGAGGTGTAAATCATGCTGATCACTAATAAACACATTTCGTTTTAGTCAGATTCTGCATTTCCCATCAATATGATGTGTTATAGCTTTAAATTTGAATAATTAATAAACCAACCATAAGAAGCTTTGAAACAATTAGCTTAGTGTGTGTACGATGCACATATTTTGGTGACTGGTAAAGCAGCTTTAATTTGCTGAACAGTCTGTAGCCCTTGACCAGGTCACTAACTCGATTGTTATTTTTCTGAAAGAAAACATAATTAGAGAAAGAATAACCTGGGAAAGAATAGATGCAGCTGTCTATAGTATAGCACATATGCAATGCTAAAATATAAGCATAGGTTCTTATGTAAACATTAAACAATTTTTTACATGCATATCTATCTATAACTTCAGGTAGAGATCGATGTTAGTTTCTGTCTGCTATTAATCATTTCAACAATAACGGCAGATAGATAGATGCGTACAATTAACAATACAATGATATCGATCTTAATTAGTTGACAGTGACGACGACGCACGTACGTAGTACCACAAACACATATATACTGGTGCATCGCCTTTAATAATTCGCTAGCTAGTACAGTACAGTACAGTACGCACTACAGCAACTCATTTCTCTGCATACACAAACAGACTGATCATATAAAGTCAGTTCATCTTATCCAGCTAACTAGTACTCTAAATTGCTTAATTGCATGGAGCTAGTGGTCGATCGATTAGTGGATTGTCGAATTAATAGTGGTGTGCCATTTCAGATCATGCATGATACAGCTAAGCCATGAAGCTGTCTAGGAGTATGTAGGTAGGCATCTTATCTCCGGGCAGTTAGCTTAGCATGATGCCCTGATTGAGCAAATGCAGGCAAACTAGGTATAATGCCTTTCCCTTTTCCCCTTTAACCATGCAATGTTAGCTAGATGTGCTGTATATGTGCATGTGGCCTACAGTTTTTGATAAGCTGGAACAAAAGAAAGGCCAAGTTTGGTGGAAATTAGGCATGCACCCTTTAGCTACCTAGCTATTTCAGCAATAATATGACAAGCACAGCTTCAATTTTCACAAAATAATTAAAATAGGGGAAACATAGTCAAATCTATCATAGAGGGGAACAAAGTGTGGCATCATCATTATCATCATGCTGAGAAAGTGTGCAGTCTTCAGTGCATACCTGGATGATCTATCTGAACCATTCGACAGCACAAAGAATAAATTAACTATTACAAAGTTGGAAAATAGATTCAAATTAATTTTATAAGAAAGTAGTATAAATATTTTTTATAAAAAAATTATCTATTTCATATTGCAAGACTTTATGACCATGCATAATTTCATCCATTGCTGAATATATGGTTTGTGTGTATCTGTGACTAGATTCATTAGCATCTAATTCCTCTGTCCTAAAATAAATAAACCTACGACCGGATGTGACAATGATAAAAGGCAAGAGTGGGTCCGTCTGGTGATCAAATGTTCAAAAATTTTAATTTCATCAATCAAATTCGGTCACAATTGTTGGATGGATGATAATCTGAAGACATGCACTTAAGTCAAAAAACCTATGCAAGTCCTCCACTCTAGCCCTATGCATTGTGCGCGTGTTTGACAGAATAACAAAAATCAAATATTTGATCAATAGCAAAAGTGTAGAAGAATTACGCTGTTTAGAGGTTGGGGAAACTTATCATTATTCATTTAATTGTATTCTCTCTTTTTTTTTTTCCTGAGAGAGGGTTTATCCGGAAAGAAAAAAAATAAGGAAAATAAAAAAGCACATGGGCCGGGCTATCCACCTATCCGGCCCATAGAATATACACCGCCTCACTTGAACTAGGCATATGGGCCTAAAAATCAGGCAACCTAATTTCTTGTACCGTCCGCTTTTCCTCGCGGAGGGGAGGATATTCCGACAAGCGGCGGCCGTCCGGCGAGGCGAGGCGGCGGAGCGGAAGGTGGGAAGATACTGTAGCAGAAGATGCCTGCAATTTTCAATGGCGGAGGAGGAGGGGTTGCCCAACACGCCATCTGATTAGGTTTCCATTTTTATATATTTTTTGGTCTCCCCCTCTCCCCCGATCCCCTCTTCTCGCCGGTCGCCCCGAGAGGCTACGATGCAGGCCGCTGCGCCATGGAGGAGCGCGCTGAGGACGACCCACCTGTGGGTGGCTGCGTCCTCCTTCCACTCCACGCCCGTCTCCTCCGCCAAGTGGAAGGGCAAGTTCGATTGCAAGGTCACTCCTTTCTCCTCCTCCTCCCCCGCTACCCGTTTCGGAATCCTGCCCCAACATTTTGTTAGGCAAAGATAAGGATGCTCGTTGCAATGTCATCGTGTCATGTGGGGGAGAGAGAGAGAGAGAGATGCATAAGTGATAATCCAGTTGGTTTATTCCACCAACAATCGATTCACCATGTGCACAATGTGCCCATGATTTGGAAAAATTGCACACTGTAATCACAGGATTAAGGAACATACCCGGCGGCTTTCATGCCCGTGCTGTGCTATTCTTCAATCCTAGGCTTTAGAAATGCCCCCCTACTCCGGTTCTGTCAAGGTACTTTCAACTGTACTAATCGTCCGGTCGATGCTTATTCTGCAACTTGTGTTTTATGTTCCAAAACCAAGCATCTCAAATCAGATGCTAGAATACACACCTAAACATTTTATTTGCCAAACTTGGAATCTTGAGCCATATGTGCCGATTGATTATGCCTGGTTTGTTTTCAGTTACAATGAAAACACACATCTAGCTTGCCCATAGACATTCAAAATATTCAGACTGCTATGTTATTGTTACTATAACATTTCAAGTAATTAGACCATGTTAAAGACATCAATAAGTGCTCATGAACAGCGGCTTCATTGCCCACCCATTCAACTTGATGGCGTGATAAATACGATTCTCTGTTGTTTTATCCCTTAAATCTATAACTTGTGTGCTAACACAAACCCCCTGCTGCCAATGCATTATTCAGCATGAACATGGAGCACGGAAGTTATCCAAGGTATGATATGAATAAAAGAATTAGTCTTTTTCCTTAGTTATGTTTTATGGTTTAATAGCTGCCTAGCTGGGCTTGCAAAATATGGTGTTTTTAAAAAGGTATGATATTGATCTTGTAGAGGAGTTAGCGATCATCTGCTGAATTTGTTAACAAGGGATTGTGGCACATAAATAGCTGGTCTTTTGTTTATATCACCAACACTTATTTTCTGTCTTTCCTATTCCATTTGCCATATTGAATATGCTTCTGGATATTGTTAATGCATATATTTGCAATACTTCTGTTTCCATGCTTGGATCATTTTGTCCTTTCAGACTTTCAGTAAGACAATTGTTCTGACAAATAACTTTGCAACAGAATTATGAGAGATATGTTGTTCGTCAAAGACGAGCAGAAGGAAAAAAGGCCCTAAAAGATTATCTTCTTTATGGAAAGAGTTCACCTCATGTACAGGTGATAATTTCTAGTTGAATTGTCATTTGCGCAGAATTTCTATTTGAGTTGTCATTTACACAATTGTCCTCTAGTGGGGATGAATAATCTACTTTTACTCTTCATGAAGCTTTTGATGTTAATAGTTTGTTCCTGTTAGGACAAGAGATTTGCAAAAACAATCAATAATATATGATGTCACAATATGCGTGTGCTTATCCAGGGTGGATGTACAGGCAGCTTTTCTAATTCGCATGATATCCCACAATTCAAAACTTATAGGAAAGGACCACGGTCTCATGACTCAACAAAGTCGAGGCAAAGTGTACACCATCACAGAAAAAGTATGTTCCTCTTCCAAAATGAAAACAGATGCACACTTCCATCCTCCTTGAATCTATTCATGCTGTTTTGAGCATATCTGGAGTATCATCAATCACATTCATAATTTATTTGCCACTCCAGTGGTCTCTTAGGGTCATGCATGGTAGGTGACCTTAATCATGTGTTATGATGTTTACAAGCCTTTGAACATGTTAACCCTCCCTAACTAGAAGGTTTCTGTGTAGGTTGAACCCCTAATTAACATATTAACCCTGTTCCTTAAACCAAATGCAGCACTAGGCTTCTTGCTATGTTCTTTCTGCTTATTACCTTTTCTGCATATCTGTAACTGTACATATCCGGAGGTTATTTATGACTTGAAAATGTTGCAAGAACATACCATCTAACAATTCTATAGCTCTAGTGAATAACCATATGTGTATATGAGTACATTATGTGGTTTGTTCATGCTTCCATATGTAGTGACCTGCCAGGCATACATAGTTTGCCTGCAGTTTGTTTTGTCACATGGATTTGTGCTATTGCCCATTCATTCAGATCAGTTCAAGCTAGTTTGCAGAACACCATAAATTTCTTATAACTTTTTGCAGGTAAAAAGGACAGGGAGAGGTTCTACAATTTCTTCCGTGAGGAGTATCATGTGCATCCTGACAATATCTTTGAAACCATGTTTGGTGAGAATCATCGTTTTACCTGGTCTCATATATCGTGGGAGAGTTTTACCTTCAGAGATTCATCGTCCAGCTTTAGATGGACTGGTGAGTCACAGAGAAGAAGAGTTTCTAACGATAGTGACGATGAAAGCAAGGATGGCACCAGTGAAAGAACCAACATTGGGTCACATGCACACAGGTCCATCCTTGGATTACCACCTCGTGGTCCACTAACTCTAGATGATGTCAAAACTGCGTAAGCTGTGATCTTTGGTGCCATTCCTTGAATTATTGTTTCGAGTCTTGCTATCATTACAATTTCTGCATGGCACTACAAGAAGTGCTCCACTAGCGTTCACCTAAATGACTTTCGGTGTGCAGTTTCCGGGCGTCTGCACTGAGGTGGCATCCTGACAAGCACCCAGGCTCATCGCAGGTAACCCAATGCCTTCTTGTGTGGTTAAACAACAGCATACGACGGTGTCTTGATGTAGCCAATGTACTGATTTATCCGTAATAAAGCAATGTGCAAAACCACGGATGGTAACAGAGGGTATAACTTTATGCTTTGTTTTACATGTGTGCCCACTGCCCAGGCTGTTGCTGAAGAGAAGTTCAAGCTTTGTGTCAACGCATACAATTCTCTCTGCAATGTCCTGAAGGCTGCTTAGATTTACGCTTGCATCGATGGAGGTTGAAGCTTGCAGTTGCAGTCCCTGGAGGCTGTGAACTCACAGGAACAGCTTCCCAAGGCTTGTAGTTGAGAAGCTGGAGTGGCCAAGCATGAGGCATTGTTCAATATGCCGTATTGCCATTGCTGCTGCCTTGTTCAGAATTCAGAGCATCAAGCGGATGAACTGGATCACCAACATACCAAAGCTCCGAAAAAGGAAGGAGATTTGTGTTGTATAACAAACATGTAGTTACTACAACAATATCACAGTGTAACCATCATTCCTTCATTTGATTTGATTTCCATTCCTTCAATGAATAAAACAAAACATTGTTGACAGAAACACACAATACGAAAAAAATAGGTGATTTAAGACAATCTCCTGTTTCTTATGTGCTGTATCGTACTTTTAATTATGTACTCTAATGACGATTTTGATTTTGATTTTGATTGACATATACAATTCTCCAGACGATGTGGCGTCATGTCAGCCTTGACAAAGGCCGGGTGTTATGCTCATGATTATGCCAACCGATGCCCGAGAAATGAAATGTGTACATAGTACTACTGCTGTGCTACTCCTACAGTAGAATAGTACTAAAAAGCGATGGTTACATGAACATCAATCATGATAATGAATGATATCAACAACCACCATCACCTCCATGGCAGCTTTTACTCACAAACCAATCCTCATCAAAAGAGTGAGATAGACTACTGTAGTTCATCAAGAGTAGTACTTGCTTTTGCCACAGTGGCTGCCTGCCTGCCTGCTGGTGCTATGTCTGAATGAATGTGAGTGGCAATTAACACAGAACATTCTACTAATAAATCACAATGAATAAGACAAGAAAGAACGGGGATTACGGATGAACAACTCTGATAATAAATCAACCAATCAATCTCCTGGAGTAGTTGAGATCTGCTACTAGTAAATGCCAAGAAGAAGAAGAAGAAGAAGGAGGGATAGTGATCGAACGATGAAACACTCGCTGTGGAGACAAGAGAAGAGTTAGGTAGGCTAGAAGCAGAGGATGGCGACGGCGGCGGCGACGGAGAAGGCGAAGGTGGTGATGAGGAAGGCGAAGTGGATGGCCCAGCTGCGCTTGAACTTGGCCAGGTAGCTCTCGGGCGGCTCCTGGTACGGCACCTCCACGTCGGCGGCCGCCACCACGTCGCCGCCGGACTTGAGCATCCGCAGCCTGTCCGCCGCCAGCGCCAGCGTCAGCTTGTGGCACCGCCGCTGGTACCTGCATTCGCCGTTCGCCGGACTTGAGAAGCTATCGATCGCTAGCGATGAGGAGTAGTAGAAAAATAAAGAAATATGGGGGGAACCTGAACCCGTTGAGGCACCGGAGGTGGTGGGCGACGGCGGCGTAGAAGGCGAGGTGGGCGAGGGAGAGGAGGCCGGCGGGCGCCCAGAGGTGGCGGCACTGGAGGCGCGCGGGAGGGGACTGCGCGACGGCGGAGAGGACGAGGGCGAGGAAGAGGAAGAAGGCGAGGAAGAGCCGCCACAGCTCCTGCTTCTGCGCGTCCGCCGCCCGCTTCTTCTCCAGCGTCTTGTCGAAGTGCAGCTGCACCACCGCCCCCAGCGCCTGCGCCGCCGCCTCCCTTGCCACCACTTCGCCTCCTGCCCCGCCCATGTAGGCCTCCCCGACGGCCACCGCGTCCCCCATCCCCATCCGCATCCCCTGGTGGTGGTGGTGGTGGTGCTCCATCGATCAATCTGGGATTTTTATTGGCTCGGCCGGAGCTATAAACAAAGCTTGGAGCAGCAAGCAGCAATCAGATGGATATTGGATTAGATCCAGTGGTAATAATGAGAAGGAAAGCCATGCTCATCCATCCATCCATGGCAGCATGCGATGCGATGACATGCTTCCTTTCTGTTCCATTCGCTGGCGTTTTTCTACTGCTGCTGCTGTACACCAGCGTCTAGACTTTTCATCTTTCACATTTGCTGATCAGAAGATCAAAATCCATCCTTTAGACGTACTGCTGGTACTGGAGAATCGGAGTACATACGCACGCTGTTCTGCAGTGACCTCTCACTCGTAGTCGTAGCATTGGATACTGCTGCTGCTGCTCGAGCGCCGTCGTGTAGTAATAATTATAATTACTGCACGGACAAATGCGGATGCAGGCAGAGAGAGACCGAACCAAACTACAGTCAAAACACAAGGCGGCCACATGAGGTCAACCTGATTAGTTGGCCACATGCTAATAGCGTTAATTATTTCCGAAACAATTAATTTCATCAAGGGAAACGAAAACGAAAAATGAATCACCGAAAGGGACCTGATTTTCTACTCTCACAAAGGAAAAAGGTCCCTCCTTTATCATGTTATTAGTAAATAAAAGTGCAGGGGAGCAGGGGTGGTATCGGATATTCCACACTTGCTGCCAAAAAATTGGGAGCTCCAGACCAAAGGTTCGCACCGGAGACACGCACTAGCTGAGTGAGTCAGCTGGATGACAACCTTGCAAATACTCTAATACACTTAACATTAACAGTAGGGACTCATTTTGCAGAAATAAGTTGGATGGAGGGAGCTAAATACAAATTACAATCCCTTCTTTAATACTGTCCTGATACACTTGACCCAGGGTAGAGTGAACCCCATCAAGCAGAGCCGCAGCCGCCTCCGGTTCCCCTCTGCCACCATCCACCCGCGCCGCCGCTTCGCCTCCAATCCAAGGTATCCTCCTCCTTCCTCCCCCGATCTATTTTCAGTACTTGATTTATGTGCTGTGGGCTGTGTCCAATCTAAGCTGGAATAGTTCGTCGTGGATTTGTTTCAGCGTTATGGGGGTACTAATCGCAGTTCGATTCCAAAAGTATTGGGGTTCAAGCGTGACCCTGGATCTGAGTGTAAGTAGGAGTTGAGATCGATCGGATCAATATATGTATGTTGTTCAGATGCTCAGCTGCTGATCTCGCCTCGGGGAGTTTATACTGTATAGTTGTATAGAGATGATTGTATTTACTTCCGGTAGGAAAAAAGAAAGAAACTTTGCAAGTTGCAACACTACTTTTTCTAGGTGTTTGATCGACCTGCTAGGCTGCTACTCGAGCTACTTTAAAAACATTTTATTTCTTTTCTGATAGCAGCTACTATTTACTGCCCTGTTGATGCTTGATCTGTGGTTCCTTCTATGATATGATAATAGGAGGATGAGTGAAGAGGAGACCAATGCTGCTGCTGAGCAGCCGAGGCGTGCCCCTAAGCTTAACGAAAGGATCTTGTCTTCCTTGTCGAGGAGATCAGTAGCTGCACATCCGTGGCATGATCTTGAGATCGGTATGGAATTGTCTTTCCCATCCCTCTTTATGGCTTAATCAGAACACTATGAGACACGCATCATCTCACTTCATTTGGTTGCACAGGCCCTGGTGCTCCTGCTGTCTTCAATGTTGTAAGTGCAATCTGTGACTTATCCATGCTGACAAGCTATATTTTTTATGCTGAGTGCGCAAAATGTTTTCTTGACTGACTGTAGGCTGCATAATTTACTACTATGTGATTGAACAATATTGAAACTGGAAGCAATAGTTGTTTCAGTGTATATAGACTCTCCACAACAGCCTTTGATGTTTGCTAAATGTACAGATCAATAGGTGTTGGACACCAGTAACAAAGAGCATGATGAATAAGTAGAATTCTGCAGCTCAGCACTAGCAGATGAGCTAATTTAATGGCGCAAGAGTACGGGGTTACTGAATTTTAGTTAAAACCAAAATTGAAGACAGAGTCACAGTCATCCTTGACCATTCACCAAACCTGGAACCTTCAGTGGCTTAATAAAGCCATGGAACGATATATGCCAATCATAAATAAAACTAGTTGGGAAATGTACTTAGATTTATAAATCCATGACGTTTCTAATTCTTTCCTGACCTTCATCAGTTTGTTAGTAACTTTGCTGATATTGTGTCATTGAGCATACCTTTTGTGGATTCAGCATGGCCCTGTGTAAATCTTGATAGTGGCAGGATGGTGTGTATCAGGTGGCAGGTGTAGCATATTCTGCCATAGGAATTTTAACTTTTTTGTACCTCTTCTGGATAGGCTGTAACTAGGATTGTGAGCCATTAGTAGACTCATGGGCGCATCATGAATTTCACCTTTCCCCCTTTTTTAAATTAAGATTTCGACTGAATTTTAACTTTATTGATATTTGATTCTGGTGCAACAAGAAGGAATGTTTGTATGCTGATAAGAAATTGCTTCTGAGTAATGAACAAGTGCATTGAGTGGTTTTTCTGTTCAATGGTTATAGAAGTTTTTATCTATCTGTTCCTGGTTTTGCATGCGACCTGCATATTTAATGGCTTCCATTAATATCACACCACAGGTGGTTGAGATCACAAAGGGAAGCAAAGTGAAATATGAGCTTGACAAAAAAACTGGATTGATTAAGGTATGTATTCTATTTGTAAAAGGATTGCTTTCATATTGTCACCATGCTTCTATTTCAAGAGCAATATTACTTGTTTCTTAATAATTGTTTAGTGTACATTTCTAAGGAATTAAAATTAATCATCATAGACTTGTGTTACTGTGCATACTTGATAGGCTGCATTCATAAGCTGTAGGGGTTTATTCTCTGTAAATCAATATTACAATTTTGTTATTGTGCTTCATAATTTGACAGGTCGATCGAGTCTTGTACTCATCAGTTGTATACCCTCATAACTACGGTTTCATTCCAAGGACACTGTGTGAAGACAATGATCCAATGGATGTTCTGGTCCTCATGCAGGTAACTTTATTGTGCTTCTTTTTTAACATGTAAAGCAGTGCTTTGCACTATTAAGCGACTGTCTGAGAGCTGGGGATCAGTTTGCAAGTCATTTGGCATTGACACTTTTGGACCAGTACCAGTAGCTTTCCCCCCTCAAAACCACTTTACTGCAGACCTGCAGTATGGAACATTATGCACACTGTGCCATTATCTTGTGGTAATTTGTTATTTTAAATCCACGCAGGAACCTGTTATTCCTGGTTCTTTCCTCCGAGCTAGAGCAATTGGCCTTATGCCCATGATTGACCAGGTATATTTTGTTCTGCTCTGTTTGTAGCAAAGGGAAAATATTTGCACGGCTTCACCTTTTTTTTTTCCTACTGATTTTTGACCGAAGATAATGGCTGTTGTGATCAGGGTGAGAAGGATGACAAGATAATAGCAGTCTGTGCTGATGATCCTGAATATCGTCACTACAATGACATCAGTGAACTGTCTCCTCACCGCCTCCAAGAGATCAAACGCTTCTTTGAAGACTGTATCCTCATGATCTGTTTTATGGTTTTAATTTTTACTATATCCCATATACAGCGCACTATCGGTCACATATACATCTCTGCCGTCCTTAACAGTTTGTTTTAGACAAGAAGAATGAGAACAAGGAGGTTGCTGTTGATGCATTCCTGCCTGCCAACACTGCTCGTGACGCCATTCAGTACTCCATGTAAGTTCTCTGTTCTTCAGTGAACTATAACAAGATGTGATTATGTATTGTGGAATACTGGAATAGCTATGAAGATACCACTGCTCTTTTGGGGGCATATATTGACACAATCTTTTTTGTTTAATCGCAGGGACCTGTATGCACAATATATCCTGCAAAGCTTGAGGCAGTAGAGTACCATCTGATCTTCAGTACTCCATCGTGATTGCACTGTGTGCCATCCGATGTTCACAAAAATGGAGTGCTATGGGGCTGGCTGTGATCTCCATTGCTCTTCAGCTGTGTACCGATATGCATGTAGCTCCTTGCCCATAACATATTATGAATAAGTGAAGTTTGGGCAAGCATGGATTTATTGTGTCATGTTTCTGCCCCAGTAGATCGGCTATTGACATGAATTGATGTTCTTGTTATATTATGATACTCTGGTTGATACAGTGATTTGAGCATCGATTGCTAAAGCAGTACTGTGTATGAAGTTATGCGTAGGAAAATAAACATGGATAACTCGTGGATTCGTTGAGATGTCATCCCTCAAATGACTGCTCCCTCATGTACGGCGGTGGCGGTGGCTATTTTTCTCCGAAAAATCTGGCAAGGTTGCAAAGAAATTTCTTGTAGCAAAAGTGTGAAATGGTATTCTGGCGTGTGGAGCTCATTTAGGCGTAGCATTTTACTGAAGCCCACGAGTTAACAATAATAAATATGCAATTTCTCGTTTTCTCCTGACAATTCCCTCCTATGTTTTTATGTGAGCACTGAAAATAATTTACCGAGATGCCATATGATTTATAGTCTAGGTCTATACAAAATAAAGCATACTGGGGCCGGGGATATGTAGGAGGTTTCATTGATTGGGGAAATTTTGAGGGATTTCTGGAGTAATTGGTCTTATCCTAAAATAATCATGATATTTCTATATTTCAAAGAAGTCCTTACTATAAAAAAATTAAGATCTCTTTAAAATGTAAGATTGTAAAAACATAGAAACATAAAAATATATGACTTTAATACGAATGCAAGTGTAAAACAGATAATTACAAAGCAAAAGAATAATATATGAATGCTTGTTTGATTGAATCACCGAACAAGTATAAGAATTAGAAGAGAGATAACAACATGCTAACTTTTTCTCCAAAATATTTCCCTCTTGAGCCATTTCACATAGATTTTATAGGATCATTTGAATCCCAGATATTTGTTTCAAAAGAGTAAATATAATTTTTTTCCAATAGGATTCATAATCTATAAATTTTCTATGTTTTTATAGGAGTTGAATGAGCCCTAATAAAAAGAGAACATGCACATAAGCACCACCTATATTTCAGGTCCAAGCAGAAGTCAATTCAACCTGCAAAGAGGGACATGGATCCTCCTAGATATAACATTATTTTCAACTGCTCATCTAAATTTGGTCATCTATTTCTCTATTTGAATAACAATCCAACAAAAATTTCTCCTCCATATACGTTTATACTCCAGCAGATCATCCACATTGCATCCTTCATATCAAATCTAACTATATTTTATTAATATATATATCACTATCTATTTTCCCTTAAACATGTACAACTTAATAAATAGTTTTACATCCACATTTGGAGTAATTTTCTCTCTCCTCCTATATGGATAATGACTAAAAAAGAAGGATGTATTAGAGGCTTTGCTAGACTTTTTTTTTATCATTCATATTATGAGATGGATGAACTGTTGAACATTCTCTAAACAACCAAATGAGTATGCATACGCTACAATGAATATGTCAGGTTTTCTTCTTATATGTGCTGTATTGATAAAAAGAAACTACTCATTAATAATTTCTCACACAATTTTGGTTCTATAGAACAAAATTTTCCTTGATTTAAATGAGCACATATGCACATATTCGTAGCTGTATTTTACATGGGCTACACATTATTACCCAACTATATGTGATGCTACCCGTCACCCCTCCTCCCACACACACAAAAAGGAAAAAAAGAGTTTTTTTTAAAGAGGGGTAAAAAAAGAGTTATGTAGTTTACACTATTACTTACTTTTATTCAATGCTATCTCTGCCCCCTCCTCAACCAAACAAACCCAATTATATATGTATATTATTTTCTTACCGATATGCAGCGGTGCTCACCACGTCACCCCTCATGCAACACCCTCCCCTTCCCTTTGAAAATGAGAAAATTTAATTGTGTAGTATACATTCTAGCGTTGAATGATGAGTTGCGTATGTGAAGCGGTAGAAAAATTATTAGATTATTCTTTCCTTGATTATATATTTTTTTGTTTTAATAGAAATACGATGAATATGAAATGGATTGTTTAGTTTTGCTTAACTTTATGTGAACTACATCAATGACATTTAAAAAAAATTAAAAAAAATGTAAGCATTGCAAAAGTGTCTATGCCGGCACATGCACGATGACAATTATGAAGATTTTATACTTTGATGTCAATTAAGAATTCAAATCACAATCGAGATTTTATCAAATGGAATTTATGTTTACGATTGAAGATAGAGGTGAACAAATCTTCGAATATTGTCCGCTTGCAACTCAAGTGACTCTCGTCGATCAGTTTAGTTTCTGGCCAGTCAGTCACTGCCTGCAGCCGGAATTTGTGTATACTACATTAATTAGCCTTAAATACATTTTTGTGTTGAGTGATTATAAAAGCAGCACTTAGCACCGTAGCCCGTCGATCTGCAGAACGGAGCAGAAGCACTACTGCATTCCGGTTCTTGAATTAATCGATCATGGCCGCCGCCGCCGCCCCCAACGGCAATGGCAACCATCAGCTGAAGGGAGACGACGGCGAGCTGAACCCTGCAGAGCAGCAGGCGCAGCCCAACGACGTCGACCGTGTGTTGGAGAGATCCCTCATGCGCCGAGTACATCATCTCGTCTATCTACTCTTACACCTTTTCTTTTTGTTTTTGTACATGTTCTCTTACATGATCTATACCGTGTTCTTGGCTAGCTAGCAAGTATATATATATATGATTTACTAATGGATTTGTTGATATGATGCAGATCAGGGTGTTGGGTGACACAATCAGGAGGCTTCGGCGGCTGTTCACGTTCACCCAAGCGAACAACCCCGGCAGCCCTGCAGCTGCGCTCCTGAGGATCGTCGAGAGGATCAACCGTGCAGACACCGGTCCAGGAGATCCACGCTCTACGCCCAGCTGCACACCTACGTTCGCCGCCTCCAACAACATCAACGGTGCTGCTGCCGCCGCCGCCGATGACTGACTACCCTTGATGCTGCATGCCGTGATGAGATGCTGATGGATCGATGCATGCAGCTAGCTAACTGGATATATACTGAATAATGTGTTATATACTGCTGTCGTTTAATTCCTTTGCCATCTGTGAAATCAATTTAGATGTTCTCTAATAAAGTACTGGCTGTCATGCATGTAGTCAACTTTCTTGGATTACTCTACTTCATTAAGCTAGCAGACAGCTTGTCAAGTGCATGCATGGAATGGGATGGTTCCTTTTTTTTTTCTTAAGCTAGTAGATTGAATGTGTAGAGAGAGATCGTATAATTGCTGCAGCTGCTTAATTGCCCCTCTAAATATGTGGCGATTTTAGTATTTGCGTTCCTATAATCTCGCATGGATCTTATATCTCAACTTCTGTGAAAACCATGTTTACGTATGTATGTGGCTATATCGGTTTTTGCACGAGCGTTTAGGCAACCACATGTCCACATATGAACCAACACATGTAGAAATGTTGTATTTCCTATCAATCTGTACGTATAACAGAGATTAACTTTTGATTCACGACAACATATCCAAATAGATTAAAACTTGATATAAAAAAATTAAATTAATTAAGGATTGCAATACGACACTGGTTAGATCCACTCGATTTACGATTAGCATAAACAATATGGTCAATCGTCGTATGATTCAAAATCAAATTGCAATAATTTGATATTGTGAATAAAACTCGATCATAATATGACTATATTTGGTAATACTGTGGGCTCTACAAAATATGTTCTAATGCATAAGATAAGATGGTTATCTATGTCTCGTACATATCTCATATACTTATATGATTTATATTGTAATGTACACCAATTTTATTTGAGTTGTAATATTCAACAATTGCGAGCCATAGTTTAGTACTAATAAGAAAATATGGTTGTGAAGTAGAAATAAATTAGTTAGAATTATCGATGATCTGCTTTAGATTCGTCGTAAGCAAAAACCTACCTGTATGGGTTGCATGAAACCTAACCATAACGTACTTACGTAAACTATTTCCCGCGCAATTGAATGAAACCCTTTGGCTTATTAATTTGTTACCATTATTCTAACACAACATCATAATTAAACAGACCAAGCTACTTCCCGCGCAATTGCGTGGATAGCCGTAATAATGCCTACCAATATAATTGATTCGTAACTATATCTAGTCTACTTCAACGTAAAACGGTGTCACGATTCTATTTGTTAAGTGATAGTAAACTAGAACGTTTTTAATGTGCTAGCCAGGGTTCCCCTTATTGAGATATTTGGAGAAGCGGTACCTTTGCCTCGGCCCCGGTACGTGTTTATATATCGGTGAAAACAGCCTCCACCATGGCGTTTACATAGATAGATAGAGATTAGATTGTTGTAACCGTGTACAAGATGGAGATTGACGTCATATAAGCTAATCGATCTATAACAGCCATGCATGATAATTATCACACAAGAACTCTCGTACGTATATGTGTACGTAAGCATGACATATGCATGACGTATGCATTACGTACATGCACGGGCTATACTCATATATCTAACACCCTCCCTCAATCACAACTTTCCTAAGTTTAGATTGTACTTAAAATTCTCTAATTGTCTACTAGACAAAGCTTTGGTAAAACCATTTGCCACTTGATCCTCCGTAGGAACATACTGTACTTCTAAGAGCTTTTTGGCTACTCTTTCTCTGACAAAATGATAGTCTACTTCTATGTGCTTTGTTCTTGCATGAAACACAGGATTAAAAGATAAATACCTTGCTCCCATATTATCACACCACAGTTTAGCTGTAGTTGGACTAGGAATCTGTAATTCATAAAGCAAAGTCTGTACCCACATAATTTCAGCTGTGGCATTTGCTAGAGCCTTGTATTCAGCTTCAGTGCTAGATCTAGAAACAGTAGGCTGTTTTCTGGCATTCCATGACACAAGGTTATTTCCTAGAAAAACTGCAAAACCACCTGTAGATCTCCTGTCATCTAAACAACCAGCCCAATCTGCGTCTGAATAAGCACTTACTAACATAGAATCCGACTTGCATATTTTTAACCCCAGATTAATACATAGCTTAAGATACCTTAGAATTCTCTTGACTGCTGCCCAATGAACGGTAGTTGGAGTGTGCAGGAACTGGCATACTTTATTAACAGGAAAAGCAATATCTGGTTTTGTGAGAGTTAAATACTGTAGTGCCCCAACAATGCTTCTATACTGACTTGCATCATTAGGTCCTAGTGGTGAACCCTCATGAGCTGTTAATTTTTCACTAGTTGACAAAGGAGTACTAACAGGTTTACAGTTGACCATATTAGCCCTCTTTAACAGATCAGTAACATACTTGTGTTGAGTCAAGGTAATTCCGTTCGGAATTTTTGTTACCTCAATACCCAAGAAATAGTGTAATTCACCTAGATCCTTCAAGGCAAAATCTTTCTGTAGGTCCTGTAGTAGTACAGACACTGCATCCTGTCTTGAGCTCACAACAATTATATCATCCACATATATAAGCATGAACATGATTAGTCCTCCTTTGTTATAGAAAAACAACGAAGTGTCAGCCTTGGATCCCTTGAAACCAAGTTCATACAACTTACTGCTTAGTCTGGAAAACCATGCTCTTGGAGCTTGTTTCAAGCCATATAAGGCTTTGTCTAATCTGCAAACATAATTAGGAGTTACAGAACTCTCATACCCAGGGGGTTGCTTCATATATACCTCTTCTTCCAAAATTCCATGAAGGAAAGCATTCTTCACATCCAGCTGTCTCAAGGTCCACCCCCTGGAAACTGCAACGGACAATATAATTCTAATGGTAGCAGCCTTTACAACTGGACTGAAAGTGTCCTCATAGTCAATGCCATATCTTTGCTTGAACCCCTTAGCAACAAGACGTGCTTTATATCTGTCCAAAGTGCCATCTTGTTTTCTTTTAATTTTATAGACCCACTTGCAATCAATAATATTTTTGCCTTTTTGAGGAGGAACTAGATGCCATGTTTTATTTTTGATGAGGGCCATATATTCATCATCCATTGCATTTTTCCAATTTCTATCACCTAGTGCATCTTGTAAATTTTGTGGCTCACCAGTCACAATAAGGAGTCCCCATTTAACTGTACCGTCAGTATATACCTTGGCCTTGCGAATTCCACTTTGTAGACGTGTTCGGGGGCGAAGTGCCATGGTTGTAGTAGCATCTTGATCATCATTTGATGCAGTAGCATCTTGATCATCATTTGATGCGGCAGTATCAGGTTCCCCCCTTGCTGCAGAGGATCCTGCGCCGGAGGCAGGAGAGGGCGCATGGGCATTGTCAGGCTGTTGCGGAGTCGGAGACGGGGACTGCTGGTCTGGTGTCGATGTGTCGGTGCGATGCTGGTCGAGAGCTGAGTCCGAGGAGGACGCTGGAGAGTGCGCAGCGGAGGAATCCAGAGCTGACATGTTTCCTGTGTCATCAGTGCCATGCATGACGTTATCATCGCATGTGGGCTGTGAGCCAGCGCTGTCCTGTATAGGAAAATTTTCTAGACCATATTGATTAGTAAAATCAATAGGAGAATTAGACATATGTGAGCACTGTTGCAGACCCCTATTTCCTGGAAAAAGAGTATCAGGAAGAAGGGCAATTTCTGAACGAAGACGAGCACCGGCATTAGCATGGAGCTTAGTAAAAGGAAAAATTGATTCATCAAAGACAACATCACGAGAGACATAAACACGTCCTGTAGATGGATCAAGGCACTTAAAACCTTTATGAAGGGGACTATACCCAAGAAAAGTGCATTGTTTTGAACGAAATTGTAACTTTTGCGTATTATAGGGGCGCAGATTTGGCCAACAAGCGCAACCAAAGGTGCGAAGGGAATTATAGTCTGGTTTCTGATCAAGGAGATGTTCCAAAGGGGATAAATAATTAAGAACTCTACTAGGAGTTCGATTGATGAGATGAACAGCAGAAATAAAGGCTTCATCCCAGAATTTTAGTGGCATTGATGCATGAGCAAGTAAAGCAAGGCCTACTTCAACAATATGGCGATGTTTGCGCTCCGCAGAGCCATTTTGTTGATGAGAATAGGGACAGGAGACGTGATGTGATATACCTGCCTTGGCAAAGAAGGAATTGAGTTTCTGGTACTCTCCTCCCCAATCAGTTTGCATCGCCAGGATTTTCCTGTCAAATAAACGCTCGACAAGACTTTGGAATTCAAGAAATTTTTGGAACACTTCAGACTTGAATTTTAGTAAATAAATCCAAGTAAACTTGCTGTAGTCATCAATGAAGCTAACATAATATTTCTTTCCACCAATAGACTGAGGAGCAGCGCCCCAAACATCTGAAAACACAAGTTCTAAAGGATACTTAGACTTGCTAAAAGACTTAGGAAAAGGTAATTGATGACTCTTCGCCTATTGACACGCATCACAGACGGTTTGTTTATTCGACTCACTAGAACAAGGCAATTTGTGATTATTGATGACTTTTTGGACGATGACAGAGGATGGATGGCCTAAGCGATGGTGCCATCTCTGAAAAGAGGGAGTGGAAACTCCATACGCCTGCTTTATTGACGATGTTGGTGGAAGAGGATAGAGACCATTGCGACCTCGACCTTTAAGAAGAATTCGCCTCGTGGCCCGATCCTTGATTAAGAAAAGATTAGAGTAAAGCTCAAGGAAGGCAAAATTATCATATGCAAGTTTATGGGCAGATATGAGGTTCTTTTTAGCCTTGGGTGCACAAAGAACATTATTTAGATATAGATTACGACTAGGGGTCTTAATAACAGAGTGCCCAATATGACTAATCTCCATACCTGCTCCACTCGCGGTCTGGATCTGATCTGTCCCATTATACTTCTCTCTTGTGGTCAGCTTCTCGAGCTCACTTGTTACATGATCTGTGGCTCCCGTATCAATGTACCAGTTGGGATCAATGTTGTAGGAGGTGGCCGATCCTGCAAAACGTTCATCTGGTACAAAGTTTTCATCAAACCTATACCAGCAATCTCGTACTGTGTGGCCACGTTTGTAGCACAATTGACACTTGGGGCGGTTGTCGAAGTTGCTGCCGTAGCCACGTACTCCTGAATTGTTGCCACGCCCTCGATTTGAGTTCTGGTTCTGATGACCAGAGAAGTTGTTGGAGCCGACGGAGTTGTTGTTGAAGTTGTTGAAGCCACCACGCCCACGACCGCCATTACCACGGCCGCGTTGTTGCTGCGATCCACGACCGCGATTAGCCATGTTGACGGAGCTTCCTTCGCCTCCTTGCCGAAGTGCATGGCGCTGCTCGAAACTCAGGAGCTACGCCAAGGCTTCAGCCACTGTGATTGATTCGGGTCGTCCAACGATATTGGACACCACTGGCTCGAAATCATCATCTAACCCTGCAACAATATAAGAGATGAGATCATCGTCGTCGACGGTCTTGCCGGCTGCCGCCATCTCGTCCGCCAGAGCTTTCATCTTCCCAAAGTAAGTTGTGATTGACATGTCGCCTTTCTTCAGTGTAGCAAGCGACAATCTTGTGTTGATAGATCTTGCACGTGTCATTGAGGAGAATAGCCCCTCAACGAACTTCCAAGCATCAGCTGCTGATGAAGCCGACGCCACTTGTATCTGGATGTCCCTGGTCATGGATGCTAGGAGATAACCCAGCACTTGCTGATCCATTGCCACCCAATCTTCACAAGCAGGGTTGCACGTCACAGTCTCGACACCCTTGTCGTCCTTCGTCTTGAGGGTCGCTGCTGGAGGCTCGCTTGCTCCGGTGAGATGCCCTTCAAGGCGAGCACCCCTGATCGCCGCCAGAACTTGCGCCCTCCAGATTGCGAAATTTCCTTTGCTCAGCTTCTCGGAGACAGCCTGTCTGCCGAGAGGATTAGCGACAGCAGAACGAGAGGAACTCGCCATTGTTTGTCGCAGATTGGATCTTTTTCTTCTTCTTTTGATGTGGATTATTTTCTCTTAGCCGATCACGGCTCTGATACCATATTGAGATATTTGGAGAAGCGGTACCTTTGCCTCGGCCCGGATACGTGTTTATATATCAGTGAAAACAGCCTCCACCATGGCGTTTACATAGATAGATAGAGATTAGATTGTTGTAACCGTGTACAAGATGGAGATTGACGTCATATAAGCTAATCGATCTATAACAGCCATGCATGATAATTATCACACAAGAACTCTCGTACGTATATGTGTACGTAAGCATGACATATGCATGACGTATGCATTACGTACATGCACGGGCTATACTCATATATCTAACACCCCTTACCGCGTAAGCCGTCAAAACCACGGTAACGCGTTTCCGCAGATCCCGCATGGTAACCGCAAAAACCACAAAAACCGTGATGAATTTGAATTCAAAAAATTTGAATTTAAACTCGTGCGGTTTTCGCGGCTTACCGCATGGTTAGCCGCGAAAACCGTGGTAACTACTTGCTGGGACAACACATGAGAACAGCGGTATAGCCAAAACCGCGGTTACCGTGAGGAAACCGCGGTTACCGCGAGGAGACCGCGGATGCGATGTCAAATGCAAAAAAAACTTTAAAAAATCTAAAAAAAATACATGAAAAATAGGAAAATATTTTGTGACTATATTTATGACAATAGGATATGTTATAGGGAAAACAAGAAAATTTCAAATGACATTTTCTAAATTCTTGATATTGCAACATACAAACATACACCGGCATATCACCCTTCACCAAATAATTCACTCCAATAACAAGTAACGACAACTTTATTTGATTGCTACGTCACAACTATACCTACTACTCATTATTACAAATAAAACTATTATTTATGTACTAAGATGCACATATAATTTTTCTCTATACCTATTTTTCATATATCCATCGTTGTATATTTGTATTTCAACATTATGTACCGAAGTGTCTAGTGTAAATTAATAATGACTTAACACAATATATTCTTGAACATCTTCCTATAAAATATTACTTGCAATAGGCTATTTTTTAATTTTATTTTCTGAAATACTCGTTTGTGATTTTTAATTACGCCGGTAATATATTTTTTCATTAATTTCTTTAACAAAACTACATTATATATCAACATATACAACATATATTTTTTTCATTAAATTTCCTCAATTTTTTAAATTCTTCTCAAATTTAAACTCGGTTACCGTGGCTTACCGAAGCCGTGCCTCGGCGGAGGGCACGGTTACCGCGGTTCCGCGAACCCTGGTGCTAGCTCTATACATATATTTACATTTGTCTGTATTATTAGTGCGTTACTTTCCTCTCTGTCCTCCATTATTATTTTTGTTCCATCCCGCCATGCATGGTGCAGCTTCATCAGCCACGTCAGCAGTATCTAAGTGGGGGTGAGATATAGGTGGGCCGGCCCAATAGTAGCATGGATCATACATTAGTCAAAGTTCAGCTGGGCCGAGTTAGCCCGTAGGCCCAGCCCAACTCATCACTATTTAAGAGAAACCTGGCTATATATTTCCGCGAAAAGTTGTGACCTTTTACGAAGGGAAGAGGTAACATATGAATATCCACAGTGGTAAAAAAAAATCTGGTTAGATAGTGGGTGACAAGACAAAAAGAATAAAAAGGAGAGAGTGTCATGCATAATAAAATAGCATCTATTTGTAGCTTAACTAACTAGCTGCTGACCACTTGAAGGAGGCGAGAAGCAAGTTGTAGGGCATGCCAAGTTGCCCATGCAAATCTGATTTGGTTACGTGTACATACAACACATATTTTCTATTAATAAATTTATTTATAAATAAATTTAAATAGGATACAATATATTATAATACGAAACAAAATGAATATAGGGTAGGAGAATTATACCTCCATCCATATATGCACATGGCAATATATATATATATATATATATATATATATATATATATATATATATATTCTTTATTTTTATTTGATGGCATTAATTTTTAAAGTTTATATTTAATCATTTGTCAATTTCAAAAAATTTATACAATTATTAATTATTTTGTTATGACTTGGATTTATTGTTAAAAGCACTGTAAGCATGATTTTGTGTGTGTATATATATACACATGAGTCTATACGGTGAGTTGCAACTCACGAGCTGCTCCGTGAGTCAGGGTCCAAAAACATATCAAATCACCTCTAAATTTTGATTTATATGGCTCACTAGATTCTTCATATTAAAATCTTGTAGCACATAAAAAAATTTTCATTTTTGGAGATTTTTAAGTATTTTTTTGAGATTTTTAAAAGTGGCTGTACTATATTAATAAAATAATCAATGTGTTATGTATCACTTTTAAAATCTCAAAAATAATACTTAAAAATCTAAAAATAGAAAAAATTTGCGTGCTACAAGATTTTGATATGAAGAATCTAGTGAGCCATACAAATCAAAATTTAGAGCTGATTTAATATGTTTTTAGACCCCGACTCACGGAGCTGTTCGTGAGTTACAACTCACCGTAGCTAGACTCTCTATATATATATATATATAAAGTCGGCTGATTAATTATAATAAGTTAGAGGATACAAGTGATGACAATTAATTAATTATAGGGAATGCATGCTGCATGCATACATATGGAGCTAGCAATACATGCAGGATCAGGAGGCAGTACGTACGATGTAGGGCTGTAGGCGGCCAGAGCTGACACGCAATAGTAATCTTGTTAATTGCGTGTGTTAGCAAGGGCAAGGCTCAGCTCCAGGGTCCAGGAGCAAGAACACGAAGATGTCGTGCGTGCATGCACGGTCGATCGCAAGATATAGATATAGATATATAGATCAACGCAGCAAAAAAGAAGTAGTCCAGTAATTAAAAGAGATCGGCGATGGAAGAGGCGAGCTTCTGATGGATGAATCGATTAGATGCCACTGGCCTTGAAGAGCCTCATGAGGCCGAAGGTGACGCCCATGGCCGCCCACCCTCCGACCACCACCCGCGCGCTCGACCGCACCACCGCCGCGCGGCCCAGCACGGCGCCGACCAGCCCGAACGCGCCCAGCGCCGCGCTCGCCGCTGCCACCACCACCGCGATCCGCAGCCGGTAGTTGACGATGAACCCGGCCGCCAGCAGCGGCACGATGGCGCCGACGGAGAACGCCATCGCCGACGCGGCCGCCGCCTGCACGGGGCTCGGCAGGCCCTTCTCCTCCTCCCCGCCGCGCTTCCCGTCGCGCTCCAGCTGCGCCAGCTCCACGTCGCGCTGCGAGCACACCGACACGAACTCGCCGATGGCCATGCTGCACGCCCCCGCCAGCAGGCCCGCGAACCCGGAGATCACCATGGCGCGCGCCTCCGCCTTCACGGCGCCCACGCCCAGCATCAGCGACGCCGTCGACACCAGCCCGTCGTTCGCGCCCAGCACCGCCGCCCGCAGCCAGTTGGCGCGCTGCGCCAGGTCGTCGTCGTCCGGCACCACCGCCGGGTTCTCCGCGTCGACCTGCAGCTTGTTGTTGGTGTCGTTCATCGCCATGGCCATGGCCTAGCTAGCTAGATCGAGCTACTACACTGCAGGTTCAACAAGTCGATCAGCTAGTATAGCTAGGTTGCCGTACGTAGGTGCAGTGCTGTTAGCTCGCTCGATGGAGTGAGTGATGGGGGCAGTGTGGCGAGCACGCTTCTTGGCGTGTTTTATAGTGGTTCTCAGGAGGTTTTGGTGTGGCCATTGCGTGTCGCCAACTAATTTTAAAGCTAGCAATGTGGCGTTAGATCGATCCATATATATGCAGCCATCGATATTTATGGTCTCTTTTTTAGCTTGCTTGCTTGCTTTCTAGACCGACACCATCGCTTTTAATTTGCCTCTTGTATTTGCTCGATCGACATGATGCCACCGTCCACCAACGATTAAAGCGATCGACCTAGCTATTCTTCACCACACCATATATCGGTGCTTGCCGATTGTGTATGTATGTGCATGCAAACATATCACACACATACATAATAATATTCCTGGAGACGATTAATTGATGTTGGATTTGCTCCAGAAATCAATCATCCTAGCTAACTTACCAGATTTTAATTGGTTGTATACTTATATGCATGCATACTCTAACACCTGCTACAGCAGCAGCTGATCGATCTGTCTTCAAGCTGTACTGTTCAATGAAATTGTTCATGATGCTGATCGATGTCCAGTTCTCAACACTATAGAATAGCAAGCCATATAAAGTTACCTACATGGCATGCAATTGGTGCTTTCGGCTTCAAGAAATCTGTGAGCCCATTTGTGAAGTAAAGAGGCCTGAACCTTAATTTGCTGCGTTTGGTGGATATGTCATTTTTGTGTGTATCTGAATGAACTGACATTTCACTGTACAACATACGGCAAGCGCTCTCTTTAGCACATGCCTTGCAAACAAATGAGAATATGCCATGAAAGATCTTCTTAGTTTCTACCTCAAATTACTGTCAGTAGATGGTCTACTGAAACAGAGGTAAGAGTACACAGTTTTTAGAAGCGTAAAGTCAACTGTATGTGTGCAGGATTCGACGAAGTTAACTTGACAGAATAACAGGGGATGTTCTCCTTGTCTGACGAACCATTATTATCCATGTACTTAATAATTGTCACTTGATATTTAGCGCATGATCCGGACAGTGCTCGGGAGTGGAATTGCACTTGTAAAAACGAGAATCCAAGACGGAACAAATTAAAGAAAAAGACACCAGCCTGTGTTCTAGAATGGCCTCGTGCCATGGAAACTAAGAAGAAACGAGAAACCTATATTCTGTCATTCAAAATGTACAGATTAATTAATTTTCAATGCGGTGCAAGCAAAGAAATGAATCAAGCAAGTCGCAGCTAGGCATCCCTCTCGTTGAGACTATTGTCCTTTTTTTATCCAAGCAAAAAAAATGAAAACTTTGATCATGGATTAGACATGAACTTTGGAGGGAAGACGACAAGTGATGAACGGAATCGCAACTTTGCAAACGAAGAAAAAAAAGGGCAGATGGACTCCCTGCCGGGCCGGCCGGATGCATGTATGTATACATTAATACATAGCGACTTGAGCAACACAAGACAATGCTTTTGAAAGAAGAATGAGAAGAAGAAGAGGACAAGGACGACAAAGTGCAGAAGAGCAGGTCAAGATGTTAGGTACGCTACTCGATGGCATCCAATCCATCCATGATCCATGTATGTGGGAGATTATATATTGTTCTAAGATATTAAAACAAGTGGAAATTAAGAATCGATTTGTTGCATTGATTATTCATTCGGGGAACAAGTGAGTGCTGAATCGGCAGCCACTGCACTGGACGATCGATCCATCCATGGACGAACCGAGCTGCATTGGAATTCATTCATCTGATGCCCAAGCAGCCGACCGGACAGGACAGGCAGGGGAAAGAAAAGAGCAAATCAACGCGAGGCATGATGATGAGGTAGCCGCCATCGCCGGCCATGGATCATCAGCTTGTTAAGTTGATTAGACTGATTGGTTAGGGGCATGCTAAGACAGTCGCAATAGAGGGTGAAGGGATTGATTATGCATTATAGTGCGGGATAAGCATGGCGTCCACACGAAAGGCAGCACTCTAATCCTTCCCTCTTTTTCCGGTTTATATATCAATCTTATCTCCAATTCTGGCTGGTGCCCATATCGATCTGCTTTACCCACTGTATGATGCCACCACTGATACTGGTCTCTCGCTTTCTTTCTTTCTTTCTTTCTCTGCTTTTCTTTATTTTCTTTTTATTGTAGACTGACTACAGCATTTCTCCCCCTTGATCGATAATGCTCTCTGTCTGCACTGCAATGGGCTCTTTAATTACTATTGTCTTCTTCTTTATAATTTTAGCTGGGGATTGGCCCTTGGGGTTCCCAAGCGAGCATGCAGTTTGGTCAGCCAATCGAGCATATTTTTATACGGATTAAAACAGCAACACGAGCTGCCTTTTTGAAATGCACGATCGACGATTCATCGCTGAGCCAACCAAGCAAGAAAGAAAGAATGGATGATGTTGCCGGTGACTGCATGTCGGATCAAATCGGTGAAGGGGAGGTTATTGGGCCGAATGGAGAAATGGGCCTCCAGCACTCCACTGGGGAAGCTAGTTGTCAACGGGCCCTAGCGAGAATCTGCTTGTGGCGTGCGGCCCATTCCTTCAGGCCCATGTCACCGTACATGCCTGCCACAAGGTGGGCCCTTGCCAGATTCCTTGCCCCACTTGGCAGGAAAACAGACAAGTGGACCCCACCTGCCAGGAACACCACTCGGTCGGCGCGGTGGGAAGGGAAAGGGATCGCGACGCCGCAGCCGCAACGGGAGCGTCTGTCCCACCAGACCCACAGTCACTGCCAGTGGGCCCGACACACACTAGGACCCACATGGCATAGGGCGTGGTCGAAGACTACCGAGTAGTAGTAGTAGTAGTAGTAGTACTGCTCCGCCTCCGCACCGCTATCTCCTTCCTTCCTCAGCCGACTCGACGCGGGCTCGGCTCTCAGTTCCCCCACCAAACTCAGGCGGGCGGCGGCACCATGGCCGCCTCCGACTCCGGCGCCGACGCCGACTCGCTGCTGCCGGCGCCCATCCACCACCTGCCGCCCGACGCGCTCCACAACGTCCTGCTCCGCCTCCCGCTCCGCGACGCCGTCGTCTGCCGCCCGGTATCGCGCCTCTTCCACGAGACCCTCTCCCCCAACTTCCTCGCCCTGCTCCCCACCCTCCGCCTCCTCCTCCTCCGCCACCCGCGCCCCGAGGGGGGAGGCTGCCTCCATGCCTTCGACCCCGACCGCCGCCACTGGCTCCGCCTCCCCTTCTCGGCGTTCCTCCCCAACCAGTCCTTCTCCCCCGTCGCTTCCTCGCCGTCTCTCCTCTATCTCTGGGTCGAGGCCGCCGCTTCGACTCCGCCTCCCTCCCTCCCCTCCTCCGCATCGTCCTCCTCCTCCTCCTCGTCCACCGCCCACCCGCCCAAATCGCTCGCTGTCTGCAACCCCTTCGCGGGGACCTACAGCTTCCTGCCCCCGCTCGGATCTGCCTGGGCGCGCCACGGCACCGTCCTCGCTGGCCCCGGCGGCGTCGTGCTTGTCCTCACCGAGCTCGCCGCCCTCTCCTACACCCCGTCCGGATCCGGCAAGTGGATGAAGCATCCCCTCTCGCTCCCCTCCAAGCCACGGAGCCCTATACTCGCCTCCGGGGCCGGCGCCGTCTTCGCGCTCTGCGATGTGGGCACCCCGTGGCGCAGCCAGTGGAAGCTCTTCTCCTGCCCGCTCTCCATGCTCACAGGCGGCTGGGCCCCCGTCGAGCGCTCCGCGTGGGGCGATGTCTTCGAGATCCTCAAGCGCCCGCGCCTCCTCGCCGGTGCTGGCGGCCGCCGTGTCCTGATGATTGGCGGCCTCAGGTCGTCGTTCGCTATAGATGCCCCATGCTCAACGGTGCTCATCCTACGCCTAGATCTGGCCACCATGGAGTGGGACGAAGCTGGCCGCATGCCGCCCAATATGTATCGTTGCTTCACTGGCCTCTGTGAGGCTGCTGCACAGGGTAACACCATGCCCACTGCTGTTGCTGGCGGCAACAACAAGGTGAAGGTGTTCGGTGGTGATGGGAAGGTGTGGTTTGCTGGAAAGCGTGTGCGCGGGAAGCTGGCAATGTGGGAGGAAGATGAGCTAGGGACAACCGGTGGCAAGTGGGACTGGGTGGATGGTGTTCCTGGGTACAGCGATGGCGTATACCGTGGTTTTGTGTTCGATGGTGGGTTCACTGCAATGCCCTGAAGTCAATGGGGAACAGATACCAGTCCGGTGCGTGACTATGCGCTCAAGTTAAGAACTTAAGATTTTAATTGATTTGAGACATCTACCTATTGCATGCAGGGGGGGCTGACATGTTAAACAATTTTATTGCATTGTACTTCGTTCGTAGCTTCATGAGATACTTTCAATTGCTGTACTTGTTTAAAGTAAAATGTTTTAAATATATTTTCAGTGTTCATTGCTTCAGACAATAAAATTCAGCTACCTCTATTATGATCTGATGATTTCATAGGGGAAAAAATTGTGTGTGGGGGTAACCATTATCTGCTTGTTACATGAACAAGGTGGTCATCTTGTTATAATCACTTGATTGGTGATGTTTGCTTGCAACATTACTTTATATATTGGTGCTCAGTAGGCAGTACATAGGATTTAGGAAAAGAAAGACCATCAGTTTTCTTACTGGCTGCATAAAGTTGGGAATTGCTAATTTGCTATAATCTAAACAAATTAAGCTGTGCCATAGTTCTTACTCATTCAGTACTTTCATGTAATCGGTAGTCATGACAGGAGCAGACATGTGTACGGGAACGTCCAATTCTTAAAAGTTACCAGCGATAAATACGATTCTTGGTCCATCTCTTGAGAGTCTGAGTGGAGTAGCAGCCATTTCTTTTGTTGCTTACTATTGATCTTTTGATTATTCTAGTACTCATCTGGTTGTTTTTGGCACTTGTCATCCAAAATGAACATGAAAGGCAAGCTTGTTGGGTCTTGAGCTCCATTTATTTGGACCTTAGATATGCTGTTCGAACACCTTATGTGGAATACCATCCAGCAGTCAATGAAACTTAAAGAGAAAAGCTCTAACACAAACATATGTTGTCATCCAGCATGTTGCTTTTAGGTATTCTAAACCCAATAACTTGTCTATGTCGTTAGTTTATTCAGGAATAACAGTATAGGTTACATAGTCTGCTATGATTCTTAATTCCTCATGTATCTGATCTTTTAATACACTCACATGTCCTGAATTGTTAAAAGTTCTTTTGTTGTGTACAATGCATGTCCATGTAATCGACATCATACAACTTGTCTGCTCTTACTTGTTGACATAATGACATGAGAGCATCTTAGCTTCAAATTCTGAAAGCTGGGAGTATACACCAAAGTTAAAGTTAGGGTACATGGGCACACATTATGGATTGTATTACGTTGTGCTACTCAAGTGTAGTAAGAAGTTCATTACTGTGCAACCTTGTTGGAATCTCACCTGACATGAAAAACTAATTTAGTCCCTAATTGCATTGTGATGAGGTGGTTTAATAAAATTTGTTTGATGAGCACATTATTTTATTTCTTATTTTTCTTGGTTACTTGATAAAACATAAGGAGTATAATTTGCTTTTCTGAACTTCATTTCAGACTCAACTTATTGGTCACTATTATACTGTTTTTTTGAAATTGCCACTATTGCAACATTATTAGGTTCTAACGTTGGGTCCAAAATAAGTATAGGTTGGTTTGGTTTGATGTCCTGCAAAAACTTTGGTAGCACCCAAGCTTTGGCACTACCAAAGTTTTGGTTGGCAAGAGTTGAAAACATTTATTTGGATCGATGCCAATTTGAGCTTAGAAGAAACAGACGTATTAGCTTGAATGCTAGAATTTGGGATGTAGTCCAAATGTCATGCACCACCTCGTCGTCATTGTTGAAGCTTCTCCCTTCTTGCTTTTCCCCAACTCATCTACTGCTATTTCTACAATGCCCAGCCAAGTTACCTGCCACAATCATATTCTTAGAACTTAACAGAACAACACTTATGTGATTTACCATTTGCTATCCTATAAGACTATCACTGAATATGAAACTTGACGCATTTGGATATAACTCCTGAAAATGTGGAAGGCCTACAGGCATCTCTTGTCTTATTGGTATATATCATTGGATATACATATTTTGCAGCTTACCCAGCAGTTTGTATTATTGTCATCGAGTCAAATTTCGCCAGATTTGGTGAAGGTGAGCGGTGAGCTATATGTCATTACTTCTGCACTATTTCTGTTTATTGTTCTCAAATGCTTACTTTCTGCTATCTAGTGAGCTGGTGGGTGGTCTGAAATGTAAGAAAGTTATGTGTTCTGACTTTGCGAGCCTTCATTTCTCATATCCTTTCCCTGTTTCAGAATGCTCATATTAACAGCAGTGCTCTTGATCAGAAAGCTATAAATTAGTATGTTTTGTTTTCTTTATTTTTTTAACCGGTGTTCCCGATGTCTGATGGCCTAGGGAAGCCATTGCTAGTTTGCATGAGACAAATGGACATTTTTAATATTAGCATGATGCGTCCTATCTGTTCATAACTTGTCTTAGTAGGAGCCTTTTCATCAGAATGCCTTGACAGTGAACTAACATTAACATCCTGTTGCATTTTTTAAGCAATTACTTAAGCTGGAATCTGCATGCTATTGAAATTGATAAATTTGTGCCCTTTCCTTGTCCATTTAAGTTATTTCAGAAATCCTCTGGATACATCATATTGGGAATTACATTTCCTGAATGCAGCCTCATGTGTATCTTGCCTACTTGTTGTCCCTGTCTAGAAACTGCTTACATGAGCAGCATCAGCACTTCAGCAGTATGCATGGTGAGTTGGTGACGTTTGCCTCCATTTATGGGCTTCAGAATATAGCTACCATCATACCTCCTGGCTTGCTTACTATTACATTTGTTTCGTAATATAAGATGTTTTGAGTCCTCACTAGATTTATATATATGATAATGAATTTGAACATATATAAAACATATTCATAATATATTTAATATATGTGACGGGGGTAACTAGTAGTCAGTTACTTCACTTGCAAGCACGTTGCTGTTGGGGGTGGTATGAAATGGTTTTGCCAGTCGTCATTTGGAAATATGCATGGTATATGTCAAATCAGACGGAACTTTGTAAGCACTATTTCATTGTTAGTATAAACTTTGTAAGCACTATTTCAATGTAAGTATAAAAAGTTGCAGCGTGCCATATATATGTAGGCAAACAGCTGTTCAAAGTCATCGATACGTTGTTATCACGTTGTTCTGCCGATGGAATATTTCCCATGTGCTAATCTAATGCTTGAAGCAAAGAAATAGGCTACCGGCGTCTTCACTTCTGTTGGTGGGGTTTATGAACACTCTTGGGCCGCGTTCGTTTCCTTCCTCTAAGTTAACTTACTCTCTTGTTTTTCGCGCGCACGTTTTCTGAACGGTTAAACGGTATATTTTTTATAAAAAAATTTTATAGGAAAGTTGTTTTAAAAAATCATAACTTATTTTATATTTTTTAATAATTAATTAATTATATACTAATCTATTACTATATTTTTTTTACCAGAGATAAGTTAACTTATCTCCTTCGTTCAAACGCACGCGGCCTTGGTGGCTTTAGTTCATTGTTACTTGTACTTGATTACGATCAATGGAAGTTGAGCGGTAGTTACGAGTATCATATCAATGACTTGTGTTCGTGTGCTCGTGCGTCATTAATTGTATTTTGGTGTCTCACATGTACCAGCAGCCACTTTTGTTTTTATTTCTAGTTGGCTGACCTCTTCGATATATCTGCTTATGGACTTAGTAGCAAAATGTCCCCAAATTTTAATTGTACATTTTAAATGTGGCCACATGGATGGATGATCCAGGCACAGTAAGTTGAACGCTAAAATTAGCGCAAATAAAGGTGGTCACTTTGGTCAATAGTGATAGCATTTGGCAAGCTACGTTTATTTGCTTCATTGCGTTGAAGAAGGTTACCAGGCCTAAAAAAAGATTCGAATTTGTCAACTTATTTGGAAAGTTTTCGAAACAAAAAACTTTGTTGAAAGATGCTTAGGTGGTGTTTGATTCTTTAGTCCTAGTACTAAAAATTAGTCCCTAGACAAAGTCTTTAGTTCCTACTTTTTGGTTATATGGACTAAAATAGACTAAAAGTGTATTATGTATAGAAATTTTGTTTAGGTGGTAGGTGTAAGTACCTCTGGAAGAGACTAATAGACTAATATAATTTTAGTCCCTTTTAGTCCATCCGGTATGGGTTTTTAGGAGTAGATTAAAGTGGAGAGACTAATAGATTAGTCACCTAAACCAAACAGAACCTTAATAAGAATATTATAACTACGATAAAATAGGAATGTTTCTATGATTTAAATTTTATATCATACTATGAATATTTTAATTATTCCAATGATTACCGAGCCAATTAAAATACTTATAAATCAAATTTAATTAATTTATAAATTAAAAATAATCATTAAAAATGACTACAAGAAAATCTTTTGATATCTTCGTGATAGGATTATTTTGGAAGGGATGGAGCACAGGATGTGATTGACGTATAGGCTGCCATGAGAGCATGATCTCCGCAACCACACCACGACGACAAGCGGTTCAGAATCCGGCCTACTTCTATTTTGGCCCAAAAATGTTGGCTAAAGCGGTGAAGCCCAACGCCAGCCCACCACCCAGAATCTTCTTCTTCCCCAAATCCTCCTCCTGCTGGCTCGCCGGAGAAGAATGGCCAACGTGCGCGTGGGTGTTGGTCGCTCCAGACCTCGCCGGCGCCGGATCTTCCTCGCTGCATGGCTGGCGCGGTACGTCGGCGGCGCTTCCAGGCCCCCCAATACCCCCTCCCCTCAGCACGACGATGGCCGCACCTCGTCCATCCCTCTCTCTCTCTCACTCGCTCTCTCGGCGCGACGGTGACTCCATCCTCCTCGGGCGCGACAGTTGAGTACCTCCGTTGTACTCCGAGATGATGCATCATTATCCGTATGCGAGAGGCGGCATCGTGACCAAGTTCCTGGTACGAGAGAGGCGGCACCGTCCCGCACTACTTGTTACTAAATACTACCGTACTACTCTTCTCCATAGATTTGCGATTTTTCTATAACCGTAATTGATGTGTGTGTTGTGATGTATCGTTGCAGGTTTTCAAAACTACAGTGCATGAGCGCTTGAGTTGTTGCGGGTTCAGATCTTCAACTCCTAGGTTTAGTTCAGTTCATAATCTGATTGATATACTGATTAGTTCAGGAATTGTGCCTCTCTGTTTGATTAGCTTAGAATCTAATTGATATACTGATTAGTCCACAACTGTAAATTCAAATCTAACCCTATCGAGAAATGGCTATTCTTCTCAACGAAAACAAGTTATTGATGCATTTACTTATACCGAGAAGAATCTGGCTAAGTCTACAAATGCAAGCAGAAACAAGTTGATCCATTAGCTAACATGTTAGTGTAGTTTCCTTTGCATGTTTGTGTAACTTCAATTTGTCAATTTGTGAATCTGTTGAGCCTCGCTAACTTAGAACTGGTATTCATCTTATTCTTTTTGCATATGCATTTCCAATTATTTACTGTCATCTCCGAATTGATTTACATTAACAACTAACAAGATGAGTAAAGTGACTTTTATTTCAGTTTAGTTTTCCACTATTTTGTCTACATCATGATCAATGTTGATTGGTTATAACTTATAAGAGTAGAGTAGTTACTGGCGTAGTAAGTGTTCTAGTTTTCTGCACTTCTCTCGGTCATGACTTCAGATTTTCAGGGAGGACAGAATATTCAAAGATTCTACAAATTTATCAAACATTCAGAAAAAAACATTCTCTGAATATTAGTAGCAACTAAATCTGTTTTTTTCTTTTGCAGAAGACATACTGTACTGAAAGTTCAGAGATTGTGCAAATTTATGAAATATTCAGAACTGCATTCTGCAATCGAGAGAAAAGTGGAGGGGATACATGTGGGAATATAGGAGCGTATGATCTTCCAAAGGTAATTTACCTGGCGTTTTTCTTGGCCTTGTCCCTCTTTTGCCATTTACCTCTCGTGCATTTTCTTGGTCTGTTCTTCCATTATTCTCCCCTGGCATCAGCGACTGAGCTAGAACGAGCTGTTTTTTCGTGTTCTTGCTTGATCTTTCTACTGGATGGTATGGATATCAATTGCGTTGGGGGAATTGATCTTCTATCTATTGCATACAGATCATTTTTCATCAAAATCCACACGTTTGCTTCCTTCTTATTTGCAAGTGTCACGCACCAAAAGGCCCACGGATAGAAAGGTCCGTACTACAAGTGAAGGGCCCACAAAAGCCCACAGGACCCCAAATGGGCCGGCCCACTCTTCCAAGGAAGGCCCAATTCCATCGATGGGCCTCCACTAGTATTTTCCATATAAAATGGGGGTGATGGCGTCTTCTTCCCTCCCTGGCTTTCTTCTCTCCCTCCAAGAAACCAAGGCTCCCCCCGATCATCATCCGTCCTCTCCATCGCCGGAAATGGGCAGCACTCATTTTCCTCCTGACGGTGCCATCCCGCTTGGCCACCCTTGTCTCGTCAGTCTATGGCAGCGCAGGGAGGTAAGGGTTCTCGCCGTTTCATCCTGCTGGCTCGTCATCCGCTTGTGTGGTGGTTCGATTTTATGGTCCAAGATTTGCTCGTTCCCGCTCTTTGTTTCGTTGTTTCTTGTTTCTATTGCGTGATCGCGTCTTCTCTGAATTCGGCGCCATTTGCTTCTCTTGCTGCTCGATCCGCCTCTCGTCCTGCTCGACGCTTTCTCCGCGCGTCAGCTCCGCTTCTTGATTTTTCTTCTTCTTCCCGTTTCTTGAATTCACGGCCTTGCTGCTTGATTCTGTATCCGCACCTCTGCTTCACTTCTTGATTTGTTCTTCGCCCCGCTTCTTGAATTTACGGTCTTGCTCCTCGATTCTGTCTCCGTACCTCCGCTCCGCTTCTTGACCTATCCTTCTTTCTTCCTGTTTCTTGAATTTACGGTCTTGGGTTTGTTCTGTTCATTTCCCTCTTGTTTCGCCATTTTCTTTTCCTATTTCTTTCTCGTGATAACGTCTTGTATGAGTTCGGCGCCATTTGCTTCTCTTGCTTTCTGCTGGATTTTTCTCAGGTTTTGCTGGTTTGCTTTCGGTGCCATTTCTTTCTTCTTGATTTCTCTCAATTTGGTGTCTTCTGCTGCATTCTGTCTCCGCACCTCCGTTTTTCTTGATTTCATCCCGTTTCTTGAATTCATGGCTGCTTCCTGTCCGTCGTTACACTGCACCTGTCTTGTGTTCTGTTGACTATTCCGCGTCATTTCACCTGGATTCTGTCCTATGTTTGATGCAGGTTGGAAAAGTTGCATTCAGGCGCATCAAAGACCTAATCTCTTGTCTTTACTCAGTTACTCCTGGAGTCTTTACGGACCCAAACTTCCTGGAGCGATCTCTTGTTGTGGACGGTGTGACACCCTACACAAGCCCCCAGGACCTGCTGAAGATATTCTCCTTCGTGGCTGTGGAAGCAGCAGTTTTAGTTCGAGACAGCGAGACTGGCTATCGAGTCGGATTGGTGGTCTTCGCTGATGTCTTAGACATGAGTGCCATCAACTTGAATCCTCACTGGGGTTTATATGCTACCTGCATTCCAGTGAGTTCTCTGCTGAGTACTGCTTTTGTTCTGTTCATGTTAGCCAATGAATGGACGAAATAGGTTACCCAATGCACCATCGTGTCCACTAGAGCAATAAAATTTTCAAAGCAAAATCACCAAAACCAGATAGGACAATGCTAGCATACTTAGTTTGAAACCTTGCAGCTAAATGAAAGAAAAACCGCGTTTCTTTTGGGGATTCTAGGCAAGGTTGCTTAATCCGTAACCACATTGTGCAGGCAAGCAGCCATGGCGATCCACGCCAATACATCAGGGATGCTCTGAAGGATGAGTCAACCAGGCGACCCAGTGCTGAGCTCCTCCGATCGCTTGTACCTCCTCAGTTCCTGCTGGAAGACAAGGACAAGGACCTCCACCTGAGGAGTGTCTTTGTTAGAGGGGTCGTCGATCGACGCCGCAAGCGCGGCAGGCCTGGTGGAAGCGCCTATGGTCTTTGCTGCCTGGCGACAGACCACCTCCTTGCGAGGGGCTATATTTGTGCGGCGGTGGCGTGTTGGGTTGAAGATGCTGGCTTGCTCGTGTACGACGACGCGGGCACCACAGAGCTGCTCGCCAGGAGGGCCCCCCGTTTGTGTGTCAAGTCCATCGGCCTCCAGATGCAGGATACGTCGCTGCTCCCGCTGCTCCAGAGTGAGTCTGACCTGGAGGCGTCCGAGCTGCGGCGCATGCTGCCGCCGTACATCACGCAGCAGCAGGAGGGGGAGGATGGCATGCTCGGGCGCCGGGTGATGGTGTTGACAGGGATTGACACCCAGCAGTGCAGGTGTGATGCCGCTGAGATCGCCTACTTTCTGCAGCACCAGGTGGGTCTGCTCGAGGTTGAGGCCGTAATCGTTCACAGGGCTTTGCAGAAGGTGGTAGTTGTGCTCGGGTATGGAAGGGATGCCGTGGTTGTGCTGCGGGAGCCCCCGGAGACATGGGTACATGCTTTTGGACAGCAGGCTACCTGGACCAGCGTTTTTGTGTGCCCGCCACCGCCACCGCCACCGGACGGTCCGGCCTCAGTACTACTTCTGGATGACCTGCAGCTATGGAGCCCCAGGGATCGGATGAATCCTGTGGACTACTGTAATGTCAGGACATGGATCTACGAGAACATAGGGCCGGGGGGACGTGTCTGCTACAGTGACATCGTCCATTGCCTCACCGGGATCTGTGCTCTCGGCAATCCTGCTACTGTCTGGAGCAGAAGTTTCCCACATAGGGCGTTGGTCCTGTCAGGTATCTCCTGCGGCACCAACCGGTCCGATCTATGCCGTCGCCTCTCCAGATTTGGTTGGCTGGACGACGTGGTCTATGACCATTCCACGGGGATCGCTCTGGTCGTCTTTATTTCTCCGTTTGAGGCAAGCAGGCTTTACGGAGTTCCCGGATATGCTCCGCAACGGGTGCTCTGGAACCACTTGGGCTTCACCGACTGCAGACCACCTTGTCCCGAAGATGCTCATGTCACTATTGCACGCCGTGTTCTGGATCGGTTGGCACTTCATCTCTAGCCACTTCCTTCAGGCTCTGTGCATGAAAACATTCTTACTACCTTCTTGTCCTCAAGAGAAACTGTATAGTATGTAATCAAGTTGGTCCCATACCACTTGTAAACTGTTTTGCTTCACCTTTGAATAGTTGCTTGGTTAAAAACAACCAACACTATACAGACCATACAGCCGGCATTTGAAGGAAACTAAAGAAGCAAGAAGAAGGACCTTTCCGGCGCTTGTAGTATGGCCCTTTCTTCACATCTAATTGGTCTGGGATAGGTGCTTGACTTAATTACTTCCAGCCTGATAGATGGCGTTCATTTTCTTATAAGCACCTCTCTATTCAAGATGCATTCAACATGGGCAGCAGATTAAGTGATTTATTATTGTCCCTTCTTCTAGAGGAGGTGATACATCATATTGTGACAGTCCATATTCCATGCTTTACTGGTGAGAAAGATAAACTACTTAGGATCCCCGACAACCATGACATCTTCTCAACGAAATCCGCTTTTGATGTTATCAGAAGGCCAACGGGTGATTCCACTCTCCTCGCTAGCGTCGATCGGTATTCTATTACGAAAGAGCCTCTTCGTCCCTCCCCCCCGGAAGATGGGCATAATCATATTCATTTCATTTTCAGGCGAGCTCTTTGCCTATCGACTACGCTTGCCGTATTGCTTAACGGCGTACTCTATTCCGCCTACAGACAAGTCCTATACTTAGCTTCCTTATTTGCTTTTGCCTTTTGGTCAATGGGAACCAGAAATTGCTGCATTGACACTTGTTCAATTTCAGATAAAACTCATTTGCATTGAATTGACATGCTTTGCATTAATCAGGAGGAAACTGAAGCTTTCTGAGTTATGAAAACCTTAAACTCTATTCTTAGTTAAAAGTTCCATAAATTGTAGATATTATCAACTATATCAGAATTAGAGGCTCCACGGTGAAATACTTGATACATGAATCATATTTTTGTTTTATTGGAGGGAATGATGTCGGTGACACCTGAGGAAGAATTTTCATTGCTCTTTCCTTCATTGGTACGCTCACATACAAAGCCATCTTGGTACATACTGACAGATGAGACGTTTCTGATGTTGTTTACTGGTTATTACTTGAACGTTCATTGGTACGCTATATTTTCTGACGTTTCTATAGCAAACAAATGAGATTGCTTTAGATATGTAGTCTATTTATACATTGAGTACTCAGTTTTTGAACTATTTAGTATCTAGAATAGTAAAGGAGGGTATATCTGTATGATTTACTTGTTGATTCAGGTTAGCAAATACCTACACATATGGGCGCGTGGCTATGTAATTATAATTCAATATGATTATCGTTTTTTTTTGGCGTGGACCATAAATCAGTTGTCAAAATATATATGCATCACCTAGAGTAATTTGTATCCAGACGATACGTAGGTGTACCTTTTCTATCAAACCAAGCGTTCATTCATTCATTCTCTTAAGACCATTTGAGTTGTTGTATTGTTTTAGTGAATTTTGTCGTATAACATTACGACTATCAAATGGAATCCTCTGCAGTAGTGCACATATAGTATTCTAGAGGATCCATGCTCTCGTTTCAACCCTATGACATGACAAGGGTAGGAGAGAACACACCCTCAACACAGATATTTGTTGTTTGATAACATGTTTATTGAGATATTAATTTCTGGTTGAATAGGATAGAGAAACAATGTGAAAGGTTAAATATGTATTATTTTTAACATTTCGTATTATTTCTCTCTCTTATTCAACCGAAAATTATGTATAGTAGCTTTGAATCTTATCGTGTCCTAGCTTAAACCATAAAGTTGCGAGTGCTACGTCAAAATTTACCTTTTCATTCGTATATACTCTTTGTTTCAAGATATATAATATATTTTATTTCGTTAGGACAAAAGTTTAACCAACAATTACTCTATCTAAGAGAGTATTTTTATGTAAAATTAATTGATATTAATAGGGTACGTACAATGACCATTATTAGCTAACTCTCTCTATTTTAAGAGTCTACTCTTAGTATTTATTTAAATAGATTAAAATAAAAGAAGAGTAATAATTTTTTTATTAATGAATAAATTATACCCTGACTCTACTTTATAGATACGCTTACAAAATGAGTTAGTATTGGTGACATGAATGAGGTAATAGCCAATGTCAGGCTCCTTATATTTATATTAGAATTTTTTTTGTGATTATATATTTTGCCACACGAACAAAACAAATAAATAAAAGATGAATCGATGAGACGATGAAAACGAGGGAGGAGATATGGTTGCGTTCCAAATCTGTTTCAGCTTCCCGTGCAACGAACACGTAATCTGTTTCTGCATCCTAACCCGATTCCGATACTTGCGTTCTGGATAGATATTATATATGGGATCATCAAGCGGAAAAACAACAACGCTGCTACTTGTAAATCAAGGAAAAGAATCAATCAAGAACCAAATAAATCGATCAGGATGAACGGTGTGTTCGTCGTCGACGAACACTCAAGGAAGGTAACCTTAGCGCGAGATCTCCTGGCACCCTTCATCGCCGCCACCGCCACAGGTAGGTACCGTCACGACGACGGCCTCCATTGCCGCTGCGTCCTGCTCCGGGATCTCGACCAGTCGACCAAGATCGACGACCTGAGCGCCCACGTGGCGGCGGCGACCGGCGAAGCCATCGAGGCCGTCGCCCTGTGCAACCTCTGGCAGTGCGCCGTCGTCGTCTTCAGGAAAGAAGCCAGCGTCGCCATCGCCGTCAAGACGACAACGACGCTCGGCCGCTGCAACGAGGTCGGGCCTCTCTACAACGCCACGATCCGCTCCATCCGTCCCCAACTCGTCGAGGTACTCCTACTACATACATACATACATACATACATACATACATACATACATACATACATACATACATACATACATACATACATACATACATTGATTCTTATACCAAATTAACCTGCTTTTTAGCTTCTGAAAAATATAATCTTGTATATATCTATCTGGATTGGTAATTAACCTGCCCTTTAATTAGCTTCTGAAAAATTTGATATTTATTAGTATATATATCTATGACTCTGGATCTGGATTGGTGGAGTAAGTCACTATATATCCGTCAACTCCTAAGCTTCTGAAAAATATAACCTTTATGAGAAATTTTATAACCTTTATTATTACAATATCTGATGACTCTGTATCTATCAGGATTGGTAATAACCTGCTGCCTTTTAGCTTCTGAAAAATATGATCTGTACAAGCATAATATCTAATGACTCTAATCTGGATTGCTGGAGTAGGTCGTTATATATCCATCTACTCCGTCAGGTGCAGTGATGAGGCTAACTCCAACATGCACACAATATGCACCGGCCGACACGAGGTTCGAACAAGACATCCAAACTATACACTGCAAGGCCAATGGATCTTACGACAACTTTCATCCCACACAATATCCTGAGCCACCGGCCGGCACCACGGCTACTGGATCTTTCGACCAGCTTCATCCTGATGAGATTCCGAGTCATACCGGCACCACTTCTGAAGTCAACATACAATCTGAATCCCCTCGTGATTCCTCCTCGCAGACAGATTAGGCACTAGTAGATTCGTTTTTAAAGTTTTATCCTTTATATATACATACAGCTTGACTCTTGTGCTTTTTTTCCTTACTTTCTGCTATCCTATCTAGTGAGCTATCTGAAATATAAGTCATTGTTTTCCGGGTCGGTCTGATCTTGATAGTACAATTGTACGAGTCGTCATATGAACATAAAATTGTCGAAGATAGAGAGATCAAATTGATCTTACTGCAGTCGAGAAAATCTGCTAGCTTCCACACCGTGGTTTTCTCTTGGATATACCCAAAAATACATGCAACAGTTCAAGTTTGCTAGTTAAAAAGACATGCATTGCGGTCCTTCCAAATCATTCAACAAAATAGGGCCGCGTTTCTTTATATGAGAATGAGGGTTAGTTATCTAACACGAAAAATTCCTAGCTATTATTTAATCTGAGAAAACCCCCATTGCTAGTTTGCATTAGGACATCCTCAATGTGTGTATAGCTAAAATAACCTTAAGCTGGGACCCACTAGGTTCATTGAACTATATCAAACATTTCACAATGCTTATAGCCGGTGCAGCTATTATAGTTGGGCCCACATTGTTATAAAAAAATTTGTATCAACTAGTTCTATCTGTTTGATTGCTTCTCTCTCTCCTTGTTTTGCTTCCTTTTTTTCCATGGTGTAACTGTTTCTATGTATTACTTTATTCTTATGGCCATACCACAAGTTTAGAGCTAACTTTTGCATTTAATGCCTCATGGTACATTGCCACAATGCTTACACCCAACCATAAGAGTTTTTTTTACTCCTATGACTCTTCTTATGTTAACATTGTGGATGCCCTTAGATGAATGGAGGAGACAGTTTTTTAGCACACGGGTGTAGGTACACCCGTTGCTCGTATCTCATCTAAATAGTCATCAAAAAATATGAAACAATTTGAGAAGATAGTTTAATATGATTTATTTCACTTCATCAACATGCAAGTTTAAATTCAACTTCTACAAGTTGTAGCAAAAATAACAAAAACAATTATGAATATGCGTATACTTAGTTTCAGTTTTATTTATTTTTTTGCTACAACTTGTAGAAGTTGGATTTAATCTTGCATGTTTGTGGAGTGATATAACTCATATTAATCTATCTTGTCAAATTTTTTTATATTTTTGATGACTATTTAGATTGTATGCAAGTACACGGGTGTATATACACCCGTGTGCTAAAAACTGTTTGCCGATGAATGGACACTTCTTATGTTCAGCATGCTCCGTGCTATCTGTTCATCAATCGTCATACTAGCAAAATCCCAAACATTACGTAAACTAGAACTACCCTTTCCTTGTACATCGAAGTTTTTTCGAGAAGTCTTCTGGATAAACCATTTATGAATTCAACCTCGTGTTCAACAACTCTTGCCTATTTGATGGCCAACTGTCTAGAAACTGATCACATGAGCATCGGCAGCAGTATGCATGGACACATTTTTTTGGGCTTGTTATGTAGTTACCATTCTTCTTTCCTGGCTTGCTTACTCTAAGTCAGTCAGTTACTTGCAAACATGTTGCTGTTGGGTGTTGAATTGAAATGTTTTGCCAGTCGTCATCTACTATATAATATGCTGTATTGTACATGTCTGAATCAACACCGAGATGTATATTGTTTGAATGTTAGTATTAATAAAACTGCAACGTGCATACATATGTAAGCAAACAACTGTTCAAAGTCACCGATGCGTTGTTATCACGAAGTTGTGCCGCTGGAATATTTAATTTCTGATATGTCATGCTTGAAGCAGATTAAGCCATAGGGCAGCAGGGTCAGAAGCTGCCTGTCATACTGATTCCTTCTTGTTTTCCTGAAGGTAGGCAGACGAAAGCAATAGTACTTTAAATAATGAAAATTGAAAAGCTGCATTCACATCTGCTGTTACACTGTGGGCTGTAAAATTTTACACAAGTAGCTTAGTGTGCTTTATGATGTCAGAAGTTCATGACTGACTGATATATAACTGGGATAGACTTAGTAATCGCCTGGTGATCTGATAATGGACACTCTCTGGTAGCTTTAGTTCATTGCATTATATACTACTCCCCATTAGCTTATACAGTTATACTGATCAGGACATCCTGTTCCTTTCTGGTTGTCTCTGCCGTATATACTGTGTGGAATCTCATTCTGTTTGATGTGTTCGGTTGTCTAGTGATTCTTCAGTATGCCTTCATCGCATAACTGTTTTTTGTTAAAGAAAAATGATTCAGTATGTATGGCCCTCAAATGACAATTCGATAGTGCATGTTATATCCTTTCAGGTGCATGCTTTAATTTTCTTGATTATTAGTGTCAGGCCTCAACTATGTATCTTTCCCCTTTTGAATCCGTGTGTGTGATATCCATATATCAATCATTATTTCATAAGAGAATGGGCCCCCACTCTGATTAAGTGGTAACCTCTGTAGTCAGTAAGCTAAATTTCTAATACTGATGCATATATGAATATGCTAAGGGGTGATGACTCGGCAGTGTGTTCTTTTGGGTCAGCAGCTGATGTCCGATTTGGCCACTTGATTCCGTGCTCCTCTTACGTAATCCTCGACTGGCACAAGGCTGCATTTGATGTAACTCTACTTGCTACTGAACAATTATATTTTTGTTTTCTCATCAAGCTTAGCTACTTGATATTGAGCAGATGAACTTCACATCGCTGTCGCAGTCGGCCGGCTCGTTTATTAACAGCTAGCTTAACATTTTTAAAGATAACAAAAATATTTTACATCTCTTACCTTCATCTCTAGGCACACGTACAACCAATAAGTCGTAGAACTAGAGAGATAAAAGAGGTGGTTTAATTACGGCTTACATGGATCACACTACTGATTCATGAGATAATACAGAATTTAATTACCCCAGCTGTCGTTACTACTTTGATGATTTTTTTTTTCAAGGACAGTTTCATCGAGCTTGATAAATACTGATACGTCACGTAGTTTGGAAGTGAATCTGATACATCCAGGGGTGATGGTCAAACATCGTATTCCCAAACAAAAAATAATTCGGGAATAAAATTCTATACGTGTATTTTTCGTGATATAAAAGTTAAGACCGCAAAGTAAAGTTCAGTAATTTTTTTTCTAAAATCAACTCCAAATATAAAATTGAAAATTTTTTTTAGCTTACATATATAACTATAAGCGAAAAGATGTTGCAAGTTTGCACTTGCAGCGTAAATGTAGTGATGTAGGATTACTTTGTTGGTGGCTTTAATTGTGCCGATGTCATGATCCATTTCAGGCCAGGTCACCCTGGCTTTTGTCAATACTTGGCCAAATAACCGGGAAGACTGGAACCTGATTAGTACAAGTTGATGCGTTTTATGTTCCAGTGCTTGCACCACAATCCGTTTAAAATATTGTTCAGGTTGGACACACAAGTTTTAGCTGAAAGTAATTTCTGGCCGCTACAGTAACAAAATCCCACAAGAAGTAGTAATCTATTTTAAATTAGAGCCACAAATAAGGATGGCACCCACCGCTATACTATACATATCCGTCCAAAAATAAGTGTCCTCTTAAATTAGAGCCCGATGATTATATTTATTTTGGGACGAATGTACTTTTATTATTTTGTCTCACAGTAGAATAAGGTACTATTGCCACAGTAATATGCATTAAAATGTTATTATGCCCGCTTCATTTTCTCGTAGCTACCGTTTTTTTGTGTTTAGATGGGATTAAAAAGTTGGTCCCCGTCACATCGGAGACACTTATTATAAATATTAAAAATAAAACTCATCCATAATCTTAGACTAATTTATGAGACAAATCTATTGAGTCTTATTAATCCATAATTAGCATACGTGATGCTATAGTAAATATGTGCGAATTAGCTCTCATTTCTATAATTAGTTTTATAATTACATAAATTTATATAATTAGCCTTATAAATAGTCTATGTTTAATACTCTAAATTTATCCGATACGACAGCGATCCCTGACCCAAACACCACCCTTGTATTGTCTGCAGAGAGTCTGGACTTTTTGCATTGCTCTTTGTAGGTTTACCCATCAAGCCAAAAAAAAAAAAAAGCCAAACCAAGTGTGCGGAATGACGCACACTACATTTGTGGTACGTCAAAACAACTATTTTGTGATTGAATCTTGAACATGCTTATCAGAATATTTGATCCACTAAAATTAAACTATATATATATTGAATCCACTAGCTTAGAATCTTGACTAATATGCACATACACGCTTGGAAACTAAGTTTTGGCCTTTGCTGTTCGCTAGCTGCTTCTGACCGGAAGATTTGATTTAGCCACTAATTGTTGCTCTAATATTGTCAATGTTAATTATACTAGTAGAGTATTCTTCAGAATTAATGGTACACACTTCTATTTTTTATTTAACGTCGTTAAAATTTTGGATATATGTTTATTTATTTGTTTTAGTTTACATGATTATTAATTATTTTATTATAATTTGATCTATTCCTAAATACACTTTTAAGTATGATTTATAGTTTTATAATTTTTTTAAAAAAATACATATGACGAACATATAAATCGACGGCATTAAAATAAACAGAGAGCGTACGAGAGAAAGATTTCTTTAACTGGATGTTATAAATTGCAACTTGACGTGTTTTGCTCGAGTAGTGCCCGAGCACAGTGGTGACATTTTTTAATCACTTGAAAAAACGGTTTAACTACATGTCATTGCCAACTTTAAAACACAAGTTACGTTCAACAGGAACGTGTTGGACACGTCGAGACAAGTTGGAGCGAGTAGTAAGTACTTATCTCTTGTCGTTGCTGATGTAAACTATGTCAATTTGTTTAATCAATTGCTTGTTAATTTACTAGTTACTACTATCTTAGTGAACTAAGCATGCAAGGCACATCGATCATTGAAACTGGATGAGGTCAAGCGTGGTATCTTGGATCCAGTTGCTTAGAATCTTTTGTGTATATATGCATGTGGAGTAATGAGGAATACCTTGCCCTTAATTTGCAATCAGTTTAGCATAAACTAGCAGTGAATCTTGGTAGTGCTATTTTACAAGGGCTTGACATTGATATGGATATATATTATTTTACTACTATTTTTTTAACAAGTAGTGTGCTGTACTTAACAACTGGAGTAGTAGCTACCAGGTACATACATACTCATCGATAGATTTGACTCATTATTCATTACTACTCTTGAAAGATTCTGGATTATAGATCATTATGTGGCTCCTTTGAAAGGTGGGAGTTTCATAGGGTTTTTATAATTATTTTATTTTATCTAAAACTTTATATAAAATTTTCACTCCAAAGGAGGCCTAAATTAAACCAAAAAACTATAGGACAAGTAAGTAGATGCAGGAAACACAACTCTCTTAAAAACAACTAAAGAAAACAGTGTTTCGTAAAAAAAATATAGTAGCATTTTTTCCTTGCTTTCATCAATAGTTAGTCTAAGCATAGATTTAGGTCCCTTTAATTACAAGAGAAATACAAGTCTAAAACAAAGGATTAAAAATATAAAAAAAATATAAAATATAAATATCTTTCTGATTAGACCACGTAGAAACACGGGAGTTAGATGAGGGACGATAACTCAAACAAAAGTTTCCACAAGGTTGTGCCTCATGCTAACTTTCCTCTAAAATTTTCTACTTTTAAACCATTTCATAGTAATTTCATAGAATACTTATCAGATAGGAAATTTTGCATATGGGGTCAAATTCCTACAAATTTTCTATGTTTTTACTATAAATCAAATGGCCCTCTGTGATGGTTTTAAAAAATCAATGGAGTAGGATTTGCATCTAGTACTATGCAAATTACTACTATACTACAGCATTATCTAAAAATTATTAGGGCATTTGGATGACTTTTGAAGAAAAATGAGAGAAATTGAATTGCTTGTACTACAAATTCTACTGAGATGATTTCTAACGACATATTTAAAGATAAAAAATAATTTATAAATAAAACTTATATATATATTCTTAGCGAATTAAATGTTAAGGCTGAAAAATAAAATTAAGTAAAAACTTAAAAACATCCGTAGATATAAGATTAAAAATTTAAATTTATTGGAGCCGGGACTGTCAGCCGGTGGGGACAGGGCAAAGAGACGAAAAGCAGTACGGGCCCACTCGACAGTGAGCCGTTCGCTGATCCCATTCAAGGCAGCGTCCATCTGTCCAATCTTCCGTTACTCGCGGAAAGGCGTCGCGGTCCCCACCCCACTTCAACTCCCACCCAGCCTTCCATCTGTCCGTCCGATGCACCACCGGACGAATCCCGACCGTCCATCGCGCGCATCTCGCTGCCCCGGTAACCGGATAAGGAACCGCATCCACCGCCACGCGTCGCGCCCTCACTGGACGCAGCCGCGGAGCTACTCCTGTGGCGCGACGGTGTAGAGAATCCTAGCCTGTAGCAGGCGCCAAAAAATAATAATAAAGAAAAGAAAAGGAAGAAGCTATCTCCCTCCTCCTCCTGCTCGTCGTCTCGCTTCGCCGCCGTTTGGATTGGATTGGACTGCACCTCGTCGCGCCTCTCCGGTGGCTTCGCTTCGCTCCGGCGGGAGAAATTTACTCAACTGCCCTGCCCACCGCTCGCCTCTCCTCTACAAATACTGCTGCCTCCCACCGGCCGGCGTCATCCTCTAGAAGATTCTCCCGCAACCGCCAAAAAGATCCCCTTGGATTCGACGGCCCGCCCATTCGCCATCACCACCTGTGGTCATCGCCGAGCTGAGCTTTGCCTCTGCCTCTCTATCGCCGCCGCCTCCCTCAGCCGCCCTAGTGGACGACGTCGCTATGGGGGAACCCGCGTAGGCGGCGGCACCTCGCCGCCGTGGGGGATGGAGGAGGAAGACATGGAGGAGGGCGTGGGCGAGAGCTCGGGACCATCTCCCCGGGCCGCCGCCGCCTCCGCCGCCGCGGGACTCGGTTATGGTTCCGGCGGTGGTGGCGGCGGCGGCGGCGGCTTTAGCACGCACGGGAACATTAGCAAGGCCATCTACGACCGCCTTGTGGCGATTGGCAACGAGGAGGCCATCTCCAACCCCTCCTTACGCCTTGAGCTCGACGAACACATCGAGCGGTTGCCGACAAGGTTAGCATACATACACGTGCTTCTCTCCTTTCTCAGCTGCTTGCTTCCACTGGGTGTTCACTCCAAAGGTGCAATCTTGCGGGTGCAGCTACTCGATCGATCTGGATGTCAACAAGCCAGAGGAAGTGCTGCTGCACCGGAGGATCCTTGCCGACTGTGCCGACCCTGACAAGCGCCCAATCTTCCATGCCCGCTTCTTACGGGTAGAGTCTGGATCAACTCCAAGAGAAAACGGTAATGGTGGGGGCTTTCTCCCAGTCAATTTGAGGTATAGGTCACTAAAACCACAAACTTTCCGATGCATAGTTAGTGAACTAGTTGAACATAGGTGATTCGAGTGGACTGTGTACCATCTTTTTTATGTTTGAAATTGTATTCTTTTGTGTGAAAAAAAATGGATCTTTCATAAACATCAAGACGACTCATCAGCATACCATTCATGTTAAGATTGATTGTGCATGTGAATATTGGACAGAGATGATGAATTCACAGAATCTGAGCCATATGAAAGGATGATGGAAGACCTGAGTTTAGAGAGAGGAAAAGGTGGGGATGACTTTGAAGCCATCTCTGCTAGGTATTTCTCTTGTTCAGTTGTTATACATATGACATATCGGTACCATAATAACGATCAATGCATCCGAAATGTCAGTTAATTTCAACTATCTGGTTCATTCTAATGCAATTTTTTTCATGACTTACTTTCATTTGTAAAAAACACGGTTCATGCCCAAAGGGTGCCGATAACTTGACTGAAAGTTTGTCCTGGTACATACAACAAAAATGTGTTCCTCAATGGTGCTGTTTAACTTGATACAAAGCTTCCATCATGTTAGAACTAATCTGCAATAATAAGTAGGGTGTAATTCAGTTTTATGGGGTTTATTCCTATGGTACTTAGGAGCACCCTTTGCAGTTAGCATTAGTGTAGTTATATGCAATCAGGCTAGTGGCTCCAATCGGCTTTGTTGGAATCATTGACGCTTTCATATCTTTTATCAGTTTTCATATAGTTCTTTTCACAGAACCATTCTCTTTAATTGCCTGAGCAATCATCTTTAATCATTTGGCTTATGAATACTTTGCTCAAAAAACACTTAAATTTTCTGCAGAAGGGACCCAAAAGACATCCTTGTTCATGAAATTATTTTTTCTTCCAATGACAAGCCAAAGCTCCTCAGTAAGGTAAGTCTATGCAATCTGTGATTTCTATTTAGACTTCCATATGAATACCACATCTTCTTGGGTCACTGCTTTAATTGTGAGATATTGTTTTACAGCTATCTGCGTTACTATCTGAAATTGGGTTGAACATTCGTGAAGCTCATGTGTTCTCAACGACAGATGGCTTTTGCCTTGATGTGTTTGTTGTTGATGGCTGGGATACAGAGGTAAACTTAGAGCATGTTTTTGGTTATAGCGCAATTATGGTTTTAAACTTTTAATCATGACCCTGAAATAGATAAACAATTTCTTACACTTAGCAATCTGATTATCTGTGTAATTTATAGATTCTTATGGGCAGGAAAACATCACTGGCTTTGTTATGTACTGTACTATGCTTTCAAGGTGTTCCTCAAAGTAAAACATTGCCCAACACTATGTGCAGGAGACAGATGGTTTGCTGCAGAAGCTGAAAGAGGCAGAGGCACACAGCCATGTATGTGGCTTCCTATTTCTCCATTTAATCTACATAATCACTTAAAATTTAAAGGTGCCTTCCTGGTTAGGAAGTCAACATGCTTGCAACTTTCCTCCTTTTTACAGGAAATGCTGTTCTGTAGATACTCAATCAACATTACAAGACTTAAGAAATGAACGCAGCATTCCAAGCTTTTCCCTTACAGACTTGAACTTATTGTGTGTAGGGCTCATTGTCTAATTCCACAAATTCTTCAGCATCAGAGAAAGTTCTAGAGCTGCAGGAAAAGATTGGAGATTCTGATTTCGACAGGACTTTGCTGCAAATTGGGAAGAAGATTGCATCTGGATCATCTGGGGATTTGTAAGAAACATGTAACACTTATTACTTAGGAAATAGGAAAACTAGGAAAGCACAGAGATAACTATTTAAAACAACAGGTACAACTCAAATGCTAGTGTGGATTGCACGTTCTTTCTTGCAACTTTTCTCGAGGAAATGGTTTCACAAGGGGGCACTATAACAAACAATCACAAAACTAATAGTATTCAGAGTTTTTGAGTTCAACTTGTTGAAACATATTATTGTGTGCATTATTCCATTTTTAATAATATTTCGAGCAAGATCAATGGTTCTTTAACCAAGAGGTCTTGTTTATGTTCTCAACTGCAGATATCGAGGAACTTATCTTGGTGTGGACGTTGCAGTAAAATTTCTTAAATCTGAGCATGTTAATGAGTCTTCAAAAGTGGAGTTCTTGCAAGAAATAATGATTTTAAAGTACGCTTTCTTTTGAAAACACTTCGATGCATAACCTAGACTCTTACTTATTTAATTCCAGATTATTCTAACACAGTGAAGTCGTGTCCAGGAGTGTTGATCATGACAATGTTGTCCAATTTTACGGAGCTTGCACAAAGCATCGAAAGTATCTCATTGTAACAGGTGACACAAATATTGCTGATAATCTTGCTTGCAAATATTTTCAGAAGAATCAAAATCTTTGTTTCTCAAGATTCAGATAGAAGTAGTCTTGTGCTTGCCTTCTTCAGCATATTTACAATCTGAGTATAGTTGATGGATAAAAAACGGAGCTCATGTTTGGGCGTAACCTATGTGCTTGGTTATTCATCTCTTGTTTCCTTGGCATCTAATGTGAATTAACTGTTGATTAAAAATTTCTAGGTTTTGCATTTTGATGGGCCTCATTGAGTGGAACTGTAAAAAAAATAAATCTCGAAAGACAGGGGATAACTCCTGTCTTTTATCCATTTGGTAGGGACTTGAAGAGCTGCTAAGTCTAGGAGGGATATTGTAACCATTACATTTGCTTGTTGCGTTCATACATAAAGAATGTCTTCACCATGATGGAAAATAGTGCAAGATATGTCTGGTCAGAAGAATATTGCTACTCTGTTTGTATCAACAGGTCTCTGCCCATCCTTCAATTAGTGAATTGCTAGTTTCTAATTCATTCGTTCCTAATGATTATGCAAAATTACATTTTCTAAATTACAAGCCTAATTTATGTATTGTTTACACTTTACATGAGTCTTTTGTGCTGTGATATATATTTGTTCTTTTATTATATTGCACAGCGATGAAATCTGGGTCTCTAACTGCAAAGTTCATATTAGACTCATCCTGTATAGAACCTTAATAAAAAGGGTCAAAAATGGAGATGCTATCTTGGGATTTGTAAGACATGTAGTTCATACAATTTAACTTGACATTAGTTTCTTGAGATTACTACTCATTGTATAATTGATTAGCAGTGAGATATCCAATCTTGCTATCAAATAAATATTTAGATGTTTTGAAGACCTTTGTTTGGAGGGCGTTTGTTCAATTTAGTGCAAATAAACTTGTGTTCAGAATAGAAATTAAGCTATTTTCTGGACATTAAAAAATATACCTGTGCATCTTTTTTATTGAATCATCGTATTCATGCAGAAATTAAGTCCAAGTATTTCATACATTTTAGTCTTTATGTATTCGGAAGATGACAAGAATTATACTTTTTTAGATAATGAACAAGGATTGCATTGATAGTAAATGAACTATGTACTTATATACACTGCTATTATTACGTCCCCTGCCATCCCATATTAGTCTATGTGGCAATGCTCTTCTTTCAGACAGTTAATTGTTCATATTGGAACTGACAGTGTCAAGAGTGTTGCTAGGCATTAGTAATTGGTTCTTGGATAAGACCAAGAGCCAGTGACCTAAATGAATTTAAGTTATCAATGTAGTCATGAGATCATTTATGTACTTGTCTTACTGTATTTGTAGAGAGATGTTTGTGTGTGACAGATCCAACTTCCAAGTGTGCACTTTATTTTCTAGCTTCAATCCCAACAAATTCCATAGGCGATGTATTGTTTGTCTGTATTTTAAGTATTGAGTTTCTTAATTAGACAAGTCAACTCAACGTATAGTATTATCTAGCTAGGGTATTTACTATCAGGCAATATTATTTCCTTGACTTGATTATTTCATGCCAACTGATATTTTGCTTTGTTATTCGTTTGTTTCTTTCAGAGTACATGTCGGGAGGTAATCTGTATGATTTCCTTCATAAGCAAAACAATACTTTGGAGCTTCCTGTTGTTCTTAGGATTGCTATTGGTATCTCAAAAGGAATGGATTATTTGCACCAGAATAATATCATCCATAGAGACTTGAAGACTGCCAATTTGTTAATTGGCTCTGGTCAAGTATGCATATTGTTTTAAAATTGCTTATCAGTTCAAGGATGTTGAAGCGCTGATTCATTTCTTAAATAGGTCGTGAAGATTGCGGACTTTGGTGTCTCTCGGCTCCGATCTCAAGGGGGAGACATGACTGCTGAAACTGGCACATATAGGTGGATGGCACCTGAGGTACTATGTTGATGCGTTTGTTCCTTATCCTCTGGTATCCTTTTTCCCTTTATTTTTCTTTCTGATTACTCAAGAGACTTTTGTACTGCGACAGATCAGTGCATCCTTCCTGTTTGCTCATTAGAAATTCAGTTTCACGAGCTCATTTCATCAGGTGTAGACAAATGTACAGATGCATGCTGCTCAACTGCTCTGTTTTCATATGTATGCATGCACAGATACATTTGATCACGTTTGCTTTTACTACTACATTTGATATTTTGGGTATCAGTGTGCAAAAACTATACATAGAAGAGTTATGCAAATCTAGAAAACAGTGTGCATGTGCGATGTGCTTATCGGAGTTGCATGTGTTACCAGGTAATAAACCATAAGCCTTATGACCATAAAGCAGACATCTTTAGCTTCGCTATTGTTCTATGGGAGTTGGTCACTTCTAAGGTAAACCATGGCAATGTGCTCATCTTTCATAGTTCTGAAAATTTTGAACAGTGGTTGACTTTGGTCAAAGGTAATAACTTAGTTTACCTATACTATACAGATACCATACGAAAATCTTACACCTTTGCAAGCTGCGCTGGGAGTAAGGCAGGTATGTATTCGATGCCAATAAGCTTGAGTTATACTTTCTGGCATCAACATTGGGTGTTCTGAAAATAATAATAATAATAATAACAACAATGACAATAATAATAATCTATACTACTATAAAATACAGTAGTGGTAGCAGTAGTGCGTACGTCACCACAACCATCATTGTCAAGTACTCTCTCCGGTCAAAAACACTTATCGTTCAAGACAAATTTTGTCAAATTTCTAATATTCCGATAAGCAATTTTGTGTTAAAATAAATTTATAGACCTAATACGTTTAATATATCATGATATAACTTTTCGAGGAGAATTTGTGTATATCATTTGTCTTTTATTTAAACTAAGAATATAAGAAATTATTGATGATCAGAATTTTATAAGTTTGATTATTATCCTAAATGATAAATATTTTTCACATGTGTAAATACTCTAGTTGCTATTTGTACTTACTAGCTCTGCACCTTGATTTCCTAAGCATGTGTTTTTGTTTTTGTTTTTTTAGATAAAATATTTTTTATGTATTTTTTAAACACAGTATAACACACAAGCGATCTTGTTTTAATCAATTAAAAATATTTTCCAATGAGACTTAATTTTGCTACTTTCAATAATAATACTACTACTACTACTACTACAACATATGGATGCTTAAGGATGGAGAACCGCTGTAAACGTTGTCCTTGTTTATTAGGGAATGCGCATGGAGATCCCACCACGGGTTCATCCGAGACTGTCCAACCTGATTCAACGGTGTTGGGATGAAAATCCTCATGTGCGACCAGTTTTCTCGGAGATTACTGTAGAACTCGAAGATATCTTACGCTATGTTCAGGTAAATTTGCTGACTGACTTTAGGTGTTATGAGATGACAATCTGAAAGAACAATGGAAGTGAAAGTATCTCTATGTTGGTGCTTGAGACCGTGCTCTGATGAAAAGTTGCATATTTGTTGTAGGTGCCCAAGGCCGGAAGTCGACATCCCAAAGCAAAGATTCAGAAGAAATCACCGCGATAATATTTACATGGGTTCGTTATGGCCTTTTGTGAAACAGCTTAGAGGTTTTCTTCCAAATTACCAGGCTACGGTTTGTTGCTAGCGGCCCAGCACGGCAGCATAGAAATGATTCTGTATATATGTCAGATGCTTGCCTGTATAATATTTTTTACACTTGTGCCTGATGGTATGAGTTTTCTGATTTTGTCATATAATGCTTACTAGAAGAACACTAAATTTGGAATGTGGAACAAGGCGGCATCCATTGAAAAATATAATATAGGTCTTGCAGTTTTTATGCTTCCAACCTGCACATTTTGACTCATGTAAGAGTTTCAGTCACCATTCAAAAAAAAAAAAGTAAGAGTTTCAGTTCAGATGACGTTACAATGCTAAATCTTGCCAAAGTCTGAAACTTATTCGTCTAATTCCTCTGACCACAAGATATAAGGATTACTAACTATGCATATTGACAAATTCATGTTCCTACGTTTGTACCATGTTTCGTAACAAAATGGTTAGTGATGTCATGAATTTTATTCTTTGTTGTTGGCATCCATTTCGTAAGTGTGTTAGATAACTCGTGGACGCACGGTGTCTGGTGGTGTGTTCGAGTGCGTGGTAATCGAAAGTGAACAGAAAGAAAATATTTCGTACTTTCTTTTAGTCACAATTGTTTATATTTTATTTCCAAACACATGATTTGCTATGCTATGATTGAAATAATTACCCATAAAAATCAGTGCATAAATACTTATTATTACGCTAAAAATTTACTCCTAAAAATATCTATATTTTGAAAAGTATATATAAAAAAGAAGACGATGACAAGAGGAATATGTTTGGGCTGGGCCTGGCCCAACCGGAGTTAGTTGGGCCTTCCATAATTGGTAATGGATAATTAACTCCAAGAGAGGAACAAAATAAAACCTTCCAGATTGGGACGCATTTCCAGCGGTTTCGCGATGGCGGCGAGCGCTGCGGAGACGACGGTGGGCGGGTACGAGCTGCGGGAGCGCCTCGGCGGGCGGCCGCCGTCCACGGTGGTGTGGCGCGCGGTGAGCCGGTCGACCGGATGCCCCGTCGCGGTGAAGCAAGTGCGGCTGGCTGGCCTCCCCGGCACCCTCCGCGACAGCCTCGACTGCGAGGTCTGCTTCCTCGCCGCCGTCACCCACCCCAACATCATCCGCCTCCTCGACGCCATCCAGGTACACCTACACCTGCCCGACCACACCCTCTCGTTCCTCGTCGTCTCCCTCTACCAATCCCAGTGAATCTCTGCCTCTAGACCCAGAGCAGCCTCTACCTTGTCCTGGAGCTGTGCGAGGGAGGAGACCTGGCGGCATTCATCGAGCAGAACGGGAGGGTGGAGGAGCGCGTCGCCAGAAATTTCATGAGACAGATCGGTAATTCATCGATCGCCATGCCAATTTCATTTCTAGCAATTGGCATACCTGCAACCTTAATTCTTGTGGCAGGAGCTGGCTTGCAGGTGCTCCGCATGCACCATGTCGTCCACAGGGACTTGAAACCCGAGGTCCACGGAGTCAAACCAACCAATCAAATCAACCAATCTATCTCTTAATCTTTAATTACTTGTGTTTTTAAGCTCTAACCGATTTGGGACACCGATATGAACTGATACAAACAACTGTTGAATGCTGCAGAACATCCTGCTGTCTTCTCCTGGCAGCAACGCCATCCTCAAGATATCTGATTTTGGCCTGTCAAGGTAAACATGGCAAAACGTACTACTAATAAGACCATCCAAGTTTCTTGTCCAGGCAGAGCTTCAGATGCAGTTTCACTTCTTGTTTCAGAGTTCTTCGTCCTGGGGAATACACAGACACCAGTTGCGGCACTTGTTTATACATGGCCCCAGAAGTTATGCTATTTAAGAAGTATGATGGCAGGGTGTGTTATACGTGTTCCAGTGGTTAACTCTCTTTGCCAACAGAAAGAGGATAAATCTGAACATAGGTGTGTTGTCTGTAGGTAGATTTGTGGAGCATCGGCGCTATTCTCTTCGAGCTCTTGAACGGTTATCCTCCATTCCATGGCAGAAGCAATTTTCAGGTGTCCATTAGTTCTCTCTTCACCGTCGTTTATCTTATCAAAACTCACTTCAGTTCTCATATTCAGTTTCTTTCTGCAGCTGCTTCAATGTATAAACAGAACCACATCTCTTCCATTCTCGGAAACCGTCGTTTCCAAGCTGCAGCCTGATTCTATTGATCTATGCACCAAACTGCTGTGTAGCAATCCAGGTGTGGCACTGATCATGTTACTACCTCTCACTCTGTCACTCACCCTCAGCACTGAACCGTGTGGAGAGTTGAAAGCTAACAGATTTTTTGTACTTGCTTCCAGTGAAAAGGATTTCCTTCCAAGAATTCTTCAGCCACAGCTTCCTCAGACCATAGATGCTTTACTGAAGAACACAAGGAAACCCATCAATATCATCTAAAGTTCAGACAGTTGAGTTGTCCATTTGTTGTATACTTGACATTCAGGTACCTCTGTCACTGTGTATAAGGCTTCAGAACCTTGTTTGCAAGGCTGCTTGTCTTCTCTGTAAACCAAAATGTGAATATATATGTTGGGAGTTCTGTAGACAGTAGCCATCTGTGTTAGAACTGACATTTTCCCACCATCTCCTCATCTCCCACCCAAAACATTTCAAGGCTTCCCCCAACCAGTTCTATCGCCTTTCAGCAATTCTCTGCATTTCCAACCCGTTTCCTTGTTAGCTGCAACGAGCAGCGCCATTCGTGGACCTTCAGATTCGAGGCGCCGCGCCGTGTTGGTGCCGTAGCTGAGAGCGATCTTCTGCATGACCAGCGGGATTCCTTCCGATGGAGCGCCTGAAGATGATCGCCGATCTGCTCAGGGCGAGCGCGAGAGGCTCGTCCCTTCGCGCCGGCGTCCAGCTCCACGCCGTGCTGATGAAGCTCGGGTTCGGATCGGACATCATGCTGAACAACAACCTGATCGACATGTACACCAAGTGCGGGAAGCTTGTCATGGCCGGCGAGGTGTTCGGCGAAATGCGTGAGAGGAACGTGGTGTCCTGGACGGCGCTCATGGTGGGCTTCCTGCAGCACGGGGAGTCCAGGGAGTGCCTCCGGCTGTTCAAGGAAATGCAGGGTTCATCGACCGCGCCGAATGAGTTCACGCTGTCGGCGATCTTGAAGGCGTGCGGCGGCGGCACGAGAGACGGTGGTCAGATCCATGGCGTCTGCGTCAGGACGGGGTTCGAGGGGCACGACGTCGTCGCCAACTCGCTGGTCGTCATGTACTCCAAGGGCCGGTGCACCGGCGACGCACGGCGGGTGTTCGACGCAACTCCCTTCAGGAGCCTCGCCACGTGGAACGCCATGATCTCCGGCTACTCGCACGCCGGCTACGGCAGGGACTCGCTGCTCGTCTTCCGGGAGATGCGGCGGCAGCACGACGAGCAGCCCGACGAGTTCACCTTTGCCAGCCTCCTCAAGGCGTGCAGCGGCCTCGGCGCGGCTCGCGAGGGCGCACAGGTCCACGCGGCCATGGCAGTCAGAGGGTTCTCCCCGGTGTCGAACTCTATCCTCGCGGGAGCGCTCCTTGACGTGTACGTCAAGTGCCACTGCCTGCCGGTGGCTATGAAAGTGTTCGACCGGTTGGAGCGGAGGAATGCCATCCAGTGGACGACGGTGATCGTCGGCCACGCGCACGAGGGGAAGGTGAAGGAAGCAATGCAGCAGTTCCGGCGGTTCTGGAGCTCCGGCGTCCGTGCCGACGGCCATGTTCTGTCCAGCGTGGTCGGCGTGTTTGCAGATTTTGCTCTCGTCGAGCAGGGCAAGCAGGTGCACTGCTACACGGCGAAGACCCCGGCCGGGCTGGACGTGTCGGTGGCCAACTCTCTGGTTGACATGTACCTCAAGTGCGGCCTCACCGGCGAGGCTGAACGGCTGTTTCGGGGGATGCCGGTGAGAAATGTCGTCTCATGGACAGCGATGATCAATGGCGTCGGGAAGCATGGCCATGGCCGTGAGGCGATCGACTTATTTGAAGAGATGCAAGCTGAAGGCATCGACGCCGACGAGGTGGCCTACCTGGCGTTGCTGTCGGCGTGCAGCCACTCCGGCCTCGTCGAAGAATGCCGCCGGTACTTCTCGAGAATCTGTCAAGACCCGCGTCTGAGACCGAAAGCAGAGCACTACGCGTGCATGGTCGATCTCCTCGGCCGCGCCGGCGAGCTCCGGGAGGCGAAGGAGCTCATCCTCAGCATGCCAATGGCGCCAACGGTCGGCGTATGGCAGACGCTCCTGAGCGCCTGCAGGGTGCACAAGGACGTCGGCGTGGGGCGGGAGGTGGGCGACGTCCTCCTGTCGATCGACGGCGACAACCCGGTGAACTACGTCATGCTGTCGAACATCTTCGCGGAGGCCGGCGAGTGGCGCGAGTGCCAGAGCATAAGGGGCGCCATGAGGCGCAAGGGGCTGAAGAAGCAAGGCGGGTGCAGCTGGACGGAGGTCGACAAGGAGGTGCACTTCTTCTACGGCGGCGGCGACGAGGCGCACCCGCAGGGCGGCGACATCCGGCGCGTGCTGCGCGACGTGGAGCGGAGGATGCGGGAGCAGCTGGGGTACAGCGGCGACGCGCAGTTCGCGCTGCACGACGTGGACGATGAGTCGCGGGCGGAGAGCCTGAGGGGGCACAGCGAGAGGCTCGCCGTGGGGCTGTGGCTGCTGCGCGACGGCATGGACGGCGGCGGCGAGGTGATCCGGGTGTACAAGAACCTGCGGGTGTGCGGCGACTGCCACGAGTTCTTCAAAGGTTTGTCGGCGGTGGTGAGGAGGGTGCTGGTTGTGAGGGACGCCAACAGGTTCCACAGGTTCCAGAATGGCGCCTGCTCCTGCACAGATTACTGGTGACCCAACTGATGGATGAAACTGAGTTTATGTCAATTATTTCAGGGCACAACCGAAGGAATTTGAACGTTGGAAAGTTGAACGATTGGTTTTAAAAAGTTCGCTGAAAATGCTTTTTTTTATGAAAAATACTATTATTACCTTTTGGAGGTTAAAAAGGGAAACTGATTTAAGCTCTAAGGGGACATCTCCTCGTCTATTACCTGCTATCCAAATAGTCATAAAAAATATAAAAAAATTTGTAAAGATAAATTAATATGTGATATATTACCACACAAACATCTAAATATTGTGTGCTATCCAAATAGTTATAAAAAATATGAAAAAATTTATGAAGATAGATTAATATGTAATATATTGCCACATAAATATGCAAGTTAAAATATGACTTCTTTTAATCCATAGCAAAAATAACAAATATATGATTTTGACTATGTGTATATTATTCACAGTCTAATTTGTTATGAATTTTAAAAGTCATATTTTAACTTGTATATTTATATAGTGATATATCACATATTAATCTATTTTCATAAAATTTTTTCATATTTTTTACTATTTGGATAGTATAAAGAACTGTTAGTTCAGTCGAATTTCAGAAACCGACCTTAGCTCAGTTGGTAGAGCGGAGGACTGTAGTACGTGCAGATAAATCCTTAGGTCGCTGGTTCGAATCCGGCAGGTCGGAATTTTGTTTTTACTTTTCCCTCAACAAATAATATGAGTTCGATTCAGTTTTTAATTAAGTACAAATTTCATAAAACTCTATATTCTATTCTGTATATTTTATATGGTTAAAGTGGCTGAAAAACACATGTATTATTATGACTTGGGATATACAACTCTGGGTATTATGGTGTTAATTTTTTCAAAACCCAACGCCTATACATGTTAAGTGCATTTACTTAAAGTTCATATTATAATTTTTTTATAAAATCTTAATTGTTGATTTCTTAATTTATGTTGATCGTTTAACTTTTTTGTATTTTCAATAATATTTTTATATAAGATAAATTTATATGAGTTTTGAGGGTTTTTATAAAACACCTTGACCATATATGATATATCCGTGTTTTTTTTAACTTTGACCTTAAAGCATAAGTTTGTTTGGAATTTATTCTTGTTTATGTTAGCTGTGATTTTTTTTTAAAAAAATAAATTATACGTGCATATTGTGTCTATCATGCTAATACTACCTGTATTTCCGCACGCATGAAAATATTACTGTTTTTTATTTTTTTAAAAAAAGAAAAAGATTACTAGTCTAGTGCTGGAGTACAGACCATAACTGTTTGTCAGTTATAGCCGACGTATTTAAAAGCGAGGTACGTAGTACTTCAGAAATGCTGGTTGAGACAGCCAAACAGGGCGTGCGAATACCAGCAGAGTCTTTAGAAATGCTTATGGAAATAGAATATGTGTATATACGTCCATAGATATGAGTGCATACACGCTATGAGTGTTTACTTTTGTATTGCGTTCCACTAAAAAGAATTTATAGTGTTATTTTCATAAATTTGACATAGTTCAGGCCTCATGGCCGGTTGTTCAACATTCTCGGTGTTTTTGCGCGTTTGTTGCCGGAGGCAAAAGGCAAGCAGTTCCCAGCTTGATGGATCATCCTGATGAAGTCATGGGCTGGGCCTTTATCATCTGCAGCCCAGTTAGGAGTTCTCGGCCAATATTTTTTTCTTTTTGAGGGGATTCCGGGCCCAAGCTTGGTTAGATGGTTCGGTCCAGGGCTCGACCAGATTGTTACTGCTCACATGGCTCCGGGGAAGCAACGGGGCAAGGCCAAAGGGGCCCCACCGCCGCCCGCCGCCGCCGGCGGTGGCTTCCCCGCTTGCCTCCGCCTGATGCCGCCCTCCACCGTCGCCATCTCCATCCACGCCAAGCCCGGCTCCAAGATCGCCACCATCACCGGTCGGTCTCCCTCCCCCCTCGTCTTTCTCCCTCTCTAGTACTCTACACCAACTCTGTCTCTCATGCGCGCATCGGCTTTGCAGAGATCGGCGACGAGGCTGTCGGAGTGCAGATCGACGCGCCGGCGAGGGATGGGGAGGCCAACGCCGCCCTCGTCGATTTCATCAGCTCTGTAAGCGCTCCCGTTGCTTGCTTGCTTGTAGATCGTCTGATCGAAATCGATTGTGTTGGCACGATGCTTTCTATTCCAGTACTATGTTTCGAGAAATTGCATCGTGTTTGTAGGCTTAGGAAGCTAGTACATCGTAGTAATTTCTATTCAAAAACTTGATTTATCGTGCTGGAGGCGTATCGGCTATCAAACCCTTGAATTTACTAGGGTTTCTATTCAACTTCTTTGCTCTATCGTGCTTTTTTTCTTCTTCTTTTCATCACCCTATGTATGTTACTTCTTCCAAGTAGCCAAGGATATTATTGGCTTACATCAGGGTATTTCGAGTGTCCACTATTCAGTTTAATACTCTAGGCTCTAAAATTTTTGCATCGTGTAAATGGTTTGTGCTGCGCTTGATTTAAGAATATGGAAGCGACATCATTCCTTACAAGAATCTATGCAATGGCATGATTGTTCACAGTTTAAGCGTGCTAGAAGAAAGGCAAATTTGGCAACGCAAATGGCAGTTTTGCTCGGTTCCAGACGACTCTGTGTGAAGCACATGAAACCATTCTTCTAACCAACTTGTTTCGGATTTGGTTTCCGATCATATAGTTTTCCACCTGTTGTTGCATTGGTATAAGAAAGACTCCCCATACATCATTAACCCACTACACCATGCATATTACTCCTCTGTTCTATATTATAATACCTTCTTTCATTGTCTATATTTATATGGATCCTAATAAATCTAAATACATATATAAAACATATACATTGGTCCACGGATGAACCTAGCCAAGACTAGAAAGTCTTATAATATAAAACAGATAGAGTATTATCAACCTGAGTAGATCATTACAGCCTTGCGCAGTTGCATACTTGCATCATGGCTTATATCGTTTTTGCTCTGCATATCCTTCTGTGATATCTGTTCAGATATTTCATTGCATTTATGACGGTTCCCTTGTACTATCTCAAGACTTGTTGAGAATGTGTGTTTGGTCTTGGAGATAGATTGTCTTATCAAAAGGGCAGGAAAAATTGGCACTTTGTGACAAGATTATATTGTACATTTCTTCAGAAATGATGATATATATTGGTTAATGATAATTACAACAGATGCTGTCAGTGCTTAAACATCTGAGAACCTACTTGGCATATGCAGGTACTTGGAGTTAAGAAAAGAGAAGTTTCTATTGGTTCTGGCTCAAAATCGAGGGAAAAGGTTGTGCTAGTGCAAGATGCGACACTGCAGGGTGTCTTTGATGCTCTGAAGAAGGCGTGTGCTTCTGCATGATGTATGTTCAAAGTGCATATGTGAGAAAAGTACTTAACTGACTAGAGAGAGTACCAGCTAAATTACTGCCCTTTTATCTGTAAACTGCGTCCTGCATTGAACCCTGTAAATGGTTAGTTAACTGACTAATGAGTCTCACATTGTCACTGAGAGAGCTGGTTTGTAATTGATATGGTAAACCTTTGTTTCATATGGGTTATGACTCTGCACTGTCACTGTCAGGTGCTATAATACTGGTACTTTCAATCAGATTGTATCTTTCGTTTCAACCTTTTGGTTGTGGATTCTAAAAGCAAATTACAACCTCTGAACCTCATTCGGGCCGTAAATTTTCTTTCATGGATCCTGCCAGAAACTGATTAATTTCTATGATTTTTTGTGTACCAAACAGGCCGAATTTCGTCAAGTGTGGAATTGGTTGGGATAACTTCTCGATTGGCCCAACGGAAAGGCTACCAAGAATCAAGTTGGGCACAAGCTGGAAGCTTTTCTCCATGGAACACTCAGGACCTCGACCTGTTTGGGCGACACGTACTTGTTGCCAATGATTACTTACAACTTAATCTAAGTGTAAAGTAATCAGATCGGACTTCGAACATTTCGTGGATGTGTTAGCAACAAGTTCGACGATGGGCTCGACGGTGGAATGATAAAGATACTGTGTGCCAGCCGAGCTGCCATGGCTGCTGGATTCCAAAGGTATAATAGAATCTGTGTGATCTAATGGCTTCTCCTACATCGGTTGCCGCCAAAATTTGGTGTAAAATAGGGGGTTCAGGCTACAAGAGCGAGGAAAATGTCTGCTTGCTGTTCGTCGTGTGCTTTGGCATGGCAGGTACTAGGTGCCTCGAGATTGGGGAAGTGTGCAAATAGTATGCCCTATTGGGCATGCGTCATCGCATGGGCCATGGCGCCTGCAGTACGTGTCTCATGATTGGATGGATGGTCAGGTTTTTTGTCTTGTACGAATACGGCCTTTTGTTTTTATTAAAGTAATCGCATCAGTTGATGAACCTGCAACAAAAATTATTGTGAGCTCAAGTATTTCATAATCCAGTCAAACTTACACTTCGTGCATCCATGCCTATATACATACACATGAATTATGTTGTTGATAGAGATTGTTGATGAGGGTGGCATAGAACGATGATGATGATGAAGTGAATATTCTTGCGTTGCACTCCACTCACGGGTGGTGCTTTACGTCAAGTTGCAAGAGTTTCATCAATCGTAGTACTGTATATATTTCTGTCAATGTGCGAAGTGATATGATAGCGGTGGCATGTACATGTACTCCAGAAAATGGAGCACGTATCTCGATGATATATAGAACGGTGTGCCATGGAAAGTTTAAAATGCTTCATCGAATCTTGTATATATGCAAAAGTATACGAGTTGCAGTTGCAGGTTAATTTGTGCTGGAGATTAGTATTACTGTCGCATTTTGCGTTTTGATCAAGTGGTGATATTGTCGCGAGTCACGGGTACAGGGCGTCGCGTGCCATGGATGCAGATTAAAAACTCGCCAGACCCACGTACGCCTGGTGCATTGCATTGAGATATACTGCCATGTCTCGATATTTTTCCATATAACGTCTTTTAACTTTTTATCACATATTTTATCATTCATCATATTATAAAAATTATATAAATATATAAAAATTTAAGTCAAAATACATTTAGGAATAAATTCGGTCATAATAAAATAGATAAAATCAAATAATTTTTAATTAAATGAATGATAAATATATGAAAAAAGTCAACGATATAATATATATACTAGTACCTCCCTTTTGTAACGTAAGATATTTGATTTTTTGTTTGTAATGTTTAACCATTTGTCTTATTTAAAAAATTGTGAAAATATTATTTATTTTGCTCGTGACTTAATTTATTATCAAAGAACTTTAAGCACGACTTGTTACTTTTTTATATTTGTACTAAATTTTTAAATAAAACGAAAGGTTCAACGTTCTAACTTAAAAAAGTCAATCATCTTGCTATGAAACGGAGGTAGTATCGATATACGAATGGAAGGGAGTACGTAGCCATGGCAACAGGCGATGAGGTAGCATTATTAAACGGCAACAGTATTTGTGTGGTTGCTGCTGTTGGATTTCATTGCATGGGGTGATGGCACCGAAGATGGTGAAGAGAGAGAAATAAAAGGAGAGAAAGAATCTGCTTGCATGTGGCCAAAGCACGCGATAGTCGAGAAGAGACCAAGGGCGATATGCGACAGAGAGCGCGCATTCCGCTCTGCGTAGGTTGATGGGGAGACACAGTACGTGATCAGCCGCCACCTTAGCCTATTAAAATTTAAATCCCGATCGACTATATAATTTTACAAATATAATATTTTTTTAAAAAAATATATTTTTAAGATATATTTGATCATTTATCTATTTTAACAACATATATGAAGTACAAATTTATCATAATGGTATATATTTGGCAAAATTCGCTATAAGATATCAAAAAACGCGTAATTAGTCGGTGGACACAGGAAGATCACGAATTTGCTGCAGGTCACCACAAAAGTGTGGTAATTAGCTATAGGGTATTCCGGCCAATTTTTTTATTATTTTCGAAGTCAAAAATTCTAAAAATGACGAGATTGCCCTCAGCGGCTAACCCGTTATGTCGACTGGGTCTAGTCGAACTAGAGCCAGTTGGTCTCGGCGTCGCACCACACCTGAACTCTAGCCTACAGGGCGAGTGAGCAGGCGGGGACAGTGGCGACCCAGTGGCTATAAGGGCATATAACGGGCTGGCCACCAAGGGCAATCTAGTCATTTTTAGAATTTTTGACTCCAAAAATAATAAAAAATTAGCCGGAGTGCCCTATAGCTAATTACCACACTTTTATGGTGCCCTGCAGCAAATTCGTGATCTTACGGTGTCCACCAGCTAATTACGTTTTTTTTCGATGCCCTGTAGCAAATTTTGCCTACTGCGTAGGTTACAGTATAATCAGATCTAATATATTATGGATCCAAAGCAATATGGTTCATGCTCCTTTGAGTGTATCTTATACGTACATACGTATTTTTTACACGTACGTACGTATTAATTGTTGCTGTACGTTGCGCTGCGCAATCAACAGCATTTTGTTGATCGGCTGGACATATGCAGCGGTGTCTAGATTGGAAAAATTTTTGGAAGAAAAATCATGTCAAATGTTTGACTGAACGTCGGAAGAGGTTTTTAGACACGGAATGGAAAAACGAATTTCGGCTACTCTAAAAACCGCGAGAAGAATCTTTTAAGCCTAATTAATCCATCATTAATACATATTAGTTACCGTAGTGCTTATACCTAATCATGGTCTAAACAAGGCCGCAGTTGAGGTGCGTGGTGAGGCGAGCTTGTCAGAGTCAACACCCGAGCCGAAGCTGCAGCCTGCACCCTGATGCTGTCGACCGTAGAGAAAGTCACTGTAGCTGACGAGTGGTGTTGAATTGGGTGGCAGGCAGAGGCAGGCGTCGCGCGCAGGCTTCACATGCATCTCCACCTCGCACGTACCGTACCACCAGAAGGGAATAGAGAAAGGTCTCGTCAGATGTGATCGATGATGCATTAGAGCAAGTTAAATAGCCAACTCTCTCGGGCTTTAATTTATCTATAGTCAATTTAATAGACAATTTATAAAATAGTTGTCTATAAAATATATACTATCACGTCACACCTATCATACATGCGCTATATCTTGAAGTCCGTGCTACAACTAGTTATAAATACGTAGTCTACTACTTTTCTCTTATCTCATTAAAAATATATTCACAGCCGACCTATAACCTGGTATTGTACCTAGTCAATTTGGTACTCCCATTCGAATCACCAGGCATGCCTGCGATGTCAATGACTTAGGCCTTGTTTAGTTACTAAAATTTTTCTTAAAAACATCACATCAAATTTTTAGACACCTAAATAAAACATTAAACGTAGATGAACCAAAAAACTAATTACACAGTTATGAAAGAAATCTTGAGACGAATCTTTTGAGCTTAATTAGCCCATGATTAGCCATAAGTGCTACAGTAACCATTATATGCTAATGACGGATTAATTAGGCTCAAAAGATTCGTCTCGCGGTTTCCAAGCTAGCCGTAAAATTTGTTTTTTCGTTCGTGTCCGAGAACCCCTTCCGACATCCGGTCAACATTTGACGTGACACTTCTCCCAAAAATTTTCTCAATCTAAACACCACCTTAATATCCAATACTTCTATTTTACCCATAACCACCCTTCTACTCCATCATTTTTTCATTTATTAATTTTGTCTTAATTTTAATCACCGTTAAAAACTCAGAAATACTTATAATTTTTGGACATAGTCAGTTGAAAATATTTCGTTCATCCCAAAATGAAGTACTATCCATGTTTAAAATACGATTATTTCTAGAAATCATTTTTTTATCATAATATTTAGACATTTTTTTACAGAAAATGGTGTTGGTAATTTTTCATCCGTGTTGGGTTATTAATCTCACTAGCAATGGCACTCAAGCAAGATCTGGTGTCACCCCGTTCCCTCGCGTAGATGAGCCCATTATCATCGTACCCTTATGTGCCGCCATTGGGAGCTTGATGCTCTACCGCTAAGCTTCTGTCTATGGGACTGTTTGAAGAGTTTCTCCCAGATGCAGCTTTTTCAGAAGCTGTTTCTGTCAGAAACTGCCCAAAACGGTCCACAGCTTCTGAGAATCTATAGTTACAGATTCTAGAAAATGAACAAAGAATCCAGAATCTGGAGAAATTGGGTTTAGGAGTTTTTTCAAATTCTCATAAGCTGACTATCAAGCAGCTGTTTCTCATAATCTAAAGCTATCCAAACAGGCCCTATATATCCGTCTGCACCGGTAACGCTGAGCTCCTTACCTTGTTCGGTGACAAAGGAAAGCCTGGGGAGCTCATCGGTGAAAAGGGGATTAGATATATGCAAACAAATTATATGTGCAAACAATATATATTTAAATTATATATATATAAAAGACGTAATACAATACAAAACGGAGCATGTACATTTTAGAGTATCATACATTACTATATTCGTCGTAGAAAGAGTGTAATTTCCATTGTTAATTATGTCTAGTGTTAACTGTTTATATTATTTAAAAAAATTATAATTAGTATTTTAAGATGATAAATATAAATAACACCTTACGTGTAGCTATCTTTCAATTTTTTTTTAAAAAAAAGACAAACCGTCGAACTTTGTACTAAAAAACTCCCTGATACAATTAGGCTATAATTGACAATTTGAGTAGCAGTGTTCAATCCATCAATCAGCTGTCATCTGGTGGTATGTACCAATTGATTTGACGCTAACATCATATCATAGTACTCCGACCTGCAGTACTCCACCTGTGTCTATCGGCATTCCAACCCATGATGTTTATAAAATTAAATAAGTTATTATGTGGGATGAAAGATGATATGGCAAGTGAATAAATGAGGAAAGAGAATAAAACCATGTCTTGCATGAGACATAGTTTCTACACAACATTCAAGATATCATGTGAGATAAGTAGCATTAAATTGAAGTATGGAATATTGATATTTGCATTGAAAGAGTAGTGTCTAATACTATTTTCTTGATGATGTAAAGTTTATGAAAACTATACGTATTATAGGTTGGAAAAAGCTCATTGACGGCCAAAATATAGTAGTATATTTTTTGTTTCCTAGCGTAATTTTTTATAGATACTACTAAATCTAAAAGTATATATATAAAAAATATATTAATATATATAGATAAATTTAAATATATCTAAAGCCTTTTATAATACAAAATAGAGTATTACCAGCCATAGCATGGACAAAATGACAGGATCAGGCAAGTCTAAACGAAAACTGATGGAAATGAAGGGTGATGTAGAAATGGGAAAGAGACAAAAGAGCAAGTGCTAATGGACGACAGCGAGCTCTTCGTATTCCTCGTTCCCAAAACAAATCAACTTTTCAATTTTTATACAATATTTAACTCTTTGTCTTATTAAAAAAATTTATGATTAATAACTTTATTTTTAATTAGATGATAAAACAATGAATATTACTTTATGTGTGATTAACTTTTAAAAAATTCTGAATTTTTTTCAAATAAGACGGATGGTCAAATGCTCGACACAAAAATTTAAATGTTGATTTTTTTTTTGTCGGGGGGAGTAAACCGAATCATTAGTGTAATTAAGTGATGAAGTGCTTTTAGAGTAGGGTTAGGGTGGTGTGCACACGTAGTACAATAGGGTAAGAGTAAGCTTTTGTCAGAGATAAAAAGAAAGAAAACAGTGGTGGATCGAACCAAATTCTGTGAAATCCCGAGGCATGCAGATGAGACGTCGATTGATCTGTGCTCCCCCCACCGTGTGCAGAGCATAGAGACGTATTTGGCTGTTTTGCTCACGTCTTCTAACGAGCTCTACATGAACGGTGCGGTGCGGGGCTGAGTATGATTAAAGTTATAAATCATTATATATTTAAATTTTAAAACGAAGGGATTAGTTAGTAATAACAGAATCTACGACTGGGAGAACCCTGTAAGCAAGTGCTCAGCCCTCTTCAGTGGGGCGGTGAGGCGCGAGGCAACGAAGAAAAGAGGAGAGGCGGTGGGGCCCAGCCGACAGAGCCGGACAAACTGAAACGAGGTGGGGCCCAGTAGGCAGTATGTTTTCAGGAGTAGCAGCAGCGGACCCGGCTCCGACACCGACGGGATGCACGTTCGTCCAAAACTACAGCCCCCCCCCCCCCCCCCCAAAAAAAAAAAAACTCTCTTTCAAGCTCAAACTCAAAGCAACAAATCATAGATCATGCATGCACACACACCTGCACTGCATCGAACGCTCATGGCCACGTCGCTCTCGCCCTCGATCTCAGCTCAACCTTTCGCTTGTTGCACACGAGCCAATGGCCCCAAACCTTTCCGTTTCCGTTGCCATATTATACTCTAGCAGAGCAGTGGCTTGTTGCAATGGTGGTAGGTAGGCGAGGCGAGCCAGGCTTGGCTTTTCCGCCGCAAACTAAAGCTAATAAAGAGCTTAAAGTTTGTTTGTTCATCGTTCATCGCTGTAGAAGGGAAGGGTGGATCATGTACGTGTGCCTGCCTCTGCACTGCTTTTGCATGCCTTGTTGCTTGTTCTACTAGCTGACAATTTTCGGTACACGGATCGGAGCGAGTGGTAGCATATCATTGACTCATCGTGCGATCAATCGGTCACACGCTTATTCCAAACTCAGATTTACTCAGCTTCTTTTTCTGCTTTGGAAAGCAAGCAAGAAAGAAAAGCTTGAGCTTCTTGTCCCTTCACAGCATTGCGTCGTCTTCTCCAGCGGCACAGAGGAATCAGTCACCACTATTGCCATAAAACAAAAAGGCTCTTTTTATTTGCATCATCATCTTTCGTTTCTGATATTTGTAAGCTAAAATTTAAACTTTCAACTTTAAGTTTAGAATTAATTTTAATTTTTTTAATCTTATTTTTTACTCCTTTCATCTCAAAATAAACCAATTTTTCACTTTTTACATACAATTTTTGACTCTTTGTCCTATTTAATTTTTTTTGCGATTAATATTTTTGTTTTTATTAGATGATAAATCATAAATAGTACTTTACGTGAGACTAATTTTTTTCTAATTTCCTAAAAGTTTTTAAAATAAGACGGATGGTCAAACGTTGGACACGGAAACTGAAGAATTGGTTTTTTTAACCGAGGAAATAGTCGCTAAGAAAACACATATATAAAAATTTTATTTATAAATTATTTTCTTTAAATATACTATTTGAGCCAAAAGATGAACCCTCGATCACCTGGTATGCGGGCGGGGAGCAGTGCAGTGAGGCCGAGCCGGACGGACGCGGCCCTCCTTTATTTATTCAACAGCCAGAGCTCTCTCCCTGCTTCCACCCCTGCACGACCCCACCACTCCCTCTCCACCTCCACCTCGCCGCCGCACCGCCCTCCACCGCCGCCTACCTCTCTCTTCTCTTCCATAGCGCCCAGCCTCGTCTCCATTCTTCAGCCTTAGCTCCCTCCATTTCGGCACCACGTTTCAGACCTTTTCCCCGTTCTTACTTGCTCTCTTTCTTTCTTCCTTGTCTGACTCTCTTCTGGATTGAAAGCCTTGGAGGCCTTCATGAGCGCCCGACGACCAGCTCCATGACGACCGGAGGCCGCCGATGGAATGGCAGATCCCGTCGACATCGACAAGGTACGCACTACTCTCCCTCCCTCCCTCCCTCCCTTCACCCGCCGCCTCTGCCTCTGCCTCTGCCTCTTCGCCTTTTACCACCTTTCTTTCTCCCCTCTTTATAATACTTTGGGTGCTCGGCCAAATGCCGGCAACTATGATTGCTGCAACCAAAGCTCAGACCTTTCGTTGGGTCTGAGGATCTCTGTCCTTGTAGCCATCGCCGTCTTGGTCGTGTTGTAGATTCAGGGCAGGTTATCGTGAAGCTTCCAACCAAGAGGAACACACGCTTTTGATTCTCGAGGTTCATACCAACAAGGCAACAATGACAGCGTTGTTAGTTGGGGTGGCTATTTGCATTTGTTACCGCTCTGCTCTCTGGAAATGCTGGTGGCTATTTGCATTTGGATATGTTTCTTGCAATGGCCAATGATTTCTTTGGAGGGGAAAATTGTCTTTTTTTCAAACAAATAAATGGAGGGGGATTTGGGAAGGAGCAAAACAATGTTTTATCAAGTTCCACTCCACGTATGACGTATTTCGAATTTTCGATGTGCAATTGCAAAGTCCAAGTGAGGTGTGTAATTAGTCGGATGCAAGATTGTTACTTTGACGGGAGAATTCTGTGATGAGACAATGAGGGTGTAGTTCTCCAGGGCTGTGGCTTATTGACTTTCAGGCCTTCTTGTTTTTCTCTTAACCGAAAGAATTTCAGGTCCTGTTTTTTCTTTACCGAAAGAGTTTCAGCAATTGTAGCGTCCTGCTCGAACCATGTTTTGCACGGATGCAGGGAGGAGGAGAAGCTGGAGCATTACCATTGTTTTTGTATAGCAAGTTGAACTGAAGCTTATCTTTCTAGTTTGTCATGCCTATTTGTTCTAGTTGGCTCCATTCCCGTTTAGGGGGATAACCCTATTCTTCTGGGGTCTCTGCTGTTTTGGATTTTGCTCTAGTTTCTCCATTTATCTCGTAACTATCTCTGCATTATGAAAATGGAAGAATCCCTGCCGTCTTGACGAAAAATTTCCTGGAAATTAAATTTCAGGGTTTTTTCTGCCTACTCGTTTCAGGCTTAAGGCACATAATGTGACATTTGTGTGATAGGCCCATAACTAGTGCTGAACTCTTTTTTTCTTTTTGGTATGAATTAGCAATAGCTCCAATTTCATCACTTTAAGCATTGTTGCTATCTGGGCAAGTTGTGTCGTAGAATTCTTGATGGACAGGAAAAAGATTTTAAATAATCTTGAGTATCCTGATATAACGCTATTCCTGCTTTCTTTCAAATAGATCCTACTCTTACTCTGGATAACTGAGTTCTTGGAGCTAACCTAAGTAAGTTGCCTTAGCTGTACATTTCCATGTGAGTGCAACCAATACTAAAATGCAATGAAGAAAACAATGCTACAGGCAAACACTTCCGTTGATTACTTTTGTTTTGAGGGAAATGGACAGGACGACACTTGGAACTTTCCCACTAGCATTGATGTTGTCAAAGTTTAATTGTGTGGTATATTTCCAAGAAATGTACTAAACTCCTGTAATCTGGAATCGAAGTTTCTGCTAATGTTTTAGCAATGTTCTGCACCAGCTGCTCTACTTCATAATTCTGTTCATCCTAATGTATCTGGCAGGCACTTATTGCTTTAAAGAAAGGCACCCAGCTGCTTAAATATGGTCGCAAGGGGAAGCCAAAATTTACTCCCTTCAGACTATCAAATGTAAGTTCACTGTCTTGTGCAACCATTTTTGATAAAGGTCAATTCCACAGTTCCAGACTGAAATGTGGATGATATTTGTCTCGTTTTTTTTTTTTATAAAAAGATTATCTGTAGTCTGTAGGTCCATATTTTGTGGTTTATGGTGCTACTTACCCAAGGGTACAATTATTGGTGCAGAAACCACTTCAAATTATCAAACACCGGAAAATTTATGACATGAATTTGAGAGCAATACGACTTCCCTTTGCACTTCTTATATGCAACTGCGTGACCTTCTTTTCCGTGCTCCACAGGATGAATCTACTTTAATTTGGGTCTCAAATAACAAAGAGAAAAGTTTGAAGCTATCATCTGTGTCTAGAGTTCTCTCAGGACAAAGAACAGTAAGAACTTGGTTTTAACTATCTGGACCATAGTATTTTTTTTTCAAGCATTTGATCTTCAATGTATTTCTTTTCAGCTGGTCTTTCAACGTTTTCTGCTCCCTGAGAAGGACCATTTATCCTTCTCACTGATATATAATGATGGCAAGCGGTCTCTTGATCTGGTATTACAACAAGGATCAATTCAACTTTATTTCCTCTCTTTCCTTTCTGAATGAATTTTATCTAACGAGTCCTAATCTTGTTTCAAAGATCTGCAAGGATAAGGTTGAGGCAGAAGTCTGGTTGGCGGGCCTTAATGTATTGATATCTCCTGGACAGCATGGATCCCTACCCCAACACATGGATGTAATACGCAATGGTTCCCTGTCTTTTGAGGTAAACTCACTTGAACACAAGCCACTTTGTGTATATATCATTGTTTAGTTATGATTTCACATCATCATTACAACTTCTTTTATCTTTCGTGGGAAAGCTATCAGTACTTTTCTAGTAACCTTAGTTCAAATTGTTCGTACGGTCCGTTCAACTCTTGGGCCAATATCCACCTATATGTTGGCTCCTGTGGACAAAAACCCACATGCACTTCACATAGTAATATGATTGTCTATCACGTTATGAGAACTAGCCTAGAGTCTAGGAGCATCTCGGAGAAGCAGAACTACAATTCTGATTATTCTATCCAATTGAGCTTCTTGTTTGATTACCACTTTTTGTTTGGTGCACATACATTTTTACAGATTGTTTTACCTTATCTTGTTCACTAAACATGGTTTTTATACATCATATTATCATTTATCCCTCAAGCTTTAAACAAGCTAAGATCACCATTGGCTTCACCTGTGGAAAATCTTGTACTGCTGCTGTATGTTATAAATTATAACCAATAATGCACTCGTGTTGTTTATAAACTGTCAACTGTCAAGAGGTTGCTCTATATCTGTTTTCAACTTAATGGCCTTTCATTTGTTAATCCCATATAAAATAGATGAACCATGCAGTTGCATCACGGCATGCCAGGCTTCTGAATTTATTGTTTAAATTGCTTACAGTGTGGCAGAGATAGTAGCCTGAGCAGTAGCTCTGCTTATACAACAGATTCCCTTGAGAATAAGTTGAGCTCAGCGAATTCCGCCAAGGATCGTTCTTCCGGAGAATTTACATATTCAGAAAGGACAGATGTGTCAGATATGCAAGTGAAAGGTGCTTCTTCAGACATTCGAATCAGTGTTTCCAGTGCTCTCAGCACATCCAGCCATGGTTCTGGGGACGATTCTGAATCATTTGGGGATGTTTATGTCTGGGGGGAAGTCATGTGTGACCCTACTTGTAGGCAGGGGTCTGATAGTAATGCTTACTCTGCTTGTGCAAGTACTGATGTTATTGTACCAAAACCCTTGGAGTCAAATGTAATGCTTGATGTCAGTTATGTGGCTTGTGGTGTGAAGCACGCGGCACTGGTTACACGACAGGCAGAGGTATTTACATGGGGAGAAGAATGCAGTGGCCGTCTTGGTCATGGGGCTGGTACAAGTGTTTTTCAGCCGCGTCTTGTTGAGTCATTGTCCATATGCAATATCGAAACAATTGCCTGTGGTGAATTCCATACTTGTGCTATCAGTGCAACTGGTGATCTTTACACCTGGGGAGATGGTACCCACAATGCTGGACTCCTTGGTCATGGAAGTAACGTGAGCCACTGGATTCCAAAAAGAGTTTCAGGTCCTTTGGAGGGCCTTCAGGTGTCAGCTGTTTCTTGTGGCACATGGCATACTGCTTTGATAACCAGTTCTGGAAAACTGTACACGTTTGGTGATGGCACATTTGGAGTCTTAGGTCATGGAAATCGAGAAACTATCTCATGCCCGAAAGAAGTGGAGTCATTGAAGGGTTTAAGGACAATTTCTGTTTCATGTGGGGTGTGGCATACTGCTGCTGTTGTTGAGGTTATCATGACACAGTCAAATACTTCATCTGGAAAGCTATTTACATGGGGTGATGGAGATAAGTATCGCCTTGGGCATGGTGACAGGTCTTCAAAACTGAAACCAACCTGTGTGCCTTCATTAATAGATTATAATTTCCATAAGGCTGCGTGTGGTCATACTCTAACAATTGGATTGACTACTTCAGGCCACATATTTACTGCAGGGAGCTCTGTGTATGGCCAGCTTGGCAATCCCAATAATGATGGAAGGTATCCACGCCTAGTTGAAGAGAAGCTTGGTGGTGGTGGTGTTGTGGAAGTTGCCTGTGGAGCTTATCATGTTGCAGTATTGACACAGAACGGTGAAGTCTACACATGGGGTAAGGGTGCAAATGGAAGATTGGGTCATGGTGATATTGCAGATCGTAAGACACCTACACTTGTTGAGGCTTTAAGGGATAGGTCTGTAAAACGCGTCGCTTGTGGATCAGGCTTCACAGCTGCAATTTGTCAACATAAATCGATTTCTGGGATGGAGCAGTCTCAGTGCTCATCATGCAGACAGCCATTTGGATTCACTCGAAAGAGGCACAACTGTTACAACTGTGGATTAGTACATTGCCATTCCTGCAGTTCAAAAAAGGCTCTAAGAGCAGCATTGTCCCCTAATCCTGGAAAGCCATATCGTGTATGTGATTCATGTTACCTGAAACTAAGTAAAGTTTTGGATTCTGGTGTCAGTTATAACAAGAACACTTCACCTCGCTTACCAGGTGATACCAAGGCTGATAAAATGGACTCCAAGGCAAACAGAGTTGCATCAGCTAATAGCTCAGATATGATCAAGAACTTAGATGTGAAGGCAGCAAAGCAGACAAAGAAGCATGACTATCCACCACAGTTCCCTGTGATTTTGCAGCTGAAGGACATCCCTTTCATTGGGGCTGCTGACCAGAAATCTAACGACTCCACACACACTTCACGTTTGTTGAGACTGCCGAATCTGAATTCTTCTAGCTCCTTGTCGTCAGAAAGCTATGAGATCCTTAGAGATGCAAATGAACTTCTGAAGCAAGAGGTTCAAAAACTGAAGGAAGAGGTATGCTTGATTCTTTTTTTTTTTTTAGTAGTAACTGAAAAATCCAGGGAAATTTAGTCCTTATGCTTGCCAAATTTTCAGGTTAACAGCTTGAGACAGCAACGTGAACAACAAGATGTAGATTTGCAGAAATCAGAGGCAAAAGCTCATGAGGCCATGACCCTTGCTGCTGAAGAAGCATCCAAATCGAAGGCAGCAAAGGATGTTATTAAATCACTAACAGCACAGGTGATATTCTGAATTTAACATTATCTGGCCAGTTTCTTCCTTCCCTTATTTGTTTATTTTATTTTGCATTACTCATTCATTGAAACCATAACATTAGTGAGCTTGATTGTGACATGAACAGTGAAAATGAGAGATCTAGTTTCAGTTCATATCACAGCAACCTGTCTCTTATATTATGTGCCTTCTACTTGCATCCGTGCATGGGCTTGGAGTTACATTCATCCCTTATAAAATGATTGCATATCCAGTGATTATGCATGTTTCAGCGCATCTCATTTTTTTTCGTGGCTGTGCCTTTCTGAACATTCATAGTTACTAGGGGGTGAACTAACCAAGGTAAACCTGATTTTTCACCTCCACCGCTCAACTAGTTACTTCCAAGCAGGCAGCTGTGCTTTCTTCAGTGAAACAATGGCAACTGTGCTAATGTGGACCCGTTTCAATTGTATAAATCAAATATAGATAATTGCATGTTTTGAACTTGTTATATCCCCAATTGGATAGTATAGAAATTAAAAAAAAACATTATCCTTTTTTCAGCTAAAAGAAATGGCTGAAAGGCTTCCTCCAGCATCAGGTGACATAAAACAAGCACGGCAGACTTATCTACCTGGTGGCGCAGTTTCTCCTGAGATGGGGAGAGAAAACCAAAAGAGATATGAGCCAGGCAGCTTCCAGTACCCACAAACACCCACTTCTGTTGCATCTGCTCGGTTTAATGGGTTCCTATCTCAAGCCCATCAAATAAGTGAAACCAATGGTAACACCATGGTTCCACAGGACAGCAGGCATGACAGCAACGGCAATGCAAAGGAGTTCCCAGTTGTGCAGCAGATGGCCAATGGTGGTGGAATGACAGGGTATCGTCCAAGAACAGAAGATCATGATCGGCGGGAAGCAGAAAGGTTCCAAATAAACCTTCATGGTTTCAACATGAGAGGTTCTAGCTCACCCAGCAACCAAGTCGAAGCTGAATGGATAGAACAATACGAACCTGGGGTATACTTAACACTAGTATCTCTTCGTGATGGAACCAAAGAGCTGAAAAGAGTGCGGTTCAGGTAAGAAAAATATCATTTTTGTGTTTAAAGAACATGGCCTTTTTCTTTCTGTTAAGTTTTCTTTGCTTGCTGTTAACTTCTGAAAGTTGTCTTGAATAAGAGTAGCCTGACATGGAGGTAGTATTGTTTTCAGCCGGAGAAGATTTGGAGAGCATCAGGCGGAATCGTGGTGGAATGACAACCGTGAAAAGGTTTACGACAAGTACAACGTGCGGGGAACTGATCGGATTTCTTCAGTGATGACAGCGTAGTGTGATACCAGCTTGAAGGTAAATGCTCAAAGTCTGGTTCAGAAATGAGAAACCAGCACGGCTTTTTCGCCATTTTGCCTGTCACATAATGTAACCAGTGCTCTCTTCCTGACTATCTCCTGTACACTATTGTTGTATAGAAGAATCATAATTCGTGGTGTTGAGTGTGTGACCTATGAATAGGGCAAAAATACAGTGCTGTTGCTCTATTGACCAAGATACAAGGCCGTGTGTGTATATTCGTGGGGTGTTAATGGATGAATCTTTAGCAAAGGTTCCTTCATGTTGTGCATTTTGCATTTTCATGAATGAAATCTCTGTCCTGCATTTATCTTGGAACTTGGGAGTGGACACTGGATGGGTGGATGGGTTTCTTGATCTGAAATGCGTTCCTTATCCGATGCCCGGTGTCATCACACTATCACAGTGACTCTCCGGGTTTCGTTGTGTCCACATGTCAGTGACACACCATGATTTTAACTGAAGATGGATCCTCCTGGTCCATCGTGTGTGTCTGAACTCTGAAGTGAGTTTAAGGAAAGTCAGGGTATTGTCTGAAGGGTTTGAGAGGCCGGTGCTTATCGCAAGGAAAGGAAGGAATCAAGCAATGACGAAAATGTTTGCATGCATACGCGGCATTAGTGCATTGCAGTGAAGGCTGGAGGGATATGGATATGTTCATATACGTGCATTTGATCTGATAAGGTTAGAATTAGGCTTTTTATTGGTGAGATCGAGGGTGGTCGGCGAAGGCTGACACAGCTCCATCTCAGACTACATATATGCGATGTCATCCTAAACCTTACCAAAAGGGCTGATGCTCCCGTAAAGTAGATTATGGATCAGGTAAGGATGACGACGGTGGATTCCTTAACTGGATAGATCCTTCCTGCTCCTACTATACCATACTATATACTTATAAAGATTGGATTACCTGCAGTGCTGGACTTCACCGACGGTGGAAGAAACGCACCAATCTACTGCTAGCTTGAGGAAAGCGCAGAGCTTGACGATTTGCTGTGCGTCAGTCAGCCCAATGGCATGCAAGTCGCCTCCCTCAAATGTACTACACGCGTGCGTGTGGCGTGATGTCCACTGGCGACCACTGCGGCTGCACGAGTGACTGTCTGTGTCCAACTGTTACGTTCGCTCCTGCTTTCCCGTTGCTGGTTACTGGCTACAGTGGAATCAGAACACGACTGAGGCCGTATTCGGCAAGGCTATAAGTTAACTTATCCCTATTATTTTTCAGCGCACACTTCGCGAAATACCAAACGGTGTATTTTTTGCATAAATTTTTTATAGGAAAGTTGATTTTAAAAAATCATATCAATTTATTTTATATTTTTTAATAATTAATAATTAATTAATTATGTACTTATCTATTACTACGTTTTTCGCGTCGGGTAAGTTAACTTATCCCCACCTCCATCGAACGCAGCCTGAACCTTCCATTGCTCACCTAAATCTTTTGCATTTCAGACCCTGTGACAGATATTGGAGTTATATACATGCCCATAAAATCCAACGGACCCACATGTTAGCCCCTTACATCCTCTTTTTTTTCCCCTCCTGCTCTCTCTCCCCCAAATCTTTTGCTTGAGCATGACCATTCTCTCCATATGTAGTGGATTGAGCAGGCTTGACAGAAATGGAGTGAGTTCAGTGGCAGATCCGGTAGGTTCGGTAGCAAATCGAGGCACTTGACAGTGGATCGAGCGTTAGTCGAGCAAGCTTGGCAATGGATCGAGGCGGTCGACAATGAACCAGGTGTGCTCGGTGATTGATCGAAAGTGCGATGATGGATTGGGTGTGCCCAACAGCTGATCAAAGCAGTGACGACCATGGCACCCATGAGTAGGCATATTCAAACTTTGACCCTACTTGGAAAAAGCTGAACAAAAAAGGCAGGCTTGAGCCTAACAATTCACAAAAAAAAGGTAGGCCCCCCACGGCCCCTAGGTTTTCTCAGGCTGGACCAGGTCTTTCAGGTGTTGAGGCTTTCTTCGGCTTTTCATGATTTTTGTGTTTCTTTCGTAATTCAATATGTAGGCCCGACTCCGAACTAGTGCATGGTCGGGTCAAGTCGGACTTGGGCTTTTTCGGTCTAGATCAGACCCAACTTGAAAAGGCCTACCCACGAGCGACATGTGCCATGGCGGAGGGGCATCCCAACCTTGCTGGCACCTATGGATGCCCTCTTCCTCGATCCAAAGTGGTATCTCCGTTTAAGGGATCTAGGTTGGCAAGAACCAAGTGAGGTAGCAAATAAGATGGGCAAGGTGAGCTGTCTAAGGTTTATGCAGCATCATTGTCCTCGGTGGGGCGGCTAGCTCGATGGCTTTAACTCCAGCGTGACCTCATCCTCTGAGTTGCTTCCCCTATTCATCATCGACGTCTTTCTCTCATTTCTCAGGCTTTATGGGCCCATATAGGGGCTCTCTCTGACAAGGCCGTTGATGCTCTCTCCAAGACGCTTTTGTCTCTGCGAGAACACGGTTCACGTCCATATGTATGGTTGCTCTAACGTGGTGGGCTAAAATCACACGCCATTTCGAAACACTTTGCATGCCCTCGTAGCAGCGTATCCCAATCGTTTCCCAAGAGGTGCACAGCACACAGTGCAGGTTCCAATCCCAACATTCCTGGTCAGGCCTAGTCTACCTGCGGCCAAAATGATGCAGGAGCAGCAGAGCACTGAACCGTCGGCACGGCACGGAAACATTGATCGACGAGTTGGCCTTTTGTTCATTGTCATTCATCACCGTTCGGCTCCTGAAACATCGCCTCACCTGGCCCAGATCCAGACCCAGCCAAGCACAAAGATTTTACTCCAATCAGCAAGCGCCTACTGTACTGCGCTGTACTCCCGTCAGGTAGAGGCAGCCAGTGTGGAAAGGCAAGGCGAGGAAGAAGAAGTCCCATCCATTGATCGGACCTGACTAGTAATTACAGCAATCCCACCATGGCTGTGTGTTTCCGGTGCTCGATGTTGAGCTGGAGCCTTGCAGCAGCAGGTCATGTTCACGTCGTCTCTCAATTGTCACAGCTTCTCTCTCACCAAACCTCACCAAATCACACAAAGCTGCCACACAACACTCGCCAGCAAGCTACCGCTAGCACAAATCTCTCCCCGTAATCGATGGCACCTGCTGCATGACTCTTGTTAATACATTTTTGCACCCAAAACTGCACGAGTAGGAGTAGTATTTCCCTTTTTCCCGATTCAGGTAGCACGGGCTCAAACACTGAAGAAAAAAAAGAGTTGACCTTTAGTATACGTACGTACTGACTTGTCCGGCACTCAGACTTCGACGACCGAGGCGGATGTTTGTTGAACAATGCTCTGGTTTTACCCATAAGGTACAAGAAGCCTTTGGAGCTAATGATTTCATTTCATTTCGACAGGAACAATCCAGCAACGTTTTCAATTCCCTTCTTCTCAGCATCGATCATGATGAATGCTTGTCTACAGAAGCGATCTTCTTTCCACGGTGTAATTTTAACTGCTGCACCGGTTTGCATCATGCAAAAAACTGGAGTACTACAAAAGTTGCTCCGAATTACTAACCTGGATGAATCCTGGGACCCAAAAGAAAAGGTGTGCAGTGCAGACCGATCGGCCCAAACAGCAGCACTATTAACATATTCCTGTTACGACTGACTGTTCACCAATCTCGAACATTCTGTTTGCACCTGCTTACCTCACTCACAGCTTACTTAATTAGTCTAGTCCTTGTGATAAGCCACCCTTTTTATCGTCTCCAGGATCAGATTATCCAGATTCTTGCATACGCATGCACGCTTGCTATGCTCTCTCTTTCTTCTCCATTACAGTACCTCACGTTCCGTTCTCTCTCTCGTCCCATCAAGCTTTGCCGCCGTACGAGCATGGCGACTTCACCTTTATCCCTCCCTGTATATATATGGCAGCATTGTCATCTACCTCACGCAACGCATTCCTCTCTTCCATTCCATCAGCCTCTCACTGTGTGCAGTAGTTCGTTCCAAACTCTCTCAGCTCAAGAATCAAGATATCAAATGGCTCACCCGCGCAGACGCATAGCCATTGCTCTCCTCTTCCTCCTCGCCGCCACATTCTTCTTCGCGAGATGCGTCGACGGCGCGAGAAGCATGCAGACGAGCTACCTCAACAAGCCGCCCTCCGTGTCGACGGCGACGGCGGTGAGCTCGGGGAGGCTCTTCGGCTACCTGCCGCGCGCCAAGCTGATCCCGCCGTCCGGCCCGTCGGAGCGGCACAACGACGTTGGGCCGGAGAGTGATGGGGATGAGCTGATCAGGAAGCCTTAATCGATTAGTCACCTGCCCTTGATCACCTGCAGGTTCTGAAGGTAACGCCATTAATTAGCACGTATGGAGAAGGTCATCAGTAGAGTCTGTCATATACTAGCCAGTAATTAAGTACTACTCCATAGTAGAGTGTATTGGTCTGTCAGACATATGGTTTTTGCATGTCACTATCCTCCCTAACATCTTTCTCTTTTGGGGTTTAGCTCTATGTACACATTACTCTCCATCTGCTTCTCTTAGATTTTTGAACAGTTGATATTTCAGCTAGCTATGTCACCTTTGATTTGTTTCTTTGGTTAAAGGGAAAGGGAAAGTCCTTTTGCGTCATCCTTGTTTTGCCTGTATATATTTATCATTGACTGAATGATACTGTCGGTCCCAAGCCACAGCAAAAGACTACTACTATGAGAGATCTGAAGCCGATCTGGTGCAGCAAAAGGTTGGCAGAATGATTGTTCAGTCATTTTGTCTGTTTTAACCATTGATTTTATTTCTTCAATATTCATGAGAATGAAATTGCAAGCACAGACATAGCCCTTCTCTTTGTGTTTCTTCTGACACTGAAATTCTATTAGCTAGTCCTATAGGACTATTTTATTTTACAAAATGTCTGGAAAAGTTAACACCAGTACCAATATATATCCTGGCTACTGTTTAATCGGTGATTGGTGAGGATGACACGTTTAAATATAATATGTAGTACATGTGCGGGAGTTTGTTTTGACTGAAAAAATAGACAAGACGTGCATATGGCGGCAAGCAGGGCGTACTGTGGATACATCAGGGCTGCTGGGCTTTCCTTGCTTGACTAGAGAACAGGCCGTACTACTGCAAGAAAAAAAAACATTACTGTAGTGTAGCAGCACTAGTTTCGTACCAAAATATTTTTATATTTTTTCTAACGTTTGACCATGTAAATAAAAAATTTTAGAAAAACTTTAAAAAATTAGTTAAGCATAAAGTACTATTCATGATTTATCCTCTGACAACGATAAAACTATTAATCATAAAAATTAAATAAAATGATCCAAGAAATAAAAAATAAACTTATTTTAGGGGACAGAACAAATCAAAGAAGTGGAGATGAACAGGATGTGGTGTATGGCTCTGAACTTGTGATGGACTGAAGAGGAGTACTGGTAAGGTAGACATCACTTGAGGAGTCACTTGAGAAATGACTTGTGGTAACTGGTAAGGTAGACATCACCCCTAGTGCTATCTCTATCTCTATAGCTATAGTTAGGTCCTGTATAGTTCATAAAAACTTTTTTCAAAAACATCTCATCAAATCTTTAAACATCTAAATGAAGCATTAAATATACCTGAACAAATTAATTATACAGTTATAGAGAAAATCATGAGACGAATATTTTGAGCCTAATTAGAATGTGATTAGTCATAAGTGCTGCAGTAACCGATATATGCTAATGATGAATTAATTACACTTAAAAGATTCGTCTCGCGGTTTCTGGGCGAAATCTGAACTTTGTTTTGTAATTAGAGTACCTTTAATACTCTAAAGGTGTGTATAAACATTTAATGTGATATTTTTGTAAAATATTTTTACAACCTAAAACAAGCCTTACATTCACAGCGCCGTCCTGCGCTGCAATGCATTGCCTGAGAGAGAGAAGAAGATGAGAAGAGGAGGGAGCTAGTAGGAGGAAGGAAGCCATGGCAGCAGGAGCAGGCGAGCAAGCAGCGACAATGGATCGTGCGTGCATGTCTCCAACCTCGTACGATTTCACCTTGTTTAAAAGCAAGCTGGCCTCAAAGGGCCCCTGCCTCTGCTGCCTTCAATCCGGCCGCGCTCGTGTGCGCTCACGTCTCGTTTCTCCTTTCCTTTTTTTTTTCCCCCAAGGTCTATTCTATTGGCCTCAATGGCCTCCAAATTCTCAGGTAAAATGGGCAGCAAAAGTACAATGATCAGATGCAGATTTGGCCCCATCGATCATCGTGCAATCTGTGTTCTAGTCGACGGTGGGTTTTGGCCGATTAGTCGGACATGAAACGAGAAACAGTATGATTAACTAACTATTAGTAATTATTAAAAATTAAAAACCAAATTTATTTGATTTTTAAGTAAATTTTTGCTAGTTTGAAAAATGGATTAACGGAAACCGAGAAAAAAAGCGAAGCTCTAGACGCTACAAAGAACGCAGTCCGATGAAAACCAAAACCGAGATTCTAGGTCTTAAAGAGACCCTTCAATTTGACGAAAAATAATCAAACAAAACCAAAAGTTGAAACATATAGGAAGAATTGACAGAAAAGTAAGAATGGTCTACGCTGTTGGGATGCTGTCTTGATCAAACCGTATCAGCAAGTGCCCGCGAGAGGGAGACGGACGACGGCGCCGGCGATGGCGATGGCCACGGCGGAGGGATCTCGATACGGGAGGGCGACTCGCGACCTCCGCCGTTTGGGGGCGGGGATCGTTTTAATTTCTTGGGCCTATGATCCGAGCCAGAACTAATATGGGCCTTATCTACGTATCCGTACTATTCCAGCCCAATACATATGGGCCGGATGTTCGCTCTACTCCCGTTCCGACCCTGAATGTATATGGGCCGGATGTACCGGCCGGCCCAACATATCGGCGGCACGTTCATCCCCAGCCCCGTTCCGGCCTGACTACAAATGGGCCGCACATATAGGCCAGGTCAGCATGGAGGAAGTGTAAGAGTGTCTTAATCCAGACTCATGTACTAGTGACGAAAGTTATATCGAAGAATCTCAATATAGTGAAACTTGCCCTAAAAACATATCAAAAATCGATGCCTTTTTTTTCCCCCTTTAGCGAGAGAGAGAGATGGAGAACGGACTCCATCCACGAGACACTGGTCCTTAAATTGCACGGATGGAGTGGATCGGTCAGATTTTCAGCGAACGGCCAGCAACAGTGTTGCTCCGTTCGTCAACAGCATTACATGATACTACCGTCCACGAAGTTGAGGCGCGGACCACGCCGGTTTGTCTACCTCATCATTCGCGTCTCATCGCTGCAGATCAGAGGATCTATATTCCAAGTTGCTGATCATGATTTTTCTATCCGAGTCTCATTTTTCGACTCTCCCATCACCTAGCTGCTATCCCATTCCAAACCGATACTGATTGTTTGTATGCTGCATTATTCAAGCCCAATAATTTTTCCAATCCGTGTCTCATTTGCATAAACCACCTTAATTTGATTCTACACACACGTCCGATTCAGTTCTGGACGACATAACTTATCCTCAATTCATCATTCATGTCTGAATTTCTCCACAGTTCTGAATACATACGACAACCAAATTTTATTTTTCTACTATTACATTCATTAGCTAATGTTTATATACTTGAATTAGTTTCAAAAAAAATGTTCATATACTTGAAGGGGCACATCACATTATATGACTGAATACTGATCGATCGATCTTAATTTACGCGTAGGCAAGTAGTGTACATCTTGCTGCCTGAACGTCGCAATTCATTTATGAGTTAAGCCAGTACTACAACAGAATTAAGGGAAGGAACAGTTTAGTCAGAGATGATGGATTTAACCGATAAAGTCAGCCAGTCGCAGAGAAGATTAGGAGAACTGTGCACCGTTGGCGTCAAACCCCACCTCATCTCGCGTTTCCAGTCAAAACTATCAAACGAAAATAATAATAATAAAACAATAAGAGAAAAACATCTCTTGCTCGATCGCTGCAAGAAGACGCTGTCGCCATGTCGGCACTGTGCATGCGCGTTTCATCTTAATTTCTTTTCCTTTTTGCAACTACCTACTCTCCTGTTTATCTAAGTGGTATGGGATGTAGATTCTTTGAAGACTATCATAACGTTCTGGTTAAATATAAAGATCATTACAATTCTCTGAATATTACTGCACATTTTTGTTTGATCTGGGAGTTATTTGTTGAAGATTTATACAGAAATCACTTGCTGACAAACACAGTGGTAGATGAATGCTAATCTTGGTCAGATTCGTAAGCAAACAGCTAGCAAGTACCGGAGCAATTTCTATGGCGCAACTAGTCAAATGGAAGAAACAAACTTCTCCTCATAGGATGCTTATTACTGTATTAGCTATTGGCCATTGCCATCACATCGATCGATGAAGTATCCATCGGATTATTACTTACACTTGCATCTAGCTAGCCATCTACGTGTATACTATAGTCTCCTCGTTCCTCCAAACTTTCTATCTTTTTTCCCCTTAATTTGTCCTAGCTTGTACTCACGTTCGGGCGGTTTGACAGAGACAGCGGGCGACCTCACCCAGCATTTCGTCTCATTCTCGATCGCAAGTCAAATCGCTGGATTAATCAACCAAACTAGCAGCAGCTTAGCGACCACTTAATTAAAAGTAATTAGCCGCAGATTAGAATCCAGCGCTGTACACCTCAGACCGAGGCCTACCGTTTACCAAAGTTTTGGCCTTTCTCATGTCCTGAATTTTTCTCTTTGGAACACATCGTGTCCTGTTCATTTGACCCTATTCTTCCTCTGAATCTTGCTCGTAACGTTTTCAGCTAGCCGCAAATGTAGAAGTAAACCTATTTGATCGGTGTGCCAGCTGAGATAAATTAAAGGTTCCATATATTCAGATGAACTGAATAACAAGAGTCTCTGTTATCATTCACTGAAATTAAACGGTGTGCCGAAGGCCTAAAACAACGTCTTGATTAAGCATCCACAGATGGCAAGCCACCATCATCCGTATCGATAAATTATAATTATTTTGCATAAACTGCCCCGTGAAAATGAAATCTATAGTTGGGGTCAGGTCGGACAGATCTAGAGTCGGTGGGGAAGATTATGTAATCGTTCGATTCGGTTCACCTAGCGCAAGAAAACAATGAGCACACTGGTATCAGAAAAAAGAAAAAAAGAAGAGACAACAAACAAATGCTTGGTTTTTTACTTGCCACATGCAAACCTCCCTTAATTCCTACTGTACTTGTAAACAATTGGAGGGATCAGCTTCCTAATTAATTGTGATTAGTTAACAAGTGTGGTCAAAGATGCCCTGTTGGTCATTAGAGGTCGCCTAGGCAAATTTCTCGTTTCTGCCTTGTAATTCACCACAAAATCTTACGTCTCCAACAAGGGGAGCGGTCCAAAAACATTGAAAAATCCACTGTAAATTAAGCAAATTTAGTAGAAACGCAGCGACCTCCTAGGCGTTGGAGACCTCGAGTCATTGGCCATTTTCACTCTCGATGCGGTTGTTTTTATCTCACCTCGTCAACTCTTTTCAGCTCCCTTTCCCCCCCAAAAAAAAAACAGCTCCATAAGTTTTGTCCTACTTTTTGCTCCACGTCTCTCAGCCTCACCCTCGCACGAACTAATAAACTTAAATTTAATTTGGCGCAAGCTGGTGTTGTTTGAAATTAAAAGTGCACCATGAAATGCGCATGGGTCGATTATATATATCCTTCATATTTTTTACGATTATGAAATCTGATTCCGTTTACTACAAAACCACAGTTAATTACTGGCAAATCGGAAGGAAGATAACGATGATTTTTTTTTCTCGTTCCCGAACATTTTCTTTATAAAACATGAGAAACCAATTGGCGAATCGTTTTCACAACGTCAATTACAATGCTGTTAGAAGACAATATTGCCACGTGGTATAGAATTATGGGTAACAAGGCCTAGTCAACAATAGTTGCTTAGACAAAAGGTTTATTGTTGAAATCCGAAAATACGATCCTGAAAATTGAAAAAAAAATACTTGACTGAATATTAAAAACTGGCGGATGACCAGAGAATCAAGTTGCAGGATTAATTAATTAATTAAGCGAGGCGTCACCTTCATGGAAAGCTAGCAACAGCCAATAAGCCTAGCTTAGCTTGACCGACCGAGCTTCTTTAATATTCGGGCAGCTCATGCTCGTGCTCACTCTTGCATTGCAACCCCGTCCCGACCGTGTGGACTTGCACACGTCTTTGAATCCATCCCACCTCCTCTCCTTCGTATAAATCTTGCAATCTCTTCGCCCACTCGATCTCGTGTTCGCCATTGCTGTGATCCCCTCCAACTTCTTATCAGCCCACCACCTGCAAGAGTCAAAGAAGACGACGACGAGCATTGCGACAACGGCAATGGAGGAGCAGCAAGAGCAGGTGGAGGTGCCGTCCTACTTCCTGTGCCCCATCTCGCTGCAGATCATGCGCGACCCGGTGACACTCCCCACCGGCATCACCTACGACCGCGACGGCATCGAGCGCTGGCTCCTCGCCGCCAGCACCTGCCCGCTCACCAAGCAGTCCGTGCCGGCCGACTGCGACCCGACGCCCAACCACACGCTTCGTCGGCTCATCCAATCATGGTGCGCCCTCCACGCCGATCATGGCGTCGAGCTCGTCCCCACCCCCAAGCCCCCCGTCGACCGCGAGCGCGTCGCCGAGCTCGTCTCCCGCGTCCAGGCCGCCACCAGCTCTGCAGCTGGCCTCCTCGACGCGCTGCGTGAGCTTAAGGACGTGGCCGCCGAGAGCGACCGGAACAGGAAGCTCCTCGCGGCCGTCCCCGGCGCGGTGGACATCCTGGCCGCCGTCGTCGTCGCGTCGTGTCAAGATGCAAAGGCCACGTGCGACGAAGCCCTTGAGGTCATCTGCTCGCTGCAGCTCTCGGAGCAGTGCCTGATGGGCGTCGTCGAGAGGAACGAGGAGCTCGTCGACGCGCTCGTCGCGACCTTGCAACGGTCGAACACCACGTCCAGGGCGCACGCGGCGCTCCTCCTGGAGGCCGTGACGGCGGTCATGCCGTCGAACTGGCTGGTGTCCCTCCCGGAGGAGGTGTTCGGGGAGGTGGTGCAGCTGCTCAGAGAAAAGGTGTCCAACCCTGCAACCAGGGCGGCCCTGCACGTGCTCGTCGGCACGACTCCGTGGGGCCGCAACCGCGTGAAGGCGGTCGACGCCGGGGCGGTGCCGGTGCTGGTCGACATGCTCCTGGACGGACCGGACCGGCGCGGGTGCGAGCTGGCGCTCGGCGCGCTGGACCGGCTGTGCGGGTGCGCGGAGGGGCGGGCGGCGCTGGTGGCGCACGGCGCGGGCGTGGCGGTGGTGGGGAGGAAGGTGCTGAGGGTGTCGGAGGTGGCGAGCGACAAGGCGGTGCGGGTGCTGCGGTCGGTGGCGAGGCACGCGGCGACGGCGGCGGTGGTGCAGGAGATGGCGCAGACGGGGGCGGTGGGGAAGCTGTGCGTGGTGGCGCAGTCGGAGCAGTGCGGCGAGAGGACGCGGGAGCGAGCGCGGGAGACGCTGCGGCTGCACGCGAGGGCGTGGAGGAACTCACCTTGCTTGCAGCCTCACCTCCAGGCCCTCTACCCTTATTAGTTCTTGCTCATCGCACAAAATCTAACTCCTTTTCGTTTGATTCATTGATGTAGCCCGTCCTGTAGCTTAGAATCAAAGTGTACAGAGAGGCAATTATTTTTTGTTTGGGCTCTAAAAATCTCCTTATAATCGTCAATATATGTTCAAATTCTTTCGATTTTGGAACTCTTTACGCAGAAAACTCAGGCATAGCTAGAGCTGCTAGCTTAATTAGCTAGTTTTTCCATCATCGCCGCCGATGCAACCTGACCTGATCAGTCGACGTTACCTGCAATGTTTCCGTACACCGGAGATTCATCATCCATGCATGCAATGCAAGAACAGATCGAGTGCTGGACGGCTAGATCGCCGGAGTCCGATCGACGTCCTTGCCGGCAATGTCCTCGGCGGTGGGGGTGCTCCTAGCTAGCTCCCTTCGGCGTGTCGCTGAGTGAGGATCCGGCTCCTCCGTCAACCACGCTGAAGCATGCATGCAGTACACCTCATATGCTTTCTGCATCCATGGCATTCCACCTTCCATGCATGTCCATGGCGACTTGGCCACCGTAGAGGCGTAGACGTCGACGGGGACGATCCCAAATCCTGATCCCGATCCAAGTCAATGGTGTAGGCCCAATGGGACAATGAAGCCCGTCAAGGGCCCGGTACTTGGCCCATCTTGGGCATATCATCATGGGTCGCACAGCATATGGGCTTCCATATAGAAATTTTTTCTGTTTCTTTCCACGCACGCTTGCTCGTTCCCCCTCCATATATATCAAAACATGTTCATACGTTAATGAGTCGGTTCGTTCTGCGTGCACCAAAGATAGTTGTTAATACTAGGAAACGAACGAATAGTAAGGAGGGGACTCTCATCGTCGTCTTTTTCGATGTATACTCGCTAATATAAAAGAGAAAATAAGTTGGTTTACAATGAGTCAATAAAACATCGACTCTTGGTGCATAAAATAAGAAGACAATCAGAAAATCTACTTTGTACGTGTGCTGACTCTAATCAGAGACGCTGACCAAATGGAATACGAACAACTTTAATTACTACCTCCGTTTCATAATGTAAAATGTTTGATTTTTTGTTGCAACGTTTGACCATTTCATCTTATTCAAAAATTTAGCACAAATATAAAAAATGATAAATTGTGCTAAAGTTCTTTTGATAATAAAGTAAGTCATAAGCAAATAAATGATATTTTTATAATTTTTTAAATAAGACAAATAGTCAAACATTACAAGTAAAAAAAGTCAAATATTTTATACTCCCACCGTCCCTAAATGTTTGACGCCGTTGACTTTTTTATACATGTTTGACCATTCGTCTTATTCAAAAGTTTTTGTAAAATATGTAAAGTTATATATATAAGTATACTTAACAATAAATAAAATGATAAAAAATAATTAATAATTATATAAATTTTTGAATAAGATGGATGGTCAAACGTGTATAAAAAAGTTATCGACGTCAAATATTTAGGGACAGAAGTAGTATTATGAAACGGAGGGAGTAGTCTATAATTAAATTGTCCTTTGTAAAGTTGGTAGCGGAAAAATATGAGAAAAACCAGGAAAATATTATGAATAAATTGGAAGGCCTATTTTTTAACTCTATGGTTAAAGAACAAATATAGAGCAATATAAAGTCTGGTTGGTCGGGGAGGATATTTTGTCCCCATTAGACCAAGTTGGACCGGATAAACAGTGCCCCTTCTTATATTTTTTAAATAAACTCAGCTCAAATCACATTGTCCCACGGACCAAACCACCAAATTAACCGAAGCCAGACCCTGGCGGCAGGCCCGATAATCGTCACGATTAATTGTTAGTTTGTTACGGCTTTTGAAACCCTGGTAGTAGCCCTTGTGGTATAACGTGCTCACCCGGTCAAGTCCTATACTTGGCACACGTGCCAGTATTCATGGTTAATTATTTTTTCGATAGTAGTCAACCTATCCGTCAACATACGAAAAATTTGCAAGTATTTTACCAATTTATATTACTGTAGTATTTCTTTGGAGTAACGAACATGTCATTGCATACAGGCAATTTGCAAGCATGCAATAACTAGGAATAAACAAGATACAGTTTCCTAAACAAGATACAGTTGAGAATGTTATACATCATCACCGACCAATTGTGTTCGAACTACGAATCACTAATTTATAGCTTACGTAGATTTAGGATGATTTAAGTTGGCACTTAACTAAATTTAAAGAATTTTCAGTAAAATCTTATTACATTGTGATGTTCCTAATATCAACAAGTTACGTTACAAATTAAAGGTTCCACTTAAAGTCAATTTTTTTTAAAAAAAGTATTTACGTCGTGGGTAATTTTGACAAGGGATAATTTAGCAAAATGAAATTGGTAGGGCAGTAAGAGTAGTTGTTTTTGTCACAAAAATGAACCAATTCTACATTTGTTCTTTCAATTGTCATTTTGCTAGATCTGTGTGGTCCATAATTCAGGTGGCTTTAGGTCAGCCTCAGTCTCATTATGTTACTCATATGTTGGTAATTGGTTAGGGGTTTTGAAAAAGAAACGAAGGCACTTATCTTGCTAGGGGCGGCATCTACTTGCTAGTTGTTGTAGTTATGCAGGAATGACATGGTATTTGACAAAAATATATTATCTTTTTCTAGTTATTTTTATTACTATCCACTGGCTCCATACATGAGCTATCCTTTAAAAGCATGTTTCCCATAATACGGTTGACATGGTGTGTCAACATTTCGAATTGGTGGCCATGGAGTTTTCACCTAGTAACATGGTTGATAGTTTCCACTCAAAAAAAATGGTCGACAGTCTACATTAAGAATTTCATCTTAGCTAGGTTCTGTTTTTTAATAAACGATTAACTATCAGTCAAGTGATTTTTGGCTGTGTGCATCTTACTTATGTAGAGACCAAGAATGGTTTCGATGTGGTTTTATCATCTTGATGTAATCATGTAGAATCAATAAAAACTTCCTTTTTCTACCAAATACTGAGCCTCTCACTCGATGATTTGTTGGCTCTCGTGTCTTAATCTGACGCGAGCTGAGGTAAATGATGATTTAATGTGATCGATCTGATCCGTGCAGCAATTGACGTGAGTATATTTTCAGATCGACGAGACGACGACTGCAGACATGTGTAGCACGCACGTCCGCTGTGCTAATTAATTAAACAGTTATATAGCACTGTATAGCAACTCCATGGACCATGCAATATTATGCTACTCATGCATATCCACCTGCCTGCCATGTGCTGAAATGAGATGCATCATGCATGGTACGTACGAATTTTGATGAGTACAGACAGAGAGAGAGAGAGAAAAGGAAGGAGAGAGACAACCGGAAGAAGAACGTCGTCTGTTCATGATCAATATATAGACGGTCACTAATAGCTTGGGGTGCGTTTGGTTTCAATATATAGACAACTAGTACATAATTAAGTTATCTATAATGGGAAATCTTATGGTGCTTATATAAGAAAGTAAGTACCTAGATATATTATATTTCATGTAAAATTTTAGTACCTTAAATTAAATTAAGTAACTCGTACCCAAAGAGACTAACTCAAGGTATTATTTTAAAGATGGAAAAAACTCTATATATCCATATACCATCAAAATATTATGTAGAAAACTCATAATAACAACTGCTCTTTTTTTAACTCATATAAATTGTTAGTTAACGTCATGTAAATGAATCAGAGGGAGTATCTAGAGATCATATTCATACACGAGATTCACGACACCGATCGAGACTGCATGCGTTTGGAACACGTACGATCCAATTAAGCATACACGCACCATATCTTGCACAATATCTTGTATTCATCCACTGCTAGATGCGCATTATGGCGTTTATTGTTACTTTAATTCGAGGAATGACTGATACCGGGGTATTTCAGTTAGCTCCATAGAGAAATTTAACTTTTTATCACTCTTACAAAACAGATTTATCATCCGCTGTCTATGACATATGGACCCCCATAAGTCTATGAAATGTGAGTCTAGTAGCAAATTTGTTATCAACATTCATAAGAGTAGCAAAAAGTAAAATGTCCCTAAGTTTGAAGCATCACTTCTACTTGATATTGTGATGTTACACGTACATATCATATTGATGATGCATGATGTATACTGTGCCTTGCTGAGGATGCATGTCTCTGCATCCTAAATTTTCTTGCAGACAGTGCATATGTACGATTGGTATTATATATAGCTATCTAGTTTCCAATTTTTTCTAAAAAATATCGTATCGAAACTTTAGACACCTAGATGAAGTATTAAACATAGATAAAACAGAAATACTAATTATACAGTTAGGAGGGCTACATGATTAGTCATAAGTGCTAGCGTACTCCACATGTGCTAATAACAGATTAATTAAGCTTAAAAGATTCGTCTCGCGGTTTCAAGGCGAGCTATGAAATTCGTTTTTTCATTCATGTCCGAAAACCCCTTCCGACATCCGGTTAAACATTCGATGTGACTAGCAAAAATTTTCATTTTGCCAACTAAACACACCCTTGCTCCATCGATCCCTCCAAACATTAAAAATTTTATTTGACATATATATGATACGTGGAACTTTTAAAAGTTTAAGCACATATATGTATATGTTTTTTTCAATATTTAGAGGATGTATAAATAAAAGTATGAATAGATTTAGTTTAAAACATACTTAATTAATTACATAATATGGTAATATTATTTCATTTTATAAATATGTAGTGCATGCATGTGGGTCGATGTTGTATTTTTTAGATAAAAAAATTTACGGTCTTTAAGAAAGTATCTACAAGCATCAAATTATCAAAATTTTGTATAAAATTTTAGCACTTATAAGTATACATTATTTTAAGGTAACATGTTTTTATACTGTAGTAGAAAACATAGTAGCTCTAGATACCTTTCAAATATGAAAAAAAAGCTCTAATTTTAAATAACATTTTTTACCGGACAATAACCATCAAAGCAGTTAAGTGAGGTTTCAAAAAAGATGCAAAATATACACTTTTATCCTTATCACTGGGTTCTCCGAAATGTTAAAAAAAAAAATTGAGCTTTCTGTTCCAGCCAATCGTGAGTGCTTTCATAGCGTGCCAGCCGTGCGGCTAGCTCTTTCTGGTAATATGCATTTCCTATCCTAAGGTCAGCAAGTTAGGTAAGTACGTAGAAAGATTTCACATGGTAGCAAACAATTCCAGTTCCAGGCGACATGGGGTTCTCTCTCGAAACGTAGGAATTTTAGTCAATTTTCGCATGAGACAATTCAACTTTTACAATTGATACTACATTTGTCCTAAAAAAACTTTATTTATTGGTTTTTATCTAGCGTTTGGCTATCAGTCTTATTTAAAAAAATTATTTAAAAAACTAAAAAAAATTAGTCATACATAAAGTACTATTTATGTTTTATCATCTAATAAAATAAAATTATTAATAAAAAATTCAAATAAGACGTAAAAACAAATATTATATTTTCAAAAACTAAAAAAATAAAGTTATTTCTGAGACGGAGCAAGTATTTGACAATTTTTCAAACTAAAGAGGGCAAGAAGCCCCTACTACTAGTTGGTAGAAGTACGCAAGGGCCTGCATTTTCAGCATGCGCCTATAAGTATGCGCATGCAGCTGCCATCCCCATGAACAAGCATCAACTGCTTAAGCTAATTACTTACTGAGGTAGCGAGAGATCCATCCATCCAGAGAGAGCTCACTCCATAGATGATGATGGCCATGAAGAAGAGCGGCGGCGGCGCCACTAGTAGTGGTTTTCGTGGTGTGTGCTTGGTAATGGCGGTGATAATAGTATTGTCCATCCAAGCAGCAGCAGCAGCAGCAGTGGGTGGCGACGGCGGCGGAAACCAGCTCCAGCAGCTAAATCTGCGGGCGTCGCCGGTGTACGTGCTGGGGGACTCCACGCTGGACGTCGGCAACAACAACGACCTGCCGGGGAAGGACGTGTTCAGGGCCAATAGGCCATACTACGGCGTCGACTACCTCCCGGGCTTCCTCCGGCCTACCGGACGCTTCAGCAATGGCTACAACGTCGCCGACTACATCTGTACGTACTTAATTACCTAGGTATATAGCCAATATATCTTTCTATCTGTTTGTATATATGTGCATGTGTGCATGCGTGATATAATTCGTCAATTATTAGTATGGTTAGCTTGGATGATCGATCGAACATGTATGTATTTGCAGCACGGAAGCTGGGGTTGGCCAAGAGCCCTCCGGCCTATATGTCGCTGGTTGGGCCACTCAATTTCACCCTGGTTCTCAGCGCTCTCACCGACGGCGTCAGCTTTGCTTCTGGAGGAGCTGGCATTCTCGACTCCACTGTACGTAATTAATAAGCTAGGAGTGCAATTCGTTTAACGTATATACTAGTTAACTGTATGCATGAATATTAATCAATGTATGGCATGCAGAACGTAGGACAGTGCATCCCGCTGTCAGCGCAGATGCGGAACATGGAGGCGACGAGGGCAGCGATGGCGGCCAAGGTGGGAGACCGCACCGTGGCCGACCTCTTCTCCCGCTCCTTCTTCCTCCTGGGCGTCGGCAACAACGACATGTTCGTCTTCGCCACGGCGAACAGCAACGCGACGCCCACCCAAGTCGCCGCCTTCTACTCCGCGCTCGCCGGCAACTACTCCGACGCCATCACGGGCCTCTACAGGATGGGCGCGAGGAAGTTCGGGGTGATCAACGTCGGGCTGGTCGGCTGCGTGCCGCTGATGCGGCTGCAGAGCCCCGCCGGCGACTGCAGCCGGGGCCTCAACAGCCTCGCCGCCGGCTTCAACTCGGCGCTCGCCTCCCTCCTGGCCGGCCTCGCCTCGCGCCTGCCGGGGTTCACCTACTCCCTCGCCGACTCGTTCGGCTTCGCGGAGGAGGCGTTCGCCGACCCGGCGGCGTCGGGGTACAGGAGCGTGGACACGGCGTGCTGCGGCGGAGGGAGGCTGGGCGCGGAGCGGGAGTGCGAGCGCGGGTGCTCGCTGTGCTCCGACCGCGACCAGGTGGCTTTCTTTGACCGCATCCACCCGTGCCAGCGTGCATGCATGCTCAGCGCCAACGCCTACTTCGACGGCCCGGCCCAGTACACCAAGCCCATCAACTTCAAACAGCTCGCCTCGGCCCGCTCCTCCTCTGCACCATGGGCCACCGCCTAGCACTCCTCCCCTCCTGCTGTATATATACACAGGAGTATTAATTAATTACCCATGCTTGCAGTTGCATGGTACTACTTAAATTTTTTTATTTTTAAATATTTTTAATAAATAATCTTATTACTAAACCTTGGAGAAAAATATTTTTACCGTACAAACCCTTTTATCCACGCTATTGTTGATGGCGTGACAAGATAACGTTACCACACATAATACATTGACGTGGTAATATTGTCTTGCCAATCTGCCACGCCAACTAGCTTAAGTGTCAATATTGTCTTGCCACATCACCAACAATAGTGTGACCAAAATGTTCATGTGGTGAAAATATTTTCTTTTCAATATTTAGTAATAAAATTATTTATTAAAATGTTTAAAAAAATAAAAAAAATCACTATTATATTTGCTTTGTATCCATGCACCGTCCTATATTAATAAAGCGGGGTGAAATATATATCCGCGGTTCCGCGCTGAAGGCCCAATGCCAAAATGAAGCCCATGAAGGCCCAATAAGTCTATCATAAGATCCGTCTTGGGCTTGTCAACATGGGCTGGGCCCTAGTGATCTGGCCCATCATCTTCGCGTGCCGTGCCGCATGTGCTTTTTTTCTCTCTTCCCTATCCTGCATTCCTGCCTGCTGTTTTCAAGAACACTAAGAAACAAAAAGGGATACTTTTAGTGAATCATGTATTGGAAGAGGACATTATGATAGCACAGCATGCACTGCAATTTGCAAGATAAATAAAACGATGCTCCTACAGTATTAGGAATACTTTAGTGAATCATGTGTTGGAAGAGGACATTATGATAGCAGGGCAAGGACCACATGCAATGCAAGATCCACGGAGCAAGCTGGAATAATCCTCGAGCATCGACCTAGCTACCACTTGTTTATACTTGCTATCTTCTCATCATCTCCTAGCACTATGTTAGTAGATTACTAGTTCATATTATGTACTCCATTTTCACGGAATTATGCTCAATGTGGCCGATGAAGTTCATCATAGTATATACTTCTATGAACACTTCTGCAGAAATGCTCTGTATTTATATAGCTAAGCAACCGAAGTTTGCTGGAGTTAACTACTATAGTGCATGCTTCTCTGACCTTATGCAAAAACGATGTCTGTATCTATTTACTTATTTGCAGAAAGATGTCAGTATTTATAACTAACTGAAGTTTGCTTTTTATTTTTGTAAAAAGAAAGTCTGTTGTTATGTACTACTGCTACTATATAGTGGGACTGTAGGAGGGAGTACTTCTCTAAATTTCTTTAAGAAATGCTGTTTGTATTTATAGCCTGTTAATTTCCTGACCAAATGTTTGCAGCCCCAAGGAGAGAGTGAAGAAACCTGCAAGGCTGCAGCTGCAGACGGAATTGTGTGTGTAGCTACAGTAGGGTTTAGTGATAAGTAGTGCCACTTGACAGCCACATGCATAGAGATGATGATCTGAGCTCGAGCTGAATGAATAGTGGTTTGTAGCGAGCTTATTCAATCTCTGATCTCTGCCACAACAGTCCAGACAGGACGGATGGGTAGCTCTCGTGTCAGCATAAGAATATATTAATCAGCATCAGCATGACAGCACAAGAACATAATGGAATCCCAGCTGTTAAACTACACTTATCTCATTCGGATAACTCACGACGCCACTGTGTCAGATCTACCCAGCTGCTGCATGCATGCTTGATCTGACATACCAGCCTGATTAATGCTGATCTTTTTTTCAAAAAGAAAAAAGAAAAAAAAGCTTGCTGATTAATGCCAGGTCCTAATACGATTTGAACACGTGATTATATAGTGCTCCCACTACTCCGTTGTCGTTTACATATATGTGCTGGATGGATCCGCTGTCGTTTGTTCCACGTACGCGTACGACATGTCATCTCTGTGTTCTTCTTCTCCGTGGGTCATACCATGCTTGCGTGTCTCGTGTCACTTATAATTGATGTCTAAGTAAGGTTTGCCAGTTAAGCAGAATTCAAGCACACAGTTGAGGGTCTGCTCTTTTCTTTTGTATTGAATAGCTAACTGAATAAATGATTTTGCGATAACTATTCCTGAATACTCCATCTGTTTAACCTTTTTACTTGCAATGTTTGATCATTGTCTTATTTAAAAATTTATGAAAATATCATTTACTTTGTTTGTGACTTACTTTATTATCAAAAGAACTTTAAACACCACTTGTTATTTTTTATATTTGTACTAAATTTTTGAATAAGACAAATGATCAAATGTTGTAATCAAAAAGTCAAACATTTTACATTATGAAACAGATGTAGTATAAAATAATAAATTAACTATTATAAAGTTAAAAAAAATAAGTTTTAAACAGTCTTCTAAAATTTCATATATATAAAGGTTTTGTAAAAAATAGTCCATTCAATCCAAAAGAAAGGCTCGCTGGCATCCAATAGGCATCATACTATCAGCTTGCAGAGCCGCACGCCAATGAAATTAGCAACCGGGTTGATTGATTGATTGATCAGACTAGCTAAGATCCTGTGCAACTTTATACTACTAGTACTAATTAGTCACTGAACCGAAGTACTCTAGCTAATCAGTCAGTGGGTGGCGATGAAGGAGAGGCCAGGGAGGAGAGGAGCGTCGGTGGAGGGTGGTGGCCCAGGAGGCGGCGTCAGGACGACCGGCGACGAGGCATAGGGGGTCGACACAGCAAGGAGTACTTGCGGCTCCTTCACTCCACCATTAATTCACCCGACAAATTAATCAGAGGCTATGACGGCTTTGCTTAATTACCAGTAGTAGTACTGGAGATAATCAAGGGAACTAGTACATATCGAGACTAGCTAGTGCTTACCCGATGCACCTTCTTTGACGAGATCGGTTGTTCTAGTTTATGGCTCATTAGTGATTTTTTTTTTCTTCTTTTTTGCCGTTCTGAAGACTGGTGAGAGAGCTGGCTGTAATTAAGAACAGCTCGGGTGCAATGTTAGTAGGAACTGTCCGGAGAGCTGTTCTTTTTCCCGGCCAGCCCGTGCGTCGGTCTGTCCAGCAGCCAGCTGCGAAGCTTAGCAAGCATGCGTGCCAGCTCTTGCTTCTGTTGAAAATTTTGCTGGAGTAGCTCATACTAATATGAAGAAAATGGGAAGCAGGCCAGTTTGGAAACTTTCAAGGTCGTCGTCAAGTCTGAAACTCTGAAAGTTAACTTCTGAATGCAGATTCATCCCATTTTACGTACTGAAAGTATAAGCATACGCCGGATAATGAATATTACTCCACCGATCAATTCAGGTGGATCTGCATCTGCATGCGCAGCAGCAATCTGTTTCCTGTTACTTCCACAGCAGGTAGCTTCGGTCGCACGTACGTACCTGCAGATATATAGGCAGACAGCTTTCGGCTTCGTTGGAGATAGCCTGCAAGGTCAGCGTAATCCTAGTACAACCGATCTATCCGATCGTCACCGCCTGCATGTGTTTCTGGAGTATCGATGCAAAATGCTGAACAGCTAGCTAGCTGTATTAGCGTCTTCCAGGAGGCAAATCTGCACATTGGATTGGAATATTTGATCAGTAACATGCACAGCACATAGGAGAGAGTATTAGCAATTTGGTACTGCTACTAATTGGCATGGATGAGCAAGCAGCGGTATGTATGCTGCGTGCCTCCGGTCAGTACAACTGCACAATCCACACAAGTGGAGTACAATTGTATAGATCAGTGGATTACTGAAGTAGTATGGCCATGTGCTTGCTCTTTTGACCGTATATATGTATGTATAGTACAGTATATATGCTGCTTTCTCTCTTTGACCTTTTGCCTCGTAACTGCTAGACAACAGATTAGTACTCTCCATTTCTCCCTTTCCTGCAACACAAGATTAGTCACATACACTGATACACATGCATATGCATCCATGCATGCCTGCCCTCTAGCTCCCTCTCTCATTTTTTACACGCAGAATGTATGAACCAGCAGCTATTCCTTTAACTGTATATCTTCTGAAAATGCAGACAACTCAAGATTAGTATCTTCATCTTCAGAGAAAGAAAGCAGCAGAAGGCTGCAATGTCTATATTTTCTACATTATTGGCCATATATCTAATCTATCTGTTATAGTACAGGATTTTTCTGAATCTTATGAAAATTCAGACAGGGCAAGATTAACATCTTCATCTTCAGTCCTTCAGAGGAACAACGCAGCAGGAGGTTGAGAGGGATGGCTATCTTTTTGCGTTGCCCAGACGAAGGAGGAACATAGATACAATTTCCCGGCAGCTGCAGTGCATGCTGTTTTGAGAGAGGGCCTGATGAACAGAATCATTGCACCGCATGGTCCTTCCTTGGTACTACTGAAAGCTAATCTGTCAAGACAAGGCCACAAAAACACACACAGAAACAGGAAAGCAAAAAAACTGCATATGCTTTGATTGAGTGATGAAAGGAAACTGGGAGCATGCATGGCCATCACTACCAGACTATGACTGGAGTAGTATGTATCTCCATCACTAAAGCCCTCAACTCCCAACAAAGAATGGACAAAGTGCAAACAGGAACGAAAAGTAAAGAGGAAGCTTCACTGCAATGTGTACTGTAGCTGGTAATGCCAATCGTGTAGTAACTCATCAAGACTGAAAATAAGCAAACTTCTATGCTCATTGCGTGTGAAATTTGTCCATTTGGAGTACTATGGTAGGTATAGATGCATGGGTTAGGCTGATTGCTAGATTGCTACACATATTCACTTACATCTTTTCGTTTTTATTTATGCTTATAAACAAAAAATTCAATTTTCAATTTTAAATTTGAAGTTGATTTTAAGGGTTTTTTCATCAAAATTTATATTACATGTATACAGAGATAGTTAAAACCTATTATGATGCAAAGTATAACTCGACGGAGGAAGGGACAAGATGGAGACGATGATGTTATGTCACTTTAAAGGTAGCTGTAGACCATTTAGAGCCGTGAGACGTGAGATGTTTGTCCTCACGCACTGACGCACAACGTATGAAGGAGAATGGATTGCAAACAGAAAAAAAAAAACGATCTAGCACTACAATTATCAGAGCTTGCATGCGTGATGCAATGCAGGAGCGGCAGTAGTGTGAGATAATTTAACATTTAATTAGCGAGGGGATCGAAGAATCTAACATATTTGGATGTGATTAACCTATTTGGTGGTTAGCTGTTCCCACGATGCAGCATGTAATTGCAGCATTCCATCCTAGCAGAGTATAAACATGGCGTTTCTTTCTTCGATGATGCGATCACCACCTTCCCATATTTGACCGGCTGGCACGCGGTAGATAATAAAAGAGAAGATATATCGTATCTCACGTTGTAACTAACAAAAAAATGATTAAATGAATGATTCTTTTTTATGCCATGCAATTGAATTCAATGAGCATATATATTTGATTCGGTAGATATTTTTGTTGCTCCAATATAATACTCCAGCACAAAAAGAAAAATGGTATTAATTTTTCACGTTATAATATATTCTGTTCCTTCTTATATCTATATGATGCTAATTAATTTGGACATATAAATAAAGCACACGTATTATTTTGTGAATAAATTTAGATATAACCAAAACATCCTATACTCTATCTGATTAGAAATATTTATCATTTAGGATAAGATTTGATGAAACTTCTAAAATTCCAACCAGCAATTTTGAGTATAGTAAATTTATAAAATTCAATATGCTTATGATGTTATAATAGTGATATCAAAGAAGAATATATGCGTATCATTTGTCTTGTATTTAAAATAAATATTTAAGAAATTATCGATAGATGGAATTTTAATTTGATTAAATCTTACCATGAACTAAAAATATTTTGACTGGGTAGACAGAGTAATGCGAGACGGTTGGAGTAAAGTGGTACAGTGTTGTTGATAACCGTTGTTTGTTGGTCCAGGCAGAGGCAGGCACGCCATGAGTGACGGCAAGCGAGGAAGGAAGGGGAAAATTAATCTGGGAGCCAATCCCGGCGCGTTTCCGGTGTCCTGTGTCACGCCCGCAACTGCATCGATCAACTTCACTCATAACTTTTATTTTTTTCCTTGTAGTTTTTTTTATTTTACCAGATTGCCACACACATTGGCAATTTAGCTAGCATACTCCTATCAATTAAGCACCTAGAAACAAGAAAACAAACTATAAAATTTCACATGGGAGTATGGGACTATGGGAGATTGAAGAAGAACAATTTAAAGCTGCAAAGACCCCGAAGCCGAAAGTTGGTGTTTGGGGTTTTTTCTAAGAGAATATCTGTATTAATTTTATGCATAAATTAATACTTTTGTCACTAGTAAATTATCGTACCAGCTTCAGCTTATATTATATTAATAAGTACCCCTCTATTTAACTATTATCTTATTTAAAATTTAAATCCAAATATATAAATTATAAGTCATACTTAAAGTTCATATATAATAAATTATATTATAATAAAATAATTAATAATCATATTTTTTAATAAAACGAATACTTAAACATGACCCTACAAGTCAACTAGTCAACTAGCTTATGTAAAAAAAAAATTGAAGAGAGCTGTATAAGCGAAGCGATAACGTAAAAGAAACACGAGCAGAAACTACCCACCCTCTGAAAAAGGAATGTAACTAATTTAAAGCTAATAAAATAATAATAATATTAGTAAACCGAGCAAAGAAAAAGGAGAAAAAAAAAGCGGGCCAGCATGAGCATCCATCCATCCATTCATTCCTCCAACACACAGCAGCAGTCCAGTCCACCGGCAGGAATGAAATCCCCTTCCTTCCCCCTCCCCCTCCCCTGTCTTCTTCTTCTTCTTCTTCTTCTTCCCAAACACAGCAACTGCAAGCCACCGCGCGCCGCCGCCTGAGGCCGCATGCTTCCATCTCCAATGCCCTCCTCCACGTCCACTACCACTTCTACATGGACGCCTTCCTCCGCCTCCTCCTCGTCGTCGCGGCGCTCCTCCTGCGGCCACCCGCCGCCGCCGACGCTGCCATCAGCCCGGCCGACCTGGCCGTGCTCCAGGACCTGCGCCGCTCGCTGACCAACGGCGATGCCCTCGGATGGGACCCCGCCGCCGCCGACGCCTGCGCCTGGCCGCACATCTCCTGCGACCGCGCCGGCCGCGTCAACAACATCGACCTCAAGAACGCCGGCCTCTCCGGCGCGCTGCCGCCCACCTTCCGCTCGCTCGACGCGCTCCAGGACCTCAGCCTCCAGAACAACAACCTCTCCGGCCCGCTCCCGTCCTTCCGCGGCATGGCCTCCCTCCGCAACGCCTTCCTCAACAACAACTCCTTCGACTCCATCCCCGCCGACTTCTTCGACGGCCTCACCGCCCTCCTCGTCATCTCCCTCGACCAGAACCCGCTCAACCTCTCCTCCGGCGGCTGGACGCTCCCCGCCGACGTCGCCAACGCGCAGCAGCTGCAGACCCTCAGCCTCAACAGCTGCAACCTCACCGGCGCCATACCGGACTTCCTCGGCACCATGAACAGCCTCCAGGACCTCAAGCTCGCCTACAACGCGCTCTCCGGCCCGATCCCGCCCACCTTCAACGGCTCGGGCTTGCAGACGCTCTGGCTCAACAACCAGCACGGCGTCTCCAAGCTCTCCGGCACGCTCGACATCATCGCGACCATGCCCAACCTCCAGCAGGCCTGGCTGCACGGCAACGAGTTCTCCGGCCCCATTCCGGACTCCATCGGCAACTGCAAGCGCCTGAACGACCTCTGCCTCAACGGCAACCAGCTCGTCGGCCTCGTGCCACCCGCCCTGGAGAACATGGCCGGACTCAAGTCGCTGCAGCTCGACAACAACGATTTCCTGGGACCCGTCCCAGCGGTCAAGGCCGGCAACTACACCTACTCAGAGAACGGGTTCTGCGCCGACAAGCCTGGGGTTCCCTGCTCGCCTGAGGTGATGGCATTGCTTCAATTCCTCGCTGAGGTCGATTACCCCAAGAGGCTGCTAGGCACTTGGTCCGGGAACAACCCCTGCACGGGGTGGCTCGGCGTTACCTGTGTTGCAGGGAAGGTGACGGTGCTCAACTTGCCGGAGTATGGACTCAATGGCACAATCAGCGACAGTCTGGGGAATCTGAGCACACTCTCAGACATCAACCTCGTCGGAAATCACCTTACCGGGCATGTGCCGGATAGCCTGGCAAACCTCAAGTCGCTGCAGAAGCTGGACCTGTCCATGAATGACTTGACGGGGCCGCTGCCCACCTTCAGCTCGAGTGTGAGGGTGAATGTGACCGGCAATCTCAACTTCAACGGGACGGCACCAGGAGAGCCACCCAAGGATGCATCTGGGTCTCCGTCGTCCAGCACACCAAACTTGCCTGGCCGTGGTGCCCTTCCAGAAAATAAGAAGAAAGGATCAGCTGTTCTGTTGGCCACAACCATCCCGGTTGCAGTCAGTGTGGTGGCTCTGGTTTCAGTGTGTGGCGTGCTCATCTTCCGCAAGAAAAGGGGATCGATTCCGCCAAATGCAGCTTCCGTCGTTGTCCATCCCCGTGAGAGTTCTGATCCAGACAACTTGGTCAAGATTGTCATGGTGGATAACCACGATGGCAACGGTACTTCGTCCCAGGGCAATACACTTAGTGGGAGCAGCAGTCGGGCTAGTGATGTTCACATGATCGATACAGGCAATTTTGTGATTGCTGTGCAGGTCCTTCGTGGCGCAACCAAGAACTTTACCCAGGACAATGTGCTTGGCCGTGGGGGCTTTGGTGTTGTATACAAGGGGGAGCTGCATGACGGCACGATGATTGCTGTGAAGAGGATGGAGGCTGCAGTGATCAGCAATAAAGCCTTGGATGAGTTCCAAGCGGAGATTGCCATTCTAACCAAGGTCCGACACCGCAACTTGGTGTCAATACTGGGTTACTCAATTGAAGGGAATGAGAGGCTTCTGGTCTATGAGTATATGTCCAATGGGGCTTTGAGCAAGCATCTGTTCCAGTGGAAACAGTTTGAACTAGAGCCCCTCTCATGGAAGAAGAGGCTCAATATTGCGCTGGATGTTGCTCGTGGGATGGAATATCTGCACAACCTGGCACATCAGTGCTACATCCATAGGGATCTCAAGTCGGCAAACATTCTCCTTGGTGATGATTTCCGAGCAAAGGTATCGGATTTTGGGCTGGTTAAACATGCCCCGGATGGAAACTTCTCTGTGGCAACCAGACTAGCTGGAACTTTTGGCTACTTGGCTCCTGAATATGCTGGTAAGAATTGCTTTATCTGGAAGTATGGTCACCGTGTTAATTTGGATTAATAGATTGTAGTTCTCTCCAGTCTTGTAGAAATTATCAATAAAATACGGCACGTGAATTAGATTTTCATGTACTTATAGCCTAGGAAAATGCCTTTGAGGAGTTAAGGCTATGCTAGATATAATTGAATTCCAGATGAACTAATCATTCTTAAAAATTCTTCACCACTAGCTTGGAATACACTACTTCTCGACCTCCTTGAAATGCAGCCAATCTGAGATATCATTTGATGGAGGTTGCATTAGTATTTGTCCTTTCCCTGTTGGTTATACTGCTTTGTTATCATTATGATTCCTGAATTTATGGTTGACAAGTTGCTTTAATGACCATTGCAGTGACTGGGAAAATCACAACAAAAGCAGATGTCTTCAGCTTTGGGGTAGTGCTGATGGAGCTGATAACTGGAATGACTGCCATTGATGAGAGCCGTCTGGATGAGGATACCCGTTATCTGGCCTCATGGTTCTGTCAGATTAGGAAGGATGAAGAGAGGCTCAGATCAGCAATTGATCCTACTCTGGATCTCACTGATGAGACTTTTGAGAGCATCTCCGTGATCGCAGAGCTTGCTGGCCACTGCACATCCCGGGAACCCACCCAGCGACCGGACATGGGGCATGCCGTGAACGTGCTCGTCCCGATGGTAGAGAAATGGAAGCCTGTGAACGACGAGACTGAGGACTACATGGGCATTGATCTGCACCAGCCGCTACTCCAGATGGTGAAGGGCTGGCAGGACGCAGAGGCCAGTATGACAGATGGAAGCATCCTGAGCCTTGAAGACAGCAAGGGCAGCATCCCAGCTCGGCCTGCCGGGTTTGCAGAATCGTTCACCTCAGCTGATGGCCGGTGAAGCATAATACATCTACAACACAAATAAGTACATGTCTCCTCTGGACCTCTCCTGCTTCCCTATAGTGTTCTTGTAGGTAAAAGAGTGCATTGTCCATGTGCTTCTGCTTCTGTAGATAGACATCTTTCTTTCTTTCTTTCTTTTTCTTTTCATTTTTGGTAGGATTGCTTTCCTATTATTCCAATCTTGAGACTGAAGTTTCTGGCCTTTTCTAGTCATCTGGTCATATAATGTTTCTTTAGTTTACTGTACTTGAAATTTTTTGCAATGGCATCTAGTATCTCATGCTGCAAGGGGCAGCTCAACCATACATACATATCATTAGTCTCATACTGTTTAGGGAGCAATTGGTACAAATCCAGGCTTGCATTTGGCACTTTTCTGAAACTCTACGCAGGGTGCATCATGCCTAGATAATTATGAGTGTTCTACATTACTAGAGCGCAGGTATAATTGTGAGCTTTCTCCTCAACTTTGCTTGCAGTTACTATTCGTGCTCCACTGATTCAGGGCGGCTGGAAACGCCAAATAGAGTCTGTACAAATGATGCGAAACTAGTGATGGTTGGTTGTGGCACCTAAACCCTGTTTCCTCTAGATTTTTGGCCTGACAGTGACTTGCAAAGACAGCATCATCTCAGGATAATGGGTGTCATTCTTGAGGACTCACCGGCGCTATCAATCGATTTTGTTGTTTAATGATGCGTCGCTATGGCCAGCTAGCATGCATTAACTTTGTGGCCGACGGAGTAGATAGATGGAGAAAGAGACGACGTCGGTGTTCGAGTGAGCTCACTGACAATCTGCAATCCTGCATACATACATACAAATTCTTTTCTTCATTGCTTGACTGCATCTGTACTGTGCGTGCTATATCATTGCAAATTTTCATCGCGGCATGGGGACTCATGTGCACAACTCTGTTGTCATACAGTGTACACACCATGTGTGATTGTTCAGTACATCCTGAGAAGTCAGTAGTAGTACGTATAGTGGAATATGCTTCTGAAGAATTCTTGGGTACGGTTTTGCAGAGTTGCAGAGAAGAAAGATACTTCTATCTAGTTTGGTAGTATCAGATAGTCCCGTATAAGCTGTGACCAAGGAAAGAGCTCTCACGATCTCGCCGTGAGCCGCTGAATGGCCATCACGGCCTCAATCACCTGTAAGGTAGCCCATCTGCATCACGTAGAAAAGCTGTACGAGCAAAATGCTCAAACGCCACCGGTACGATTGGTATTATACACCACGATTGCTTCTTATCACTTCATCATCAGCAGCAGCTGGGCTGAACTGGTTTCAGTGGTTTCTGGTCCAAACCCAAGTAGGTGTCATTACCGTGCAAGTGCATACGGACACGTAAGAAAGAAGCACTTGCGTATGTACACGACACTGCGCAGGAAAAGATAGACAATACACCCATTTTCCCCCCAACTTGTGTTAATCAAAGAAGCGGTTAGGACAAGATCACAAGAGGGGGGCAGGCAGATGAGATGGAATAATAATAACAAGGAAGGGAACAAGTGTGAGTTTGGGCACGAGGCTTTGCATGTGAAGGAAACATGAACGCCATGTGGTGGCACAGGAAGTTTTCACCTCTGTCTTTCTCTTCTCTTCTTCTTCCTCTTCTTCTCTTTTCTTTGGAGGAGCAGGGACATTGCCATTGCCTTCCACATGGAAGATTTGCCACTTGTCACCTCTCGTTCAAGACAAGGATGGCCTCCTGTTGCAGTCAAGAGAAAATTGCGCCCTGTTTGCATTTTTTCTTGCATCTGCGGCTTCAATCAAGGCCGGTCAGATGAGGTCGTTGTGGGGGTTTGTCATGGGTCCCAGACTCTCTGCTAATACTCCAGCTCTGGTCCCAGAATGTTCAAGTACTACTGCACTACTAGGGCGCGTTGTGGGGGTATGTTAGTAGCAACAAATATGTATTAAGCATTAAAGATAACAAGATGATCCATCTTAGCAGATGTAAATACCTTTGTTCAGTTCAGGTGCATCACAGTAATCTGTATGACACCACAGCTGTTGAATCAAATGGTTCACGTCAGGAAAGGGGTGTAAATTAAAGGTTGCAGCTGCGCAGTTCATGAGGGAAAAGCAGACACACATGAAATAAAGTTCGGACTATAGTAAATTCAGTCGACTTGCTTTCCTCACCAATGCTCGAGGCCTACCTTTATTGCCATTTAAGAATCCACATACTTCATGCTGCTACTAGTACAAATCTTGTGTAATCAGTGCACATCTGGGGGTGGAGCAAGCAATACATGTTCCTAACCACATTTCCTTTTCTCCATAGGGGACAATATCATGAGACAGTACAAAGCATAAAGTCCAGTTTGTCCTTATACAACAAAAGCCACAGCAACCTTCATGCCTTGATATTTGTTGGCAAAGAAACTGGTCCTTTTCTCAGAATTTCATCCTGTTAGGATGTTGGAGGTAGAAATATGGTAGGGAGTAAAGTATAAGATCATTACTGTAACAGTTTACACACATTTGGTTGCACAAGTCGATCCAATGTTGGGATAACAATTGTCTGGAATGACAAGTATTGCAAAATACTAGTATCCGTTACTCCATAATAAATTATTTTGGATCTACGGCAATATGAGAAGGCTCTATATAAAGAACTTCAGGAAATTGGTTGCAGTTATGAAGAAGTTGCTGGATCTGACTGTAGATATGGGGCAAAGTGTTTCAGGGCTTCCTCATATACAGGTTTTTTGAACTCAACAGCCTGTTCAATATGAAATGATATCAAATGCTGCCAAAGCAGGGAATGAGATAACATTGAGCTGGTAAATAGACCCACCTTTTCAATAACTTGCTGAGGTGGCATCCATGTCCATTCACAAAACTCAGGCCTCTCAGATCCATCACCATTAAGGTTAATCTCATCATCCTTCCCAGTAAATCTAAATAGGAACCTGTTTATTTGCACCCATATGTTCATAAGTTACTTACAGATCATAAAGAACAAGCAAAAGCGATTAAATATGAGTCCTTCATAAACTTTTTTATGTGTTGGTATTTCAATGGCGCACATGGGCATTAACACAATTGAACCATATATTGGCAAACTGTGGTCTTCTAATTTAGTCAAATTAACACATAAAACTGTGGTCTTCTAATGGCGCACATGGGCATTAACACAATTGAACCATATATTGGCAAACTGTGGTCTTCTAATTTAGTCATAAACTTTTTATGTGTTGGTATTTCAATGGCACACATGGGCATTAACACAATTGAGCCATATATTGGCAAACTGTGGTCTTCTAATTTAGTCAAATCTATACTAGGCCTAAATAACAAGTATGAGCCCAGGCCCAACTCTCAGCCCAAGTGTATGTAAGAGATGTAAAGTTGATGGCATAAATGGGTGATACACGATAGGTTCGAAAGTCACTCTGGGATAGGTTACAGGCACATGTTAGTATTTGAATGCTGTGCATGGGCGTCACATGACTGAACGAAATCTGATCAAGCTGGAAGGCATGTCACTTATGTCTACAATAGGTAAGTCCGTGCCCAGGCCTGGCCCAAATGTAAGTATGTGAGAGATGTTAAGTGATAGCATAAATGGGCTTCAGTCAGCACCATGTATCCATCGACAAACATAACAACCTGGGTAGTTATATCATACAAACCACCAGCCATCGATCTATATCAGAATTTTAGGACAGGTATTTACTAGGGTGCTATCAAACTTATCAGATTTAATCAGAATATCACACAAAAGGCACTTGGTCAAGAGTTACAACCAGTTTACCTGAGGAATTGTAATCCATCAGTAAAACTGAAACAAAGGACCTTTCCATACTTCCACTAAATACTGGAACGTGTGGCTATATGGTAAGCTACATATAATGGACACAAAAATAAAAAAGAATAATCCTACCAAGGGACGCCATACAGAAACATTGGCTCAGCACAAGAATGGGCCACATGGCCCTTGGGAGTGAGTGTAAGTGAGGCAGGTAGATTTGCCTGTCCATCTCTCAGTTTAATGGCTCTTCTGATTTTCCTACCCATCCCCTCCCTAAGAAATTTCCTATTTGAATTTCTGTTCCTATCTCATATAAAAACTTTCCAGTGCATCAGAGCTGGACATGCATTCATATGTGTGCACACACTGTGCGAAACAAGCGTGTCCAGTGTACCACTATCACATACAAACACAAAGTATGATTCATTGACAGTTGAAGGTTCAATCTATATAAACATCCTAAGAACGCTAGGTATAAGGTGTTAAACATATTCAAAAGTATTTTCTTATGACTATACTTTTGTGTCACATAAATGATATTAATGAGGTAATTGTTGGTTAAAGCCTTGTTGAAACAGAGGGAGTATGCTGCAGCTGTGGCATAGATGATTTTCCACAATATAGAGTTATTATAATAGTTATGCTGGATTGCGCTAACAACTTAAACAATATCATATTTAGCTTAGAAATCACTTAAATCAGTGTGCTTCATGTATAAAGTGATGTTTCACTAGCACAGAGTTAAAACAAGAGCAATCTAACCCTGTTTAGTCTGAACTGGAGTTTATGCCTGCTAATTTGTGGCTTGCTCTCCTTGATTTATTCAGAAAAAAATGCAGCACAAGGTTTACCAGAAATATGTTCACCTTGAGTAGCTATGCTTATTTATATATGTAGTAGTAGCAGTAGTCATATCAGTCAATTCTTCTCAGACTACTATTGCGGGTCTAAACAAAGGATCACAGCAAATGGTGGTTACTGGCATCATTCTTGGTTCAAGGAACTTAGAAGACTTACCACTTCTGAGCCTGTCCTTTCCAATTTGTTCCTCCCCACCTAGAATTCAGCTTGTCTCTCACATCAGCCGGGAAGTCATATGTTAACCAGACAGGAACCTACATGAACATATGCAACATTCAGCTTTCAATCAAAAGCTGGGCCATGAACCTCTTTTCTAAAAACATGAACATATGCAACTCACTCAGCAAAACTAGTCATGAGACTGATTACGCCAAACAGCTCCCATTGTAAACCCATAGCATTAGGAGAGATGCTGAATGTTTCTAAACAATTATGTTTGGGAGCAGCGAAAGGACTAGGGCTGACCTCAGCCACAATTTCTGCAGACGTAACACCAGTTTCTTCCCTCAATTCTCTGACAGCAGCTGCCCTCGGCTCCTCTCCCGCATCAATTCCACCCTGTGGCGAACATAGCATAGCATTTGCGGATTAACACTCAACAACCTTGCAGATTAACGCTAAACAACTAGTCTAGGTAGTAGAGAGACAAAACATCGTAGGAATAGTAGACATCACCTGAGGCATCTGCCATGTGTTGGCGATGTCGATCCTGGAGGCGGTGAAAATCTGGGGACAGGCAGGAGGGCTCAAGAAATCAGGCAGGAGCAGCGAGGAAGGGAAGGGAAAATGGCACTACTAGAAGATTAGAGTAGGGGGGGAGGGCGGGCGCTTGCCTTGGTGAGGGAGGGGTCGGCGAGGCAGATGCCGACGTTGGTGCGGTATCCCTCCGGCGGCGATTCCATGGAGGCGACGACGGCGAGCGGTGAGGCGGAGCAGGAGGAGGAGAGCGGCCGCGAGCGGGCGAGGCGGAGAGCGGAGGAGGGGAGGCGACGGGGAGTGGCGGTGGTGGTGCGGATAGGGCTCAGAATCGACGGCAGGCGTGCGACGGCAACCACCATCGATATCGCTCACTCCACCGCCTGCGGCTACGGATCGTCGGGGAAGAATCACGCTCCGACCGATTTGCCCTGCGGCATCGGCGACATGTGGGCCCGTTAATATTTCGGCCCAGCCCACACTATTTTGCCGCGTGCTAGGCCCAGTCCAATATGACGATTGCCATCGCCTGCGACCAAAAAAATCAAGCTGGAAAATTCTGAATTAACGAAATTTGATAAGGTATCATCAACTGTAACACTTTGGTTGCAGCCACACATTTTTCACTTATTCTTATAATCCAAAATATAAAATTTTAACTTTAAATTTTGAGTTGATTTTGAGATTTTTGTTATAGTTTATTTTTCAGCATTTGATTTTAGTTTGCTAAGAACAAACAATGTGAAAAGGCCCTTTTTAAACACCTATATAGTGGATACTCGAGCGTGCGACTCGTTTCTCTCTAGAAAGAAAATCCAAATCCCCTGTGATCCCTTTTATTTGTAGCTTAATCCAAATCCTCTCCGCTAAGCAAGTTAGGCAGGTCCGTTCTACTTCGTAGCTTGCCGCTACAAGAAGCGAAGTTTCCACTGCTGTGCTATGTTTAGTTCCGTTCAGACAATCCGAGAAATTTCGACAGATTTCGTCGAAGCATTCGAGGAAACTTCTACTGTTTGACTAATAGTGCACTATACTCTACTATACACATTTGTTTCTGAACTTTCGATAAAAAGAAGCTTCACACGAGGGCTGGCTGGAAGGCAGGTTCCTTCCAGAAAAGACAGGCAAAGCAGGCTTACCGAAAATATATCGTTGGGCCACCCTGTCCAGGACTACGTTGCTGGGAGTCTAAACACGGCCCATTTTTTTATATATCTTGGAGAAAAATAAATTGTGGACACCCTGGAAAGGCGGCCCAGCCCAGTCAAAGACCACCACAAAACTTGCAGCAACAGTCACCCCCCCTCCTTTCGACAACACTCTGTTTGATCTGTTCTGTTTTTTTTTTTTGATGTGGGCATACTTTTACCGTGTTTTAATCGGTTTTTAAGGAGCAATAATAAAATGAGTAAATGACATATATGGCTGCACGGCCTGTTTTATTCCGACGAAATCTTTAGTGCTAACGGTGTTTTTAATTTGCCCTGCTGTACATGTCTTGTCAGGATCTGCTTAATTAATGTTGCAGGAATTTATAGTAGGATTTGATCGCGGTAATTTAATTCAGAGGTAGTAATACAAATGGCACGTTTAAATCTCGGAGTAACTGTCCTCCAATTTAGACGGCCACACTGTTCCACTGGGTTATGCATATTTATATAGAGAAAATTTCACTACAATACGGACAAAAACACCCGAAATTAAGTGAGTATTTACTCGAGGCATTTAGAAACAGCAGAAAAAGAAAAACAGAATGCTTTACGCTGCTATGGGTGACGGAGGAGGGATGCGGAAACGGTGTCCATGTAGCCGCCGCCGCCAACGCGTTTATCACGCCAAATCCATGGCGGATTCACGTGGACCATCTCACCCCTCGTCGCAAGCGCCGCGGCCGTCAGCCGAGCCCCGGGCAACACAACAGCAACGGAAAGCCACCCATCCGGCCCGTCTCACCGCTCGCGCACACGTGTCACCCGACTCGGTTGGCCACGCCTGCCTGCCTCGCGCGCAGGGTCTACGTAGGCAAGGCAACCGGCCGCATCGTCGTCTACGCCGCGATTGCACCCGCGGGCAAGTAAAGCGGCCGACGTGGCACACCGATCGGCCAGTCGCCGCGTGGGGCCACCTCGACGCCCATGGCGGTCTCTGCCGCGTGGGCCCTCCAGCGCCTTGGCCTGCCTTGGTTCCCAAGGAAAGCGACCACTTCAGCCCACGCCCCCCACCGGACTCCCGGAATTACCATTCTGCCCCTCCCAACCCCAACCGCCTTATCTCCCTCTATAAAACCTCCCATCGCTCCCCCTCTCTCCCAATCGGCACCATTTCGGCCTCGGGGATTCATCGCGAATTGCTCCCGGTTCGGCGATTCGATTCGATGCTTGTGCCCTCCGCCCCCGCCGGAATCTGATAGGTGGGATCGGTGGTGGTTGGTAGGGGGAGCCATGGGGGAGCTGGCGGCGTCTCCGCCGCCCGCGGCCGTGCTGCCCGTCGTATTCGTCGACGGCGACCAGAGCGTCGACCTGGGGACGGTCACCGTGCAGCCCTCCCTCGGCGTCCGCAAGCTGCAGGCCGTCGTCGCCGACCGCGTGGGCCTCGCGCCGCAGCAGATCTTGGCCACGCTCGCGCGCCCGCGGAGGGCGCGCCGCGTGCCCCTCGAGGAGGGGACCGACCTCGCCGCCGCCGTCGCGCGGGAGGGCTCCGGCTGCTACGTCCTCGCCGTCCTCCGCCGGTCCCGCCGCGAGCGCCGGGGCGGCCGCTCGCGCCGCGAGAAGAAGGCGGCGGCTGCGGCGGCAGCGGCCGCCGCGCCCCCCGCGGCGAAGACCCAGGAGAGGACCATCCTAAAGCGCCTCCCGCCGACGGATCTGGCCTCCCTGGCCTCGACCCCCGTGCCGTCGCCGATATTCGGGGTGTGGGACTACGAGGCCCAGCTGCAGGAGCTGCAGCGGCAGCGCGAGTGGTACCTCATGCACACGGCGGCGGCGGATCCGTACTTCCCGCTCGCGCCGGAGCGCGAGGACCCGCCCCTCTGGTCTTCCCCGCCGCTGCGGCAGGGGACGCCCCCTTCGTCCTGCCCGGAGTGCGAGGCGGCGGCGTGCGCCATGCGGGAGCCGGGGTTCCACTGGTGCGTGCGCGACGCGGTCACCGTCGGGTTCCGCTCGCCGGTGGGGCCAATTGAGCGCCCGGCGAAGAAATCCCCCTCGCCGCCGCCCCTGCCGCGGCCGTTCGTCGGGATGATGCCCGTTTACTAGCCGTCGTCCATTAGAAGAAAAGGAGGAAAAGAAAACTGTACAAAAAAGAGAGGAGAACAAACGGGAATTGGGTAGGTTTGCGTGTTGGATTGGTGCACCGCAGCTCAGAGGAGGAGAGAAGGAGATGGTTTTTTTAGAATGGATTCTGGGTAAGCGGCCAAGTGCGAACGAGTCCAGAGGAGCTGGACACGTTTGGAGTCTGCAGCTTAGCTGTTACGAAGAAATCTTCTTCCTTCTTTTTTTTTTTTTCTTTTTTTCCCTTTTTCCTTGGGGTGGTTAGTGGTTACTACTCCTACTAGCTGTTACTACTAGTGGTATGTAACAGGTGGTATGAGGTGGTGCCGTGGTGGTACAAAGCCTGAGTAATGTGGCTCGGTCGATTCCAGAGATTTGCACCAACATTTCTGGAACCCATCTTTCCTTTTTGTTGTTTCATGAGAGAAGAGAGCTGCCTAATGGTTGATGCTGCCATTTGTTCCTGGTATATCAAAGTGGTATATGCAGAAGCACATTTTAGTAACTCGTATGTGGTGAATTTTGTCTCCAGCTTTTTTTTTTCTCATTTGTCTGTTTATAAAGTGTTCGTGAAAGAGCTGTATGTTGTGTATCCAAGCAGGCAGACAGGTGTACGAAACCAATTACCAAAACGTTTTGATATTTTTGGGGGGAAAAGGTGGCGAAAATTCATCCACAAGATTGGCCGTTCCACGGGTCGTGTTTATCGACGCGGATATTCCATGGTCCTCTCGCAGGTACGCACGTACACTTTCTCTCGGCTTCTCGCCTCGCTTGACGACGACGTGAAGCGCTGTCAGGTTTGTACGTATCGCTCACGCCGCCCTCACAAAACCATGGAAAAGAAAAAACTCCTACACATGGAACGGAACGGATAATAACATATCAACCACGAGGGGAGGATACATCACAGTACTACTGCGTAACAGCTAAAACGTGCGATTTTACGCTTTAATTTCAGTTTGTGTTGTGGCGTGTGCGTTAATACCCGTCCATTATTATATGCCTAAATGCACCCATTTTTAACGCTGTAGCCGCCAATTTATTGTCAGCCAACGGCAGGTCGCATGGTCCAAAACAATGGGCAGGCGGCAGCTGGTTGTTTCGGCCAGGGGAACGTACTACTGTTATCACGTAATGCATGATGAAATCGACGATCGGGCCGGGTCTACGTTCCATTAGAGAGGCCTAAAATGACACAATTATGAACAGAATCTGTTCCACCTGTCACGACCTGCTCCTCCAACCGTTTTCAGAATTTCTCTAATCGATTCTCCATTTGTCGAGATCAAGGTACACGGGCGGATTGGTCAGTGATGCCGGATTTTCCCTTTAGGTGACAAGTCAAACTCGATCCCTGATTTTTTTTTCAAGAACGGCCGATCCATTAGTAATTAATTCCTCCATCATGAAATATAGTTATTTTTATAATTTTTATACCAATTTCTAATTATTATGATTTTGATCATACAAATGATTCCATAGCCAATCAAATATTTAGAAAAAGAATATAATAAATTTAAAATTCAAAAGTTAACCACTAAGGTGACTACAAATAATTTTTGGGCAACTTTTTAATATATGCTAAAATACCTTGGAAATACTTATATTTTAAAATGGATATAGTATTTGAACTTCTCCCAAGTTGTTTTCTAATTAAGATCTGCAAACGTCAAGTTGGTTAATTCGGTACTGCTATCGTTTTTTCCATGCTGTTGTTTTGGATCCTACGAATGACAGAGAGCTTGACCGAGCTATTTCTAGTATTCAAACAAAAGCTGTCGAAAATCAGTCAGCCTCTTCAACAGCGACCTCTATATGTCTAGAGCTAGAAACATCTTCGATCTACTCATACAATCCATCTTATAATATTCCTGTGTTTACGCGTGCCTCTTTTGGACTAGTAAAATCAAATATGAACGTAGCAATATCCGTCCAAAGATGCTTTTATCCATTGGTTTTCGTTAATGAACAATGAAGCATAGGATTATGTCAAACAAGCAGGGGTTGGTGGTATATCTAAACAAACATTTATATATGTTACACAATTGTATAGTGTGTAGGAGGAAAAAAGAAGAAGGGGTGACAGAAAAAAGGCAAAGATAATTAATTTAGCGTCTTTGATTGAAAAAAAAATCTCTTATATTATTTTTTACTTCATATCTGACGTCAAGTAAAAGCGTGTCTACATGCTATTTTTCAAAACTAAGTCAATTATATTTCAGTAAACAAAACTAATTACCCAAACAAATTTCAAGGAAAAGAAATTACTTAACAACGAACCCATCAGGCCACAGTACGCCCGGCTAGGACATACCAAAGCAAGCGAACCACAACTTACGTACTGTTGCCTCGCAAGTAAATGGTTATGTTCGCAAACGCAATTTTATTCGACGCATGTAAAACGATGAAAGTTATTATCGAGTGATTCATTAAATATTAGTTATCATAAACTTGAAAGATGGATTAATCTGAATTTTTAAGCAACTTTTATTTTTTAAAAAATATACAATATTTAACATTTAATATTTCATAAAACGTGAGTACTGAAAAGGCGAGAAAATTAAACCTCATGGATGTTTGCGTCGATTATATGCAACAAACAGTTACTTTAGTTGGGTAGTTGTGCGTATACGACCGGGCTATCCTCACATGGATTACCAATAGACAAGTTAATTGATGCACTCATGTTGACGAGTAACCTTTACACTCATCACTAATATTTGTTCCACTGCCTTTCCTGATTAAAAAAGAGTTATTTCTTTCTCTAATGCAATACCCAATCATATGTCTTACCACACACACGTGCCCATTGTCTCTCTTTATACATGTGTCCCGGTTTTATTCGTAGTTTTAGAAATTTTTATTGTTTTTAAAGATTGTGGATTGGTATAACATATGGTATTTTTTCTATTTCTTGTCAGGCTTTTTTACACACAATTTTCTATTCCCTACACGGTTGAAATTCCACACTTTTTGAGAAAAAAAAAGACATGAGCACCTTTTAAATGCAGAAATTTCGTAGGACACTTAGGCCGCGTTCGGCTGGTGTGCATAAGTTAACTTTATGCTCTGACACTGACACGGAAAATGTAGTAATAGATTAGTATATAATTAATTAATTATTAATTATTAAAAAAATATAAAATAGATTAATATGATTTTTTAAAACAACTTTACTATAGAAAATTTTTACAAAAAATACACCGTTTAATAGTTTGAAAAGCCAGCCGTACGCGGCTATCAGAGCTTGGCTACTCATCTATATTAGTTAACGCTTTTCTAACAACCAAACATGCGTATCAACGAAAATTGTATACATACGGGTTTCTTAAACAAAATAAACAAATAAACCTGTCAACCTTTTCTATATTAAATAATCAATTAATCAAATATCAATTTCTCGTTTTACGTGTTCATAATCGACCAAATGTAACCGCATAAAGAACCCAAACCTAAGGGCTATTTTAGTTTCCAAATTTTTTTTTCAAAAATATCAAATCGAATCTTCAACATCTAAATGCAACAGTTAATGAGGAAATTATGAGATAAATCTTTTAAGCCTAATTATTACTGTCTCCGTTTCATAATATAAGACGTTTGACATTTTTGGTTTTAACGTTTGACTATTCGTCTTATTTAAAAATTTAGTACAAATATAAAAAAATGACAAGTGATGCTTAAAGTTATTTTGATAATAAAGTAAGTCACAAGCAAAATAAATGATATTTTCATAATTTTTTGAATAAGACAAGTGGTTAAACACTATAACTAAAAAAGTCAAACATCTTACGTTATGAAAAGGAGGGAGTACATGATTAGTCATGAGTGCTATCATAAACCACATGTGTTAATGACGAATTAATTAGGCTCATAAGATTTATCTCGCGGTTTCCAAATGAGCTATGAAAATTTGTTTTTTCATTCATGCTCAAAACCCCTTCCGACATCCGATGATAGTCAGAAAGTTTTTTTTTCACGAACTAAACACACCATAATTATCGTGAAAATTCCTCAAATGTCCTCTGTTCCAAGGGGAAAAAAGGGTTGAAAATCGTTCCATGTGCGCAAGTACAGCTGCCGCGTCTGGCGGCCCAGGCGACAGAGAAGTCACAGACCGTTGCACTTGACTCTTCCTCGCTCGCTTTCCTTCCCCGCTGAGCAATCGACTTGCGTTGCGTTGCGTTGCTTGCTCTCCTCCGCCTGCCGCCGGTGGGGTCCTCCTCCTCCTCCTCCATCTCCCATCCACCCTGTCGATCTGTCTCCCCAACCAAGCCACCCCTCCCTCCTCCCCGTCCCCAGATCCACCCCTCCCCCTTCTCGAACCTTCTGGAGGCGGCGGCCGACCTGTAGCAGTAGGAGCATCAGCGGCGGGGCGGGCGATGGAGACCCTGGCGCAGCGCGCGGCGCTGCTGCGGGAGTCGCTGCAGAAGAGCCAGTCGGTCACCGACGCCGTCGTCTCCATCCTTGGCTCCTTCGACAGCCGCCTCTCCGCGCTCGACGCCGCCATGCGCCCAATCCAGGTGCCGCCTGCTCACTCGCTCACTCTACTCCCTCGCTCGCTAGGGTTCAATTCGCCAGAGGCTTTGGTTCTCTTCTCTGGCTGGTGTTCTCATGCCCGCCCTCTCCTCTATGGCTCTGTGTGTGCAGGTCAGGACGCACGCCGTGCGGACGGCCCACGAGAACATCGACCGGACGCTGCGCTCCGCTGATGTCATCCTCACACAGTTCGATCGGACTCGAGAGGTGCTCCATCGCATCAACCCGATTTTCCCTACTTCTTACATGCTACCATAACAATATATGTGCTCGCTTGTGGATGAATGGAACTTGAAATTGTAGCGGCTTCTTCCGTGCCCGATGGGTGTGGGGAACGGGTAGTTGGTGTGATCTCACTCCACTGGGTGATGCACACTTTTGTTGGAAGCTTGCACGGTGGATTAGCCCCTCTTTTTTTTTTAAGTTTCGAAATGCATGTTTCCTCCGAAATTCAAAACAGCAATCCTGCAGCATGCACAGTCCTTCTCATTTGTTTGCAGGAGCTTATCTCCCATTGGCCTTCTTCTCGATTGTCCTTGATGTCTTGCCTGCATGTTGCTGTGACAATTTTAGCTTAAATTATTTTTTAGATATTGGAATTTATTCCAATTATACTTTACATTACATCACTGCTGAGGGAATGTGCCATTGGTGTGGTACCAATTGGTCAGCATGAATTGGTTAGATATGTAAGGAGAATTCTCCATGGCATGTGGTCATATGCATGTAAAAAATTTAACATGCATTTCAGTAAGTATTTCAAAATGTGTTGGGTTTGGCATCTATCTTTTCTTTAACATGTATTTGCTGACCATATTGGGTTTGGCAACTAAATGGTTGGATATAGATTTTCTTTTGATGGGTATTTGAGGACCCTGAATGCAAAAACTGTACCTAGCTATCTTTCGAAATTGTTGGACTGCTTGGAAGAAAGGTCTGATTACAGTCGTTGTCATCTGTGCAGGCAGAGCGTGAAATACAGAAGGGGCCACATGAAAATCTTCAAGGTTTTCTAGACGCAGTCGATCGGTTGAGAAGTATCGAGCGTTTCTTTAGCTCGAATAGGAGCTACCGAAGCAGTGATGGTGTGCTCAACCATGTGAATTCCCTCCTTTCTAAGGCTCTTGTGAAGATGGAGGATGAATTCCAGAAGCAATTGACTCAGCGCAGGTTGTGTCTTAGTTACTAGTTTAGATTGTTTTTACCTCAACGTCATCTAACTTGCATTGTGCACTCTCCTGACTGATTTCAGCAAACCTATCGAGCCTGATCGTCTTTTTGATTGCCTTCCAAGTACTCTTCGACCATCATCTGAATCTCATCCTGAAGGTGGAAAAAACCCATCACATTCCGAAAATCAGCAGAACTCGGAGGCTGCTGTATACAGTCCTCCCGCTCTTATTGAGCCAAGGTTCATTCCTTTTCTGGCTAAATTAGCACAACAGTTGGTACAAGCTGGATGCCAACAGCAATGCTCAGAAATATACAGGTAAAAAGAGGAAAAATCTTTTCAGGTTATACGTACCTATTTATCACTTCATGGATAAGTAGACACTAAAGTTGTTAATCTAGAACTTTTGGTTATGCTTGTCCATTTGATCTCATATAGATAAAGAAACTGCTCACTTTGAAAGATTTTGGGTATAGGAGCAACGCCAGGCAGCTATTGCCATGCTTGCCAATTTGAGTATATTTGTGAACCCTTTTGGCCTTTGTCAAAATCATGAAAAAAGATTTTTAGTTTGCACTACCAATTCCCAGCTGAAAGGAATCTCAGTGAATAATTTCAAAGCACTTGTCTCCTGCAGTATTTGTATGGACCTATGTGCTAACTGCCTCCTATGCAGCTTTACTATTGTTGAAGTGATTTGCTGAAGCACTTTCTCCTCTTTTGCACAGTGAAGCCCGTGCTTCTGCTTTAGAGTCAAGCCTGAAGAGCTTGGGTGTTGAAAAACTCAGCAAAGATGAAGTGCAGAAAATGCCTTGGGAAATTTTGGAGTCTAAAATAGGGAACTGGATTCACTTCATGAGAATTGCGGTAAGGATTTTTCTCTTATCTACTATATATTGCAATATTCCTCTGCTGACACTTGCTTTAAACAGGTTAAACTTCTTTTTGCCGCGGAACGTCAGCTTTGTGACCAAGTTTTTGATTGCAGTCAATCTTTGAGGGATAAATGCTTTTCTCAAATAACTAAGAATAGTTTGGCTACATTACTCAGCTTTGGAGAGGCAATTGCTATGAGTAAAAGATCACCAGAGAAGCTTTTTGTGCTTCTAGACATGTATGAAATAATGTGTGAACTTCAAGCAGATGTAAGTTTCTGATCATACCATAACTATCTATTTATTGTTCCATTGGCCAGCCACAACCCTTTTGTGCAGAATTGCATAACGATAATGATCTGTCTGTAAGTTTCTACGAATGTTGCAAAATGCCAAACTTCTCACTGCAGATTTAAAAATATGAGTAGTACATGGGGCATTATTATACTCATAGGACAGTTTGATACCACATTTCCAAACTTACACTGCTGGTCCATCTGTACTTAAGTTTACCTTCTATCAAAAGTCAATTTTCACCATGGTCTTTGGTATTTGGATTTTCATGTTTGCATATTCTTTAATAAAAATGCAGTTTACTAGACAAATCTTATTGTAACTGTGGAGAATTTAAACTGCCAACCAAATGCAAATTATTTTAGATGTGGAAATAAGTAATATCTAATATATTTTTAATTGATTGTGTAGATTGACACCATCTTTGTTGGAGAATCATGCTCTCAAATGCGTGAGTCTGCATTGAGTTTGACAAAATGCTTAGCACAAACTGCGCAGAAGACTTTCAGTGATTTTGAAGAAGCTGTCGAAAAGGATGCAACAAAAAATATTCATATCGATGGGACAGTGCATCCTTTGACAAGCTATGTGATTAACTATGTTAAATTTTTATTTGAGTAAGTATACGATCATGTGCACTTAACCTTTCCTGTAATTAGATAGGTGCCTGGCTATATTTTCATGTGTTACTTCTTCAATCCTATCCACCAGTATGCTAATCTTTGTGTTTTGCAATCATTGCTGACTGCTGTTGTATTTCTCTTGTTTTGGATGAACTTATACACCAAAACCAAAAAAAATCAAACTCATTTGTAGCTAAACTTCTTTGTACCATTCTTCCAAACATTGTCTTGACATGATATCTGATTTTTACCTATTTAATGTCCATTCAGAATGTTTTGTTTTTACCAAGCTGCAATTGGCTATAGCTTTGCCAGTTTGCCGAAAATAAATTGACAGCAATTAACCTTTGTGCAGCTATCAGTCAACTCTAAAACAGCTCTTCCAGGAGTTTAAAAGGGAAGATGGAACAGGTTCAGAGCTGGCCACTGTAACCATGAGTATCATGCAGGCTTTACAGAATAATCTGGATGCAAAAGCAAAACAATACAAGGATCCTGCTTTGATGCACATATTTTTGATGAATAACATTCATTATATTGTAAAATCTGTCCGCAGGTATGTTCCTATGAAGTAAGGTAGCAAGCAAAATCACAATAGCCAATAGATCAGTAAGTGCATGGGTGCATACAGTCTAATGCCCTTCTTTTATTTCGTTCATTTCAGATCAGAAGCCAAAGATTTATTGGGGGATGACTGGATTCAAAGGCATCGAAGAATTGTACAGCAAAATGCAAATCAATATAGAAGGATTGCTTGGTCAAAGGTCCATTTGCTAGACATATTTGAATAAAATCTGCTGTTTAATTCTCTTGCATTTTGTTGCTAATGTTGATCTTTAATAGGAAGAGTGAGATTAGTAAATATTTATGCCTATATTCTGATTTTGCAGGTCTTGCAATGCCTCTCTGGTCAAGGTTTGACTTCATCAGGAGGTAGTGGTCAAGTAGGAAGCGAGGGAGGCAATAGCAGTGGAGCTTCAAGAGCCGCAGTCAAGGAGAGGTTGGTCATATACGCTAATAATTCCAGTTTGCTTTTTAATGACTTATGTTTTACCATTTAATTTCTCAAACATTGTTTCGCCCACTGTGATGTGACCAGATTCAGGTCTTTCAACGTGCTATTTGAGGAGATTTACCAAAAACAGTGTGGCTGGTCTGTTCCAGATACAGAGCTGCGTGAGTCACTAAGACTTGCAGTTGCCGAAATTCTGTTGCCTGCATACAGATCTTTCCTAAAGCGTTTTGGGTATGTTTACTTGATACCTCATTACATGTAAATAGTGAATTGGTGCATGGACTGTAACTCTCCTTTTTTTTTCTATTCAAACATTCCTGTCGTCTTGCATTTGTTTCTAGCAGTTATATGTGAGTTGGTGCATTTCTTGGTTGTGCCACAGTTGTGTTATTAAATTTGGTAAAAGAAAACCATGATGATATGTACCTGCCAATTTGATTCTTTGCAAATTCTAGCATTTTGCAGATAGATCCCTAGAACCTGATACTACTTTTAGACATTTAGACCTGAATCCTGATCGGGGTTTACATTTTCGACGAAAAACATGAGATTTTGAGGTTTTAGCAAGGGGCAAAAGTAGATTCTGGGTGAAATTTCAAATGTTTTTTATGAATTCAAATTCTAAAGTAGAATTTAACTAAAATTTGATTGAAATTTTGTTGAAAAATGTCATACTGCTGGGGGTCAGGATCTGACGACACTCAATTGAAAAAGTGAACCCTGGTTCTGAATGTTTAGGCTGGAAGTTGCTATCAGTTTGTTATTAGAAAACTAGATATAGCAGCAGACCCTGGAGTAGTCAGTGTGAATAAAGCTTTCTTGGTGGTTTCACCATACCCAGGTTTGGCGTATGCCACATGGAACTGGACTTGACTGGCTGTCATTCGGCAAAATAATTGTTCCTTGTATCATCTCTGATTTGCTCTTTAAGAAATTTGCCTGTCCTTTTTGTTTCATTTACCAAGAAAACAAATTTTCTTGTTCTAAACCAGTCAAGCCCTGGCCCGCAGAATTTTGATGATTGAGCATTGCCATCCGATTATTTCCTCTTTGTTTAATAAATGAAAGTGTTCTTCCTTTTCTTTTATTTCCATATTTCTATTGATATGGTTTTGCAGTATGACTGATGTCGGTGAAGCATATTAAACTTACCTTGTTAATCTATAGGCCTCTCATTGAGAACAGTAAAGCACCTGGAAAATACGTCAAGCACACTCCTGAGCAAGTCGAGGTACTGCTTGGCAATTTGTTTGAAGGAAAACAAGAGCGTACTTGATGTTGGATATGTGGCTGCTTAATATACACCAGTGAAGATGTGATTCAATTTTCTGTAAATTGGAGCCCTATTAGCATCTTTTGTTTACGTAGTCCTGCTACGCAGAAAAAGAACCGCTGCTATGTGCACCTTTCCGTGATTTGGTGCATGATTTGTATAGATACTGCCCTAGTTGCCAATTATGATTTTTTGTTGATTTGGTAGGAGCTAGGCTCGGTCTGATATGTTGGAAACACTCTTGTTATTAGTGCATTCATTATCGAGTATCAGCATTCAGCAGTGTGCCAGTGTGCAATAATTGTCCAATGTTTTTTTTAGTGCCTCCATTTTGCAGTTGCGAGTCGCAACTCGCAAGTGGGAACTGTTTGCCACATTGCTGACTTGGTTGCACTTGCACATATGCGCGGTCCAGGCTAACCTTTATTTTCCTTGTTTGTGAACTCAGGGTCAACTTTTATTAGTGCTTCCTCCATAATTATTACCCCCTCTATTCTATATTATAATTTACTTATTCTATATTATAGTTTACTTAGATTTATCCATGTATCGATGTATATGTTTTTTATATGTGTTAGATACACAAATGAATCTAGGCATGACCAAAAAGTTTTATACCCATTTCATTTTCTAGTTCATTTTCTAGGTAACTCAAAGTGAAATTTCAATGTATTCTAGCTGACCTTGTAATTATGGAAAACAGAAGAGCACCTCCCCCCCCCCCCCCCCCCACCCAAAAAAAAAAGACTGAATTCAGAAAACCCCATTAGTTTGGGACCAATAGAGCACATAACCACAGTTTCTACTTTCTACTTTCTTACATTGGCCCGAAAACATATTTTTGCTTCTTTAATAATTTCACTCATAAAAGAACAGTGAGATTAAAATCAAGGTGCCCTTAACGTAAGATGCGGTGGACCGAACCTGGAGTTGTGGTATATGCACACATGGTTGATACAAAAGCGACCCGAGCTATACGTGTACACAAACTAGCGATAAGAATGTGTGGGCGAAAGAGACGGGGAAAAAACCCTGCGACCTCCATTCAAAATTGCTCTTATCTCTCCACATGCACAACAGACTATATAGCCGTCCACCGTTCAACCTGCGTGTTTCCTTTTCGTTAGCAATAGGGCGATGGAGCGAGCAGCGGAGGCGGCGATCCGCGCGAAGGTGAAGCAGCTGCGCGAGGCGATACACAGCAGCGAGGCGATCCTCGAGGAGGCTGCCGTGATAGGCACTTCCCTGAGCAGCCACAAGGCCGCCATTGATGGCGCCATCCGCCCTGCCAAGGTGGTAGTAATCCGCTCTCGTTTCGATCTTTAATCTGTCTATTTCTCCTGCCGGAAGAAGACGACGCATGTAGAGCACGAGTTACTGGGAATGAATGGGTCTGGTGTTTGCATGCGTGCGTGCGTGCAGAAGAGGACGCACATGGCGTGCAGGGCGCACGACAACGTCAGGAGGAGCCTCAGGGCGGCCGGGACGATCTTGCGGCACGTCGACCTTGTTAGCGAGGTAAATGTGCTTCCTGATTCGATCCTCCTTGCCAAGCAGCGGATTAATTACCATTTTTCACCTCCTCCTCCGTGCGTTTCGAGGATTTCGTTAGCTAATGATGATTACCAGTGCATTGGTTACAAGCTTCAATTCGGGCCCCGGCATTGACTGGAGGCCCACCAGAAACCAGTTAGTAGTCTACATCCCATTTAGCCCATAAACTACCTTAGGCCCAACAGAAACCGAGTTAGTAGTCCACAGCCCATTTAGCCCATAAACTACCTTAGGCCCACCGAAACCTAGTTAGTTTACAGCCCATCTAGCCCATAAGCTAACTAAGGCCCACTAAACTACCCCAATCCGCGGCGGCGATGCTGCGGGTTCTCTATTTGTAGGCCGGCTGGGCCGATCAGCTTGCACACCCCATGCGCGGCGGCGGCGGGTAAGGCTCCGGCGTGGCGACCGGCGGTCGGAGGAGGTGGGGTTGGGAGGACTAGCAATGCCGCCTAGCAAGCGCGACGGAGACGACGCGCCGCGGTGAGACATTTGCCCTCCCCGTCCTCCTCCCTTTCCTTTGCTTGTGCCGTACTAAATTGTTTGGGTTTTGGTCGGGGGAGCGGTTGCAGTGCAGTGCTCGCATGGTAAATTGTTTGGGTTTTGGTCGGGGAGAGGTTGCAGTGCAATGCTCGCGTGGTAAATTGTTTGTGTTTTGCTCCGGTTCTCCGTAAGGACATCTGCTGGTAGTAATCCTAATCACTCATGTCAGTTTTTGATGAATTGATGATGCGAATGATTTTGAAATGGATCGAACGCCGGCCTCTATATGCACGAACTCGGCCGAAGGTTACAGGAATACTTAGATTCCAAGTCTCATAACTGAACTTCTGCTAGGACCTAGAGGGCTCTGGTAGTTTGGTTGGAGTAAAAATTCGCTTGATGACTTTTATGGGCGATCATGTTAGATTGCTTCTTATTTGCCTAGAATTGGGTTCCTTATTAGTAACATTTGATTGATTTTCCATGTTTACAGGCAGAGCATGTGATATTATTGGACAGGCTGAATGAGGATCTTAATACCTATCTTGAGGCAGTTGATAAATTGAGAAGTGCCAAATACTTTTTTACTTCCAAGAGAAGCTGTAGAGATGGTAATGACGTTCGTGAACATGTTAATGAATTGCTTTCTAAAGCAGTCCATGGGTTGGAGAATGAATTCCAGAGGCTGTTAACCAAATGCAGGTTTGGCTATCTGTTTGTTTAGACACATATCTATTGAGGAATATTTACAAATTAAGGATTTCATGATAAACCGCTTTACTATCTCATTTCCCCTGTAGCAAACCTGTAGAGTTTGAGCATATTTTCAACTGTCTTCCAAGTTTGGATCAGCAATTGTCAAGTCAGAACCTTATTGGCCCATCAGCTGATGGTTACTCTGAAGCACAGCTAAATCAGTATGATTTGTGCACTCTTCCTACACTCATTGATCCATGTTACTTGACTTTGCTCTCAAAGTTATCACAGAAATCGGTTCAACTTGATTGCCACCAGAAGTTTATGGAAATATACAGGTGCAATCTACTAAAGTTTGAAACTCTTTTCTATTCGTAATGTATTGTGTCTCAGATTCCGATTTTGCTTGCTTGTTCACATCTTCCATCATTCCCACAGAGAAATTCGGGGTTCAACTTTGGAACAAAGTCTTAAGAACTTGGGAGTTGAATATGTTACAAAAGAAGAAGTGCAGCATGTTCAGGCTCAGACCTTGGATGCTAAAATTCACCACTGGAGACAGTCCTTCCGAATTACTGTGATTCTCTTCGATTCTCTTCCCTTACTGCGTATTGTTTAAAATGCAAGATGCTGTTTGCCAGTAATATTTGACTATTTTATTTTAACAGGTAAAGTTGCTTTTTGGTAGTGAATGCATGCTGTGTGATCAAGTATTTGGAAGAAAGTGTACATGGAAGGATAATTGTTTTGCTGAAGTAACAACAAAAAGCCTTTCGACTCTACTCAGTTTCGGAGAGGCTGTTGTTCAATCCCAAACATCGCCAGATAAATTAGGTGTACTTCTAGATATGTATGAAGCCACATCGGAACTTCAACCTGAGGTGAACAAACAATGACACCTTACTTTTGCTGTTTATGTACTTGTATTCCTTTTTTTGTTTATGGGCAAAAATATGAGGGAAAGAAATAAATTTCATTCTGGATGAGTGTGTTTTCTCATTTCGAAGAACTAATCATTATTCTTGGGTCCGTTATGATAGGTTGAGGCAATCTTTGTGGGTAATGCATGCTCTGAAAACCGGAAATCTGCCCTTGCTTTGATTAAAAGCCTCTCACAGACTGTGAAAAATACATTAGGTGACTTCATGGAATACATTGTGAATCACTCGGCAATGAGTATGACTGTTGATGGGGCTGTGCATCCTCTGACCAGCTATGTTACTGATCATATCAAAATTCATTTTAAGTAAGTGAAATCTGCCGGATCGGGAGTTTTTCTTCAACATAACCTCTGATAAAATATGGCCTAATATTGTTAATAAAAATCTGACTTAACAACTATCAAACTGATGCAGGTATCAACCATTGCTAAAGCAGATCTTTGGAGAGTCCTGTGTTGGAGATCGAAAAGATACCGATGTGACCTCTCAACTTTTTGGTGTTATACATGCTCTGGAGACCAATCTAGCTACGAAAGCAAAGCAATACAAGGACCTTTCTCTGGAGCACCTTTTCTTAATGAATAACATCCATTATATTGTCAAGTCTATCCACAGGTCAATAAAAATCATATAAGGATCTAAAATCTTATTAGCTGAATGATATAACTATTTTCTTATTCTCAGATTAGAAGCAAAGGATTTATTTGGCGCTGATTGGATTGAGAGACAACGGAGGATTGTGCAACAGCAGGCTACTCAATATAGAAGAATCGCGTGGCTAAAGGTATTGGAGTGCCCATCAACTCATGGAAAAGCTTAACCTCGATAGCACAATTTAACCATGCATCTCTTGTGATTTTTACAGACAGACCAGTTTATTTTTTAACCTTTTTTAAATTTATTTTGCAGGTAGTGGAGTCCCTATCAACTCAAGGTTATATTTCACTAGTAGGATATTCTACTGATGCTACTCAAGGAAGTTTTAGTTTTAGAAATATTAAGAGCAGTGCAACCTCCAGATCTGTGATCAAGGAGAGGTTAGGCTGAAATACCAAAGAAACTCAATGTAGTATGTTCTCTGTTTTTGGTGGTTCTCATGATTTACTATGCTGTTTTTTCAACTATTCTCAGATTCAAACGTTTCAACATGCGATTTGAAGAAACTTTCCAAACACAGATAAATTGGGATGTCCCCGACAGAGATTTACGAGAAACCTTAATTCTTACGATTGCTGAAATATTGTTACCTGCTTACAGATCTTTTCTGAAACATTTTGGGTATTTTTCCAATTTCACTTTGGTTTTATGGCATTGTTTTATTTCGTTATCAGCATTCTCAAGACATTTCTTGTTGCTTATCTTATGGTTACTAGATCTTTTGGGTGCATTGAACAACAACTGGCTATTGCCTTTTACTCTTTTAGTGGCAAATGGTGGAATGGTACCAGATAACATGAATGTATAGGTAATCTGGTTTGTGAATGACATAAGTACTTTAGCCATTATTTAGGAGAGTTATCAGTCTTTACTGATGAATTCTATACCAAGTAAAGAATATGACCAAGTTTTTCATTAGCTGATATCCCTGTCTGCGCAACCATGAAAACACCTTAATAGTTGGTGTGCTAGCTAGGTCTGGACAATGCCAATCTGAACATTATTAGTGTTTCTTGCTCTTTGGGGGTTCTGGATCTAGTTTAACCACAAAAGTGTGTAGCACACTTTTTGAAGAAAACAATTGTGTCCATACTTCCTATTCAGTCTTCACATAGCTTCAGGATTATCATTGCAGAACATACAAACAGAAAAGTATAATAGCTTTGTGTTTACAAATCATGTTATTTGTACTGTTAATTATCTTTTTCATCATGTAGGCCTCTTGTTGAGAACAGCCCTGGCGCTTTAAAATATATGAAGTATACTCCAGAATCACTTGAGCAAGCCCTTGGTAATCTATTTGCAAAGAAATTACGAAGTGATCAGGCCACCACGAATTCCGATGGCAACAAGCATCCCGCTTAACTGTATGTCAAGAGACTTTCCTGAACCCTATCTGTACTATATATTGTCATAGTGCATTGGAACAAAAGGAAGTGCATTTTAATTTCTTTTTGCCGGGAAGACTCAAGATTGGTCGCCCAATTTCATTAAGTGAAGAATTTACAATTGTACAACCTGAGGAAACCTAGTTACAGGCACTAGGTGAGGTAGCAGCTGTAGAGATACAGCTGAGAAAGAAGGAAGATTACAAAAGCCAGAAACTAGCCTATGCCTTCTGGCACCCTGAAGAAATAGCCGCCATCGAAACTGTGACCTCTTCTTTGAAGTCCGCAAACCATTGCACTGTTCGGTTTCTTTGGTTGAAAATTCTCGCGTTCCTCTCCTTCCACAGCAACCAAGAGGCAGGAACACTGGTGTCGAAGTTTGTCCTGTGGCATTTCCGACAAAATTTCCTTGTTGTAGTCCACCAGCTTGCCAGGCTCCAATCTGTCTCTCCCTGGAGCTGGAATCTGAAACCCATCCAACTTTTCACCACCCTCCAGATCCTGTTAGTATAAGAACAAACCATACATTTTAGTTTCACTAGTTACATGCATGTGTGTTGCTACGAAACTACTTTCGATAAGAAAACATTTATCTTCCTGAAAGCACACAATTCTTTTTAATATACATTCAGCTTCCCTTGCTTGCAGCTTTCTTTTCCCTGTTCTTCAGATCTTGTATATTGTATGTGTGTGTATTCCGGTAAAATCAAAACTCAAACAACGATTCAGAGTAACAGTACAATCATTTGAAGTCCATAAATATCAAATCTACAGTATTCAGTAGTTTTGTTGCCCGATTTCTTAAATTTTGATCTGTACTCCTCTCAGCCATTCTCGGTAACAACAAGTTCAAATTGTATAGATGAGATGGAATTAAATTAAAAGTGAGTTTAAGTTGATATCAGCACTGAACAATATCCGTACTGAACTTGTTGAGCAATGAACATGAATCATTCATTGACGCAGAAAAGGAAAACATTTGATCTTTGCATGCCCCAGATAGCAAGAGAGGGGAATGTGGAAAGAGTTATACTTCCTTTTTTGCAAAAGATGAAAAGATGGAACAACACCGTAATTTGGTTTATAAGCATAGGCAAAAGCCAAAAGATAGGGGTGGAAGAATATTTCTCATCTTTTGGAGGCTGTTTACAGGAAAGCATTCTGCAGCTCATTCAGGGCAAAGTATAGCAGTTTACATGCTGTTTTTCAATTGACATGGAGTTATCGACCATAAATGATGTGAATAGTTATCATATTTCACTTTATTACTGTCACACTACATCAGGAGTAAGAGGATAATTTGTCGCTACTAGGAGAAGACAACTATTAACAACGACTGGTGTTGACAGCATTAACTGAGCTTATGGATGTCATTTTGTATGTAGCACAAATGTGAATCATTTTGGAAGAGGATAGGTTGTTAGCTCCTACATAGGAAGTGGTTGTGTTGGGTGAATATTATACTAGAATGAACATACCTTCTTCCACTTCTTTTGTTTAAAATTTTCCACTGTAACCTACATTGTGCATGCCTTATTTTGTTTAAAATAAAATGTCTGTCATACTGTATGTTAAGTATTGTCTTTTTCTGATTAGTGCAAACTAGTTAAATCTAATTGGCCACCATTATTACCGTATATACTAGGACCACACCTGCTCTCTTTATTCTAGTTCTTTCCTATCCATCCTTTTAGTTAGGATCATTCTGTTAGGTTCTTTTGGTATATTGAGATGCATAAGTATGACCCCACTTATGACAGGATAATATGTTTCTTTACTCCTACATAAATGATTTCCTCCCTTCTCGTTAACAAAATTGCAAAGATCCAAGAGCTTAATGTACAGAAAGTTGATAGCAGATTCTTCTTTATTGCCTTTATGATGACATTGTGCCATAGTGGATGAGGACCCATTATATTCAGACTAAGAAAGATGATAGCACCTTTGTGGTTGCAGTACTTTCTGGTGCTCCCTTTTCTTCGTAGATGTCCTTAGAGGCTTGGCATATAGTTGGTTCTTGGTTGTGCTTCTGGCAACTTTATCATCTTCTCATCCATTTTCTGCTTCAAAGGATGATGTTCGCAGTTTATTGGAACTGTTTCGATCAACGAATTCTGTTTCTGTTTCTTAATTTGGTGAATGCAAATCATATATGCCTTATATTTCATACATATTTGCTTTCGCCTATCGTTCCTGTGATATTTCATATCATACTAGAAAAGATGCATGGTTTGTAAAGATTTTGGTAGAGAAAGATGAGTTCTTGTTAGTAGTTTTATGGCAATATTGTGCTCCCACACCTTCTATGTTGGTGTAAAACTTTTTCATGAAGAATTGCGAAACATTGCAAGAAAAATGTTAATCCACTCTGGGTATCCTTTTCCTTTAGGGCATTGTCCTGGGGAACTTAACAACATATATATTGTTTTTCTTACATAATTACTTCTTACACATTCATTTCATTGTTTAAGCTTTCGCCGTTGACTCCTGCCGTATCTTTGTATCATTTTTAAGCATGCTATTTTTTTTTGCCGCGGGGTAGTTAAGCATGCTAGTTCTGTCTGGGTGACAAAGAGAGGTTGATAAACTTCCATTCGATCATAAAAGGTGTTTATCAACCACTACTTTTAGGAACAAATAACCGTACCTAAAACAGGTCTTGGCAAGACCCTTAACGGAACGGGCTTCTTTTTGAGCTATTTCTGTTAGGCCCCCCCCCCCCCCCAAACCCATTAGGCAAGGCCAAAATTCTCTCACCTCCATCTTTTCGTTTTTCTAAGCTTATAAGCCAAATTTTAAATTTTTAAATTTAAATTTACATGATCTTAGGGTTTTTTATCATAATTTATTTTTCAGTCTTACCTTTTAGATCGCTAAGAACACATATATAAAAGTTTTATTAATAAATTATTTTTTTTCTGAAAAGGCCCTATGTTTACTTTATGCTGTCAGGATTTGTTTGTCCATGAAACCTTTGTAACTCGGGCTGTCATGTAGGTGATGCATACGTCAATATTTTTTTATTTATCTGGTCCCCCTAATTAATGTCTCTATATGTCATGGTCGCCTCAGGCTTGACTCCTGTAGAAGTCATCGAACAGGGCAGCAGGCTCCCCAGCCTTGTTCAGAATTTGCCATCGTTAAAGAGCATGGAAAGCACGAGGTATATTTTGCTATGTCAACTGAGCACAGCAGCACAGGTGAGCCTCCAACTATTTCCATTCCGTGCAAACACTGCATTTGTGCCTACTGCCATTTGATGCTATTAGTCGATTATACGGCAGGCATCAGGTGCGCAGTAATGGGAGGGTGCACCGTTCCTTGCAATATGTCATACCGTATTAGATAGAGGCAATCAATTTATCAGAACTCTGGTTGGCTGGTTCAAAGTCTCGCGCACTAGTGTGAAAGATACTCCTATGTGACATTTTGGTACCACAAATTCACTACATCATCTTTCTTTTTGAGCATAAGTGAAATGATTTATTAACTACTAAAAAAATAATTTGTGGGTAAAATTTTGATAGAAGTGTTCTTATTAATTTAAAGCAAATGCTAGAAAATGAACTACGATGAAAAAACCTTAATAACAACTCCAAATTTAAATTTTATAATTAAAAAATAGCTTAATAATCATAAGTGAAAAGATAGGGACCTCTAAAGAAAAATGGTATGTATTGGAAGATTACAGGGCGTAGCATGTAAGAGCCGTCCCTAACATGGGTTCCCAATGTGAGCTGTATACTTTGGACTCTATCTGCCAACAACCCTGCTGAGTGCAGATGCTAGACTAGTGCCCAATTAAAATTAGTTGGCCTTCGCCCTCCGTTTTCGCACAAGCCCAAACATGGTGCAAGGACGGCTGTAGAAGAAGCTTCCATGTTATGTGGTTGTGTACTTTAGTGTCTCATCCATCCTTCTATTCATTTACGTGTCTCGCTAGGCAATCGTTCCTTTCGATCCAGTGTGATTGTACTATGGCTGGCTGATTGTTTCCACATTTGCCTCCAGTTTTTTTAAAGCTGGTTCTTGTTGGCACATGGATGATAGAATCGCAAGCGTGCTTCTGGTTCTCTATCTCACCTAATATTCGCAAACTCATATAGCCATTTGCTGGTAATTTAGCCATTTTCGTGAGTCAGTGAATCCCTGCTTGTGTATGTGCTTCGATGCACATGATAGGAGACGCCTAGACATGAGTGTGGCCAGACGTTGACGCTTGCTACCATGGTATATTTTTTTAAAATGTAAATTGCTGTTTATTTTATATTTTATTGTCAAAGTTTTACTTTAAACTACCTTGAACTAATATTTTTATTTTAGACCAGATAATTTTATCATCTTTGCAGATAAGACCACCCAACCATTTTTTCTAGGTATGTTGAGTCTCTCCTCCACTAAACATAGGCGCAAATGTGCTTTAGGACTTAATGTATATCAAAAATTGTTTGGAGTGATCTAAACTACGATAATGGTAAAAATATATAGTCTAAAGTAAATGGACTAGTTTAAAGATGATAGAAAGTAAAATATTGAGGCCTAAATTACCATTCACTATTTTTTTTAAAAAAATAAGGCAAAAATGTGATGAATGAGGGTTACAGTTAGGCAACTAGGACAAGGAGAGGTACGGGACCCATTTATTATTATCGTTCTAGGGGACGGCTTCTTCTCTTCCTGTCAAGCTTCCTTTCCTTTGGATGTCTTCATCTGATGTGGACACCCTACCCGCTTGGTGGCTCTCTTACTGCCAATAATGAATCATCCTTGCTTGGTTAATTACCTGCTGATGGCTAGGTACACAGTTCATTGTTATGTTTACTTATGTGACAAGAGGTGGTCAAAAGCGTAAAACCAGAGTGCTTAGTGCAATTGAACAGCATGAGACGATTGATTGCACATGTTGCTCAGCTGCAGACGTCATAAGATCGTACATCGTTAAGTACTCTCCAATATCTCACTATCTCTGTTTGACTCACTCGGCGTCATTTGTGCTTATTACTAAATGACGACATTGGTAATGCCCGTTATAGCTTAATTAGTGGTGATTCTATAATATTAGGATCGATATGGAAGCTATGTGGCGTGTAAAGCAAGGTTTAACGCGCCTCGTCACTCTCACACTCGCCTTCCAAATGATGCAAAGGCACTCTCTCTCTCACTCACCTGTGCGCCCAACGCTCTTCCTTCCCTTTAATTTTCTTCCTCTCTCATTGATCGATTCTTTCAAAAAGAATCCTTCATCCCTTTGCACTTTTTGTATTGACGAAAGGTGTTTTTCCCTAATCCTTAACAAAACTTAATCGCCTTTCAATCAATCATTGCTCCTTTTGTGGCTTACCACTCACCCCCAACAGCTCCTCCACCATCACAATAAACCAGCCACAGTCCTTGAAACATATAATGCTTAGAAAGCTGAAAATAGTGAAATTAAGGTCTTGTTTAGTTCCCAAAATTTTTCCGCAAAAACGTCACATCGAATTTTTTGGATACATACATGGAGCAGTAACATAGATAAAAAAAACTAATTGCACAGTTAGAGAGGAAATCATAGACGAATCTTTTAAGTCTAATTAGTATATGATTAGTCATAAGTGCTACAGTAACCACATGTGGTGATGATGGATTAATTAGGTTTAAAAGATTCGTAAAGTGGTTTTCAGACGAGTTCTGAAATTAGTTTTTCCATTGGTGTCTGAAGCCTCTTCCAACATCCAGTCAAATATTTATTATGACATTTAAAAATTTCCTTTTCTCGAACTAAATACCCCAAAGCTAAACAGGCAACCGTGGAAAGTCCAGTGAGAGAGCCACCCAAAAGTGAGCAGCACTGCAGCAGCAGCCAACAACTGAACCTGCTCACACTGGCCTTCCATGCATTTTGATCACCTCCTGCTCTGGTTCCAAATTCCCGATCAATCAATCAGCAATCTGCCATTGCTGCACTGTACATGAGCGACTTCACCGACCGATATATATAGCTCTCCTCACCTGCAGCGGCGACCTCCATTCCAAAGATCATCAAAAACGAGAGAAAGCAAAGAGAAGTAGGAAGAAGATGTCGGTGATAAAGGATTGTGGCGGGCACAAGGGGTGCGAGTGCGAGGAGAAGAAGCTGCGGCGGAAGGTGGTGTGGGCGGTGGTGGCGCTGCTGCTGCTGACGGTGTTCGTGGTGCTGGTGGTGTGGGTGGCACTGCGGCCGCACAAGCCGCGCTTCTACCTGCAGGACCTGTCGGTGCTGTGCCTCAACGTCACGCCGCCGGCGTCCACCTACCTCTTCACCACCATGCAGGCCACCGTGGCGGCGCGCAACGACAACGGCCGCGTCGGCGTCTACTACGACAAGGTGGACGTGTACGCGCAGTACAAGGGCGCGGCCATCACCGTGCCCACGCAGCTCCCCGTGGAGTACCAGGGCCACTACGACCAGTCCGTCTGGTCGCCCTTCCTCCAGTCGCTCGACCACGTCGTCCTGCCGCCCTACCTCGCCGTCGCCCTCGCCCAGGACGAGACCGCCGGCTACGTCCTCATCGACATCCGCCTCGACGGCTGGGTCCGCTGGAAGGTTGGCACCTGGATCTCCGGCCACTACCACCTCCAGGTCAACTGCCCCGCCCTCCTCACCGTCAACGACGGCAAGGGCAGCTACGGCGGCACCACCGGCGGCGGCGACGGATACTTCCGCTTCCAGCAGGCCGCCGCCTGCTCCGTCGATGTCTAGACTAGACGTACCGTACAGCTTCTTTTTTTTCTTCCATTTCCTAGCCCACACTCAATTTCTCCTGCTTCTTTATCTTTCATTTCGATCTCAACAAACATATGTTAGTTTCTTCCTCTTCTTGGTTAATTTTCTTCAGAATCAGTATCATATAAGTGAAGAAAATCGATCGATCACACCGGAGTTAGTACCAGCTTCATAATTTAGACCGTAGTTGGTTGGAGCTAGTGTAGCTTGGAGTGAAAGGGAAATTTGTATTCTGAAAAGATAGGCGTACGTACAGCTGGGGCGTAGACGTGAAGGCTGCTTCATACATGTTGGATTAATATTGGATTGATGGACCTGCATAATTCGATTTGCATTGCAATAATTCGAAGGTGGGTACACTAAATATGTTTATTATATATCTCCTGGTTTTCTGATCGTCTTGCCTTTCAATCTTTTCTCTAAAAAATGAAAGCTTGTGCTTGATATATTTGACCTTTATCTTGGACCTCAGCTTTTAGTTTAAAGCGCCTCCTTTGTAAAAGATCAAGACGTACTGACAACGAAAATCTAAGCTAGTTCCCGTTCAGCCATCGATCGATGATCGATGAGAGTTTGTTGCGAGTGGACCAATGGGCAGCTAGCTCGCTCGCTAGCTGGCCTCCTTGTGCTTGGCCGGGGAGAGCCATTGCACGTCATCGCACATGCTGATGGCGACGCAACTCTTATTATTGTTTCGCCATCTTGAGCCATTTTTTTTTTCTCAGAGTGATCGATCGACAATTTGTGGTGCCTTTCGTTTTTTTATGTTTATCATCATCGGAATTAAGGAAAGCTACTTTGCTTCTTGCTAGCTAGCTCTAAGAACACGTCAACTAGCTAGCAATCCAGCATCACAGCATGTGATGACTTAACAGCTAGTATTAGTAAACCTCATTGACTAGCTCGTGTGACTCTTTCACAGGTAGTCTCCCTTTTAGTTAGTTATTCATCGATGAGTCTGCGAGGTGCTAGCTTCTATGATGGACCAATTAACCCATGGCCTAGTTAACATTAATACAAGTAATCTTAATTGCATGATGAATTATTATTATGCATGCATAGACGCTTAATCTGTGATCTCGCGTGCCATGATTAGAATGCATGGCAAATTGGCATGGTTGGTAGATGCGACCAAATTAAACCAAACTCTACATGTGCTTTTGTTAGGGCACGCATGGTACACGTATACAGATCACTACTATCTGCTCTTCAGAAAAAAAAATGTATATAATATCGTCATATTATAGATATAGACACCATCTTTAATCTACTCTAGTAGTAGACAATGGTACAGGAGAATGGATGGTAGCAGATAACGCTTTCAGTTGCGAGTCCCTTTCGCTGGATCGGCTCGCACCAACGTAGGTAGCTAGCTAGCAAAAGTATTCTGCAGAATACATGTTGGCCCTATCAAAATCAATTTGATACCTTGCCTTTTTGGTTTGGTTATACACATACATCGTATAATTCCTCCCCTTCAAAATATATAGCTTATTTTGTTTCGTTCGAATAAATGTTTGACCAAAGATTACTTTATTAGTATATACTTCTTATAACACAAAATTTGTATTACCGTATTCATGTTTAAAATTATTTCTTATAATTATACTTCCGTGTCACATAAGTGATATATTACTATAGTAATCTTTAGTTAAACTCTTGTTTTGATAAAACAAAATGTGTTCTTTAATTTAAAATGGATGAAGTGTTGTACACAGTACACCATGTCTGCTACTCTGCTAGTATGTGTACATTCAAATGCAGCTTCCTGTGCAGTTGTGATTATGATGATGATGATGATATAAAGGAAGCTGAGACAGAGATAGGGTTGGCTCCATGCATGAAGAATGTCGTGCCCATGAGGGCTTTATAATTTTGGGATGTGCCTGCCTATCTGCTGCTCTGTACGTACGTAGCTAAGCTAATTAAGAGCATCTCCAACGGCTCATCTAAATTTGGTCATCCATATCTTCATTTGGATGAACATCTAAAACACTTTTATCCTTCATATTCTTTTGTACTTCAGCAAATCATCTATATATGACATCCTCTATATCTATTTAGAGGATTGGAGAGAACATCTAAATATAGATGCTCTCTTTCCTAATATGAATGACATCCAAAAATAGATGATGAAATAGATGTTTGGCTGGAGCTCAACTTTTATTCTTCATTCTCTATTTCTAAGATAGAGGATATGATGGATGAGCTGTTGGGGATACTCTAAACTACCCGGTGTGTATGTATAGTATTCGATCAATCGGTGGGTAAGGGTCAGTGGTATATAGTAGCACACACTGTACTCTAGTCCTGCAAATAGCTTTTGATCAAGGGCGACTTTAGCTAGCTTCCTGGATGTTTCTTCAAAGTGGGGAAAGTGAAAAGGCCGGGGGGATTGGCTGCTATTCTAAGGGAAGACCTCGAGACCCTGCGGACTTGTCCACAAGGGATGATGGTTCAGTGAATGATGTGTGAAAATGTCGTTCATTTGGGATCGATACAGCATCAGCCGATTGCCTGTTGCCATGCATCAGACCAGTCAATATTACTCCATCCGTTCCAAAATATAAGTATTTTTAGAATTTAAATTTTATACTATAATATAAGTATTTATGTCATTATTCTCATTATTTCTATCATTCTAATGACTCTAGAGGCAATCGGATGTTTCAAAAATAAAATATAATCAATTCAAAATTTAAAAATTAACTACTAAAATAACTAAATAAAAATATTTTAATATATTCTTAAACTATGTTAAACAATATAGAAATGCTTTGCAGAGGTTGTGGTACTTACATCGGTGAACGTAACGCTGGTCCGATCCAGAACCAGAAAAAGAAGAAGAAGCAGAGGCCCAAGTATTCCTCTTGTCATGCTCAACACCGGCCCACGTTTTCTCGTGAGTCGCTTGGTCCATTTACTATTGGGCGCGTTTTGCTGCGCAAACAAGCCCAGGCTGCAATACGACTTGAACGAATAAGTTCATTGTAGGTCCCTTAACTTAAGGTTGAATCTGTATCAGGTCCTTTAACCCCAAAACTAGAAATGTATACCTTTAAACTTATATAACCCTTAAACTTATATAAACCGTTTAATGAAGGTCCCTAGCAGTATTGACTCTAATTTTTAGCTGGTTTCGCTGACGTGGCGTGTGGTGGCCCCACATGACCTTTTTTTTCATTTTCTCTTTTCTCTTCTTTTTCTCTCTCATGATGTGCTCTCTCTCTCTCTTCTTCCTCTCTTTGCGGCGGCGGCGGCAGCGACTGGCCGCGCTAGGGCTGCTCCATCTACGTCGGCGCCAACCGGCTCTCCGGTAGCCTGCCGCCTTCGCTCGTCCAGCTCAACAACCTCATGTGCTCACTCTGTGTTCATATCTATACCACGCAGCAGCAACAACTACATCCGATGAGAACAACGTCGCGAGGATGCAGCGATCGGACCATGTCGTCTTCGTCGCCGCCGCCATCGCCGTCGAAGGCAAAGAGGCCAGGCCACAGCATCCACGGCCCAAGGCCACATCCGCTGATCATGTCGGTGGCGGCAGCGGCGGCGGTTGAGGGAGAAATGAGCCGGCCGCCCAAGAAACCCCGTGTCAGCGGCGGCGGTGGCGGCAACACGGGAGCGGTGATCGTGTACGAGCTCACACCCGGCCAGAGGAGTTCATGGCTGGCGTGCAGAAGCTCACATTGGCAACTGATCAGGTGGTTGCTGCCGACGCGCTAGTGCTCGCACTTGGGCAACAACGTCAGCCAGCCGCTTTGCCGGCGACAACGACTGGCTATTATTATTTGGAGCCTCCATCTCCAACGGCCGATTTACTTCTATCACCGAGTAGCCTCTTTTCTTCTCCCCGATGATTATTCATGCCTTAAAAAGAGCTCGAAGCTTTGTTCTGATTAGCTCTAGATTTTGGTATCATACAGTTCGTGCAAAAAAAAACACAACGATGTGTGTGTATATATAGCATTCATCTTGTACATGCTTTGCTCCAAGAAAAGGAGCCACAAGCTCGGGCGGAAGCCCAGGGGAGGCGGCAAGAGTGCGTTCAGTGTCAGCAACAAAACAATCTCACACTCTTGCTCACTCTGTTTTTCTTATGGCTAACCGAAGGACTTTGAAATTTTCGCAGGCTACCGGAGAGCCGGTTGGCGCCGACGTAGATATGTGTAAGCCTGGAGCAGCCCTAGCACGGCCAGCCGCTGCCGCCGCCGCCGCAAAGAGAGGAAGATGAGAGAGAGGAGAGCATGAGAGAGAAAAAGAAGAGAAAGAAAAAAAATGAAAAAAAAAGTCACGTGAGGCCCACCACACGCCACGTCAGCGAAACCAGCTAAAAATTGGAGTCAATACTACCAGGGAGCATTCCTTGAACGGTTTATGTAAGTTTAGGGATATACATTTCTGGTTTTAGAGTTAAAGGACATAAGACATATTCAACGTTAAGTTAAGGGATCTACGATGAACTTATTCCCAACTTGATAAGTGCCCCATCTGTGTCGTCTGATCTGCTTCAAAGGCCCAAAGTAGTCGTACGCCGTGTAGGTCAAAGAAAAAAAAAAAGGAAAGAAAAGGATAGCAATCTCATAGGTTAGTCGTCACGCGTGTTTGCGCAATAAATTGACGCAGAAACCGGTTGCTTGTTGCGCTAAACAGCTGAATAGCCGGCAGAGTTTTGACGAAATTTCCCGTTGAAACGCCAAGCGATCTGGCTTATACTTGAAAGTGACACGTGAGCGACGTGTGGATCGTGTGGCCTTTGAGTGAATCGAAGAAAGTGGGATGGGAAGCAAGCGCGGGACAAGCGAACGTTTCAACTGTGACGAGTCGCCCCGCATAAACTAATGCCGCGACATCGATCGCCGTTGCAACCAGACACGGCTTCATCAATCTAATTGATTTGCGCAATCTAATCGATCTGCGCTGCAAGGATGTTTCCGCCTTTGCTTCGTTTGGACCTGACACGCAGAAACAACGATGATGTCTGCAAGGATTTACAACCATCTAGTTTCCGTTTTTTTATGAAGGATGAGATATGAAATATTATCCGGTTTTCTATAACTATTTAACGGTATAAATAATAAATTAACTACTATAAAGTTAAAAATTTATTAAAGATGAAATAATTAACTATATATATATATATACTTCTTTAAAACATACAATTTAATTATTCGAAAATGTGTGTGCAAATATCGAGTATGCCAACGCATCCTTAGAGCATTAACGGCACACACCACATCTGACGCGGTCTGTCGTGTTCGAGAGATAACGGGGCGAGTAGTCTTGAAAGTTATGCGCACCTTCAGCATAAGTAGCACAAAGACACGGCAAGGGTCCTCATAGGGGATGTCGTAGCTCTACATCCTCGTGTCCTAGCATAGGCCATCGTCATCATCGTTGAATCGAGTTACCCTCTGTGATCGGAAAAGGGATAGAGAGCAACGTCGATCTGATAGGGGCACAAGGCTCGATTTACCTTGATGTGGTAAGATGCACCATTAAGCTCCTAACCATGGTCGTCATGCTGAGAAGAGACCCTCTATGGATCTCATCGCCCACACGCCTCTCATAGGCCCACACCACCTTGACCCTCCATCGTAGGAGAAAAAAGAAGGGGTCGATGACTAACTGATGGATTTGAAGCATAGATGATTGATTTTGAGGTGATACTACCGGAGAGGGGAGGGGAGGTGTCATAAGGCCAGCCAAAAAACATCAATTGAGGTCGTTCCAATGTGAATATCCTTATAAGAGCATCTTCAATAGCTCATCTAAGTTTGGTTCTCTATATCTTAGTTTGGATGTCCATCTAAAACAGTTTCATCCTCTATATATTTGTGTGCTCCAACAGATCATCCATATTAGAGCATCTATATTCTAGTCTATTATATTTTATTGATATATATAACTACCATACATTTGTTTTATGTTTTATAATGGTCAAAGTGGGGATAGTTGAGTTTTAGATGATGGATAAATGTTCTCTCTCCTGATATAGAGAATATCTAAAAATAGAGGATGGAATAGATATTTTATTGGAGCACTATTTTTATCCTCAATCCTCTATTTTTAGGATAGATGATGGGATAAAAGAGTTATTGGATGCTCTAAGAGCGTCTTTAGGAAAATGCTAATACTTTACTCCACAAAACTTGGTATTAAGTTTACTTAAAAAAATTAGGCATAAAAATACACAAATTTAGGATATAATAGAGTTGATTTTAAGCATGCGTAAATATTAAGAATAAATTAGAAACCTATTGAAAACATATTTTCTAGCATAGTTCTCAAAAATCAGTTTCGGTGAGATCAATTTTAAACATTTCTGGAAGATATTATATAACATAAACGGTAAGAATCAGATGGAATCGTGATCATGTGCATAACTTTATATTAACCAGCCAAAAATATTACTAATATATCCTCATGGCAGTTAGTTGCTGCAGCGAAAAGAAATTGACCTGCCAAAGCGTCCCGCGTGGCCGGCTAAAGCCAAGGAAAATAAATAAAGGAGTCGCGAAAACAAAGACTAAATACGCATTTGCACAGTCCCACGGCGAATTGTTTAGGTGCATTGCTTGTGAATCGCTCTGGGTCTTAATAAGGCGAGTTAACAACAATAATCAGGTGGAGCGGAGCGTGGGTTTGGGTCTCAACCACCACCAGGGCAAGCAGGCCGGCAACGGCTACAGCTCCACCACGCGAACGTCTTCTCCGCATCAACAGCGTCAGACACACACACACCACATGCATGTGGCCGCACCCGCACTCCTCCACCACCATCATCTCCGCCACTTCGCCGCAGCGCAAACCATCCACAACTCGGCCAAACCCAACACAACAGCTGCCAAATTTACTATTCCTCGCCGTCGCCGTGCAAACCTCCAAAAACCCACGCGTTTTACACAACAACCGCGTCGCCGAGCCATTCTGTCCTATATACATACGAGTACAGCAAGCCAAGCGTCTGCCATCCTCCTCCACTTGTTTCCTGGGCATCGAGATCGAGAGAGAGAGAGAGAGAGAGAGAGAGAGATTTCACACACACGACAAGAGAAGAGAACAGAAGGGAAGAGGAGGAGCAGATCTCGATCGGCGGCGCGGCGATGGGTTCGGCGAGCAGGGCGGTGTCGTGCCTGTGCTGCCCGTGCAAGTGCCTGGCGTGCGGCCTCTTCAGCTGCCTCTGCAGCATCCTCATCTCCCTCCTCGTCACCGTCGGCGTCCTCGCCCTCATCTTCTACCTCATCTTCCGCCCCCACATGATCGCCGCCACCGTCGACTCCGCCTCCCTCGTCCAGTTCACCCTCGCCCAGAACTCCGCCCTCGCCTACAACCTCAACGTCGACCTCACCGTCCGCAACCCCAACAAGCGCGTCGGCCTCTACTACGACAACGTCGAGTCGCTCGCCCTCTTCGACGGCCAGCGCTTCGGATACGCCCCCCTCGACCCCTTCTTCCAGTCCACCGAGGCCTCCACCAAGCTCTCCCCCTCCTTCAAGGGCCAGCAGCCGCTCACCGGCGACATCACCGCCGCCAACTTCAGGTCGCAGCAGACCAGCGGCAAGTTCGACATCGAGGTCAAGCTCAACGCCAAGCTCAGGGTCAAGGTCTGGGCCTTCAAGGTCCCCGGACCCAAGGCCAAGATTAGCTGCCCGATCACGGTCCCGGTGCCCAACTCCAACTCCGCCGCATTCCAGCCCACCGACTGCAAAGTCTGGTTCTGATTCCCCCCACCGTTCTCTGTCTCATGGATTGGTTCGCATTTGGGGATTATTAGCCAGCCTACTATCACTATGTTCTATATGGATGGATGGGTGGATTCTTTTGTTTCTTTCGATTTGTTGATGAGGGATTTAGCTGCTCGCCGGATGTAGCTGTACATGGTCGCGGTTTAGGTTCTCTAGCGACTGTCATGCACATATTATCGATCCATTGATCTATGTCTTGTTCTTATTTTTCCCCTCTCTTTGGGCACTGCTTACTTACTGCTGTTACAGATCGGATATGTTGATACATTCAGATTTTATTCAGGTTCACCTATTACTTATATCTACTACTTTCTGTGACCATCTCTGAGTGATTACTTGTTATGATGCATCGTTGGTTCTGTCAGAATTCTGGGAATTGCGAGCATGTTTCTCACTGTTCTTATGCTGAAAGATGCCAGTGTTTACCTGTTTATCGTCAGTGATTGTCAAAAAAAAAAAAAAAAAATCTCTCCTGTTGGATAGCTTTGTCACGGGCAAGCCGTGACGTGATGAAATTCACAGCACAGGTCAGGTGAGCATATCACATAGTAATCACAACGAAAAAGTTTCCAAACTTTACCCTCAAAGAAAGAAAGAAATCAAAGAAAGAAAGAAAGAAAGGAAAAATCTCCTCCTCATCGTTTGTTTCAGAAAGCGCACAGACTTTTCACTTCTCAGTGCCTCTCCTGGTGCTAGTGGATGTATCTGTCCAAGTCTTGCGAGTTTCTTTCCCCTTCTAATAATCAATCTATGGAACTAATCCAAGTGTGGGTGTGGTGATAGCTATTCTTTTGGTTTGCGTCGTTGTCATGGAAGCATACAGACACAAAACAATCGTCGTTTTCATTGTTCGTGACAGGTCAGACACCTTGAGAATTCTATATCCTTCGTCTTGAGGGCAAGTCTGCAACTAACACCGGCAAAAGTCTTCAGCTTTCAGGTTTGCACGATAGCGCGTTACTGCCGATTTGCGGTGAAGCAGGCAACCAAATCTATCAGACAACTGCTACTTCTCGGTGAAATCACTCACGGAGTGGTTGGATAATTTCTCCACCACTCCACCGCCACGATTGACGAGCTGGACAGCGAAAAGCATACATAAGGCTGTCTTCAAGCCAGATTTTTCCCTCAGCTTTTTTTCGCGCCCGCATACTGAGCTACTGTGTTTGATTTTATAAGACACAGTTTAAGGCCTAAACGATTCATTCTTTTTTTACAAAAATGTTTCTATAAAGAAGTTAATAGATTCATAAAATCATATAATATTTCAACTTTCATCAATAATCTTCAAAAGAACACATCCTTAGGAAATGATGGTTTGAGTTTAGCTTTTTATGGGAAAAAGCGAAATGACATACGTAAAACATAACAATTTATAAATAAAAATTTTATATATGGATTCTTAGTGATCTAAAAGCAAATGTTACAAAATAAACTACTATGAAAAACCTTAAAATCAAGTCTAGATTTAAGATTAAAAATTTAAAATTTTGATTTATAAGTATAAGCAGAAATAAAAAGACCGGAGTGATATATCCCCATTCATAAACGCGTGTGCTCCGGTGCTATGCTAAATTCCAGGGACAACGATCGGAATCACATGGAGATCAGGATGCAACCAAAAGCAGCAACAGGACCTCATCCCAGCAGCAGGGCAACTCACTTGTTTTTATTCTTCTTCTTTGATAGGATTACCTAAACAACACCAGTAGCCGAACAGCGGATCGGAAACAGAGAAAGAATGGCAATAATATGGTGACAAGAAAAGGGCAAAGAAATTGCTTGTGGGATTGTTCTACTGTAAATATATCCATCGAATTGAAGGTGCAACTGTGCAGTTACAGTATGGTCGGTCCAAATTATGGTTTATATGGCGAAAAAATTGCTTGCTCGAGATGGATATTCAGGGAGAGGTACAGTTTATGGGAGGCACGTATTTGCGTCTGTCACATACCGCGGTTTCTGTCCAAACAGAAAACGGGACAGCATGTGGTTCCATCGTTTTGCAGTTATAATTACTTATAAACCAAAATTTAAATTTAAAAACTTAATTTTGGATTTAGTTTTGTGGTTTTTTCATTATCGTTTATTTTACGACCTTTTCTTTGATCCGCTATGAACACGTGTATAAAATTTTTAACTATAAATATTTTTTTTTAAAAAAACACGTTTTCGTTTGTTTGTTGTTCTTTTGGGGCCTCGTCGCATCCTTTTGGGCCATTACGGAGCCCTGGTTACTTCTGAAATAGTGGGCTTTGTGTTGAGGCCCACAAGATTACGAGAGTAATACGGTGAGCCCATTTTAGCACGGGCCTTCGGTTTTTGCCCTTTCAAAAGCACCCGGAATTAATAATTCATCGATAATAGCAACAGAATAAACTCAGTTTCTGTTCATTTTGTCGTACACTTTCGCTCCGTAGGCAACTTGGCATGAACTAAGTCTGCATTTTTAATCCTTCCCGGGGAGCTGTTGTTCGGTGCAAATGATACTCCACAAAAACTATCACTAACCTTTTTTCCATACTTCACTAAAAACACATGAATCAGCTTTTTTTTTTCTTTGGTGATGCTCTGGTTTAGGACACTACCATCACTTGTTGTAAATGCACGGTTGGCAGTCAGAAACGAGGTGTAAGTGCGAAAAAGATCTACGGCGTATGCCAAGCAGCCACGTATAGCTGCAGCCGGCAGCCGACACTGTAGCTGCAAATGGGTGGCACATGCTCTATTTACATCACCTCCAGCAGTAACGTGACTTTTATTGGTAGGCGTATTCAATAGCTCGGCCAGAGGCAATGAACCGATCGACACGACACCAAACTAGACAAACATTCCATACTCGATCCCCAAAAAATGGCATGATCTGGCGATCTGCTTCAGATCAAACACTTCAGATCAGATTAGATTGCATTAGATTTTATCGAGAATTCATACCACAGGAGAAATAAAGAACGGCTAGAGAGTAGTCTCTCATACTTTCTCTCTTTGCCAAAGCAAAGCAATCCCAAAAGGAAAAGATACAAACAGCCGTCTTTTCCCTCGTCTTTTCTTCGTTATGCTTAGAGTACATTGCACACGCGCGAGGCGTCTACACGTAATGCAGTACTAAAAGGAGATTCACACGACCTAATCACCTTCAGTAATAAGTAATTAAAACACTTTATTGTTAATAAAATCCTCAATTCTAAGGTCTGCTACTTGCTGGCTAGCGGTACAAAGCTGCAGGAAACACACAGCTTCAGCATCACTCAACTTTAGTACGAGCTACACGGACACGAGGTACGTGGAGTAGTAATTATCTCGATCTCGGCCATAATCTCCCGCCATTGCGATGGATGGACGGACTACCGGAGCAGAGCTTACGACGACGACGACGCGCATTGCTGGCGCCGGAACCCGAGCCTCTCATTCTGCAGATCGTACTCGATGTAGTAGTTCTGCTGCTGGAAACTCCCAAAAATGATCGCCGGCCCGCCGCCGGGGACCCCGGCGCCGCCTGAGCTGGTCGGGACATCGCTCACCACGGCAAGGCAGATGGCCTCGGCCATTGCTGGAGCGCCGGCGCTCGGAGCGGGTCCGGCCACGACGAAGTAGTTCTCGACGGGGAGGTTCATCACGGAGCCGCCTTTGAAGTGGAGGGACAGCTCTGGTAGCTCCATCGTCTTCGTCCCCGGCGGCATCGCGAAGCAGGGGCTCATGCCGAGGCCTTCCTCCACCACCTTCGACCGGATGTACCTCCCTCCCACAGCCGCGACCACTGCTGCCGCCACCGGCTCGAACACTGTCCGGTCGAAGTAGGTGAACGTCGTGCCGGAGTCGACGATGGCGCCTCCTCCGGTCGCCCCGGCGACGAACGCCCTCTCCGGCAGCTGCACGTTCTTCCCGCCCACCGAGATGGCGCTCAGAGCCAGGTAGTAGTAGACGGAGTACGGTGGCCTGGCGCTCGCGCTCCGAGCCAACGGGACGTATTGCATCCCGCTCCCGCCGTCTTTGCCGCTCGCGCCGCCGAGGATGAGCTCGCCGCTGACGGCGGCGTTGTCGTCGAACCGGCGAGACAGGAGGCAGTAGGAGAACTTACTGAGCCCCAGCTGTGATGGCACAGACGGCGCGCCACGGCCGAAACCGGCGAGGCCGGACGGCGGCTGGTGCACGGACGCGAGGCTGCAGCCGACGACGAAGTTCCTGACGGCACGGCCAGGCGTGCGCAGCGTGTCGGAGATGAGCAGGCCGGCGGTGGAGCCGGAGCCGTAGACGACGAGGTAGGGCGGGCAGACGTTGTTGTTGTTCCGGGTGCAGTTGGCGCCGGCGCAGGAGGAGGAGGAGGCGCGGCAGTCGGAGAGGTGGTCGGGAGAGTGGATCCAGAGGCAGGAGGGGTTCCGGCAGCCGATGAGGCGGGAGGAGGTGGAGTTCTTGGGGTGGAAGACGTGGACGGGGGAGGCGGAGAGGGAGGAGCAGTTGCGGCACTGGTAGGAGGAGGTGCATGGCACCCAGGAGAGGTGGCTGCCGGTGTCGAGGAGGACGGGGAGGGGCTGCGGCGGCGTGCCGAGGGAGACGATGAAGGCGTAGCCGCCGTAGGAGTGCGGGTAGAGCGAGGCGCGGACGGCCGGCGCGGGGCCCTGGCGTGGGCGGGTGAGGTGCGCGGCGCGGGCGAGGGAGGCGGCGGCGAGGCGGGAGAGCGGGTGGTGGTGGTCGGTGTCCGGGACGGGCGGGAAGTTGCGGAAGAGCGGCACGGTGGTGGCGGTGGAGAGGACGGGGAAGAGAAGCAGCAGCGAGAGGAGCAGCGGCGGAGCCATGGCGTGGCGTTGATCAGCAATGCAGAGGAGTTGATAGATAATTTGTATTGGAGGGAGGGGTTTGGCATATCATATGTGCTTCGCTTGTTGTGTTGGTGGAGATGGCCTGGGGTTGGGGCCGACGCGGGCGGTTCATGGATTTGATTGGCGCTAGCTGTTTGATCACGGGCGCGCCAGAAGAAATGGGCGACGCGTGCGATTTCACACCATAACGTATTATTGCCGGATGTGTTCTTTCGTCGACGAAAGACGGACGATTACCTTGATATTTATTTAAGGGAAATAATATTACCATCGATGGGTGGGATACGTATACGGTGGCGACGACCACAACGTCAGCGGTGGTGAACGACGACGAGGAGAATTCGTGAGTTTTGAGTCCGAGTATCAGATGTTATCATGTTTGATACCTGGTCGGATCATCTTGTTTTCAGTATCGGGTTTGATACCGAGTTATAATTATCTCGTTTCAAAATAAAATATAGTATTATTGTAGCAGTCATCTTAGTTAATAGTATAATGGTATACTAGTTTTATAATTTTGGTTGTTTTGAATAAGGATGTTGCCAAATATTTTTGTATATACTTTTGAAAGGGAGTACGAAGTTGAAAATATACATGATAAACTTATATATAAACAACGTAGTGACGGAAAAAAGTTTTTAGCACATGGGTATGCTTGCATGCCATCTAAATAGTCATTAAAAAATTAAAAAAAATTAATAAGATAGATTAATATGATTTATATCACTCCATAAATATGCAAGTTTAAATTCAACTCCTACAAATTGTAGCAAAAAAAAAACAAACAAAACTTAAAAAAAACGGCTTCCACGTAGTGACGAGGTGTTTGTCTAGGAGATGTGATAAGATGCGCAATGATCCTGCAGATGCTATGCCTAGTTCACTCTAATGTGCAGCGGTTTTACACGGACGAGCCGAGGCGATGCCATTGATTTAGGCCAACAAGTTCCTCAAAAAATTTTCCAAAAACATCACATCAAATCTTTAGACATCTAAATAAAGCATTAAATATAGATGAATCAAAAAACTAATTACACAGTTACGGAAAAAATCTTGAGACGAATCTTTTGAGCCTAATTAATACATGATTAACCGTAAGTGCTACAGTAACCAACATGTGCTAATGATGGATTAATTAGGCTCAAAAAATTCGTCTCGCGGTTTCTAGGCTAGCCGTGAAATTCGTTTTTTCATTTGTGTCCGAAAACCCCATCAACATCTGGTCAAACGTTCGATGTGACTTATTTAACAAAATTTTTTGCCAACTAAACAACTCTTACATTTTTTCGTCCACTTGAGTCGAAGGAAGAGGATGGAGACAGGACAAGCAATGTGGGTGTGGCACACACATTGATGCTTGGATAGTAGTAGAGCACATGCCCCCTACAGTTCACCACCAGGGCATTCACATCACAGTATAAATTAAGGACAGGACTTAAAAGAGTAGCATGAAATCTGTTTTTCCCCACGGCGCACAAAGGGTTCGGTCACGTTGATGTCTGTCTTTAGTATTATTTATATCGGTCCATATAATTTTTAATTTACAAATATGTTCAAAATTATATTTGTCACCCCACTTCTTCCCTGTCACCACCACGACCACGGTCGTCGCTGGCCAGCTTTGCCTCCGCCCCACTCATCGGGTCGGTCATCACATCCTCGCTCATACGTTGCACCGACTTTTGCTCTAACTTTGCATCGGTGTCAGGAGCTGTAGCCGACGGGGACGATGAGCTCGAGAGAGCAAAATAAGGATGGACTGAGACGAGGCCGGTGAGGTCCCGATGGCCCTCCAACTTCGAGATCTAGCGGTAATGAGGATGATGGGATGAGCTCAGCAGAGACAACCTCCTAGATCTGGCGCCTCTAACCTCTTGCACCCATGGCGGCCATCGCCCTTGGCTCTTAGAGGTAGGTGTGGATGTGCTTGGCATTACCCTGCCTTTGTGGTAGCAGCCACTCTTACGCCTTAACTCCTCTCTTAGCGCTGGCGCCTCACCGCGTTCTACTGCCTCCACCGCATCTATTAATATTTGTTTTTAGATAACAAGAACATATATGTAAAAATTTTACTTATAAATCAATTTTAATTGCTAATGGGCCGCTTTGTTTATGCTTGTTATAAGCGAAACGATGAAATCCCAAGGTCCAGAATATACCTAAATGCTAGTTAAATTATATACTAGCACATCTATCCTTTTGCTTCGGCTTATACTTATGTGCCAAAATTTAAAATTTTAACCTTAAATCTAGAGTTGATTTTAGTTTTTTTTCTCACCGAGATTTATTTTTCCGCCTTTGCTTTTATATCACGAGAAAAACATATAAAAATTATTTACAATTTAATTTTTATTTTTAAATATATTATTTGATATTTTTCCATGAAAATGACAGACAATCACCCCTAGTTACATTACATTTATGTGGCTCTAAGTAAAAATCACATGTCCATATATAAACACTCCCATAATTTTATTTGAGAGATGATACATAACCTCACCAACTTACATCCCAAATTCATCTCCCGAACTAAACATGAGACAGGTTCACTCTTTCTATCTCATCCCTCTAAACAAACAAAAAAACACGGTCCAACCCATCATTCTAACCAAATAGAAAAATAATACCAATCCATCACGCAATTCAGGGATGAACCCGATCTAGCCCACAACCAAACACATCCTAAATTTGTAGGAGGGCCGCTGGACACATTCCTCCTTACATGCATGAGTATGGACTATGGTCTTTTCTAGATGAAAGATAAAACATTTTTTGATTTTTTGACACATTAAATGATATAAACATAAAATTAATGGATATAAAGTTGAAAATCTTTTTTTAAAAAAGATAAACCTCTGTATATTTTTTTTATAAAAATATATTATTTAACAGTTTAGAAAATACATGTAAAATTTAAGGAAAAAAAACTAAGAATAAGCTGGTTTTAAGAATCCAGCCTGAGTACAACTGACACAGCCATAAAAGAGGAAACGGTACTACCGGGCACTGGCCCTTCAATGCACATCTACCGCGCCCAGCAACGCATCTAATTCCTGGGCCTGCATATATATACACAGGCCACCAAGTAATGACAATATTCGTTCGTTTTTAGAGGCTGTTTAGATGGTATACTCAATTTGTTTAAGATTGTCATAATATTTTAGCTAACTTGGCTAAGGTTTGGCTAACAAAAATGGAGCCACACTTTAGCTAGCATATGACAAATGTGCCACACTTTCCTATGTCATTGACATGTGGGCCATGTATATTGAAAATGGAATCTTGTCCAAACACACACTTAATTTGATCAAATTTGGCTAACTTAAATATGGCAAACTTAGACAAGTTATGATAATCAACCAAACAGCCCTGATACTCCTGGTACTCTAGGAAGCTCCCATTTGCAATATACGGAGGCGACGACAAGCACCAAGCATGAACCAGCTTTTGATCGTTTCTTTTTCTTTCTGCCTCCACTATCCATCGCCGATTCAGTAATTTCACAGCGTTCTTTATAGATAAAAGAAAAATATTTTCTACTTATTTTGATAGTTATTAACCGAATAAATGATACAATTACTTACTACAAAATTAAAAAGTACTTTATATTATTATGCTTATATAAAAATATTATAAAAATATATAATTTAACGGTACAGAAAACGTGTACGAAAAAAAATTAACAAAGTCAGAATGGACTTATTGCGCTTAAGGCCTCCATATTTCTTTCTTGTCTGTGAGTCCGTCATTGTCAGCCCACAGGATATTTTCCTTTCTCCTTCCAGAAACGAGGCCCATCTTGTAGGCAGGCAGCAGCCCAGCCCACTTGTCCGCTGAGCTGTCACCGCCACTCCAACGTGGCGAGCCACGTTGGAGAACTGTGAAGCCCTAGCTCTGCAGTCTGCACGAGCGCGACGCTCCGTCTCTCCCCCTCCGCTCTCCGAAACCTCCGCGACGCGACGTGACGTGACGGCGCAGCCATGGCGGAAGCAGCAGCGCCACCCGCCGCGACCAGCTGCGAGGTGGACCTCGGCAGCCTCATGGCCTACGACCCGTCGCACCACCTCGCCGGCGCATCCTCCTCCAGGTTCGTTCCCGCACGCCGCACCGCATACTGCTTTGCGCCTGTGTTTCTTCGATTTCGTGACGAGAGTCTCGGGTGTTGCGCGCAGGGAGGTGCTGAGGGAGGAGTGCCTGCGGAAGGGTACGGAGCTGGCGCAGGCTGTGGCCGACGCCCTCTTCGCGCTGCCGGCCACCGAGGGCCGCGACGGCCCCATGGTCCGCCTGCCGCCGCCCACCACCCGCCTCCCTCGCGAGAAGCATGTAAGAGACCCTAACCTCTCCTTTCCATACACCTCTCTACTCCTTCGTGGCATGCAAAGTATGATTTGCTGCCGATCCACTGTATGTTTACCTTTGTTCGTCTGGATGAAATTCATACCTCAATAGTTCGATGTTCTCCATGTATGGCTCACTTACTTAGCTTTGCATATGTGAATGATATTATTTATACATCGATTAACCTTATATGGCTGACTTACTTAGCTTTGCATATGTGAATGATATTATTTATACATCGATTAACCTTATATGACACATTGAGATCCTCAAATGTTCGTACTGATATTGGATTTTGTGACACGTTCGTACTGATTTTGTGACTGAATTTGTGAGTTATGCCAAACATGCAACTAAAGTTAGTCCAATCTGATCCCGAATTTTAACATGTACTAGCTCCAGCTGCCAAGCACATTATTTTTGTCCGTGTCTGTGCAGTTTTATTACAGGATTAATCTATAAAATAGAAGTGAGTTAATTTGTGCTTGTACAGTCACATACTGATTGAAGATTGTGACTACTGAGGTGTTTCACCCCTTTAACCTATTTTTCTTGGTCCCAGCTACCAAAGCCGAAGCCCCCTACTAAATGGGAGCAGTTTGCGAAGATGAAAGGTGAACTTTATTTTAACAAAATCTATTATTGCTGCTGCCTTCTACTAAATGATTGGGTTTTCATTGACGTCCACCTGTTCTCACTTGTCAATGGATATATGGATGCCACTTCCAGGGATTACAAAGCACAAGAAGAACAAACGTGAATGGGATGAGCAAACCCAATCGTGGAAGCGCACTTATGGCTATCACCGTGTTAATGATGACAAAGATATTCCGATAATTGAAGCCAAGGCAACAGATGGTTTGTAGTTTCTCTTTCTTTGTCTATTACTAGTGAAATTGTTCCATAACAAGGATATTACCTTTTCCTTTATCCAATAGCCTGTTGCAGTTATCAGTGCTACAGTGTTATTGCTTAAATGAGCTACTCACTTCTGCTGATGCACACACATGTTTGCTTTAAAGCTGACTCATGTACAGATTCTTTGTTGACCATTGCCCATTTTTAAATATTGAATGCCTGCCGTCAGCATGCTCTGCTAAAAACGAACTAATTCTTTTGAGTCCTTGTTTGCGATGACACTAATTCTGAAATACATCTGTCCTAATCCTGGTTCGGCAATCCGATACCCTTTATGTTACAGAACCTGGTGTTGATCCCTTTGCTCAGAGAAGGGAAGAGAAGAAGAAGCTTGTTGAAAAGCAAGAAAAGAACAGGCTAGAGAACTTGAAAAAAGCAGCCAAAGCTGGTGCTTTACCTAGGTTGTTATCCTCTCCGTAGACATCTTATATCTGCCTTACGGATTACTTTTCTATATTGGTAGACCAAGAAACTTGTGTAAGTTTACTGTAAAGTACAGATGTACAATGGAACCTCAAGTCACTCATAATATATCTGTTTTTTTTTTTTAAATCTGCAGTCATATACAACTTGCTGCAACAGCGTTGCCCATCACAGGAACTAAAGCAGACATACCAAAAAAATCTAGAAAGAAAGATCTTGAGGATGTTGCTGGCATGGCTTCATCTGCAACAGCTAGTGGTGGGAAGTTCGATGAGAAACTGCCCGGCGAGAAGCCTCCAAAAAACCCTGGCAAACATAGAAAGGTTTTTACTCTGAAGTTCTCTGCCTTTTGCGCAATTATATATGAACCTTTAAAGGATATAAGCGCATTAAATGAATCGATTCTTTTCTGCAGTTCCTCCCTGTTGCTGAAGGAAAAGGAATGGGCAACCAGGAGAAACAGCAGAACGACAAAATCCTGAATGCTCTGCTGGCCAAAAGTTCTGAGGATCAAATGGATGTTGGCAGGGTAATCTCCAGGATTAAACATCTTGCTCTAATCTGTATAGAATCTGTTGTTTTGGTAGCCATTTGTTGATTAGGTGAACTGACAGAATCTGTCTAAAATTTTGAAACCAGGCAATTACGATGTACAAGGTGAAGAAGGAAAAACAAAGGAAGAAAGATAAGGAGAAGTCTTCTTCAGCAAATAAGTTGAAGCCCCAGAAGAAACCACTCAAGAAATCTTCGAAGAAAAAGGCTTAGGTGAATTTTGTTTTTGACTTGCTGTAGGAGGTGAGCATAGTTTTCGAGACTCAAGGAGAGTCGGCAATTTTTGCTTGTTTCTGTCCAATTTGAATGCATCGGAGAAATGTTGTTGCAATTGTTAGTTATGATGCAAGAACCTTAATGCTACTATAACATAGTTGTCCAGAACATGCAATATATATGCATTATAATTTCAAAAGTTCTGGAGTCTGTTCGGGTAACTTATCAATCTAAAGCAAGGAACAATTGCCTTGATATAAGAGAATTAACATCGTCACAAACAGAATATTTCTCTCCCCTTCTCTTTTTTAGTTTGCGACTTTTGGTACTGTGTGTAGGCACTTAACAGTCTTTTTATCTGATAATTGTCTGAATTGAAATTTATTGCCTGTAATTTTCTAGTAGTAAAGTATTTTTGTTCGAATTTACAAATTTTGCCGCTATGTATATGGTGCTACTATGATCCCTCTGAATTGCTCAGGACCACTTCGCATAAAACATGTTAGGTTTGACCCCATTGTAAAGGTGAACATGTCTCTACGAGCAAAATATGGTGGTCACACCACTATGAGTTGGGGTGGAGGCACCAGTTCGAAAATTAGCTCATATGATTCAACGACAATTCGCTGACATGCTACCAACCCCAGATTTGCTATACAGGAAGCATGTTGTTGAGATCCTAAGAGCACTTGCAGCATTGTTAATTTGCACTAGTGGTAGACCAGCATGTCTGTGGTGTATATGACTATATGTAGTATAGTTGATTGCTCATTTCTTGAACAGCACATGATCTGGGCGCTGTCTCTGCCTCCCCTTGGGCAGTGTTGCCTGGTCCTTCACATTGTAGGGAGCATGGTACCTTTTTTCTCTTTGTAGGGTTTGGGTGTTTGCAAGCCAGAATTCGCCGCTATCGCCCCCGTGATTTCCTCCCAGGATGGATGCCACCAAAACAGTTTGCTTTCTGCCACTCATCTATTGATTCTATTCCAGTAGCAAGTCTAGCTTAACTGCTTAAGCTTGTCGTGTGATGATATATACTTTTGTTTGCTCAAACTTGAAATCTAGATGCAACTGTTAAGGAGATCGGCCTGGGGATCACTGGTTTTGGAGAGTGGAGGAGTGCAAGGGCCCCTGCTTCTGATCGATGCCATGCTACTGCTATATCTGGGCCAATAGGTGCACTGTTTTGGCTAGGCTGTTGGTTTGGTTGAGGCCACCAAACAGTGGCGTCTATTGACACATGCAAACAAATTTCTTTGAGCACGGCTTCGTGGTGCGCCATCCAAATCGAAATGTTGGCGTCTTCCACGTGCAGACCCTATGATCGTTTTATTTATGTTCTCTTCGTTTTTATATTAGGTAAGTCACTTTGGTTTTGTTCTAAGACAAACATTTTTTTTAAGTTTGCAACAAAATTTGCCCAAGTTGAGCTAGCTGGGTCTATTTAGGGTTTTTTTTTCACACTAGCTAAATTTGTCGAAGTTGATGGAGTGTTTTGGCCTGAGGATTTTGAAATGCAAATTTTGCCGAATGCTTCCTCTACTACCCACGGCAAATTTTGTGCTCGAGTGGCAGATGGTCTGCAGGCTGAGGAGTGATGCAGTACTTGCTACTAGCTGCCATGGCTTTTCAAAACGGAAGTCCTGAGTTCCTGACCACCAGGTGACTACTTACCAGTACCACTTAACAGTGCTCGCATCTTACGGTAGAGCACGTTTCGCGAGAATAGCATATTTTTGGTATGCAAGTACGTCCCGTTTAAATTTCACCAAAACAGTTACAATTTCGATGGAAACATACACGAATATTTATCCCATGATCCATATGTAATAGATCTACCTGTAATATGAGCTTGCATCATCCAATCCTCAGCAGCAATTCATATATACACACGAAACCGGTCGCCAAATTAATTTTAGAGCGTAGTAATATGTAAGTTGTTGGTACGTACAACGCACATAGTAGTAACTAGTAAGAGGATGGATGCACGATAGAGAGAACGACGGGTAACGACACAGATAAGACTGAATAGAGTACTTTGTACATATTGACATTTGACAGGTGAGGACGAAAAATCTGGCAATACACATCGACGCATCACTCCAACCCAATCAATCAACGCACACTAGTCAATCATACCATGGCGCAATACATGCATTCGTCCATGCTACCTCACCAAGATCGATCGATCAATCAATCAAACTCGCTTAATTTCGCTGGTACCTAGCTAGCTAGTAGTAGTGATTATTAATTAAGCATCAGAAAGCTCATCTCATGGATGAGCTAGCTAGATAGCTTAATTATTAGTTAATTAATTAATTAATCTGGCTGCCTTTCTTGACGGCGGCCTGGAGAGGCAGGAAGGCGGAGGAGGAAGAGCAGGCGGCGGCGGAGGAAGGAGGAGACGCCAGCGCCACGACCAAGTCGACGAATGCTCCGACGATGAGGCCATGGGTCTTCTTGCCGTTGGCCCGGAGGTACCAGCCGAGCATCTCCTCCAGCCAGCCCCAGTCATGGGCGCCGCCGTTCATGTGGCTCATCACCATCTCCTCCATCGACCGCCGGAAGTCGCCGTACGGGTCGGCCGAGTCGATGGACATCGCCGTCGCCCCGTCGAACGCGGCGGCAGCGGCAGCGGCGGCGGGACGGCCCTTGACGACGATTGAGCTCGTCGAGTCGGGCTCGAAGAAGAGTCGTCGGTTCGACGACCGGAGGCCGCGGATGATCACCTCCTCGTCGTCGTCGTCGTCGTTGACGTTCACAGCCGCTGGCTCCGAGGTGGAACGCAGGCTGTCGGACATGTTGACGGCGGAGGCGGAGGAGTTGGAGCGGCACGTGGAGTGGTCGTCGAGGAAGTAGGCCGGGTTGATGACGCTGGTCCTGTAGTAGTCTGCCTCCTCCTGCAACCGCTTGCTGTCGTCTGCCGTGACTGGGGCGTCTTGCCTCGCCGCGAAGGACAGCGTTCTCGCCTGCGTGCAGGACGGCCATTGCCACGACGACGCGGTGCTGGACGACGACGACAGGCTGCAGGCGTCGTTGCCGCCGCCGCCGCCGCCGAGGAAGAGAGACGCAACAAGCTTCCGAACCATGGCTCAGCTGCAGTGTGATCGATTGATGAAGCTTAGCTTAGCTAGGTCGCTGTGAACTGAGCTATCTTTGGCCGAAGCGAGCTGAGCAAGCCGTGCTTTTAAAGAGGCCGCTGCGCTGTGTGCAAGTAGCTATCAAAGAGATCAGCCTGTCTTCTCTTGCATGCTCAGCTCTGCTGATCTCTCTTAACACGTCTAATTATATATCTAATGCAAGCTTGCTAGCTAGCCATCCACAGCTTGATTTGCGTACTGATGTTAATTAATTAACTGAAACTTGTATGTTGTCGGTTTACACTGCAACTGGAACATAAAAAATGGTCGCATGCAGGTAAGGTAAGGTACCAAGTACGTCCATTTTGTCATTTTTGAGAAGGCAGATTTGCAGCCGTGGCCGTATGTATGAATGGCCAGCAACCAGCATATACCACATTAATTATCATCCATGGTTGAGGTGATGAATTACATGGCCGGGAGTTGGAACCGCTATCTGATTATTATATCTTGTAAACCGCACGGGTTATCCATCTCCATACGAATCAAATGTTCCTTACAAAAGGAAGCTGCCATATTTTTTTTTTCTGTTCTGTATTTCAATAGTGTCCAGTAGCTAACTTGATGTATTATTATACATGTACAATTCAGCACAGTGCATTGTTTCTCTACCAGCAATACATGAAGAAAGCGCAGCGACGCTTCCCTGACACGATTGAAATCCTGCTCAGGATCATACAGGGCAGAAATGCTCTATAGTTTAATTCGCCTTGTGCGTATCAGAAATCAATACGCCGGTGGCCGACTTGTGTCCGTCTTCTATGATTAATTGTATATATGGATCATTGATTCACATGTAGGGTGGATGTGGCTGTCAATGCAAGAACTGTGCAGCCATGCATGCAGATGCAGGAGAGGAGGGAGGAGGTGGGGGACATGCAAGCGGTGTAGCTGAATTTTCTTTGCTTTTCATGTGTACTTCTCCCTGCCCTGCTGCTTGAGAAATTATTTTATGCAGCAATGCTAACTTGCCCAAGATCCTTAGCCCATCTGTCATGTCTCGACCTACCTAGCTAGTCTCACCCAGTCGATGCTTAATTGCATGCACTAATTCTTGATCACCCTAAGCAAAATTGTTTTGTAGAAATAAGTTGTGATAAGCCGTAGAAAATTAAACTAAACAAGTGAAAAGTAAATTATCAGCAAAACATTTATATTCGTGTTATCAGTGGTTTCAAAAAGGTCCCAAAATTAAGTTTGAAATTTAAATTTTGATTGTGGCTAATAACCAGTGAGCAGACGACGAGAGGGGAAGTGCCTGCAGGCCATGCACTGCTTTAGGCTTCAGGGGTAATCACAGATGAATAGAGTCGTCTGAAACCTATGTCTTCTCATGAAGTTTAATGAACAGGAGCGGCAGGGCATAAAGGCAAAGACATGATCTCAGAAATAAATGCGTTCTTGATGTTCCTGTCCTGATTTTTTAGATGTGGTCGCGGCCTCTTGTCGAAAACTTCCTTTTGTGCTGCAATCTTGCCATTGTGCCGTGTTTAGTAGCCTTTTCTGCATGTATTTTTGTACAAAGGATTTCAGATAATTTATGCAAGCTTGCCTAACCATGAGACCGAATTTATAGTCCCACCTCTCTACATTCCATTCTCTTCTACTGCTTCGATTTCTCATTGATCATCGATGTCCAGAAATGGCATGCAAGTGCAAACAACAAAACAGAGGCATCGTTCCAACTGAATAACTAAGAAACTTGTGATACATTAATGGCACTCTCTAGTAGTATCTACTAAGTAGGTGGCAGGTATGAACGATGAAGTATTTATAAAGAAATGAGATCTTCTAGGATCACGTTTGGTATATGAGATAGTATTTCCATACATTTATGTGACCAATGTGACATGGCTTCATGTATATGCATCAGCCATCAGTCAGTAACAAGTTGCAACACACAACATTCAGAGAGAGACAGAGAACGCTGTTGATTGCTTCATGCCTTAGACAAGCAACAAGATCTTATCTAGGATCTCCTAACACCAAAGAAAATCTGGAATAATTGATGTCTGAGTAGCATAAATTTGCTTAGCAAAACATGCAGTTAGTGACAAACGGGAATCATGGCGTTTGCCCCTGAATGCGACGTCTCGACTGATCTAACAGAACTCCATGCATGCTCTCCTCTCTGCTTTCAGTTTTAGCATTATGTTATCTTGAGTAACTACTATGAATGCATGCAGCTGCTTCTCAAAGACACAGGACAGCTGCTCTTGCAGCGAAAATTACTGAGCTGTCTTGCTGCCATAAGCTGAAGGCCTGAAGCTAGCTTTTGTTGCTGAGTATATCGTGTACTACTAGTATATATGGCCGTACCAGTGAGTCAGTGCTAAAGGCTGAGGCCATTGCCTACTTGCACACTGTAGTAGGCTGCAGAGAAGATGCCTGTGGCTGAAAGCTTTGCATGCTGTATGGACTGTTTGCAAATAGTATTACTGGCAGTTATAAGATTACCCAAAAACACATCCCAGATGCTTTGCTGCAGCTTTCCATCGCGGAATCAACACGAGCTGCAAGGGACAGGATAAGTGTCTTGTCATCATCGCCTCTTCGCCGCAAACACATTCTTCACGTTCATCGGTTCATGTTTCCATACTTTCAGGCTAACTGCAAGTCCTCAACTAAGCTCATCTACAATGAATCAAGAAACAAAGAAAGTCATGTGCCTTCCTTTCGATTTTGGAAAGTCAAATATGAGTGGGACGAGCTTGACTCAGAACAAGGAAGGATAGAAATGCAGCAGTTTAAAATGTGCCTGACAGGTTTGCAGTAAATTTTTGGGGCCAGGGTAATACAAGAGAACAGAGTGTGCTGTTGCTAGGGCCATTGGCGTCTTTGCTAACAGATCCACTGTTATGGAACATGAAGAAACGCAGTTTTTTGTTTCTCATCACAAGTAGAATAGCTCTGCACACAGTAATCCTTGGGCCTGTTCATATATCTCCTGGTTGGTTGTAACTGCAGAGGCAAGGACCAGTAAGGATGCCATAGGTACTGTGCTTCCTTTCCTGGATCAATGATGAAGTCCTCCTGTTTGTTAACAAGATAAATTAGTACAACTTTCAAGGGTGGAAAGACAAATGATCAGACGAAATAATGCAAAACATGTCCCTCCTCCACAGTATATACTATTCCTTGTCTGCTATCCACTGCAAAGACAGCTACAAGAGCAATGATAGGTTGAGAAAGAAATAGGAGCATCAAATCTTGATTCTGAATCTCAAATGGTCATGCTGTTCCTGGCCACTATCTCATTGTTTTATAGCCATAGGATGCATCTGGGCTTGTTCTCTTGCTGGGCTCAATTGGTTAACACAAATTCAAAAGGAGGATGTGTGTCAGAGCTCCAGGAGGATCTTGAGCAACAAATGAGGCTGTATATTTCCTTGTATTCTCCACTAGTATAATAAGGGGATCAAATCAACATTCCTAGATTGTTTAACCCATCACTTACTATGTTCTGTCCGTCAATTGGACTAAAAATAATAGTTTAGCTTTGTTTATATAATTTAGAAGTAATAGTTTAGCTAATCATCAACTGCCTGATTATTTTTTAAGAAAAAAAAATGTAACCTGAACTTTCTAGACAGAGATGTGCATGGAAATAAGCGTGCCTCGGCTATTAAATATTGATCCTAGACTGGGCGAGTTTGAGAGTGAGGGTGAACGAGGGAGAACGTGTATAAGATCACATAAAACGGAGCATCGAATTAGTTAATGATTAACTAATTTGAGTTATTGCCAAGTTGAAGAACATAATAATATGATTTTCAAAACAACTTTTAGAGAATTTTTTTAAAGAAGTACATCATATAGTAGCTTGGAAAGTGTGCTAATAAAAAGCTATATGTGTTTTATTTCTCGTCCTTACTTTCCATTTGAAACAGACGATGCCTAAGAACTGATAGATACCTAAGAAAAATATTCAAGAACCTAATGTCATAGGGAAGGAAACATAAAAGTTGGGAGAACATTAGAACATTATCGATTCTTCAGCATGTTTTCGGCACTGAAATGATAGATATGTAAGGAAGGTTGAATTGTCGATAGCTTCAGCACTTTCAGTTATGTGTCCCAAAAAAAAGGCATTTTGAACTGACCGCGGCTCAGAAGGAAGCAAGCTACGAAACTCCAAAGAATGCTCTTTGAGGTCATCCGGTTGGGAGACATTGCGCAACAAAGCCGGTGTTTTTCTTATGATTCCCGTGCGTGCATGCGATCGATAAACAAATGCATGTGCTTGCTTGCACTGAGATGCAGCCTAACGCAGAAAGCAGGTCTAAGCACCAACTAACTTTAGATTGTGGAGTTGGGCATCGTTAGTTTGTCTCTTACATGTAGTACAAACAACCTTCATGATGAAAGCATTCAGATAGGTCAGCCTTTGACAATGAGAAATTATCAGCTGATTCAATGGTTCAGCTTAGAACCTTTTCGAGAATGGAGGCCTCTCTGCATATCCTTGTCATCAACCTAACAAGCAAGTACTCCCTCCGTTTCATAATATAACATGTTTGACTTTTTTGGTTGCAACCAAAAATAAGATAATAATTTTTTAAATAAGACGAATGATCAAACGTTGCAACAAAAAAAGTCAAACATCTTATATAAGCTTTTTTCTCATCCTTGAGGAGGTATCACGAGATACCATTCTTTTCTATGTGGTATCAAATTTTACATGGAAAAGAGTGGTATCTCATGATACCTTCTTAAGTATGAGAAAAATACTCATCTTATATTATAAAACGGGGGTAGTACCTGTTTTTATGCATGAGAAAAATAAGATAAAGTAATGACTAGTTCAATTAGAGTCCAGTAGTACAAACGTTTTTGGAGGCTCCAAAATCGTCTCTTGCATTATTCTCCAATCTGGATTGCATTGCAGAAAGGTACCTTGAGCAAGCACTCCATTGCAGTATGGTGATACCTAACATTCTGAAGTGAACTTCTAATATATGCTCTAAAAGAAAGAAATATACTCTGAAATTGCAATCCATCGAAATAAATTTACGAAATGTTACCATCATGATTTATTTATACCCTTGTCAAATTGCATTACGCGCACGGTACTTAACAATTTCGCAATTTACTGCGAGCTTTTAATCGCACTATTCATAAGCAAAGAAAATGCCAGCAGCACAGCAGAATACGGAAGAGGTTCTGTTTTTTTGTCGAGGTAGTCTGATTGATGTGAAATGACATGTCCATGATCTGATGAAAACAGGGCTACTCCTTGAGCGGCAGTGAACTTTTTTTAGTCGTACTAATACTCCTCTGTACCAAAATAAATAATTTTGTATTTTTTACCTATAATTTTTGACTCTTTGTTTTATTCAAAATTTTTTTATGGTTGATATTTTTGTTTTTATTAAATGGTAAATCATGAATAATACTTCACGTGTGACTAATTTTTTTTTATTTTTTTAAAAAAATATTAAATAAAACGGATGGTCAAACGTTGGACGTGGAAACCGAAGAATTGGTTTTGTTGACAGGGAGTAGTTGTCTCCAGGCAAACTCTTTCACCTGAAATTGTAGAAACAGGGTACGATCATGCGATTTCACTTCTTTTTACACAAGCCCATCGATCTTCTGAAAAGTTGAAACAAAACTACAAGATGCCTGCGCCTGGTCGGTGCAATAATCCACAAAGGCATGCAGATTTCTAGGAGCAAGTTCGATTGTACAACAATCAATACAGTAGATTTTCTAGGGGTAGTTTCTACCATGCAAACATTTGTCATCGTATAAGTATGATTTCACTGGTTGTCATCATTTTCCAGCAGGTGCTTGATCAAATTCACCTGGGATCCAGTAATCAGAGCGTCTGTAATCGGAGTTCGTAATGTTTGAGAATGATGTTTCATCTTCTTGAACAGAGGCGGAAAATTATGCTGAAAGTCTGCAAAAATAAAGAACACAAGTGCGTTCCCCTCATTTCCGGTGCAAATGATGTTCAGCACCAATCCTGAATAAACTACTCCAGTAGCGACGGCACAAAACGTAATGGAGTAGTTAGTACCTGGAGAAACATTCAAAACTCTTAAAAAGCGATATCTCTTCATCTATCGCAGGCCATATAAAAAAAATTAAAAAAAACTTATGAAAATAGATTAATATATATATATAAATTATTATATATATCTTATTTTTTTACAAATTGTAAAAGTCAGGTTTAAATGTGCATGTTCGTAGTATCATGTTAATCTAACTTCATGAATTTTCTTAAATTTTTATAACTAGACATGTCACAGATGAGGGGTGTCTTTATGAGAGTTTGGAAACCACTCCCCTCCTGCTAGTATAACGCAGAGTTGTAGCTAAAATTTAAATTTAAAAATTTAAATTTGAAATTAATTTAAAGTTTTTATTACAATTTATTTTCTAATCCTTGCTTTTAGATCGTCAAAAACACACATAAAAGTTTACTTGTGTGAGAGAGAGAATGAGCCACCACTTATTCTTACAGACTACAAAATCCCAATTAATAAAAAGAATTAATATCAGAATTTAAAAAAAACTAAGAAAATGAGTCCACGTGTAAATGCAGTTTAGAGAAGACCGAAATTGAGATTAAGAATAATTAAAAACTAAACAAAATGAAAATAAGGTTCCACATAGAAATATAATTTAGAATACATATTAAATTAAAATTTAAAACAATTAATATCAAGATAAGAACGCATATATAGATACATTATTTATACCTATCCTAACTTGGCAATATGTTTGTGGCCTACCATGCCAGTTAAAAGGCAAAAATATGAAGCTTTTATGTATTGTCGGCATCTCCCGATACAATTCTAAACTATCAGAATTAGTATTATGGGATTTGATTCTTTTAGGGAACACGTAGGATTGCGTATGTTTGAGTGGCTTCAATTCTATACCATGTATTCACTCTTCTATATATTACTATATATTATAAGAATTTTTAGTATTATCTATATTCATATACGCTAATGAATTTAAACATATATAAAAACCATACACATTAATACATGGATAAGTTTATACAAATCTATAAATTCCTATAATATGGAACAAAAGGAATATTATACATCATATATAAAAATATATATATTAAAATCCAATAAAATTCCAAAACTATCAGGCAAAAAACAATGTCGAAAACTCGAGATACTAAGACCGTGTTCGGCTATAGCTGATAAGTTAACTTATCTGTGCGGAAAACGGACTAATAGATTAGTACATGATTAATTAATTATTAATTATTAAAAAATATAAAATATGTTAATATGATTTTTTAAAACTTTCCTATAGAATTTTTTATAAAAATATATCGTTTAGCAGATCAGGAAGCGTGCACGAAAAAAAGAGAAAGGTTAGTTAACTTGTGCCCACCTACGAACGTGGCCTAAACTACCTCGTCACTAACTAAACGAGACCAGTGTTAGCGTGCCACACGCCCACACATGATAAACTGCACCCTAAACTCTTGCCACACTCATGAGCTCAAAACGAGTCAACCTCTCACCAACTATAACTAGTACTCTAGTACAACGAACTATAGGAAGTACTCGTTTCTTTTTGTCATACATGCACTCTGACCATACGCAATGCGAAATATGCGATGCTCGTTGACCCCAACATGCGACGCGATGCCCAGTACGCTGCCGTTCTTCCTTTTTGTTCATACGACGCGTTTTCTCGCCGTTTCATGAGAACGGGGAAAGCCGCCCAAATTAGTAAAAGTTCAGATGCGTGTTCCGCGGAAATTTTGTTCCACCCACACCGCGCAAGAAACGAACGAAATTAACCAATCAATCAACCTCTTTTTTTTTCATCTTATTAGTTCGTCTTCCGAAAGAATCCTTTCGAGAGACGACGAATGAACAGATTAATTTACAGAGCCGAGGAGAAGTTGAAGGACGAATTCGTCCTCGTCATCTCGCCGCTAGCGAGGCGGTGTTCTTGGCGGAGTGGAGATCGAGCTCCAGCCCGAAGAGCACACCTTGGTAGCTCTGGACGCCCTCCTTGAGGAAGTAGAGCTCTCTCATCCGCCGGAACACGTCCCAGGTGAGCAGGCTGTCGGAGGCGGCCTGGTGGCACCGCCCCGCCGCGCGCTTCACCTGCAGCGTCGCCGCCACGCGCTCCAGCCCGCCGTAGAGGTCGCCGCAGTGCTGCATCATGTGCTTCACGTCGTACACGTCGTCGCCGAAGAAGACGCGCACCAGGTTGAGGAACTCGGCCATGGACCTGGGCAGCTTCCGCCCCATGAGGAGCTTTATCAGGTACGCGAAGTCGTAGGCGGAGTGGAAGGTGACCCACTTCACGGCGCCGTGGGAGCAGACCAGGCCGGACGACATGAGCAGCGGCGCCAGGGCGCTCGCCCTCACGCCGTGCTTGCGGTGCGCGGCGAGGTCCAGGCCGTGCGACTCCAGGAGCTGGACCGACTCGGGCGCGTGGCGGTGGACGCGCTGGTCGAAGTCGCAGAGGTTGATCTCGAAGGCGAGCGCCGGCGGCGCGGTGGGCGAGGCGGCGAGGGTGATGCCGACCTGGATGAGGTGGAGCGCGTCGACGTTGCGCCGGAGGAGCTCGTACCGGTCGTTGGCGGTGAGCAAAGCCGGGTGCTTGCTGGGGCGGTGGATCACGCCGGGGAACTCCGTGTCCATGGCCACATAGGGGAAGTGATCGATCGCGTTGCGGATGATCCTGAACTCCTCCTCCACGTTGTGCGCCCACACCTGCCGTATCTCCACCGGCGCCGGCTGCTTCTTCCTCCCAGCGCCGGCGAACCCCGACGGCAGGACCGCTATGCCGGGCGGTGGCTTCTTCCGACCGGCGGCGAACTCCACTGGCATAACCGGTGGCGGCTTCTTCCGGGCGGCGACGAACTCTGACGGCATGTCTTGGAGCTGAAAGGTTGGATCTTGCAAGTGAATTCGAAGTGCGGTGAGCAACTGGAATTGGAATTGGAGACCTGGTACCTCTATATGCGATTGCCTTGCCCGTTTGGACTCCGGCGAGTGAGAGCTCGCCATTTATAGGAGTCGACCGGGCATTCGATTCTTGGAAGGCGGCAGGAGCGTGCGGGGAAAGCGGCGGCGGGGCGCTTTGAAATTGGTGCCGGTAGGGGATCGGACGGTGTCCGTGCGCGTTCGTTAATAATTGGTGGGTTAATGATTGGGGTTAGGAGGCCGGGCGCGTAGATTGACCGCGTTTGCAGACAGAGGCACAGCAGCATCTGCCCGGAATTCTGGGTTTTTCTGATTGGGTTCAACGGAGGTGAACGCTTTCCGCTTTGTTTAATTCCGCAGCAGCAGCAGATGTTTCGATACCGTACGTGCGCATTCGGAATTCTGCGATACCTTTCATATTTTTCATTTATTATCATTATTATACGACGTTTTTTATCATCCTTAAAAATAATAAGGTACCAAAAGTTTATATATTGATTTATGATGAAAAAGCTCATATTATATGGTGTACTCCGATCGGCTAAGTAAATATAGCGAGGACGGGCGCATTCTGGTGGTGCTAGTTGGTTTTTAGGTGCAGCGCACCCCGGCCAGAAAAGGCAGAGATGCTCCAAGTTGAGCGTGTACGCTGAACGTGGACATGTACCACCAGGTTGGGTGCACTGCACGCGCTCTACTCCATGCCCGTTCGTTCGCAATCCAAACGCACGTTGTTTATGGCCGCCCCGCCGTCTCTTTTCGGCTCAGGTCGTGTTGGCGCAGTAATCGCCGACGTGGTGACGATGGAAAAAAAAACGAACCAATTGTACTAGCCTTTCACTCCTGATGCTGACCGGGACCTGGAGATGTGCGACGACGACCCGGTCGGTCTCCGTCCCCTCGCGCCTGCGCCTGCGTCTGCGTTTGGGTTTGGTAGTCCACCGCAAGGCCACTGTTGTGTGACTCGCTCGGCAGCGGCAGTGTTCCGTGCAGCTGGAAAACCGTGTGTGTACGTGGTGCAGCTGGAAAACCGGAGCGGCAATTCCTCGGAACATCACCGCTGTCTCCTGCTCATCGCCGACCGGCTCTTCTTCCCCAATCCACCCCGGTTTGCTTTCGCGGGTACGTGTCAGCACTCACACCAGTCACCACAGCCGACTACTAGTAGCACTTTGGTTAAGGGGGTGTTTAGATGGCAAAAATTTTTAGCTGAAATGTCACATCGGACATTTGATCGGATATCGGAAGAGGTTTTTTGGACATGAATGAAAAAAATGAATTTCACAGCTCGACTGGAAACCACGAGACGAATCTTTTGAGCCTAATTATGTTGTCATTAGCACATATTTGTTACTGTAGCACTTATAGCTAATCATAGACTAATTAGTCAAAAAAATTCGTCTCACGATTTCTTCCATAACTGTGCAATTAATTTTTTAGTTTATCTATGTTTATGCTTTATTTAGACGTCTAAAGATTTAATGTGATGTTTTAAAAAAAAATAAGAACTAAACAAGGCCTTATATTTTCCTAGCCACGCACACTGACTCGCGCGCATTGAGAAAAAAAAACCAAAGAGTGAAGTGCACCAGTGGTCCCTAAACTTGTATGCATGTGTCATCTGGGTCCCTGAACTCTCAAAGTATATTTTTGGGTCTTTGAACTTGTCTGAGGGTATCATATAGGTCTAAACGAGCTTCGACCCGCTCCATCCGCTGACGTGGCATGACGTGGTGGCGCCTACGAGAAGAGAGAGAAAATGATAAGGAGGAGATACTGACATGTGGGACCCACATGGCATCACCAACACGTAGGCGTCACCGTGGATGTCACGTCAGCGGATGGAGCGGGTCGGAGCCCGTTTGGACCTATATGACACCCCGGACAAGTTTAGGAACCCAAAAATACATTTTGAGAGTTTAGAAACCTAGATAATATATACACATAAATTCAGAGACCGCTGGTGTACTTTATTCAAAACCAGATTTTGACCGATGTGGCTTTGTTCCGATCAAAGACGGTTCCTGTAATCAAACCAGTCAACAACCGATGAACCGGCGTAGCGGCGAGTTTTTTCAGTATCAAATCGGTTTTTTTAATTTGTCCTTTAGCAGATGACATTATAAATTTATGAGTTACCATACTATAATTATTCTTTTACATTGTGACCATATAATAATAAATTTATTAGTTTATTTATATATTTTCCAATTTTTAGTTATATAAAAATAACGTAAATTAAATAGAGGACCCGTTTAGTTCTCAATTTTTTCGAAAACAACCCCATCAAATCTTTGGACATCTAAATAGAGCATTAAATATAGATGAGAAAAAACTAATTGCCTAATTAGAGAGGAAATCATGAGACGAATCTTTTGCACCTAATTTGTCCATGATTAGCCATAAATGCTACAGTAACCCACATATGTTAATGACAGATTAATTAGGCTCAAAAGATTTATCTCGCGGTTTTCAGGGTGAGCTATAAAATTCATTCGTTTTTTCATTAGTATCAAAAACATCTTTTGACATCGCTTAAACATCCGACGTAACGTCAAAAAAAATTTCATTTTCATGAACTAAGGGCCTCTTCGGTTTTTGAAGGTCTGAAGTTCATATAAGGACATCTTTAGCGTATATTTTCTTAATAAGTGTTAAGGATGGACATATCATGAGGTGTTAGCTTGGTTAAGTGTACTTCAATGTTTAGACTCATATGACTTAGACTAAGGTGAGACCCACTAAAATAAAAAGATGTTATTCTTCTCACCTTTATCTACCATGCAACATTAAATATTTAGCCAAAATATTTTTTTAATCTTAGCACTAGTTAACTAAATAAGCAATAAGTGTTTTAGAAAATTTAGCTTAGCACAACACCATTCCTCCAATATACAGCATCCATCCCATACATTTCTTACTCATCTGTACACCTTCTTACATTGGCGACAGTTCGTCCACGGGGTCAACGTTGTGTCTGATTTTTTTTTTTTTTTTACAATACGCTCGCGGCAGGCAGGCGTGGGGAAAGGAACGGCAGAAGCCTCCGGAATGGACTTGACCGGCCACACTGCACTAGTAGTAGTTCCTTCCGTGTACTAGTACTACTAGAACTCTACTCCTCCAGCAATTCAGCAGCAGGTCGTCCCCGTTCGCGTTTGGTGAGTCTTCCTCCCAGCCGGTCGTCCGGTCATTCTGTCTGCCTGTGTCTCGCGTGGTTGGTAGACCGTTTCGGACGGCCTGCATCGTTTATTTTTTCTCTCTTGCAGCAAACAATCATCATATCCTGCCTCCTGCTAGCGTACGTTACTCGGTCCAACTTTGACTGCGCGTACGCATCTCGCATCTCTCGTTACGTCCGGTGCAGTTTGGGCGGCTTCCTGACAGTGAGCTTTTCGTTCCACACACTAGTGTCGATCAGCTTCCTCGTTTTATTTTATTATTGGTACTGAAAATTGGGCTCAATCTGATTGCAGCTCGTGGCTCGTGCGGATTTCTGAATTCAGACACGTGCTGTGCTGCCGACCCAAAGCAGAAAGCCCCATGCTGCTTCCCATTCCCAGCTAAATTGAAGCCGACGAGCCCCTAGTGGGCAGTGCCCATGCTGCCATGTCGACAAGAAAATTGAAGTGTTAAACATACTTGCACAAAACATTGGAATCTTAACGGTGCCACGTACAGGAGGAGGTCTCGTGTTATTCAATCTCAGCGTTCAAACCAAGCCATCAGCAAATGCACTACCCAACTATCAGGGCCACAGATTTGGGGATGATATGATCCGTGCATGACGTACCCTCAGGTCACGGTATAAAACTAGCTAGAAGAAGGTCCCTTCTGGGGGCTGAACCAGCTTACGGTTGTGCGGCGCTGCCATCTCCTTCTTCAGCTGTGTCAGGATGTTCTCCATAGTGTACTCCCTCTGCCAGTTTGCCAACATATGGAGCTTGTTGCCTTCAACCTGACCAAATGAAGTGCGTTCAGTTCTCATTCAGGTGTGTTAACACAACCCAGTTCTAAATGGTAATTGAGTGTTAAATTGGTAACCACGCGCAGTAATTTACTCTGTATATGATATCAATTTTCTGCATGTTTTGGTGCTTTTCAATGATTTCCAGGTGAAATTTAGTAACCTTCCAGTGAAACAATCAGTGCATTCGAACCCTATTTAAATCACTTCAGCATTAGAATGTCTATCGGTTCGGAACTGAAGACCCTTCCTTCCTGGCCATTCAGACACTAGCATGCAGAAATAGTAGTCAAACATCTTCCCTGCATCTGAAGCAAACCATGACATGCAGGAATGCAAAGAATGAACGCGGTTCATAACCCCAGTCACAGCAGCCAGTACCATTTCAGGTGTACAGATGATCTTATGTCATGAAGAGATATGCTGCAGGTTTACTTAACATTCAGACTTACAGGTACTGATCAACTAAATCAAATTGGAAGCGACTATATATAAGAAGCAGCATATATAATTTTTTATCATGAAGACATGAAGTGCTTGCTATACAATCAGTGCAAGTTTCCATTGAAAACTCTCAAACCAGAGCAAGTTCAGGTCAGGCAGCAATCAATACGTGGACAGAAGGCAGAATGAGTAATACAAGGCAGAATGAAGCATGATACTCCATGTTTTACCCGTTGGTCATTACAAGGCAGAGTGAGTAATACATGAAGTACAAGTACTAGTACTGCAATGCGCAACATATGTAATGGCCATGTGGATGTCTGTCAGGTAAACTGATCGAAGGAGAGAATTCAGCAAAGGGAATGAATAATCTGGGAGGTAAGTACGTTACGAACCAGTCCGGTGTCAGGGTTGACGCATGCCATGTTGATCCTGGAGTGGAAGCGCACGGTGGGTGGCTTGTCGGGGTAGTCCTTGTCGCAGAAGAGCTTCAGCTGGTAGATGCGGCCCTCGTGCACAGACTGCACGCGCAAAAGCGAGATGGTTACAGAAACGCATGCAGAGGTAAGGATGGGCATAGCTCGATCCGCGGATAGTTTAGGGCTAGCTTTAGTTCAATAAAATAAACTAAGTTTTATCCTAAAATAAAATTTAGTTCATTTAGTTAAACTAGAGTCGAACCTAAAATATCCATGGGTCGACCCATGGCTATCCATATGAGGTGAGCACATGCTGCATACATCAATCATATATCGTATCCTATCCACCGATGACAAGAACGAAAGGAAGAAATATTAACCGATCTGCACGCAGCAGGATGTCAATGTAATGTAAAAATTATGTAAATATAGCGTGTGTACGTGACGTACGTTGAGTGGGCCTATGATGGTGCCGGTCCAGGAGCGCATGAAGATGTCGTCGCCGTCGTCGTCCATGCCGTAGCTGACGGTGCCGTCGCCGATGCCCTTCTCGCCGCGCTCCAGCTCCTCCAGCAACCGGAAGTTGCGCGGCACTGCGATGTGCGACGTGCAGTTGAACTGAATGAGCGGCGGGAGAAAACGCGGTGCACATCGAGCGCGTGCGTGCGTACCTACGACGTTGGAGGAAGCGCCGCCCATCGGCATAGCGGGTGGCACCGTGCACCGGAGCGATGGAGAGAAGAGGGAAGCCGGGCGGGGCGCGTGGGCGGGGATAAAACGCGAGCGATTTTGTGGGTGTGCAGGCGCGGCCACTTGCAAGGGACGTGTGCGTGCAAACCACGCACCGGCCGGCCCGCTCGAATATAATCTCTCCTCCACCTTTTCTGTCACCTTTTCTGGCTTCTTTTTGTTCATTCATCGTGCCGATTTGGGCTGGATGAGATTTATGTGGACCGTATTAAGGTGAGATCCATATATCAAGTGACTCAACTGCATAAAGTTAAATAATTAATCTGGTTCCATGGGATCAGCTAGCATCACTCATATTAACGGTACTTGATCAGATCCCACATGCACACTCACCGTTTTTTTCCTTCCCTCGCCTTTTACCACAGTTTCAACCCAAAAGGTAAGTTGTTTTATCCCAACTCCATAAAGTCATGGAGCTCTAGCTGCTAATATATTAAGATTTATTAAGAGACATTGTGTAATATTCTTAGTGATTTAAACACATGTTCCTAGTGATTTAAAAGTAAGGACTGAAAAACAAACTAAGATGAAAAACATCACAAAATCAACATCAAATTTAAATTTAGACATTTAAGTTTTGCTTATAAGCATAAGTACAAGTGAAAAGATAGCAGTCTTTAACTTAATTAAGAGGATTAAGTCACTTTATAATTATTTAATATACAAACTTCGTTTTATATAAAAACCATAGAGTTGGAACCATACCAAACAATACCTTATGTATTTTGACTTGCCATTCATGCATGCACTTTTTTTTTAGTAAAATGTATGGCTGGTTCTTAAACTTAAAAGCGGATGTCATCTAGATACATAAGCTTAAAAATTCCATATCTAAGTCCACTATCTTGGTTTAATTAATTATGGTTGGTCCAAACCTCATGTGACTAAAGTTGACCGCGAACGTGGCATTCCACGTAGGTACTGCATTTGCAAATAACCCCGTCAGAGGTCAACTTCAATCAAATCAGATTTGGACCAGTTATAATTCATTAAACTGATATGGTGGACTTAGATGTACAATTTTTAAGTTTACGGACCTAAATGACATTCACTTTTAAGTTTAAGGACATACATGTACGATTTAAAAGTTTACGGTCCTAAATGACATCCACTCCCAAGTTTAAGAACCTAGATGTGAAATTTTTAAGTTTATGGATCTAGATGACATCTCCTCCTAAGTATAAGGACCGGTCATATATTTTACTCTATTTTTTATATCAAATCTACAAGTATAGATTATGTTGCTATGATACGATATGTCTTGGAGGCAATGATGGAGCCAGCAACATCATCAAACCGAAGTGACTAATAGTGTTTTTCTTTGATCAACCATTTTTCTCATACGTTGATGGCAGTTTGTGGTGAAGGTGGTAGCGGTAGAGTCCGAACGGTTGCCAACCTACAAGGGAGGTGGATCTGCTGCTGCTAGGAGATATTATAAAGCAAAGTTATACCTTGTATTCCCAAGGTACCATACATGGAGAATAGGAGGACAATGGTTACGAGAGAGAGAAAATAAACAATAAGAGCATCCCGACGGCTCATCTAAATTTGGTCATCCATATCTTTATTTAGATGATTATTTAAAACAGTTTTATCCTTTATATCTCTTGTACTCCAGTAGATCATCCATATATGACATACTACATATTTCTTTAAAGGATGAAGAGAGAACATCCAAATATGGAGTTTCTCTCTTCTAATATGGATGACATCTAAAAATAGAAAGTGAGATAGATGTTCTGCCGGAGCTTATTTCAATGTATAGACCAAACAAAAACTTAAATTAATAAGTGGTTCGAAACAATCCGGTTAACAACATTATTTTCACTATGTCACCCAAAGAGAATATAGAGGAACAACATCGCTAAGAAGAAGAAAAAATATTTCCCTGAATGAAATAATGGCGCTAGTAGCTGAAGTTTCTAGAAATGGTACAATATCCACTTCAACATTTGTCTAGTCAATGTCCACTATTAGCCAACTATATACTCCACTATAATCGAATGTTAATATTTTGTTTTTTATAATATTGGCAGCAGGACCTACTAATCAAAACTTACTCTCTCCGTAAAAAAATAAATCTAATATTAGATATAACACATCCTAATACAACGATTCTAAACAAAGATATCTCTCGATTTGTATTACTAAACAATTGACTTTTTATGAAATAAAGATAATGCAAGTGCGAAGGAAGGACGAGAGGGTGGCAGAGAAATACTCTAATCTATTAGATGGCTATATATACTTATAGCTAATATAGCTATATTGTTTACTACTATAGTGCTATATTTTATTCTTAAATATAACAACCTCTAGTCTAGATTCATAGTTAGAAATAACCTTTGTTTCATTATTAAACAAACTAAAACAACATCCTTTAGCTTCTTTTCTTTTTAATCTGTTTTTCAGTTACTACATTATTTTAAAAACTAAAATAATCCTCACGAAAAAAGCAACCTAAAATGAGCCACCACTATCTCTGCACTCTGTACATTCTAACGTCATCGCTGACCCGCATCACTGATCGTGCAGGCAAATCCAGTGACAGGCCAGGATAAAGTCGATCGCTAGCTCTCTCTCTCCTCCCAGTGATTAGCTGTAGCTGGCTTCTTTTCCTGGGAGCATCTGATGATAGTTTCAGAGTGGGCAGTGCCCGGATAGCAGCGCTCCTTTTTGTCAGCAAGACACAGACACGTCGAAAACGGAGGAGTACGTGGATGCATGCCTCTCGAAACGATCGGCTTCGGTCAGTCTCAGTCTGCAGTCAGGGTCAAGGTCAGCAGCTTTCAGCTTCAGTCTCAGGCTGAAGCATACGGGAAACACTTTTTAGGAAATGGGCGTACGTCGACTCGTTTGTTTATGTGTTATTTAAATAGTTATTAAAATATTTAAAAATTTGATAAGGTAGATTTATATGAGTTATATTATTCTACAGGCATGCAAGTTTAAATTTAACTTCTATAAGTTGTAGCAAAAAATAAACAAAACTTAAACTAAGTATATGTATATTCATAATTATTCTAGTTATTTTTGTTAGTAGAAGTTGAATTTAAACTTGCATGTTGGTGGAATGATATAACTCATATTAAATTATCTTATTAAATTTTTTATATTCTTTTATGACTATTTAGATGATATGCAAGCAATGGTTATATGTACACCCATGTGCTTAAAAAAACTGCTTCCTGGAGCATACGGCCCCTTTTCTAGCATCGCTCACATAAAACACGCCAAGAAAAAAGAAGCTCGTAAATATCAGGAAAGAAAAGACGGGAGAGGAGGAGGACGGTGGATATAAATGTGTTCTTGATGACGAACTGACGTGCATGCTAAGCCCCCGAATAATTCCTCTTCTCAACTGCCCCTAATTAATTATTGCCGGCCTAGCTCTGTTCATTTTCAATTCGTATTCAGCTGCTATTCCATGCATATCGATATCTATCTACCCTCCACTTGATCTCTAATTAAAACGGGCACAAGTTCTTCATGATATGGTCGATCGCCCCATCCATCGATCATAAGTTCGTCTCTCCTTTAATTTGATTCGTCATCAGTATTTATTTTCCCGTCCCTTGGCTAGCTGGAGGTTGATTTTTCATCACGCATCCATCCAGCTGACACAATTAAGTCAAAAGTACGTACGTACGCAGCAGCAGAGATCAAACCACCTTCTTAATTCAATGGCAATTAACCTGCTTCAGAGTATAGAAGTAGATAGGGGAAAGAAACTGAAACCAAAATGCATATGGATATGGACTATATCGATCTTCAGTTAAGAACACTGAACACATGCATGCAACAACAGGCAAGATATATAATTGAGAATAATGATAGTAGATTCATTAATAGGATGGCTAAAGCACATGCAACTGCACCACGCGGAGTAGGAGATCATCTATTCAGCTTTCGCCAGATCGATCCTCTGGTCTAGATTACTCTAGCTGCTAGTACTAACTTGACAAAATTAACCTGATCGATCGGCCGAACTACAGGGGAGATGAGGTGCAGAGATTAACTAAAGAAAACACACAGATTAATGACAGAGAGAAAATTAACAGAAAAAAGAGAGATGAGCTAGCTAGCTAGCTAAAGATCTAGTGCAGCATGGAAAATGAATACATGGATGTGCGTTAGAATTACGACGACGATCGACAGCCGACCAGCTGGGGAGATCGAGGACCGGAGGAGCAAGCAAGCAAGCTAGCTCTTGGACGGAGGCTTGTTGCTGGCGCCGGCGCCGGCGCCGTGGAGGAAGTGCAGCAGAACGGGGCTCTTGCACCGTGGGCACTTGGGGTGCTGCTCCTCCTCCGAGAGCATCACGTACATGAGGCACTGCGGGCACCCGGCCACCACCATCGGCTTCGCCACCGCCGCCTCCTCCTCCGCGTCCGACGACACGCACGAGCTCGCCGGCGACTCCACCGTGCCGGCCATCGTACGTCGAGCTCACGCAATTAACCAACGTGTATACTACGTACGTGGCTTTTGCTTTACTAGCTTCGCGCCCTAGCTAGCTATCTAGAGTAGAGAGCTATAGACAAGTTAAAGGTGAATAATATACACAGTGGCTGGTAGATCGCTAGGAAGGGGAGTGCAATACGGATGCAGGAGTAAGCACTGTGTAATGGCGAGTGCGTGCAGGAAGGGAGGAGGCTATGTTTGTCTTTGAGGAGAATGAAACTGGGTGGTGGTGCACCCCTCCATTTCATCCGACACCGCTATATATAGTGCTGTGCTGTGCCTTGCCCAAGGCATGCCATGTCATGCATGCATAGCGCCTGCACTTGAATGCTGCAACAGCTAGCCTGCTTAATTAAGCTTCAACTAATCAATTCATTAGATTAGATTTCTTTGTTTACTTTGCAAAAATATACTTACTGGTAGCGACAGATCCCATTTTCTATGAGAAAATCGGCAGTGTATACCCAATATGTTTACACGTTAGTGACACACGTAGGGGTAGAATATATAACCTCAAGCGGTTAAGATTCAGAAATAAATATAACTGCACAATAAAGACTACAGGCAATCTGAGCCATCCATAGGCAATATGAGCCATCCATATTTTGATCAATAAGTCCACATTCATTGCCACAAGATATAAAATAAACAATTATTTTTTGCTACAATGAAACTGTGTTACAATATCTCATCGATCTGCACCATTTGTTTCACATCATGTGATCCTGATTCAATCTAAAAAAACCAGAATCCATGAATATACAATGGATAATCTATTATGTACCTTCCCTTGTGCTTCTAGAGACTAGAGAGTAAATTGCACCTGAGTTTCCCCACAGTTGCTCAACTCAGCAGCTTGCTCGCTAATTCCATGATTTCCATCCTACTTTCTTCTCTCGCCCAGTACAGTTTTCAGTTTCCAGCCAACAGCAAGCCGAAAGAACATCATTTTTAAGTTTGGCCTCTCTGCGAAATGAATACGGTCATTGTGTAGTAGTTGGGACGTAAACAAAATAAATTGTGATAAATGGATAATACTATCAAACTTGTTGGGATGTGCTTTCGTGCCTTTTCAAACAAAATAGGTACAAATTTAATTCTGGATCAGTTACAGTCATACAGTATCAAAGTAAAGGGCCAACTCGCAATGGTCCCTTCGCACTGATTTTTTTTTTTTTTACAAATCACGTCTGTTGAGAAAGATGGTAACATAACAATGCTAACATATCAACATAGCTGCCACTATTCTTAACTTTTGGAACAGTTACTCAGATGAGTTCCTAAAACGTCAAATTTTCCCTTTTCCCCCAGAAAATGATAGGATTTTTCCGGTATCTGCTCTCCTATCGTGCCATTTCCTGTTTCTTGTTTCTTGTTTCTCGTGTAGGAACAAAGATGTTCCCCCATAGGCTTGTACGTTGGATGTAACGTTCAAAACCTTCATGAAAATAACCTACCTTTTCCAGCTATATACAGCTTTTACTAACCACAGCATGTAAGACCATATCTATCTTCAGAAAATATGTATGCGATTAAGAAGTATAGTACAAATTCCCAAAGCGATAAAAGAGATTACGTGCACTAAATTGTTTGGCATCAAAAGAAAATTAAAGCATATTTCGAGCCCAAGATTTACATTTTACTCATTCCACTCCACATTGCGAGTTGTTTTGGTTTTGTCTTAAGAAATTTCAATTTGACTAAGTTTATAAAATTACAAGCACCAGATTAGTTTCATTAAATCCACTATTGAAGATATTTTATAATATATTTGTTTGGGGTTGAAATTGTTGCTACATATTTTGTATAAACTTGGTCAAACTAAAAAAATGTTTGATTAAGAACAAACTCAAAATGACTTATAATATAAAACTATTCATACATAATTGGTAAAAAAATTAAGCAGAGACGTAAATATAATGTTAAAAAATTAAGCAGAGACGTAAATATAATGTTAAAAAACGCAATACTAATGCAATCGATATTTGTTCATAAAAATTTATGGTGTGTATGAATGGAGAAGCGAGACGCAGCTAAGCAAAATTAAATAACAGGCATAAATGAAGCACTGTTTTATCTTGTGGGCAAGACTTGAATGGGGGAGGCCACTTTCGATTCAATGAAAGATACCGGCCAGCTAAGATTCGCAGCTCATATCACACACATACGCACAAACACAACACCAGTCTCAAGAAATCGGGCTCATAAGCACAGCATTAATGCCGTCTTGTGCAGGCATTCAAGTGTCCGACTAGTAAAAGCTCTCAGCTTGGACAGAGGCGTGCAATTCCAAGTAATATTGAATCGGGCTGTGCTACGTTAAGGCCCATTTGATTGAAGCTGCTGTACTGGAAGATGCCAACCCTTAAATGAGAAAACAGTCATCATCTAGCACTTGATTGGACTTGTACTTCAGTTTCAATAGGGAATTCCCCCATTGAATCAGCCAAAGCAGCAATAATGTGCAAGATACCAATCTATGCTCCTATTTACCTTGACTGATTTTTTAAGATCAGTCAAGGCAAAGAGCAAGAGGGCCTGTGCATTCTTTCGAAAAATGCTTGTCCAATTTTCTACCTTGAAATTTAAATGATCTCAGCTCTTACGAGCACTACAACACAGATTGGTTTGTCGTACTAGTATTCAAATAAACAGTCTGCTGCCCCTACAAAACTGTCAATAAAATCGTACTAGTGTTCAACCATAAGTCTATATACGCCCCTGCCCCTCCTAACATTTGGATGTTGAAAAATGGGCACGCATGCTTTATCATGTCCGGTACATTTCACATGGCACACTACAAAGGCAAGCTGACAAGTGGCGGGTGGTAACGTGGTGTCGCTTTACTCGGATTAATACAAATATTAACCTTAGATTTGTATAACAAGTTGGACTATACCGAAAGCATACGAGTAACAAAAATGGTGTCAATATCTCAAGAATATTTACCTGTACCAGCCATTGATATGTACAGCTACACGCATAACTGAGTAAGCTTCGTCTGTTGCATTGACAGCCTGTGTCTTCAGTCCCAGTAGAACTGTTACTGACTGTTGCAGCTCTTCAAGAAACGCAGCAGAGGCCAGCCAGCTCACGCTTATCGCATTATAAGATTCCAAAACTCTCTTGGATAGTCCACAGGCTACTGGTGTCTGAATGTGAGGACACAGTTTGATCAAAGACATTGCTGCCATGGAAACAAATAGTGTTAGTTGAATGCAATTTCCAGGAACTTCACAAAAGTGACAATGAGTAATGACAAATGATTGTTGGCAGACCTCTTTTCAAGACAATACCAAAAGGAAATGGCATACTAAGCACGTATCAACACATAATACCTTGTTCGATCATCTGCTCTGGCAGAACCGAAGGACAACATCGAGGGCAGAACAAGAAAACAGGCTCTAGATTATTTCAGCTGTCATCAATATCATGATCCTCATTGTCATCATCGCTAAAATCAGAATCACTGTAATCTTCAGACTCCCTCGTGCTTATAGAACTGGATGCCTCTCCCAAAAATTCTAATGAATTCCAATCAGGAGGGAATATCCTCTGAAGTGCTTCTGTTAGTGCCCCTCCAGTCCTCTCAATCTTGTGAAGCCATCTAGACCAGTGAACAGCAGTGCGAAGATCAACAGTCAAATCATTCTCACACATTTCTCTACAGACACTCAAGATTCCTGTGTAAGTACTTCCCTCCATTACAGTTGCCCTTGACAGAAGTGAAGTCACCAAGCAATGATAAGCAGCTTCATCAGGTTGAAGACCAGCAAGTTTCATCTCCTCAAAGCATTTCAATGCCTTGTCTGGAAGTGACACTCTTGCCCAACCTTTAATCAAGGTAGTATATGTCTTGACATTAGGTTTTAGACCAACACCTACCATTTCTTCAATCACCTTTTCTGCTCTCTACAAACAAATCATTTTATGAAAAATCAATTGATAAATCACAATATGGCCCCAAGAGAATAGTTCTCCATTTACAAGTGTCAAATTTGAATATGATATCATGTAGGACAAATGTGCTGAAATAATTCCAACATATAGTCATTGCATTACAAATGGTTTTGCCTAGCTACCTTAAAACATGTGACATATTCATCACATTAATTATCCTATCACAATCAGGCTATCTCCCCTGCACTAGAAATAGATATTTCAATGCAAAATTCTTGTACCTGCATGTCTCCTGCCTTGCAGCATGCATTTATGTAGGAGGTATAAGTATGAATGTTAGGAGGGACTCCATCATCTTTCATCTGTTTCATCAAGTCCTCTGCTTCCCAAACATCACCTCTCCGAGCCCACCTACACAAAAAGATTTGTGACGAAGCAGGAAAACGAAAATAATAAAGTGCTTACAGAAAGACTCAAACAAACCATAAATTCAAGAAATTCAGTATGCGGTACAAATTTCAAACTGATGTATGGCTAATCCAATGAAGAACCATAATATTTTCTTGCGAGGAGACTCTTAGGGCCTACTGGCTATTAGCACAGTTTGGTGTGTGAGCCCACCCAGGTAACCACAACCTTCTGCTAAAAATAGAGAGGGGCTGCCCGTTGTGCCTCTCTCTCTCTCTCTCTATTTTCTTTCATAATAGTTTCTTGCATCCCTGAGTCAGCAGTTGGCTAAGTAGTTTGATGCAGTCAACACATAAATAAATGATTGCAAGCGTCCTAACTGATTAGTAAAAAGAGTGTTGCCTAGTCGGTAAAAACATTGGCTAAAGAGTCTAGAACACCTACCCATCAATCAAAATATTATATATGTAGGTATTCCTTGGTATCTTTTGGAAGCTCATCTCACGTGTGACTGCTAACGCACTCTGCATCCTCCCTGATTTGCAACAGGCTCTGAGCAATGTTTCATAAATGTACACATCGAGTTTTAGACCAGCCTCTTTAATTTTGGTGAAGTATTCAAAAGCCTTCCCAACATCTCCATTAGCAGCATAACCTCTCATAATGATTGTGTATGTATGCTCGTTTGGTGTAATGCCAGCAATGGACATCTTGTCAAGCACAGAGATGGCTCTTTCAACCTACAAACACAAAAGTAAAGTAAATGCCACATGACAAGATTAGATTTGAAGAAACTAGCATGTACTTGAACTTGATGTAATTGGCTGAGATCAATAAAGCTTCCATTATCTAAAAAAAAAGCATGTACTTGAACTTGATGTAATTGGCTGAGATCAATAAAGCTTCCACTATCTAAAAAAAGCATGTACTTGAAAAATACCTGGTGCTTTCTAACTAGCCCATGAATGAGAGCATTGTAAGTCATTACAGTGGGAGCAGAGCCACTCCGCCGCATCAAATCAAGAGTATCCAAAGCGCTTTTCATATCACCAGCAACTGCAAATCCCTCTATGATAGGCCTGAATGCTCTATTTGACAGTTGCATTCGTTCCTTCTGCATTTTTTCCAAAATGCAAATAGCTCGATCCATATTTCCCATCTTACAAAATGCCTCTATAAGCAAATTGTATATGGTACGATCAGGCTGTAGACCTGATCTTATCATTTCCTCGAATATGGCGAAAGCATTTGCAAAGTCATGTAAATGGATAAACCCATTGATCAGCATAGAGTATGTTTTGTTATTATGTTTGATGCCATGAGATTCCATTTCTTTGCTAGTAGATAATGCTTTGGCAACCTTACCTGTCTGAAAAATAAAAGAAAAGAAAAGAAGACACCAGAGCAACATCAGGGATTGCTGTTAAGAAACTAAGTATGAAGCTTCCTTTGGCTTTAAGATAACAGGAAATAAAAAAAGATAAATCCATGGGCTCTTTACTAATACAGACAAATACTCATGTAACAATGTAGAAATCAATGGTGCATAAATTAGTGCTTAAACACACATCATGGTCTCAGAGGAAAAAAATAGTGGTACAGGACATAGGACTTTTTTTCCTTTTACTAAGAGAATACAAAAAACTAGAGGAAAACTGGCAAGAAGAAAACACATAACAGATTTATTTTACCTTGACATACAAATTAACAAGGCATCCATAAGAAATTATTGATGGTTTAAAACCACACTCCTGCAAAATTCAGGAAAATTCATATCAGAACGAAAAATGGAACAATAAAAATTAGGAATAAATCCATCTCTGGTCCCTCAACTCTTCCTGTTCCTGTAGTCTAATTTTCACATTTCACCCTTGAACTTTAAAATTATTATCAAACATCCTCCAAATATCAAAATGGTGCAAATCACATCCCTGAGTCGAAACCACCTCCATTTTAATCCAGAATGGTGTGGCCCACAGAAAATATGCTCCTTTTCTCTCTTCCTCCTTTCCCCGACCACATCCTGCTGATGCCAAGTTGTATCCACGGATGAAATGACTTCATCATCTACGTTGCACAGATAATCCGATACTGTATGGATACACGATGCAGTGATGCAGATAGGTCATTTTCCCAAAAGTATTGATATGCCAAAATGCCAGTGCATATACATATTTAAATGAAAAAAAAAGGAAATTGACAAAGGTAAAGGATGTGCTTTAACTCTTATAGTCTTATAGTCTCCATGGATAATATGATTACAAAGCACATTTGTTTCGTTGCTGCTCAACACCAGTGCAAAAGTCTCCCATCTGAGTAGCACCATCATGGTCAATAACCCCACCTCTCCTCTCTCATTCACTCCTGGACTTCCAACACTCTGTTGCTACTGACAGAACCAGGGCAGACAAGCTTCTCACTCCACTGCTTCTTGGTGTGCTGCAGCTTCTGCTATGCTTCCTACCATGGGCCTGCAATTAACTTGCCCAATGTTTCTTTTGCTCAAGAAGTCACAATCTGAATATCTAGGAACAAATGCCTTGACTTCGATTCGGTATTTGTTTACCAGCCATGAATTCCAAGATATCTATGAGTTGAGGTGGTTTAGTTTGCTCCACATAAAACCACAGAGGTGAGATCTGGCCAAGGGGCTGATTATAATAGCTAACTGACAGAATCTAGAAGAAACTTAGATCCTGGAGAGTACACGATGGACAGGTTTGAATGGAGTGATCAGGTATAAGGAGAAAAAATATAACAGGACAGCATGCAGGTCCCATCCGTTATAAGCTCTGCATGCTGACTCAGCAACCTCAATGGTAATTCAAGCTGTCAATGTGTCCTTGTTGCTGTCAGATAGGATAATACAAGGGTGATTTGCATGGGGCCATTTGTATCAGTTTTGGCATTTGAGTAATGTAAACTAAATGGTAAGTTGGTAATGGAATGAAAATAGACCACAAGGAGAGTTGAGGACCAAAACTGAACTTAATAAAAATATAAGAACGCCATGAGAAGACAGTTTCTACTATACCTTTAGTCTTTCAAAGACCATTAGACATTTCTTTTCATTCTGAATGATGGTATATCCATGCATCATACTGTGATATACATCTATTGGAGCATCTATCCCATCCTCTTCCATTTCACGCACTAGTTCTTCAGCCCGTTCCATATTGCCAGATTGACTGCAAGTAAAATGCAGGTACTTGGGTGCTAAATAAATCTTATATGAACTTAAGTTCCAAGAGATTTATAAATGTGATAAATACTAACCAGTGAGCATGTATTATGTTACCATATATGATTCCGTTGAGACTACCAAACTTGGTCTTAGCCTCTTTGAACAAGTTGTCTGCAGATCTTTCAAACAAAATAGAAGATATTAGCAGAAAGCCAGGGATCTTGGACGGAGGAGTAGGATGGAATGGTCAAGTGGTCCAACGCACAAAGAAATGCTTGAGATAATACGTTATATGCTACTCATGAAATGGCTATTATAGATTTATCACTCTGTGAAGAAAGCATGTGAAAGTAATACATAGAACAGGACCTACTCAATGAGCAGAAAATACTCACTGTGCATCGTTAATTTTGGCGAATCCTGAAATAAGGATACTGTAGGTAACAATTGTCAGCTCAAGACCCTCAGATTTCATTTCCTCAATGCAAGACAAAGCACCACGCATATCTCTAGCAACTGCATAAGCGTGAACAAGGCTGCATGAAATGAATTAAATTTAATGCAGGAGGCAAAGCAACAAGCAGCAACGTAAGGTCGTAAGCAATAAAAAAGATCTTGCTAGATCTAATTTACCAGACATCCACAGCCACACCACATATACTTACAATACCATGAAAGTTACATGACTTTCTATGTCTACAATTTTAGTATTTACAAGCGAACATTTTCTTATATCAAGCTGGCAAACCAGGATCTAAGTAACCAATTAGTCTGATTCTGGTTCAGTTCCCTCATGATGTTGATCTCATGTATTTTCTTGAGTAATCCTTTTTAGTAAAAATTCTGTAGCCTGTCCATTTCAGATATTTTTTACAGAAATCCCCTGGCTATGTATTTTGTCTTTTTGCCAGGTCGACTGAAAACCGACCAAAATTCATTAAGCAGAATTAGAATGTACAAACTATGTATTTTATCCTACATCAGTTTGTCCATGATGGGAAAAGAACGTCAACAAATGTTGTCAAACAGCAGAAACAAACCTACCTAGTAAAAACAAATGCATTGGGTTCTATTCCTCTTGCTCTCATGTTCTCAAATGTTGCACGCGCATGATGCTTATCACCTCGCTTGGCATAATACACAATCATCAAACCAAATTCTCTCCTTGATGGCTGAAATATCCAGATAGAAGTATCAATGCATTGCATGAGAAAATGTAGCAATGGCAATGAGTCATGAGATGCCTCTATCTTCAAAGAAATAGATTCACTAAGTATCAGCTAAACCTGTTTTTTTCTTCCACAGTCCCTCATACGAAGAAAAGATAGCTCTTGAACTTTCTTAGGAAGATGTGAACACATAACCATGAATATCAAGTTTTGAACATTAAGCAATTGGCACATTTTAGATTTCATTTGAAAAATATAGTTGTGCACTCGCTAACCAAAAATCTCTCCGAAGTAATTGTGTACCTATTCTCAAGCAAAGTTAAAACTTATAACTAACAAAATATACTGAACTAGTGAACTATACGAGAGATTGGGTACATGAATAAACATGAAATCTACTAGGAAAAGATGAACTGGTGAAGCATCTGATATTTGTGTAATGAAGATTACCTCGTGGAGCAGCTTTTTAAAAGAGATGGTTAAGTGAGGTTTACATCTAGGACTTTGGTTATAAAATAATAGGAAAATATAATTACATGAATAACTCACAGATGGTGGTTTAGTTCCATCCGGCATATAGGTTAAGCTATTTGTTAACAGCTGAAGATGACATGAACAGACAATTTTCTTGTTTTCATGACAGGTTCGCTAACATGTAAATTCAAACTTGAATTGCATATCCGATGGCACATAAGTCCCCATTTGGAACACATATATTTGTAGAGCTCCTATGTGAATGGTACTGCTTATTGCAAAATTAAGTCTCCCAATAGAACTTCACTTGTTTTTTTATAAACTATAACATGTAAACATATAATAGCGCGATCTGTTTGGTTTGAAAAACATATATAATCATGCAGTTGGCATCCTACTCCACCTGAACAGAACTACCAGAATCTAAAGTTGAGATGGTTTGAGAAGCTACCTTGGGTATCTTCTCGAATGCGGAGACGACGGCCTGCCAGTTGTCGGGCCGTGACTCCACCACCCTGCGGAAGTCACGGCAGGCCTCATCCCTGCTCTCATGCCACGGTGACCGTGCCTCTCGCCTCCGCCCGTCGTCCACCCAGCGCTCCCGCTGCTCAGCCCTGGCCCTCCCTTTCCTGCCGTCGTCAAGCCTCACGGTGAGCGACCTCCCACGGAAGTCCACCCCGTCAACCTCCACCGCACGCTCCGCCGCGGCCTCCGCGTCGTCGCCCCCATAGTAGAGGAAGCAGAAGCCCAAGTTGCGCTCAGGATCGTCGTGGCCGCGCACGAGCTCGACCTTCTCCAGGGGCCCAAACTGGCGGAAAAACTCGGCGATCTCCACTTTCCTGGCCCACAGCGGAAGGTTCCCGACGAATACCTTCCCCTTGTGGCGGAAATCCTCATCCCTCCGCGGCGCCGCCTCTGGCTCCGGCTCCGCTTCTGCCGGCGGCAGTGGGGTAACAGTAGGAGAAGGCGCGGGCTGCTCCAGTGTTTCGGGCGGCGGCGGGGAGAGCTTGCTGGATAGCCATAGCTTGGACGCAAGGGGATTCTGGGGAGGAGAAGAGCGAGGCGGGGGCGGTGAAGGTGAGGATACCGGGGTCGGAGGCGGCGGCGGCGGCGGGGAGGGGCGCCGGTAGGGGGCCGCGGAGGAGAGGGGTTTGAATGGCTTCGGCGGGAGGACGGCAGCCGGCGAGGCGGCGACGGCGGCGGAGAGCGAGAGGAACTGCATGCCGCGGCCGGCTTCTCTCCCCCGTCTCGTGCTGGGGAGGAGGATTCGAATGGCCCGCGAATTGAAGACGACGACGATGGCATCCAGACGGGGAAGATAAGGCTGCTTCAGCTGCTATGCGGCGGGAGTCCGTCCACAGCTGGAATGGGCCACCTGGGCCGTACTTTCTTATCATTTCTGCTACAATTCGGCCCGTCTCACAATTTTTTTTTAGAAAAATTAGAAAAAACACACAAATGATGTGTTGGCAAAACAAGCTATATGATACACTTGTTCCATACAAAGTTGACAGAATGTCTGTGTTTGAATTGGATGTTTAATTCAGATTACAGAACACGCTGATCACGCCATTGACCTTTTTTACATGGAGAAATTAAGTGAAACAATGGATGATGATGATGCACAGACGAACGTACAATGCACTACCACTCGATCACTCACCAATGCATGCAAAATGCTCACAAGTACAGAAATGCATGTGGTACAGAAGAATTATAAGATTACAATTGTAATAAAATGCACTCACTCAATCGCGTATTCATGCAGAAACCAAACGTAAATATATGCATGTATGTGTATATATATTAATTGCAGGCACGATTTAAGCTAGCGTTTGCGGATGGAGCAGGCGCCCAAGATGACGAGGAGCATGAGGATGAGGACGGTGAGGAAGGAGGCGACGACGGAGCCGCTGGTGCGCTGGCAGAAGCCATGGAACTGCATACATATGGCCACCCAGTTGGCCCGCATGTTGCCGTTGTGCGCCAGGTCCACGATGGCCGCCGCCGCTGCCGCCGCCGCCGTCAGCAGCGCAGCCATGATCTGTCAATCGCTCAGCTCATCAGCCAGCCGCCCATTCATGGCTCCAAATCAATTAAACCAGTTTGATCATTGCATAGATGTGTGTGTGTGTGTATATACCATGTCGCAGACGAGCAGGAGAAGCCTGAGGCCAATGGTCTGGGGACGAATCACGAGGACGGCGGAGAAGGGGAGGGACAGCACCAGGTACCCTGCCACGATCGCGTTGGCCACCATGAAGAACCTGCACGCATCCGGAATTCCGGATCATGATCAGTTCGCACGCCGTTACGCGATTAATTGCTGATCTGAGATGCGTTGGAGACAGTTGATGTATGATACTGACAGGAAGGCCGGGAAGTCATCGAATCTGGCGCGGAACTGGTAGAAGTCGGTGAAGACGGAGAGCGTCTCGTCGGACGTGCCGCTGGCGATGGCCGCCGCGAGGGCGGGGCCGAAGGCGGCGATCCGCAGGATGAAGTCGAGGAACGCCAGGCAGCGGCTGCCGCGGTGGTGGTCGCCCCGGCGGAAGAACGGGATGCCGACCTTGCGTGACGCCACCGCGGCTGCCGGGGCGGCGGCCGCGACAGGAGGCACGGCAGAAGAAGTGGCCGGGGCCTTGCCATGGTCGTGGTCGTGGATGGGGATGCTGACGGCAGGCTCGCCGGCACTCATGATTGCTAGCTAGCTAGCTCTTGGCTCTTGCTACAGGTAGCAGAGAGAGTGGTGGTTTTGGTTGCGAGATGAGAGTCGTTCACGAGCTGGCTGTCTGCATGGACAGATGAGATGGACTTTATAGGTATATGTTTGTGCAGTGGTTCGTGGACAGAGTGAGTGTGGGAGATAAAGGGGAGTAGCCAGGTAAGAGTGGTTGACAACTGCTACGTGAAACACCGGATGCACTACTACACACAGAAGTGGCGTTCGTTGGTGAAGCGGAATAAACAAGGTTGGGTCAGTAGTACTACCGAAATTCGATCGCAAGTGCAGCAGAATGTTGTTTCATTCGTGCATGCATTCTGCGCTGCGCTGGCAGCGAAACTGCGAAAGTGGCAAGCCCGCAACGTAGGAGTACCCTGGCTGTGGCTGGCTCCGGCGCTGAAATCGACAGAACTCCCACGGTCGGCTGAATTTTGCTCGCGGCTCGCTGGCTAAGCTAAACTCAAGCCTTAAGCCTTAACCAGATGAGTTGAAGAGGATTCCTTTCTTTTCCACGCGTGCCTAACCGCTAAACAGTATTTTTTAAAAACTCTATAGAAATTGTTTTAAAAAATTATATCAATCTATTTTTTTAACGCGGCCGTGCGTATGTGCGTGCAGGATGCTGCCGCCAACCAAACTCGCCGTGCCCATGTACACATTCGTCGTGTTTGCCGTTGGACCTGTCACACTAACGCCAAGGTTCAAGTGCCGTGCGTCCCAGAGGTTTGACGGCTGATTTGAAAATGGATAGCCGAGCGGTGCAGCACCAACATTCAAATGGAGCAAGGATGACGAGACCGTGCAAGATTTGAAAATGAACCAAGCCCTTCAACAATGCCAATTTCCGCCTGACAAGAATTCCACGATCTTCTCTAGAATATACCAATGGGGGCTAACACATATGAAACAAAACCAAAGAAAGAGAAGAGAAAAAAGACATGAAGGAAACACAACGCTTGCTGTACAAGTTTACACGCCTACCAGCAAGATTGACATGTACATCAACAATGCCTTCTGATAACAATCCCCTTTTTTCCGTTTTCCCTTTTTTTTTCGGGTAGGAGGAACCAAGACCAAGTTTTGCCCTTCCCCCCTGTCTGCAGGACTTATTCGCCTTCAACGTCTGTCTTTGGAATCTCTTTCAGGGTCTCTGCTGTCGCTTTCTTCCATATATACATCCTACATGAACATATGGACGAGGGACGAGTGGACGACCTTCCGCACGTGCAAATCAGAGCAAAGGTTAAAGAAACCCCTAGCCAAACTGACAAATGAACAACAGCTGCTTCCTTGTCGAATGATTGTTCACACCATAACACCTGCACAAGCAGAATAACAGTGAACTAAAGGACACGGCAAACAATACCTCACATGTATTAATGTTTTCCTTCCGAGTATCCATTGTTCATAGAACATTTTGAGCCTATTATAACAACAGCATCTCAGGTTGTATATAAGTTTTTCTGAGTGATGGCACTGATGGATTTAACGGTTGCACCAGTAAATGCCATTCTGGCAAAAACAGGAAGTACGGTACTAGCATATTTGGTGTTTGAGTTGCATTAGCCACAGTGTAGCAGTAGAAATTGCACTGCACACAGATGTTTAGAAACTTCAGGGATGACTTAATGCCTACACAGCTACACTCAAATTCATGCCATTTAGCCTAACATAAAAATTCTACTGATTTCGCGAGTTACTAGGTTATTTCAGCAGTAGAATTTATTATTAGCATATACCTGAAGTTATGTGCATTTTCTGGACTACAAATCTGTTCGGTCATATTCAATGTCCACTGCTGCTAGTCTCGTGGGCACAACCATCCTTTATTGCTTCTTGAGCTTCATTCTCCATGCCTAAAGAAAGCAAAGCAGCAGCCTGAAGATAAAATGCAGTCGGCCATGTTGGACATATTACTAGCGCTTGCATTGCATCACTGAGAGCTTGTTCTGCCATGTCATTCATCAGATATGACAGGCAACGCCGTGCATAAATGGTCGGGGAAACCATCGTGCCAACATCAATGAACTGCATACAACAAAAAGGAGCAAAGTCAACAATAGCTGTGAGGTTCAAAAGTTTGTGGACTGATGGTGTCTACAGATAGTCATGCAATCCTGAAATTGATGTTTTCACAAATACCTTCTTTTAAGAAAATCAATAGATTAAATGGACTGTTCATATTATGTTCAATATTATTACATTTGATTATGCTTCTTTCGTGACATTTCTGACAAACCCATATAGCACAAGAAAGATAGATGTTAAATCAACCTGAGAATAACAGTCAATTGCAGCAGGGAAGTCCTTTTGTCGAAAAGCATTGTCACCCTTCTTCTTTGAGTTCAATGTGTCTTGCATTTGATTGGTCCACATCTGAAACGAGAGCTGCAGGAAACAAGGGAAAAATGGATCATGCAATAGCATAACACTATAACAGTTTCAGTGGAACAATGGGTGACTCGAATCAGAGGATGATTGCAAAATAATTCACCAGGATAAAGTTTCATCTATATATGTAACTACTCGCAATATCTGACTGGTAACTGGTTTCACATCATCATATGCTGAAACTATATAAATGTCACGAGAACATCCGTGCAACTTTCCAACTAACTATTTTGCTTTAACACACTGGATCAAAGTGAAATGATTATGAAGAGGACCTTACATTAAAATCTATTCCAAGAATATTTTTTGAGGTGAAACATAAAATATGCAATGAGTCCATGAAGGATAACAGCAGAGTATTTTGTGTTGTTCCAACACAAAAGATTTCTTTGCTTGCTTGTAACTTTCTAAGAATGTTTCATCAATGTTGACATACAAACAAAGATTGTCACCAAAAGCCCACATAAATCATACTGGAGGTGCTGTTAAGACCCAAAAGAAAGTCAAGAAGAGAAAATAACTAACCTCATTTGCTGTTCCCTCATCATCCTTGTAGCCCGTCTTTTCTAGTATTTCATGTATTGCTGTCAGATCCTTTCTAGAACAAGCTTCAGCAAGAGGAGAAAGAGCCAATGATTGAACAGATGTTGCACCACCACGTGGTATTTCCATCAGTTCGTAAGATGGAGTCTGCAAAACATTTCAACATTACTGCAATTATAATATTATAGACTTCAAGTCCAATGAGGATGCCAAAATCACCGTGTTAAATATTTTGTTAGATTCAAATTTCATTTTAAAAAAACTACTCAAGCATAAATGGTATATGCCAGGGAAAGGTTAGGGAGGGACAAATACATGCAAAGTTCAGATATAGAAATAACCACTTTGAACATAAAGGTGTAAATAGAACATATTGAAATCCACGACATAATTTAGGAGACCTTAACTCAAAGAGTACCAGATTGAGAAAGGAAAGTTCTTCACCTCAAGATCCTTCTGAAGAGGAGCCAATGCTTGCACCAGAGATCTTACATTAGGTCGTTCACGGGGTTCATAGTGTAGGCATCTTGAAGCTAACCGCACCAATTCCGTCCCTTCCTCATTTGAAAATTGACCCTCTAAACAGGAGTCTGTGAGCATGTTAAAATTCCGATCTCGAATCAGGTCAAGGGCCTGTAATATTTGCACCCATATTGGTTAGTCTGTTCAAGATGAAGAAATTAGATATGTGAAGAATTATTTATTGGTATATCCATTGTTCTAACTAGCAGCCTTAACATCCTTGATAGTACAATAAAAGGTTTCTATAGAGGTACAGAGAAATAGGTTCTCTTTTACTTAGATTCCTTAGGATTATTTCGTGCTTTAAAAGTCTAAACTAATAAGTACTATTGATACAACATCTGCAAATAGAAATACACCCACATATCCAGTCATTCTCTCTGAATGACATAATTTATACATGAAATACTTAGGATTCATATTTATGCATTTCTTATTGCATATATAATAAATTGCTAAACTTCTTTCAAGGATGCGTACAGAACAAATTGTACAGTCATGACAGGATGCCAAGGCAGTGAGTGCAAAATGGTGCATAGGTGAGATAAAGCTCAAAGTCATACATGGCTAGGAGGTATATGCTTTCCACTAAGAACATCCAAGAGCAAGGTACCAAAGCTGTAAATGACACTCTCAGGTGTGATACGTCCTGCAGGTAAACCAAAATAGTGAATGTAAGAGTGAGAAGGTGGTGTTAAGAGCCAAACTATAGAGTAAAATTAACAACACTTCATCTTTTACAGCAGTGAACTTACACCTAATTAACCAAATAAGAATTTGCCGCCAAGTACAACGAAAGAGAGAGGGGGGTCATGCTTTCCAATAAGTTATTTATAGATGTACAATTCTGACTCTAACATTAAACCAAATGCTGTTTAAAAAGGAAAATATAACAGCACCATGAATTTAGAAGTACTAATGTAATGGTATGTTGAGGTCTGCAAATTCATTTCACAAAAGGAAACGTTATGGTACAATTGTAATAATCCAATGTAGGAAGTTACGAAAATGCTGCAAAAATTTAACATAAATTGAAACCACGTTGTATTGGAATTCTCCAGAGAAAAATTGAGCCCTCGAACTTTACCAAGGTTAAGGACGTCTACATGGACAAGGTTCAATTCACGGTATGTAAAGAAGCAACACAATCTAAGTTTCTGATCAGAAATATCATGTATAGATTATAACGCTCAAAACTAAAGGAATTAACTAAGCTTTACGATGTTGGAAAAAATAAGAAGGGACCAACCAGTTCTCATGTATTCTGGAGGAGTAAATGCCAAATTGGTACTATAGCTTTTACCATCTCGGCTGTTCTTCATGAGGCCAAAACATGAAAGCCTAGGGTTACAGTCCTGCGTCGTGCAAACAAGGTACAAATGTTTCAAAACACACAGATGAACATATTACAAGAACAATCTATATGATACTCACGTCATCAAAGAGAACTCTGTAGGCATTAAGATCATGGTACAGAGCACGCCCCTTACTGGTGCAATATTCTAAAGCCTCAGCAAGATAGAGAACAACTCTTAATCTCATGGGCCATTTCATTGCTTGCGACTCCCCTGTGGAATCATAAAATAATAAGTTAGAAAATATTACATCAATCTTAGGACTGCTGGTATTAAATCATTAATTTTGTAAGACAGAAATGTATGGTAAGAGATGCAGTTTCAATTTTGGAAAAATAATGTGAATGAATCTCCTCAGTTCAGATGCATTGGTGAACTTAGAGGCCCAACAAGAAAGCTCAAATACAGAGTGCATGAGTCTTTGCAGTAGTGGTCTTCCGCCTACACAATTTACTCTCAGTTTCTGCTCTAGATATCCTATCTATATATGATGCAGAAAATGCAACCATGAACAGAAGAATTATAAATGTGATAACAACAACATAAAAGTTATAAGGCATGCAACAGGAAATGCTACTTACAATGAAAAAGATGCTTTGCTAGTGTGTCATTGGGCATGTACTCTGCAACAAGCAATCTCTCATCACCTTCACAGCAACAGCCAAGCAAATTTGCTAACCTTTTGCTCCGGAGTTGTCCAACTGATTTAGCTTCTTCCTGAAGCAGAGTTATTTCCCCCAAAATATTTATTAGATGATCTTAGAGAATTTACCACAGCCATATATGGGCAGGCAGGCAAACAAAATTTTGGATCAACAAACAGGACGTAGATTTCACCATTTACATACACAAGAAATGCCATCAATATGGACAACGGGCTTCTATAAGTTGCAAAAGAAAAATCTCTACATTATTGTCATTTTAATAGCATGTAGAATAGAAACCATAAACAAATGACATGGTAGTGTAGCAAAATAACAAGACATAAAAAGCATTGTCCACAGGAAGAGCTAGACCTAATGCAGTGAAAACTACATAATACTGACAACAGGTCATAGTAATTTTATAATTACTGAGACACTAACTCATACAGAGCAACTAATGGAGTGATTTAGCAATTAAACATATAATCCACAAAATGATGATGATACTAACTGTAATGATTGCTGTCTGACACTTGTTTAGTATTGGAATCTAATAATCATACCAAAAGGGATATGTTGTTCAAACAGTTGGCAGATGCCACAATTTGAACGGCAAGCCATCATATTCCACCCAAAAGCCAAATAAGTAAGGGAAAATTGTAAAGATGCCATTATAATAATGCGAAATCGTAGATATGCCATCCTAGCCCACGTGTCATTGACTCATGTAGACCCTACATGTCATTGAGATACTAGTGGTATATTTCTAACTTTGCAAAATTATAATGGCACGGTTGCAAATTTCCCAATAAGTAAAGAACAAGCATGCATATCATCTCAGGAACAGGTATGCATCAACAACCTCCATGATATGAGACAACCCAAACCTAGAAACCAATTCATCCACTTATAAACAGAACAGAATCTACCATTCCCACAATAACCACCAGGTGCCCAACTACCATTGGCACCAAGCTAATGCACATCGTTAGGAATGCAAAAAGGATTAAGGTGAAGACAATAGGGTACCAAGAACTGCCGTGGGTCAGGCCATGCGGAACGGTTGAACCTCTTCACAGCGATGCGGCGCTGTGCATCGAGCTTCCCCTTGTATACCACATTGGGCGCCTTCTCACCGTGCTCAGACACGATGTTCTCCACCGCAAAGCCTGAGGTGGCCAGCCGCAGCTGCTCGAAGGAGAATTCCTGAAAGGCCGGCAGCTCATACGACTCCCCATGGTCCTCCTCCGCTACACAGAAACATGTATTCCGCTCAAATTACTCTATTACCACGAGCTTGCAGCCAAAATCACTCTTAAGATGCAGGACTAACAAAACTAATCTGCTCCTCAAATCACGAGTGCGCATAAAGCATAATTAGTTTGACCATACTAACACAGATATCACCATAAAATGGACAAGTGAACAGATTAATGGCTTCCCGAGTCAGTTTAACAACCTTCCAAATGTGGAGATGGCGACCCAATTTAACGAATTAATGAACATATCTAAGCGGAAAATAGAGCAAACTCGGGGTGCCAAAAAAAAAAGTAAGATCGCGAACGCCCAGGCTCTCGTAAAGGGAAAGCGAGCTCCAAAAATAGCAGGAGAAAAAGGGGATATAGATAGAGCATCATTCTGGAAGCATCACCCACCCGTCTTCTCCGTGCTCTCGATGACTACCCCGTGTTGCTGCGAGCGGCAGCAGCAGCAGCAGGAGACCACCTTGGACACCCGCCCGCCCATTCCGATCCTCTCCCGTTCAGGTTCAGCAACCGCCCACCTGCAGGAAGCGAACCGAAGCAGCGCACACCCTGAGAAGTCGGCGGAGCAGGGAAGACGACCGAGCAGCGAAACGGAATTCGGATCTGCGAACCGAAGGGCGCGGCGCGGCCACTCGCCTGGGCAAACGAAACCGGAGCTGCGCCGGCGACGCGCGGAGAGGAGGAAGGGGAAGACGATGGGGCGGATTGGATTGGATCTCTCTCTCTCTCTCGCTCTGCTTCTCCCCGTCGCGGGATCGCCTGCGGAGGAGGAGGCGTTGGGGTTGGGGTTGAGGCTGGCTGGGTGGCCTGCCCGCTGCAACTATTATTCGCTAATACCGCTACAACTCCGTTGCTAATCAAATGGGGTTTATTTCGCCGGGAATATTATCGTTGCTAACGAATAATTTACGATTTATATTAATACGAGTATTTATTTATACCGACATGCCTGCGCTGTACTGGGTGACTGGGACAACCGGGTTGGTTGCGTGATTACGAGCCGAGTTTAATCCCGCGGTAATCAATTTAATTACCTACCCTGCCCGCTGGTCTCTGCTGATGTTACTGTGCTGCTGCGCCTGTGCCGCGGCGTAAAAAAACGCCACGGCAAGTTGGCAAATTGGGCGCGTTTTCAACTCCGGGAAGCGCGACTTTGTCGTGGTAGTTCGTGCGCCGCTCCAGTAACCGCACGAGCCCGCCGCCGGCCGCTGCTGCTGCGTGCCGTCGCCGGAGTGACGACGCACCGCGGCCGCATCTAGAAAATATTTCTTTATAAATAAAAAGATACTACTGTACTGTATATACGAGCTGGAAGTTGTAAGCTGGAGATAGAATTAGGTACGTTGCATCTGATCTGATGATGACAAAGTGTAGTTAATTTGTTCTAACTCGTGCACACGCACGTTTGCGTTGGCAGACGAAATGATGAAAAGGGGGCTCGACGCTCTCTCTTTCTGCCAGCCTCTCGGTACGTGCGAGGAGGGGACCAAATCTTCTTCATATTTTAAAAAAAGTATTCCATATACATGCCGCAAAGCATATCTTTGTGCGCTACTGCAAACCAGCAGGCCGTTCTCTTGAGGTTTTGAGTTGACCACCGTTCAAATGATACAGTAGCTACTACTAATAGTGATTAGTGAATACAGTATCATTCTGACTTAGCGATCACAAAAGTCAAAATCCTTGTGTGAACTAGCCGTGATTAAAACGTAGCGTGTACACGCTACGACATGTACGTACGTGCTACGTTCAGACAGGCAGCATAACGTTCGTCCTGGACATGGCCGTGCATTCCTGCAATAAATTTGCTGCTTATAACTAGTAGGAGTATTAAATAACGCGACGATGACAAACAGGAATTAAATGACCATAAAACAATAAATCTAAGCTGCCAAGTGCGAAAGCGATGCAAGAGAAGATAAGAGAAGGAGAGCAGTAGCTATCCGCCTGTGGAGAAAAGAAACCAAAAGAATGTTGATATTGGCACGGATGGATCGATCCGTCAAAAGCCAACCTACGACAAGAGAAAATGGCGCGGCCACTTTGATGGATGAATGAGGTCACCAGACTGACGGTTCGGCCAAACCAGACCAAACCAATTAGCTATACCCAAACCATATGCGAAAACTGAACCAGGTTCACACGAAATTTATGTTGGCGTCGATTATTAGGCTTGTTGTCTACCAGCCATACCCAAAAATCAAATTCTCAAATGGTTGTGTTCTTTTAGGATTTCAGATGAAAGATTATTTAATTTTTATAATAACTATTTAATGGTATAAATGATGAAATTAATTTCTATAGAGTTAAAATCTATTTTGAAAAGGTAAAATGATGAACTTTTATATAGGATTTTTTAAAAAAAATATATTGTTTAGTAGTTTAAGAAAGCATGCGTATAAGATAAGAAAAAATATGGATTAAAGGACGCGATGTTGGAATTAATTTTAGTTTTTATTATAGTCTATTTCTAGTATTATCATTCAAACCACTAGTAACATACGTATGTGAAAGTTTGACATAAATCAATTTTATTGTTATTTTCATCCTTTAGATTTATTAATCGTAGCTTAAACGGCCAGAGCTAACCCAATATTCCAGTACTCAAACATCCCGTTAACCATGTTCAGTGCCCAAGAGATGTGAAGTAACGAGTGATGAGCTGGTGGCCACGCCAAGTAGGCAAGTGGCTGTTAAGTGGGGCCAACTAAGAGAAAATACTTAGGACTGGGTGTCCGATACAATCTCTGAAATCGAATGCTGCAACACTAGCGTTTCATCGTTACGTAGGTACGCATCGCTTGATTATTCATTGCTTTTTAATTTACCGGTTCATAACTAAAATTTTAATTATGAGACTTAATTTTATATTCACTTAATCACAAAATAACTTTATTTTTCATACGATTTATATATACGCATAAAAAACAGATCATTCTCGACTTTGTCATCAAATTCCTGATAGAATTTTCTCTCTACTTTATCTTGTTTTAATATATATTTTCCTATATTTTATAAACTATAATGTAATTTACTTAAATATACTTATTTTGAGAGAAATAGGATATGTCATGAATATTATAGGATACAGGAAGTAGATGATTATATAATTTTTTTTATTATTACATGCTTAAAATTATTACTACGTAAAAATCTCAGGTGTTCATGTTTTTGACGATCTACGATCAGTCGTAGGCTCCTAAGTCCTATCCCAAACGATCAGCCCAATCGGACTCCGATAAGCCGTTAATTTCGTTCGGTGCTCAAGTGCTGTGAAGCAATTGGGCCGAGCTGGCGCCTGGCGACCAAACCAAGCGGCTGTTAGGTGGGGCCACCAAATGAACAGGTCGGTTCGATCTGTAACCTGCGTGTCCGCTTCCGCTATGCGCTGCACTACAGCTACGCGAGATGGTATATTAGCGATTGATTCGTCCTACTACTCTGCTTGCTACTATTACTAATCATCACCACGCACAAGATCACATCGGATTTGATTAAGCTAAAACAAAAGGAGCAGCTATTTTCTGTATAGTCCTCCTAGTCCTAGGCTGGCGGTTGCACGAATGCACCTAAAACAAAACCAGGGCTCAACATTTTTCATTATTCTTATACCTAGTACTATTAGCAGATAATAACTTAACATGGCACTAATTATTAATGTTTTCTTTTCGTAATCGTGGAGGAGATCGACCAATAGATCGAGCTGGACGAATTGCCAATCGGCATTGTTTATACCTTTGATAAGATTGGCAGCTAATTAGCATAGAGCATCTATCTAGATAGGGAAAATCAAAGTAAAAAACGTGGGGCCGGCCTTCCGTATCCTCCCATCTCTGCCGACCCTGATTGACATAACACCACACAATTAGTCAATGATGACGTGTTAACTTACCTTCCCCCATAATGTAGGGTTCAAGTTCCACAACAGGAACAATTCGTTGACCCTATCATTGACGAATTATTTGAATTTTATTTATTAATGATTTACAAATTTAATTTTGCATTTTTAGTCATGACTAACGCGTGTTGGCCCAGCTGTCAATAGAGCCCACGGGCCCAGTCAACAGCCCCTGGGAAGCCCATCAGATATCACATTTTTTCCTCGTGGAGAATATGAAAGCCCATGGGCCTACTTCGAACTTTCAAGCCTTTTTATATTGAGGCCCCTGAAAGAATAAAATGTATAGCCCACTTTGATCTCAGCCCGCCTCGCCTCTGCGGATTCGCGGGGCTGCCTTCCTCCTCTTGTTCTTCGATGCTGCTTGAGCGATCGTCCATGGGATTCTGCTGTGGCATGCCGCGGCAAACATGCCTGGTTTCCGTTGCATCTCAGGGCCACCGCGCCGTGGGATGTCTCCGTGGGATTTTGCTTGTCGTTGCACGCTGTGCGCACGCGCACCAAGTGTTCGACGGAATGCCGGCCAGGCTCAGGTTACACTATGCACCCTGTCAAACCTGCCTGCCTGCCTCTTGCTGTGGTGAATTACATCCCATAATTGCATCGGCGCTGTCCGTTGAGACCCATCGCCACAGGATTGATTAACCATCTCTTCCACCTTTGTCCAAGAATGCAGCTGCGAGCCGTGCTTCTACAGTCTCTGTTGGTTTGGATTCGAGCATCTCGCTGTTTTAGGACCAATCGATCTCTTTCTTTCAACCTGACATGACTATATCTTTCTGGTTGGTGTGCCGGACTTCATGCCGTCCACTATGCCAACACTGTGGTGTGGGCATCAGCTAGCTGGTAGTCATCCCAGCTCAACACTGGTGCTGCTTCAGCACCGCGATTCTGATAGATCTAATCATCCTTACTTTAAGTGGCGAGCAGAAACTTTCTCCAGGGTATAAATTGCCCAGCATTGGGGGAGCTTGATGATCTGGACTGGAATCGCCCTTTTTCTTGTTGTTTCTTCAACACCCAGAATTCAGAACACTCAGTTATGTGCCAACCTTGGTGGCGTCTACGGGGAGAACGCAGAATGCTTCTCAAGAGGTAATTCTCAGTGCTGCTACCATAGATTTATGTGCCCTGGGGTTTGAGTACTGATAATGCTCCACATTGGATGCACTGCTGCTTAGCTTATGTTTCAGTGCACATGACAGAATGCTGACTGGTGCTGATATATGCCACTAAACCATGTGGAGATCAGCTTTTATTCTGCATCTTTGCCTTTTGTGTTCATAAAGTAACTTGTGGTAGTTTCATAATATAATTGCTTTTGTGGATGGTCAGTAGGCACCGGCTAGCCCTGTACTTGGATTGGCAGTTGGCACCAACTAGTCAAAAATTTCCATCCTAGAGGAAGACGTCGTTGGCACAGTAACTAAAACACAGTAACCTGGTTTGGTCTGTTTCCTTTCATCAAATGCCCGACAATCAATCGTCCTCATCGTCCTTTTCCATGTCCAAATCCCACCACGCATGGCTGTCTGTGTTTCTTCGTACATTCCTGAAGCTGGGAAAGCAACGTGACATTGTCGAACAGTGGCCCTGCATCACCAAAGTCCTCACACGGAACTCTCGAAATATTTCCCCAACACTTGTTTTGAAGTAATTGCAGGGTGCAAATAGCCGGCCAACTTTGTTTTGAAGTAATTGCAGGGTGCAAATAGCCGGCCAACTTTTCCCCACAGTGAAGCGTTGTTCTCTCAAAAAAAGAAACGTTGTTCTCGCACACGCTGTTTCTGAATTGGTGTCTGTCTGTCCTCAGTGTTAAAGAAGATAATTCTTGTTTGAATTTTTTTTAAAAAAATGTTTGCAATCAAGAAACTAGGAGCATATTGCCTGCTAAAAGAATTTGAACAGGAACCTTAGCCCTTGAAAGTGGTTCACAAGACAGTGTGAAGTCTATATATCTAGGAATATTCAAGTAGATAAAGTTGTCTTGGAAAATTATATTACTTGTTATATTTTTGTTTGATTGGTCTTGCTGAAAATTCGAACACCAACCTACCTGATGCTCCAAATAAATATCTTCTTTCAATTGCTTGCCCTTGTCATCACTTTGAAGGAGCTGCTGAAAGTTGCTTTTCATGGACAGGAAACAACTCTATATACTTGACTAACTGCTGTTACTGCGTGCATCCTTGGAGATCTGCTTCGCAACTAGTGCCCTCAAAGTGGCTGCACAAAGTGGTAGTGACTTGCAAGAACTTTGCATTTGCCCTGATTATGTAATTGGGCAAGAAGTGGAGCATTTCCGTCTGAGAACAAGTCATTTCAAAAGGTGGAATCATGTCACTGTTTTGCCTCTTTTTTTTATTACTCGGTCCAGAACATAGGAAAAGGCAGGTATCTAAAAGCTTGCCTCATCTTTTGCAGGCAATGCAGGAATTCAAAGGAGATACCGTCTTGGATTGAAAGTTGCGAAAACAAAAAGGCAGGATGGAAATTTTCTCATATGGGATTCTAGAAATTTTAGACTGGACTCGGTCATGTCTTCTACAGGTAAGTGATCTGTCCAAATCACATGAGCTGTCTACATTATGTTGCTTCATGTTCAAACCACAGAGGTTTTTTGCGGTCAAGTTTTACTGCATGCATAGAAAAATCTGAAGAATGCATATAGCTAGATCAATATACCATGATTTTCTTTGTCTGTTAGTTTATTTCTCAGTGTCATCTTACCCTTTTTGTGTATTTATTACACAATGCATGAGATAAAACTTTGGGATAGTTCATACGCTGCGTAAGAATGGAAGTAGGCCGTGTTCTTACGGGAGGTAAGTAACCAGCACGTAAAACGTAAAACGGGAGTGGATTAGTATATGATTAATTAATTAATTATTAGTTATTGAAAAACTTAAAAAATAAATTAATACGGTATTTCTAAATCAACTTTCTTATATAAAATTTTCGTAAAATATACACCATTTCGTAAAAAAAGAGAATCTGAGTTAGTTAACCTCGGTAAAGAACGGCGCGTAAAAGAGTGCGAAGGGTAGGGAAGAAGTGAATGAATGATGGCGGGGAAGAACTTTGAAAGAACAGATGGGTCCGACGTGGAGGCCCGCGTGAGCCACAATAGGAGGGCAGAAGGACGTAAGCTCACAGCGTGTGGGGCCGGTTCTGTTTTGTGGGCCAAAGTGGGCCGGGCTCGGTGGGCCTACCCCTCAGCTGCTCAGACACTTCACATGATGCTTGTCTTGGGGAAGGTTTGCCACGTGGGCCCCCACTTGGGCACACACACGCACCATATGCATACGGAAACAAATACGCAGGGACACCATCTGCCAGTGTACTGGTGTACAGTATACTGGTACTACGTGCCTTGCTATCCAGCCAGCATTCCAGGTCCAGCTACGCCTACGATCTGATTCCGTCAGCCGTACGTGGCACTTTCTTTTTATTTTCTCTCTCTCTTTCTTTCATCAAACATATAGCCTGCCTTTTAGGCGTATTTTATAATTTTGGAATGCATCATGAGTTGATGGCTCATGAAATCCTAATATAGATATAGTAACAGAAAATCCGTGTGAACTGAAGAACTCGGTAGGTGCACAGGTATAAGTGTGATGATTATAGGGAGAAACAGATGGTTAATTTAACTAGAGAGAAATGGGGTGCAAATGTAGGGTAGAAAGGGTCCTCCTCCTGAGTGAATTTGGTAGGTTTGGCAACTTGCACTGCAGAATCCGACACGGCCGGCTGGTTGCACGCGTGGACCACAGATGCATGTAGTGTCCTCTCTCTCTCTCTCTCTGGTTTTGGCGGTCCCTGAGAACTCAAATAATTTACCCAGAAAAACCAACGGCCATTTTAACTTGGACGTGTTCTCAAACGAACGCAACAAAGTCGTCGTCGACTGTCATTGGTCTAGTTGCAAGGAGTGTTAACGATGGATAGGGGGCCATCTTTTAAATTGTTGGTGAAAAAGATCAAACAATATATTTACAAACGAAAAATAATTTACGAATAAAATTTTTATCTACGTGTTCATAGTGATCTAAAAGTCAAAAGATGATGGAGGTGTGGTTGTTGCTTTGTTTGCGAATTAAATTAGAGCTTTTTTGAAACGCATGATTTGAAAAACACATAAATAGAAAAAAAAACATGATTTAGGATGTCATGCCAATTTGGTCCTATAGAATCCTAAAATATTCATGTTGTTTGGTTACTTCAATGGGAAATCATGTAGAATTTGGAGAGAATATGACAGAAAGAAAAATTTCTAATAGGTTTAAGCTCATGGTAGATTTCCTCAAAAATTTCTATGTTTTAGGTCATTCCATATGGATTCCAAAGGATTCAATCCTTTGATCCAAATGAGCGTATATGGATCTGTTTCCCCAAATTACTTATACCCTATAAAATTGCTTTAAAATTCGTTTGTTCCAAACAAGCCGTTAAAGAAAAGAAAATCCTCTCATAACTCTCTATCTATCCAGAATTAATGCTGCTCACTGTTCGACGGGGATGATGCCCCATCACGATCGAGATTTCCATACGGCACTACTGTGTCCGTCCGTCAAATGTAGTGATGTACAGTGGGCTGACATAGAAATATGCTCTCGAGTATATATCAAGCTACTAGTTAGTAAGAAATTGTTCAAAAATACTAAAGTCTGAGTATAACAGATCGATCGATATTGGAGTCTGCGTGCTGGGTCCAGTTTCGGTGGCTCCAGGCAGGCACCACACCAGGAACGGGTCTTTTTCTGCGTCCGGGGGTTGTGAACAAAATGGTTGAGCACACGTCCTTGTTTTCTGTAGCACGGCACGGCACGGCACGGCGGAATCCATTGGAGCTGTGCTGCCTTTTTGGACCTTGTTTGCTTTGGTGTTTGGACCACTCTAGCTTGGCCCTGCCTCCCTCTCTCTGGAATGACCAAAATGCCCCCTTTGTCCTTCATCCTTTTCTTTTGAACTCTGGAGACTGTGGTACTCAATTACTGCTGTCCACTGTGAAACCCCCCCCCCCCCCCCCCGGTTACCGTATAAGGATTTCTGACATCGATGAATGTTAAAAAGAAAAAAACGGATGCTTCTTAGTAAATGTAGGTGGAACATTAGGTGGAGGTAAGATGTGAATATATGATGGAATTTAAGTGATCAATTAGATAAATAAAGTTTTTTGGTGATATCGTTTGGCTTTTTTATGCAAAAAAATTAAACATCATATTTGCAAATGAATAAAAATTTCTGAATAAAAATTTTATATACCTATTCCTAACGATTTAGAAGATAAGGTTGGAAAATAAACTTCGTTAAAAAACCCTAAATCAACTCCAAATTAAAAATTAAAAATTAAAATTTGGGCGTGTAAATGTAAGCATAAGTAAAAAGATAACGATGTTTGTTTTGTATTATAAATTACTTTAGGTTTGTCCTACGTCGAAGCTCATCAAATTTGACGAAGTTTATAGGAAAATATTACAATATTTCATCCAAAAAAGATGTAATAGCATAAGTGATTATATATATATATATATATATATATATATATATATATGGTGGGTTTAATAAAACTTGATGTTACATATATTAATATATTTTTCCTATAAAATTGATCAAATTTAAAAAGATTTTGACTTAGAATAAATCTAAAATGACTTATAATACGAAATGGAAGCAGTAATCTAAATAGTGTTAGAAATTTTATATTGTTAAACAAGATTTGAATTAAAATGTTTAGATTTTAAACACATGGAGTATATATAAAACTGCCTTTGTAGAATACTCTGTATTTAGAACTATATCGTAGCTGAACAGATTTTTGATAAAACAGACTGTATGCATTAAGGGCACCTTCAATACGGTGCTAAATAGAGGTGCAGGTGCTTAAATATGTTCTTAAGTATAGTGCTGAGCTATCGCTGTTTTTAAACACCTTTCCAAACACTTAGCATTAGAGGTGCCCTAACAGAGGGTTTGCTAGCTCGTGTTAGTGATGGACTAGGAAGTAGGACCTGAACTCATCACTCACGGTGCAATTAGTCAGGCATCAGATTGCTTAATAAAATCTGATCTGGGCCAGGGTATGATTAATGGTGGGTTTAGAGCTTGTCTGTCCTGCAGGGTTATGCGTGCGTGCGTGCGTCAACTCTACCCATCGATCGTATTGTTGGGGGACATCGTTGCACTGCACGGATGATCGGGTCCGGTCCGGTGCTAGCTCTACACCCCGGGTTAATTAATCCATTTGCAAGTTGCATGCATGTGCGACCATACATGCCTAATGTGGCAGTACAATCAAGAGAGGCAGGCCCAGCCAACCATTTGGTCCTCCTTTTCTTTTCTTTCTATCGGATGATTCGGATGCATGCATGCCCTCCCTGTGCTGTCTGTGCATACATACGTGCATGTGTCACTTTGGAGATTGATTAATATCTTGTTCCATGTGATCGCCTCCGGTTTTGAGGATCCACGTAGTATTATACTACTCTATTTTTTCTATTTGTCACCGTTAAATTTTCGGTGATCATTCACCTCACTAAAAACTTCATATAATTAATAATTATTTTATTATAATTTAATTTATTATTAAATAACTTTAAAATAACTTATAAATTTGCATATTTATAAAAAAATAAAAGACGAATATTCAAATGTATATATAAAAATTAACAGTGCCAATTAAAAAAAAACGGAGAGAGCGTACGTATGGTTCTGCCTACCTGCATGCTGCCTACCAAGTCGCTAGGTTGCCAGCGAAGGCCGGCCGGCAGCTAGTGATCGATCGATATTTGGAGAGCATTCGGACGCGCGTGAGCTGCAATATGGGATGGCCAACGACGACGACCCATATGCAAATGTGCAATAACCATGCATATGCAATGAATCGCGTCCGGTGGCTACGGCCATCAGTGTAGCCCCCCGCACGTACGCGCGTACCGGGCCAGTGGCCATATCCCGACTTACTCCATCCGCCTTAAATTTTTTTAAAAAAGGGAAGCTAGGTGTGTGTTTTAACTGCAACATGGAGAGTATGCTATGTAGCTGAAGCCTCAAGGACGTAACGGACAAATAATTAAAGCTAGCTAGCTTTGTATATTTAAATAATAGTACTAAGAAGCTGATAATTAAGAAGCTTGGGGCTAACGCAAGCATGCTGTTCATCAATTTAACCCTGAGCAAAGGCAATCTTAATATTTAAACAATGTACAAGTAACAAGTGCTACTCACTCGCATGCTTGCATGCAGATAACAATTTTTTACGAGAGCTAGCTGTGCACCCAAAGAACAAATGCAGATATAGAAGTTCATATAAATCGGTCAATGAATAGCCATTTCACTATGGACGAAGACTGGATACTCATGATCGACTATTTTTACATTCTGGATCATCAATAATTTCCTCTTAACGAGCATTGCGAGGGGTAAATTCGTAAAAAAGAAAAAGAAGATGAGCAGCAGTGCAAGAGAGGGTGAGGTCAACAGGGGAGTGGGTAGAAGTAGTACGCTAGACATTGGGTACACTAGCATCTCCGTGGTGGGCCCTCGTGTTCCCCGGCCCATCCCTCTCGATGGCCTTCGCCTTCACACCCCCAAGCTGTGATCGATCGATCGAGCGAGCGAGCTATAGCTTCTCCGCTTCTCCATCTCCTGCCCTGTAGCTATCACCCTCTTCCAGCTTGCCTCCATTTCCTCTCTCTCTCTCCCCTTAAGCTTCTCTCTATATCAATCTCGATCTCCATGCCGCCATTGCACACACCTGCACTCAGGCTCAGCTAACTACCTACCTCCTTATAAACGCCGCCTGCCTCGATCGATTGATCGATCTCCTCTCCAGGCTCCATAACCTAGTAATACTACTACCTTAGCTTAGTTAGTAGTTTACCTAGCTAGATAGCAGCTGGCTGCAACAGATATGAGAGTTAATTAGCTAGTGCAATGCATGCGTTACAATTAGCCTCTGGTATGAGAGAGTGAGTTAATCAGTTGGCAACTCAACCGATCGACCTGAGGAAACTAGCGGAAGACTCCAAAGGGATCGCATTGATCTGGGCTAGCTAGCTATCTCGATCAGCTGCTGCTGCCTGTGTGTGCATCTGAAACATACACGCATGCACGAGACGACTCGCGTGCGAGATCGATCAGTGCAATCCCTTTGGAATTTTCCACTTGCTTCCGCCTCCTCATCCTTTCCTTCCATTTATACCTAGCTAACTCTTTCCCCCCTTCATGCGCTTGCCGGCTTGCTGCGTCCATCGCCGACTTCAATATAATCCGCTGCTCCATTCAGGAGATGATCGAATCCCAGGGAGGCGCACAGGTGTGTATAGTATACGATTCACTGCAGGTATATATGCATGCTCAACTGTCAGTATTAAGTTGATCAGTCCCAGCAAGAAAAACAACAGCAGTATTGAGTAATAGAGGGCTACTTTCTTTTATATATGTTGATGAGAACGAATGACATCTAATTCGTTTATGCAAATACTGGTTTTCAGTAGTCCTGAACTGCAGGTGCAAGCTAGCTAGCTGTTAGACACAACAAGGTATTAATTCTTGAACATAACAACATGCAATTGCGTCCTGCATGTCTTTGTTTTCCGCATGTTATTTTATTATTACCAGTAAGTTTGGCTGTTAACACCTATATGTATATGATAACAAAAACACACACACGCATGCACGTGTATATAGTACTCCCTTCATCTCTAAATGTTCGACATTATTGAATTTTATACACGTTTGACTATTCGTCTTATTAAAAAATTATAAAATATATAGAGCAATATATATGCATAAAGTATATTTAATAATAAATATAATGATATAAAAATAATTAATAATTATGTAAATTTTTTAAATAAGACGAATAGTCAAACATGTATAAAAAAATCAATGGTGTCAAACATTTAGGGATGGAGGAAGTAGAACTAGTCACCCTATGTAACTCTCATTGTGTTAAGATAGATTAGACAAAACAAGATGTATAGGTACTACTTGTTTCTCAATTAAAAAAAAACCACCATGATCGATCGATCGTAAGTGTAGTTGCAGGATCGTCATCGCCACTGTTCACACTTAATTTAATTTGCTGTGCATCCAACAGGATCAAGTGGTTTGATTGGTGATGTATAAATTGAAGCGAAAGGGATCGATATAAAGTGGAGAAGGAAACGTGGAGAACTTGTTTTGCATGAAACTTTTACACGGTACAGGACATCGAATGGTGATATAATATGCCTATAATAATAAGCTAGCTCATTGGAAATTTGCTTCTTCCTTTTTCTGATCTTGCTTTTTATGAGCATTATTCCCTGGCCTTGTTGCTTAAAAGTGACCAGAGTACGCATCTCGCAACTCATTGCACTGATGCTACCAATAAATTAAGATTCGATTGTCATCAAGAAAAGAGCCAAGAAACTGGCTCACGCGTACCTATCTAGATTTTCTTCCCCACGCATATATATCTAACAAAATAAGTAATCTTTGCAAGAGAAATTGAGCCCATAAAAAACGACCGATTACATAAATTAATTACAGAACATTGTCCAGAAAACCCATTTTAATTAAGCTATCGACAAATTATAAGTAACGCATTACATTTTGAACTGTGTTTGTCTGCTTGAAGTTCATACTTGGCGGTGAAAGAAGCTGTTTTGACCGACAGGGGTAAAACATATGGAGTCCGGGCAAGTTCCATTTATGATGATGGTAAGATATGTATGCAAGCCGGGCTGTTCTCACGGCTGAACAGCTGAACTACTCTGAATGCCTGCCTGGGCTCTTGAGCTGAGCGGTCTGCTAGCTTTCTGATCTCTCCTGGCTGATCAGTATCCATTTTCTTTTGCCCAATGGCTAAGTGCAGTATAACATGCAGTATATATTCGATCAACTGTTTAACAAAGATGAAAACTGAGGAAATATGTGATGTTTTTAAACTTGTTGGTGATGATTTCCTTCACTTCATGTCAAAGGAAAATTTCTTTCAAGAAAATCTCAAATTCACGACAAGAATTCTGAAGCCCAGCCCACGAGGCAGTGAAACCCCAGGTGCCTGATGGGCCGTAACATTGTCCAGACTCCTGACACGATGTATCCACGACGCATACCGCGGCCATACGGCCCAGGCAGGAAGTCTGGGTGGTTGGGTTGGTTGATTGGTCGCTCGTAGCAGCAGCGGGGCGTTGCTTTCGGTGGCTCGCTGGTTCCGTGAAGCAACTTGCACATCCATCCACGAGACCACCACATGGCCCAACCCGTGTGCCCCTCTCGGTCTCTCCTCCTCCTCCTCATCCATGTGCGCGGCGCGGGGCGTGGTCGTGGACGTGGAGGATTCCAATCCAATCCAAGGCAGGGCAAAGCAGCAGGCAGCAGGAGCAGTCACTGTTGGAGTTGGTTGGTATCGCCGGCCGCTTATCCACTGCCGAGCCAGTGCACGCCACGGATAACGGGCGGACGCTGGTAATCCGCCGCCGCTGGTGCATATCATATCCACTCTGGCAAGCAAAACCAAGAAACGCGATGGCTTCGTCGCACCGCAAGGCTGGACTGGACTGGACGGACGACGTCCTGGAATCCAGGAGTAATGGCGGCGAGACTATGGCTGGGTTTGGGTTCCTTGGCATGCAGGGCGCCGTGGACGAGAGATATGATGTATCGGTGACGAGATATCCATCCATCCATCGGTTGACAAGTTGATCATTGGATTGGACAGCCATTATTCACGGAAATGATCGAATGATCATGATCGATCATCGATCGATCGATGGATGTGCATGCATGCATGGGTTGCATATATTCAGAGTGGCGGCCCGGCGGGTGGGGCCAAGCGCGCGCGGATGCAACTTGGACGTGTCGTGCTCTCGACGGAGGGGGCTCGCGAGACGTCGACCGGCGGCCGCGTCGACGTGATTTCCCAAGTGGCCGCCGCACGGCACAAACATCTGACCGTCGGTTGCACACTCGCTGCAAATTGCCAGTGGTACTCTGCGCAGTAGTAGAAAGAGACATTGCCTGGAAATTGGAATATTATTATCTCTGGCCAGGCAGCAACATTTCTCACTTGTTTGTGACCTGTGAGCCATCCACCACTAGCTACCGATTCATCCACCGATGACCCTGCAAGTAGCTGACCATCGGTCGATTCTACATTTCAGTCTACGATGCTCTTGATATTTGAGTTACTGTTTTATCTGTGGCTTACAAGTCACTATAATTTGTTGAACTGGACTTATGGATAAAAGAAAAGGAATTGCCCTGTTCTGTAAAAAAAATAATTGACGTTTGGAATGATAATTCAGTTAAACTTTTGAAATTCCTAACATCGGCGATATCTCTAATGATGGGTTTAAAAACTAAATATGTATAACTTTGCATTCCAACGTACTATCATAATTTCATAACTTGTTAGTACATTTTAAAAACATATTCTGATATGAATTTGATTGTTGGAATTCTAAAAGTTTGACCATGTATGTTCTAAATAACAAATACTCCTCATGTTAAAAAATATAAACATTTCTATTATTTGAATCTTGTACCATAATGTGACCATTCATGTCACTATTTACAATACTATTTGTCATATAACCACATCTTATTAATTCTTATTATTTTATTTCCAACTACCCTCTTATCTCTATTCATTTCTCATTTATTGATGGTACTATAAATTTTTTGTCTCAACATTAATCCCTGCTAAACAACCTATATGTGCTTATATCTTGTAACATGGTTACTTCGGTTGAATCACGTAGAAATGTCAGATATGCTATTTACATGACCAAATTTGTGAATGTTAAATTTGGACAAAACTCTAAGAGCATCTCCAACTAATGCTAATTTTTCACTCACATAATCCTTATTGGTTCCATCCAAAAAATACCGAGCACACAAATTACACCCTCCTCTAAAATAGTCATAAAACCGAATAACTTATATTTGGAACATATATTTCTACCCGAACCATAGGATATGAGGAAATTGATTTTACAGATGTGTAAATATTGAAAATAGACTTGAGAACTGATCTAAAAACCCAATAGGGCGGTAGCTGTTTTATGTTTTACCCAGGGGTAACATATGTTCAACCCGATATCTCTATAGAGGTTTATTTGGCCCGTCGCTTACCTAATTTTCCCTGACCATTAAAATCTTGAACTTTAATTAAACTATCTAGCTTTGTGAAAATGTGTGTTGCTCTTTTAAAGTATTGGAGGTAATTGTATAATCTATTGATCATGCTACTTTTTACTCAATTACTCATCTACCAATATATTACTCATGTGACACTCATTGAGTTTTGCTAACATATCCATGCCTGACGGACATGTGCTGCCAAAGAGTTTTACCCACCAACGCTATCAGACATGAATTGGACGGATGATGGTTGATATCTGGTTAGATATATATTTGATCTGTCTATGTCCAACTCGACCCATTACCTTTCTTTCACGGGGAAGGTATAGAGGAAGAGATTGCGTACATGTATCAATGTATATTATAGACATTATGAGTTTGTCCAGATTTATCTATGTATAAATGTATATGTTTGATATATGTGTCTAGATTCATTACTACACATATAAAAGTAGTCAAAGCCAGAAAGTCTTATAATGTGTAACATGTAATGTATATATTTGAATTTCAGATTTTGTTCAAAATGATTTACCTCAATATTTTCTTGATAAATATAATCTTTTGTTGTTGTAACAGAATCGTGAGCGAGGATAGGAAATCACTGTTCCTAAAACGATTCCACATGTACATTTTTAGTTGACTACACAATTCTCCACGTGTGACGAACACAGATTTAGACAAATCTATCCATACAACATAAAACCGATTTTCAAGGAAAAAGTATGTTAAAACTTGGTGTATTTTCGTACCTAGACCAGTTTGGGCACCGAGCAGTCGGCAGTGCAGCAACCCAAGCAAAGCAAGAGGCTCGTGTGACATCCGGCGCCGTGTTGCCCGTTGGTCAGGCGAAGCTCGATCGGGAAGCAGCAAGGCTTGAAAACCAGGAAAAGGTCGTCGACGAGCGCCATAAAGATCTGAAAACATCTCCTGGAGAGCTGACGCGTGGGACCCGTGGCGAGGGCGTCCCGATCGACTGTAGCGTGGGGGCGGGGATCGAGTGGCCCGCTAGCGACAGCCCACCGCCCGCACGCACGCGATGGACCGAAACGGCTCGGCCTCATCTTTGGCGCGCGCCGAACGAAACGGAAGGCGCCGCGCCGCACCGCACCGCACGGCGCCCGGCTCGCCTTTTTTCCCTTTCGACGTCGTTGGTATTGGGGTTGGGCCAGGGGTGGGGGGGAACGGAACCAAATCTTATCGGCTCCTGTGTGGGCGCCATCCATTCCATCCGTCCGTCCGCTCCGGTCTCCCCGTGCCCATCCATCCCGATCGCCGCTCTCTCGTCTCGCCGTCCTCTCCCTCTTGCCCGCCCGCCCCCCTACTTGCGCTGCGCTCGCTCGACTTGCGCTGCGTGTAGGCCAACCGCGTCATCTTATCTCTCTCTCTCCCTATCTCATCTCGCTCCCATCATTTCATCTGATCTAGCAGTATCTCATCTCCTCCTCTCCTTTTTTTTTTCTCTCTCCCCGCGACTGCACAGCGCCCTCACCCTCCTCTTCCATCTGACAGCTCGTCGTTGTTGCGGTGTTTTGGAGGCGACCTGGTTGATCAACAACAGCTAGGGCGAGCAAGTTTGATTGGTTTGTTCGAGTGGGTGTTGGGGGGGCTCGGTGATCCATGCATGGATGGGAAGGAACTCCTCTCACAGTCCGACCTGTCGTACTATGCGCATCAGCAGCAGCAGCAGCAGCAGCAGCACAGGATGCTCGGCGGCGGAGGCGGCGCCGGGCATAGCGCGTCCCCGCTCGCCGGGATGCACGGCGGGCCGTCCGTTATCCGACCCATGCCCAACATGGGGATGAGCCCCACCGCGATCCTCCAGTCCATCGGCGGCGGCCCGCTCGCCGGCATGCAGTTCCAGATGGACGCCGCGCCGCCGTCATTGCTGCACAACAGCATGGGCTCCGTCTCGGCCTCCGCCGGCTCCCCCACCGTGCCGGCCGCGCAGGGCGCTGCCACGCCGATGGAGCCGGTCAAGAGGAAGAGAGGCCGCCCGCGCAAGTACGGACCCGACGGGACCATGAAGGTGTCCGCCGCGGCGGTGGCAGCGCAGCAGCAGATGATGAGCGCGCCACCGAGGATGGGGTCCATGTCCGGGGCCGACATGGTGGGCAGCAGCGCAGGGATGGACGATGCAGCGCAGAAGAAGCGGCGTGGACGGCCGCCGGGGACGGGGAAGAAGCAGCAGCTCTCATCTCCAGTTAAGCTTTCCGGTAAGCGAAGTCCGTATATATAGAGAGAGAAACCTCCACTCTGCCACGTTGTTATTATTTAATTTTTACTGGTAGATTATCTTTTCCCTACTCAAATATTGAATTCTGTCATCCGTGTGTACTTTACTTAGAAAAGGAAAAAAGAAAATCCTGCCATGTGTTTACTCCTTATCTCTCTCACAAAAAAAAAACAAAAAAAAGTATAATATTCTGTGAGCGTCTAAAGTAACCTGAGAGAATTGCAACCCAAATTCGTCCTGCCACTCTAGAATAGTACCAATATCGAAAATATTTCATGAGTTCTTTGCAGAAAACGAGCCAACTGCCCTGGTTGTGACCGAGTTTGTTCTGTGCAGGAGGCAATGCGTTCAGTGGCTCAGCTGGAACGAGCTTCACTCCGCACATCATCACGGCATCTCCTTCGGAGGTAATTAGAACAGCTCAATCATGCTACATATTGTTTTTGTCAGTACAAAAATGCATTCAATCATCGCTACATATTAAGAAAAATGCATGCAAACTGAGGTAGTGAAAAACTGAACTGACAGGCGACATTGATCATTGTCAGGACGTTGCAGGGAAGATCGTGGCGTTCGCGAACCACTCGTCGAGGGCCGTGTGCGTGCTCTCGGCGACGGGCTCCGTCTCCAGGGTGGTCCTCCGCCACCCAGCCGATGGCGCCGCCGCCGCCATGTCAAGGGTTCACGGCTCCTCTCCCTACAAGAACCCTGCCATCTACGAGGTACTCCAGCTTGATCTAGCGTAATCTACAAGAGCTTAATTGGTACTGGTGCAGTTTCTTCTTCAGTTCAGAGTTGCATTTGGCAGTGGTGGATTTGATGCTGTCTGTGCAATTCTGGCAGGGTCTGTACGAAATCTTGAGCATTTCCGGGTGTTACAACCTGATGAACGAGGGGCAAAGCGATGGGCTAAGCGTGACGCTGTGCAGCCCCGAGAGGCATATCATTGGAGGCGTTCTCGGTGGAGCATTGGTAGCTGCCAGCCCTGTCCAGGTATCCCAACCTCTCGTCCGCTAGATTGCAGTTGATGTAAGTGGCGATCTATAATTCTAAGTTTGGATGGTCCAACTTGCACCATATCATATATATAATACAAGTTTAGAATTAATCAAAAATTCATTAAGAAAGTATTCCTCTTTTTTCTTTTCATAAGAATTATCGTCATCGTGAGATTAGAGTCGCATTGTCAAGCTGCAAATTGCAAATGTACCTCATTAAGGGCCTATTCGAAACACACAAAAAAACAGCTCAATTCCTCTAATTATTTTTGAAAATCTTTCAAACCCAAGCTTTCTTTGGAATGGAGGAATTCTACATGATTCCTACTAAAAAGATTGTTCCAAAGTAGCCCTGATTTCTGACCAGGAACGGAACGGAATGAGATTTTTTTTTTTGAATCAAGGAACGGAATGAGATTCAATTGTAGTATTGATCTTTGTTTAATTTGTGATACTACTGGTTGGAAATTGCAGGTGGTGCTAGGGACTTTCGTGCAGGGAGGATCGAAGCCGAAGTCGAAGAAGGCCGGGAAACAGCAGCAGCAGCAGGCGGCGGCGGCCTTCAGCTCCGACTCGCTGACCGGAGGGCAGGACGCGTCGCCGAGCTCCGGGCATAACCAAAATCTAACGCCGGCACCCCCTGTAACAACAGGGGGGTGGCCTAGCTCCGGGATATTTGACACGCGAAGTTCCAACATTGATATCAACTCATCTAGAGGCTAGCTTCATTTGTCGACATTTCCATGCTCCAGAAATTTGTTTTCTGATTTCCCAAAGAATGCACCAAAATTTATACTCCACTTTGTAATAGCCTGTTCAGGTTTTGAGCCGTTAATTCTTATAGATTATTACTATTCACTAGGCAGCGTTGCATGCATCCTCATAGTTTGTAATCCCAACCGGATAATCTTGTTTTCTTTCAGCGACATATGCTACTGCCCAACTTGTACATTCAGGTTTCTTTGCTCCTTTTCTTCTCGCTGTGCAGGGTACAACGTAACATTAAACATGGCAGATTCCTTTTTTGGCTCCTTCGGAACACTTGAATTTTACACTATTTTTGATTGTTCGTGGAAACAATTAAATTTCTCCAAACTAAATAGACCCTATATAACACGCGTACAGAGAGTAGCAACAAGAAAAGAAAGTGAGCAAAATGATACATCCTCTTTATCAGAGAGAGCTAGAGCATTCTCAATAGCTCATTTAAATTTGGTTATCTATATCTTCATTTGGATGATTATCTAAACTAGTTTTATCCTTCATATCTTTTTGAACTCCACTAGATCATCCATATATGACATCCTCTATATCTCTTTGGAGAATGAAGAGAGATCATCCAAATATGAAGATTCTCTCTCCTAATATAGATGACATCTAAAAACTAGATGATAGGATAACTGGATAGATGAACTGTTGGGATATACTAAGCCCCTAGCAGGTTCTTGATGTCATTCTGCACAAACAACCATCGGCTGATGAGTAGTCATGCCTGTGAAGCTGGAGAATATGGAAAAACAAGGCAGTTTCATCACCTCAATGTTCAACGGGGAGCTGGTTGGTGCATATCGGTTCACCACATGCCCCTCTTTGTCAACCAGGAATTTGGTGAAGTTCCATTTGATGCGTTCTCCAAAGAGACCACCCCTCTCTGACTTCATGAACTTGTACAGTGGAGCAGCATTGCTGCCATTCACGTCAACCTGTTTGACAACTCGGGCACGTTGATTTTAGATGAAACAACAACAAAACCAATTGGATATGATTTTGGAAGCTAGCACTGAGAGAAAGATTTGTCATTTGTTAGACCATGCCAAGGATAGGATACTCCACTTTGAAGCGAGTGCAAGCAAACTCCACAACCTGTTCATTGCTACCTGGCTCCTGTCCGGCAAATTGATTGCATGGGAACGCCAATATCTCCAATCCTAATTGCACAAGAAAAGAGAAGAAAAAACATTAATGAAGCTTGTACTTGCAGCAAAGCTTTAGCCATTGATGTCATAGTAAACTCCGTCAACAGACAACATTAAGCTCTTACAAATTATAATTGAAGTGTCTTAATGTCTCAAGGGGAAACTAAAAGGCTTGATGCAATAAAAAATCTGGATGGGCGAGGAAATGATATCAAAATGTATACATTCTTCAGAGTAAAACAATAATACAAGTAGAGCATGGTACGGCTTCCCCATAGATAGAGGATCTACAGTGAAACTGATACACAAGGAGCACTGGTCAAGAAACTAGCGAAATTATAGATGACTTGCCCAAACTATATAAAAGACATGTTAAGCGTGCCTTCAGAGCCGAGTTACAGCAAATGGGTGAAGTAAAACTTTGAAAAGACAAACATATTAGGTCAATATAGGTAAATGAATACCTTCGTCCTTGTATTTCTCATGTAGCTGACCAAGTTCATTGTAGTTGGAATTTGTCAGACCACTGCAGGGATATCAACATGGTAAAGTACAAAAGTCTCATTACAGAATTTGGAGTGAAAATTGTAAAGCACAATACCATCGAGATGCAACGTTCACAATAAGAACAACTTTCCCCTTGTATCTGCTGAGTTCCACATCATTCCCCCTTGCATCCTGCAGAGTAATTCCACGGAAAATTATTTAAACAGGATGAAATCAAACTGGATGGGTGTGGATAGAGACCTGGCATTGAAATTCTCAAGCTCTTGTTCTTTACTTTCAATGTTCAAATAGTATGATTGCATTGATTCATAGGAATTTCAACATGGCTTCTTCAGAATTCCCGTACAAACCCTTAACATGCTTCAGAAAAGAACAAAAATTTTCAGAGGAATGGAAGAGAGGGATAGATACTAAACATACCTTCACAGTGAATTCATGGATGCCCCGAGCAAGCTTTGAAGATGACTCAGCCGCTCCCATCTTTGCTTTCAGCGATTCTCAAGTATTCTCTTGGGCAAATCACTGGAAGAAGGATGGGAGAAGAAAAGCAGAGAGACAATGAAGGAACAAGAAAGAGGTGTGACAACTGGCAACGACCACCATAAATTTTATTTCTGTGTTTTAGTAGGCATTTCCTTAATTTGAGAATTCTCCCTTTTTTCAGTCCAAATGATTTCCATAGATGCTAATGCCAACCACAAAATATGCATAGCATGGCAATTGAATGTGCCATTTCGAAATCATATGTATTTAAGTGGTATATAACGCTACCATGAGATGTAGACAAAATATAGTGTCCAACAAGGCTACAACACAAGAGCCATTCCTATCACTAATTTCTGGGCATTTTTAAAGTACACCGTAAATCAGAATATAGCGGAAAGTCGGAGAAAGCATACACTGTGTCAAGCTATTAATCAATGCTGAATGTTCAGCTGTGCAACAATAGGTACAAAATACAGCCTTCTACCCCTCCGATCAATCAACAAAAAAGTCCTGCAAGATGATCAGTAATCACCCATTCTAGAGAATGATCAGTAGCTACTTAGAATGGTACATGATGACGGATATGCAAATGTACATCAGAAAAGCAAGCAAGGCTTTAAATACTACTATATATTAAGCAACTAGATATTTAAAAATAACTAGTACAACTGCATGGCCTGATCGTTCACAGGAAGCTTTAAACACATTATTCCCTGCATTCAGAAGCTAATACAATATACAGGCTCTCAAGTACTGAAGAACACACAGTTACAACAACAACAAAACGAAGCCAGACTACGGTAATCGGCATGGAGCACTCCAACTTATCACAATGATAAGGCCACCAAATGGCAGCTATTTTATAGCATGCTGTCAGTCCTTGCTGGCAGTCGTCTAAAGAAGTTCACTGGTATTGAAGGCAACCTATATCTGAACCTCGGATGCCTCATGACATAGAACCCTGCCAATGCTGCAAGAACCTGGAGTGGTGTAACATACAGTACTATTGCTGCTATGAGACAGAAGAGGACAAATATTGCTGTGGCCCGAGGGTCCCTCCAGCTAAGCAGTGCTTGAACCCTCTCCCCTTGAGTTGCTATATCACCAACCACAGTCTGTATTCTTCCAGCAACACTCCTCAGCCTATCATACCTCATCCTAACAATCTCAGGACTCCTGCTTGTTGGGAATGTATCAAACTCTTCGTCAAGTTCATCTGGATGAACAGCCTCCGCATGAGAAATCTTAGTGTTCATGTGTGGAGGATAGCGAGGCCGGTAACGGTAGTTCCAAATCCCTATAAGAAACATGTATAGAAACACTGTTGGGAGAATGAGCTCTGGAAAGCACACCAGCATTATAAATAGGATGTGAACCAGTACAGTGGTAATGGGGTTTCTCCATGAACAGACGCCATTAAACCACTTGCTAACTGCAAACAGGCCTGAGAAGACTGACATGAGTCTGAAGAAGTTGGCTTTGCTTCGTCTCATGCTCCACAAGTGAGAATCAAAATCTGACATGTACTCAACAACCTCCTTCCTCAGAGGTGGTTCCATTCGGCTAAGTCGGGCAGCCACAATCTGGACGGCTTGATGGCGCAGCATGTCTACCTGAAGCACTGGTATTGGGCGTGCATAGTGCATCTTCGGTAGCAGAGGACGAGAGTACAGATACATCATGTTTACTAGTGAAGTTGAGGAAAAACGTATGGCTAAGTGCAATTCACCCATCTTTTTTACCCCTGATGGATGTAGAACCAGTAGGGGATATGAGTGAGTGTAGACACGGCCAGTTTCAAGAGTGGAAAGACGAATTCGAACCTTGCCAATTTTTGCATCCTTACAACTGGATGTCTTCTCACCACCTTTGTCTCCAAGCTGGCCATTGTCAAAAGCACCAATAGTCAGGACAGTTGCAGGATCATAGACTTCCCAGGTGTATTGTTCATTGAATTTGGGGTTTGGGTTGTTCACAACGGTACGTGTCCGTACCCACTTTGAACCATACTTAGCAACACAGTAAGTGTCCGATGAGCCTTTTCCATCTCGTGTTTTCATTGGAACAATTCCTTGTGCACCCAGGATTCCAAGCTCGAGCAAACCAATGGACGGTTTCCAGAGTTGCTTGGCTGTTGGTCTGAGGTCACTGCTGTAGTTAGTGGACTCATCTAGAACATGGTACCCTCCATCAAGGCACAGACGAAGATGAATCCTAGTAGAGAACTTCTCCTTCTTCAATTGATCCACATCGATAAGTACTGGCTTCTCAAGATTGAACCATTTCCCATGGACGATACGATCGTCGGCTCGTCTATCAATCATTGTCAATGGAATAAATACACGGCCAAGCACCTCATCTTTGTTAGGAGCTACACGATCTTCAAGGGAAAGAATAAGGTGATCCTCAAAAGGTTCAGCAGCCACAAACATTAGGTCCTCATTCCAGAATGGGTTGAAATTTCTAGCTTGAACAGGTTTTGTCCTTCCATGCTGATGCCCCACCTGTGCCCTTACAAAAACATCTGGATAGCGCGTCTTGTCAGTAATTGCAATATCTTGGGCCTCAATTATATTGACTCGCAGGTACCAGAGTCTCGGAGCATGGTAAACTTTCGACTTCATGTGCGTTACAGCAGATGCATCATCAAGTGTTGCAGCATCAGAATGCCATGCATCAGGAAATGCCTCATCGGCTTGGGTGCCAATCCAAACTGCAAGCATCAGCTCGCCTCTTGACTTATCCCCAGTCTTATGAACAAGGCGGTACCATTCTGGGGCCAGTGGACTGTCAGGGGGCACACGCATTGGAACATCATTCAGATCAAATCGCACAAGGCCAACAAAGTCATCTTTAAGCAAATCCTTGTCTCTGACAATAACTTCAAGGATAGTTGCCTGCATACGGTCTCTGGAAAAAGCAAAGACCGCATTCCACTCTGGATTCTTCTGCTTCTCAAAGTGCCTAGTTATGCCCCTGTAGTTGCCAACTCTCACTTCAACATAAGGATCTAGGCTTCCAGTTACATCCATGTCAGGCAACTCCCGTGCCTTAACCACACGTACAAAAAGGTACTGCATTCGCTCCACTAGGTCATAGGTACTGGCATGCTTCTCAGCACGGATAACTCGGCCACCAACAACCTGTCCACCACCAAGAAATGGACTAGTTTCTTTGAGTGCATAGTCCATGGGTTGCTGAGAAGCTGCTGAATACACTCTTACAATCTTGGGTTGTTGAGGTTCTGGTTTCATCTGGTCAACAGCATACTTGGAAGGATGCTCGGGAAAGGAAGCTGGTAGATGCCCTTGGTGCTGATGGTGCACTTCCTTAGCTATGGTATGCAAGGTTTTCACCTCAGCCCTGTGCTCCTGAGATGTGCTGAGATTTGGACCAACCATTTCAGCTGCAATTTGCTCTGCTGGCGTTGGAGGAGGATTGTTTGAAACAGGGTCCATTGCCGGAAGAAGGTTTGAAGCTTTGATGGATGGGTCATTAGTGATGTACACTTTCAGACCCAGTTCCCCTTTCACACGTGAAAACATCCCACGCTTCTCCAGAGGATAATGCATGACAACTGCATCAGGGAAGGGCACGAATGAGGTTCCAGCAATCCTGACCCTGCCAAGGAAGGACTTGGAACCATCCATGGATTTGTTGATGTTGTAGATGTACGCTTCAAGGGCAAGCTCAGGAAGATTAGAAGGATCTGACACGTTGAAGTAGAAACGCTCATTCCACACTGGGTTCAGATCTTTGTCCTTGATAGCCGTGCGGAACCGCTGGCCATCAAAGTTAAGCTCAACACAGGCACTTGCTGAACCTTGCCCATCCTTGGGCATCAGGTCATGAGCACTTACAACCTCCACACCCAACTTATATGCTGCCATTGCCACCCAAGATGATGTTGTTTGTTACACCGATCTGCACAGAACAGAAACATCTTTTAGCATCATTGATTCTGCCGCCACATAACTTTTGTAGCAGCAATTAAAAAAACAACAACTTTGGTAAGAGATGCAGGCAAAAAGAAAAATCACGTAGAAACTAGTAGAGTATATTCTTTCCATTCGACAAAAAGCGCACAACGAAATACTTCGTATTATGGGCTGAAATACTATAGCGTGTCGACATCAAATGGGGAAACCACAAACTAATAAATCCCGAGGGACCATAAGCTCGCAGTAATGCTCGCTGACAACGATGCTTTTGTAGATCAAGCTGACGGCGACGCATACATAAACTACAAATTAGCAGCTGCTTACAGCGCGAGGCTGTATATGCATACCGATTCAAACCAACCGAGATGGAGGGAGATTGAAGGAGTTCGGCCGCGTGCCGGCGTGCCTCGGCCCGGCCGCGCCGGGCGAGGAGGCTAGAGGGGAGGGGGCGGGAAGCAGAGAGCAAGACCGCCACACTGTGGCTACGGGCCTTGTCCCCAACCTCCCTCCGGCTAGCAGCGCAGATTGGCGAAGGCAGTTGGAGAGCGAGCCAGATCCGGGCGATCCGAGAAGGAGGGGACGGAATCCGGTGGCCGGCTGCTTCACTCCGCTCCCATGGCGTCCACGGCGAGGTGCGCGGGTGGCGTCCCCGTGGGTTTTAGGTAGGGGAGAAAGCAATGCGTAGCGGAGAGGAGAGGAGACGAGAGGAGTAGACTGGCAGAACCGCTACTACTACTATTGTTTCAAAAGGAGAAGAGATAGAAGAGACTAGCAGATCTCACGCAGCAGGGAAGAGAGAGAAACGCATTCACGTGGAAGCAAAAGAAGCAACGAAGGATTTGATGGATGGGTTTGGTTAGGAGAAAAGAATTCCAGAGAAGAAGAAGGCAGTAGAAGCCAAAATGTTGAGAATTTTCAAAAAAATTAAACAATCCTAGGAGAGGAGCGCGCCGGGCGCACGTGGGACGGTCCGTCACATGCGGCGCGCCCGCGCCGGGCCGAGGCACCGACGAAAAGAAAAGCGAAACAAGGTCAAACTCGCATCTCTCACGCATCCGTCGGGGCTCCCGGTTTTGCGGTGCGCAGCGGATAGATGGGCCAAAACGACGCTCGGTGCGGTTGCGGATCGTGGAGGCGCGCGCGGATGCCGAGACGCGCGCTAGCTAGGCCGTCGGCAGCGGTGGATTAACCGGGCCGGATGGTGGCAAAAACTCCGAAATTTCGCGGATCTCGTCGTAGCCGTTGCAGCCACTCAGCCAGGCATGGTCGTCCGGTACGTCCGCCTCAGTAGTCCGAGTCTTTGACCGATGGGCGGCTGGGCGCCGTCACGCGCGGCGCGGTTGAATAGTGTTCGAACCTTGGGTCATATATTCATATGTCTCTTTGCCTTTTCCCTGTCCCAAAGGCTGAATTCTCTCTTCCGAGCGACAGGATAACCCGAACTTGGTCGCAAAAACAAACAGGGCCAAATGACCAAATAGCAACAGCACGTTGAGCTTTATCCGTGCGGTTGGAGAAAGTAGTGTTACATATATATTTGGTGAACTTATATTTATTAAGAGTATCTTCCTCTCCTGATTCAGTCATGTAAGAGAGATCAAGTATCTCTATCACGTATTGGTTCGCCGTGGTCGCAGATATGAAACTTCATTTTTCAGTCTTTTACACGCACATGTTACTTTTCTAGTAGTAGTAGATAGCTAGGTCAAAAGTCACGTTCCCTATTGGCTATTGCCCTCGACACCGGTCGCCCCTACCTGATAGTAACGCCCAAACCAGTAATCTGGCAAGAAGTTATACGTGCGTACGAGCTACCTGCAGTAGAGTTTCCATGGATGCTTGAAAAACCCAGCAACTTAACGATCGACCGTGACGCGTGCGTGTACAACCGGGACACTATTTGCAGGGGAAAGTAAACGAGCGAGCATCATGCACAGTATAGTGGCACCCATAGTCACATGACTCGCATAGCAACGCCCCCGCAACAGTACAAGCGCCACGTACATCGCCATATCCCGACAGAGCAGAGAAGAGATCGTGTGGGTTGCCACACTTGGTGGCCGGTCAGCAATAATATCCATCAGGTACACGATGTCGTCACTCGTCGGCTAGCTAGCTGGGTCGAATGGCTACGAATTGAGACCGAATGTAACTAGCGCTAGTGTACGTGCTCTGGCACTCCAACATGATCACATGAAAACAAGAGAGACGGCCGATCGAGCGCGCCGAAGACGCATGCAAACAGAAGCAGGTGCATCTGGTGGAGGCCCCGGCCAGAGATGGCCAGCCGGGCCCGGGCGAGCGGCAAGGCAAGGCAAAATCACGACCTCGCGCGCGAGATCGTATTCGCGAACCCGGACGTCTACGCAGTAAAACGCAAGTGGTGGTGGGAATCGTGGGATCACGGAATCGTTCGCCGAATGCACGCACGCTGCCACGCGTGGCCGGCTGAGCGGGGAACTGTCGACATGCACACGCGGATCGGTGCAGCGGGCATCGCGCGCACCTGCTCGCGCGGCAGCCTCCCCGGGCCCCAGCCGACCGGTCCTACGCTACGTCGCTACCTCCATGAACGATTTCGTCGCCTTCCGCTCCGCTGTTTTGCAATTACAACAGTTAAAATTTCAATTTTTAAATTTAATTTAATACTTAATTTTTAACCTTTTTATTGTAGTTTGTTTTATAATTATTTTAATCGTTATGGATACAAGACTTGTATAAAAGTTTTGTCGTAAAAACACGTTTTCGTTTTTCAACCGAAAACCGAAACGATGGGTCTCGTTTCCCGTCATCAAACCCTCTCCGATGCGTGTTTCCCCAGTTGCCGCCTGTCCACGCACGCCCTCGATCGATCGCACGGCGCAGCACTCACGCCCGTCCTTCATTCCCGCTTGGATTGCTTGCCGAGTCTTTCAGCCTTTCTATATTTCAATCGACCAAACCATTGCCCGACCGGTCTTATCACCGTTACGTCATCCGCTGTACTGTGCAACTCTGCTTGATTCGCCGCCGCTATTTAGGTTTGTTTAGTCTCTAATTTTTTTTTAAAAACATCACATCAAAACTTTAAACAAATATTTGAAGTATTAAACATAGTCTAATTATAAAACAAATTTCAGATTCCGCCTGAAAACCGCTAGACGAATTTTTTGAGTCTAATTAATTCGTCATTAACATATGTTGGTTACTGTAGCACTTATGACTAATCACGTTCTAATTACGCTCAAAAGATGTGTCTCACTATTTTCTCCATAACTGTGTAATTAGTTTTAATGTTTATATATATATATATTTAATGTTTCATTTAATTGTTCCGTTGGAATTTACAAATTTATTAGTACTGACCGAGTTTAGTTCACGTGGATTAGGCCTTGTTTAGTTTAAAAAAAAATTTAAAAAATCACATCGAATCTTTGGACACCTAAATAAAGTATAAATATAGATGAATCAAAAAACTAATTGTACAGCTACGGAAGAAATCTTGAGATAAATCTTTTGAGCCTAATTAGTCCATGATTAGCCATAAGTGCTATAGTAATCAATATGTGCTAATGATAGATTAATTAGGCTCAAAAAATCCGTCTCGTGATTTCCAGGCTAGCGGTGAAATTCGTTTTTTCATTCATGTTCGAAAACCTCTCACAATATTCGGTCAAACATCTAACGTGACACCTCCTAGAAGATTTTTCAATCTAAACGGGCCGAAGATTTCGCTGGCACCATACCTGCTCCATACTACTATTGTTTATTAGTTTGTCCTCATGTATAGATTAATTATAGCTCTACGGCTAAGGAAAATAAAAGAATATCCTCGATCGAGTATATTCTAGTAGATTTTTCTGGTCGCACACGGTCTAGCTCGCTTGTGTTTTTTTTGCTTCTTTGCTTCGGTGGAAACAGACGTGGATTAATCAGCATTTCCACATGCAAGGGGTGATTGAAAAAAAAACAAATGTCATAATTGCAAAGAAAAACAATTTAAGGTACGCCACATTATTGGTGGCTTTGATGCCGACGAGCAAGGACACATCGAGCGGGGAGGTGAGTAGTGGGGGCAGGGAACTCAATCTACCAATGCCACCCATGGTTAGGAGACGAAAACAACATGATGAGCTACTGTAATTCATCTATATCCATGTAATTTTAGATGTTCAGAAAAATCGTGGTAATTTAGTGTATCTTTGGGCACGTTCTTTTCGTTTTCTAAATTAGCCCATATGCCTCATACAAAACAATAAAAATATAATTAGCATATAATTAATTGAAAACTAAATATTAAAAAGTTAAAAATAGTTTTATTTAATATTTAATTATGCAAGAAACCTTTGAATGTATAAGCACATAATGATTTAATTTATCGCATAAATAAATCATGACATTATAAAGCGAAAGCATGGCAACACATGGATCAACCAATATGAACAAATCTAATCTAAACATGTATGCAAAATAGCTACACACGAATAAATTAAATAAATGCAGAACTAGATTAAATATAATTAATCTATACCGAAGGTGGTTCTGAGGAGGATTGGTAGCGCATGAACGACTCACGGCGTAGGATGTTGACGACGGCAAGCCGCGACCGATCAATGGGGAAGACGAACCGTCGTTGACGAACAACGAGCAGTTGCGCAGAGCACTTTCCAAAAACCTTATTCGTCACGGAGACTTGCTCTCCCGATCCCCGGCAGAGGGGGTGGAGTACACGACGGATAGCGAGCCGATACTTATAGGACGTGTGATCAGCATGCCTACCATATCGTAACCGAATTAGATAAGCTTCCAAAACTAATCACCGGAATTTCCGGGCCCGAGCCAAGCTCGAGCGTGTGTATTTCTCTATTTCTTTCTTGCTAAAGAGCCTAAAAAACACTTTCCTATTTAAGTAGGTCTCACTCTCATAAACTAACAGGGTGGTACTAAAGGTTCACATGCATGCTTTCATGAGATGGACTTTTGTGATTTTTCTAAAAATTATTCCACATATAAGGCTTTAGCCTAATCATTAATTCCAAGAGAAACCTCTCTATAGACAATGTTTACACGAAACACACCTTTTAGCCATTGGATTATCGTAGACAACCCCTTAAACAAATTGCTGTACGTCCTGGTTGTTTAGCTTTATCCAATAAGAAAAGGAATCAGAACTGCAGGCTGCACTTGTGACACTTGCAATCCCCAGTTGGACAGGCAATTAGGCATATAATAAAAAGCTAGCTTTCCCCTTCAACGCCGTGAGAGGAGAAAACGCACAAAATTTAATGATTTATCTCCCTTTGGACCTGCTTAATTTATTGCAAACCGACAACATGGGTGTTAGAGCAAGTTCAATCGCCAACTACTGGCTCCAATTCATCTATAGTTAATCTAATAGTCAATTCATATAATAGTTACATATAAAATATTAGTACATGGTCCCACATGTCATACAAACACTGTTTTGAAGTCCGTATGCAGCTGGCTACAAATTAGTAGCTCACATCTCTTCTCTCTCCACTTTTATCTCTTTGAAATATACTTATAGCTAGTTTATAGTTTGCTATTGTACCTGCTCTTAGAGCAAATTTAATCGTAAAGCCAATTTACTAGCTATAAGCTTATACTCTCTTCATATTTTTATGTATGACACGTTGACTTTTAGGATTACGTTTGACTATTCGTCTTATTCAAAATTTATATCCAAATATACAAAATTATAATGCATACTTAAAGTTTCTATAATAATAAATCATATTATAACAAAATAATTAATAATTGTATATTTTTTTAATAAGACGAATGGTCAAACGTGACCTAAAAGTCAATGGCATCATATAAAAAATATAGAGGAGTATTATAGTCAACACATATAATAGATTAGCTATAATTTTTATCTCTTATCTCTTTCTCTCACCTTTGCATTTAATGTATTTTTCTTAGAGCTGATGTATAGCTGGCTCTTGTATGAGAGCCAACCTCACCATTTTTTTCATTATCTCTTTTCTCCATATCAGTTTATCGTCAACTTATATTCTACTGTTATACTTGTCGTAAAGTAAACAATAGATATCTCAGGCATGTGCTTAAGAATCCCGGACACGTAAGAAAGAAAACAGTCCAACTTAAATTATGTTTCCGGCTTTGTGTTTTTCTTGGTGCCAAACAGCAAGCGATTCTCTGCCTCCCAGCGATGCATAAAGACAATCGTTTCGTTGGACTAAAAACAACAAAAATGCTCAGTGCAATGGTGGACGGGGAGAACATCGTGCCACAGAGCGAAAAACCTTTGATTAGATGATACTGTTTAACTGTATCGTATTGCGACCCAGCAAATCAAGGCATGCTTACACGTGCACCGATTTATTTCTCCTCGCGTCAACACGCACACCTGGTCCTTGGAGGCTCAAGCTAAGCAAAGCGAAACATCCAGATCTGCAGCCCATGTTACGTTTATAGTTAAAATTTAAATTTTCAATAATAAATTTAGTTTTTAGATAACTAAGAACACATATATAAAAGATTTATTTATGAATTATTCTTATTTGCGAATGTATGGTTTATTTTTCTTAGAGAAGGAAACAAACAAGCCTTGATTTTGGTCGTGACCCCCAGCAAATCTCACTATCAGAGAGCACTCGCAAGCAGTAGGCCCGTGACCGTGAATCGGTGGCTGACGAAGCAGAGCCTCGTCTCCTCTGCTTTCCGCGGCTATATAAACTCTCGGGGCCAACGGTTTGCGAGGCGCCAAACACACGACACGTTCTCCACACGCACGCACGAACGAACGCACGGGACCTCGGTGAACCGACCAATGGAGACCCCGACTCTGACCACGCTGCTCAAGGCGGCTGTGGCCAGCTTCCCGTCTCGCCGCGCCATCGCCGTCCCGGGCAAGCTTGAGCTGTCGCACGCGGCGCTCGATGCGCTCGTCGACGCCGCGGCCGCAAGGCTGGCTGCTGATGCCGGAGTGCTCCCCGGACACGTCGTTGCGCTCGCGTTCCCCAACACCGTCGAGCTGGTGATCATGTTCTTGGCGGTGATCCGGGCGCGCGCGGTGGCGGCGCCGCTGAACCCGGCGTACACGCAGGAGGAGTTCGAGTTCTACCTCTCCGACTCCGGGGCGCGTCTCCTCATCACCAACGCCGAGGGCAACGTCGCCGCGCAGGCGGCTGCTTCCAAGCTGGGTCTCACCCACACCACCGCCCTCAAGGACGCGGCTGGTCAGGTACACCTCTCCGCCTTCCCCAGCTCCGGCGCGGTCCAGGACCATCCGGGCTTCGCGAACGAGCCGTCCGACGTGGCGCTGTTCCTGCACACCTCCGGCACGACGAGCCGGCCCAAGGGCGTGCCGCTCTCGCAGCGCAACCTGGCGGCGTCCGTCCAGAACATCCGCAGCGTGTATCGCCTCACCGAGACGGACGCGACGGTGATCGTGCTCCCGCTCTTCCACGTCCACGGCCTCCTCTGCGGCCTGCTCGCCTCCCTGGCGTCGGGCGCGTCCGTGACGCTCCCGGCGGCGGGGCGCTTCTCGGGGTCCACCTTCTGGACCGACATGCGGGCGGCTGGCGCGACGTGGTACACGGCGGTGCCGACGATCCACCAGATCATCATCGACCGGCACACGTCCAAGCCGGAGGCCGAGTACCCGGCGCTCCGGTTCATCCGCAGCTGCAGCGCGTCCCTGGCGCCGGTGATCATGGAGAAGCTGGAGGCGGCGTTCGGTGCGCCGGTGGTGGAGGCGTACGCGATGACGGAGGCGTCGCACCTGATGACGTCGAACCCGCTGCCGCAGGACGGGCCGCGGAAGGCCGGGTCGGTGGGTCGCCCAGTGGGGCAGGAGATGGCGATCCTGGACGAGGAGGGGCGCCATGTGGAAGCCGGCAAGAGCGGCGAGGTGTGCGTGCGCGGCGCCAACGTGACGAGCGGGTACAAGGGGAACCCGGAGGCGAACGAGGCGGCGTTCCGGTTCGGGTGGTTCCACACCGGCGACATCGGCGTCGTCGACGAGGAGGGCTACCTCCGCCTCGTCGGGCGCATCAAGGAGCTTATCAACCGCGGCGGCGAGAAGATCTCCCCCATCGAGGTGGACTCTGTGCTGCTCGGCCACCCGGCCATCGCGCAGGCCGTGGCGTTCGGCGTGCCCGACGCCAAGTACGGCGAGGAGATCAACTGCGCCGTGATCCCGCGGGACGGCGTGTCGCTCAGCGAGGAGGAGGTGGTGTCCTACTGCCGGAGGAACCTGGCGGCGTTCAAGGTGCCCAAGAAGGTGTACATCGCCGACGAGCTGCCCAAGACGGCCACCGGCAAGATCCAACGCCGCATCGTTGCTCAGCACTTCGTCGTGCTGCCGGCCAAGGCGTGATCTGATCTCGCCTCTCCCCGTGCATGTGCATGCGACCACCAACCGTTGTATCGTATTGTATGCACCTAGCACAAGAATTTTGTTGCTTCATTACTTAGCTAGCAAGCGTGCATTGGGTTGGTTCATGCTGACAAAAAGTAACGAGCAATAAAATTTCGTTTTCCCGTCCTCTCTCGTGCGTGTTGATTATTGATTCGTCAACCACTCGTACAGCTGCATGCTGCTCGTGTTCTCGCGCGTACGACTGCACAGGAATCGCCCACTTTTATTTACCGGTCGAGAGGAAAACGCGGCCCCGTGGCATATTCTGGAACGCAGTGGTGGATTGGATACCGCCCAGGCCAGACCCAGTTGCGCCGATTTGGTGGTTCAGTTTGTTGGGATGCGACGGGGAAACGACAAGCATTTCCACGTCAAAATGATCTTACCGCCGAGCCGTTTCTGCCTTTCTTGGAACAAAATTTCGTCAGCGATGACGTGCCGCGCCTCCGGCGCCATGCTGGCCGGTGGCGACGGCGACGTTTCCTCAAAGCCACAAAACTCATCAATCAATCAACGATCCAACGATCGTCGGCTTGCCGGATTAAGAAACGATGGATGGACGCAGGCCCCAACGTGGTGCCCCACATAAGGAAGTGGTGGGTGCCCGGCGCCGCGCCCGAATTTATTTATTATTTTGTAAATCTTTTCGATATATATATCAAAAAATAAACCAATATACTTAAAACTTATTTATAAAATTTATCTATTTGGCAACGCCAGCTAAACCACTAAATCGAAGTGGCAAAAAACAAAGTCACTCCATCTTATTGTTATTCTACCATGTTAAATGGAATAGGGTGGCCCATGATCAAACAGTTTATATTTAAAAATACTCTCTCTGTTTATGTTAGCTTATAAAACGTTCTAGTTTTTCTAAATTTATTAATGAACCAAAATATATGTTATACATATTCAGATTTGTTGGTATTCATATGAATACAGAGAAAAACTAAAACATATTATAATCTAAAATAGAGAAAATAAGTTTATGAAAAATTGTTTTTAAATATAAGTATTAAAAAGGTTCTAGATCAAAAAAAGAACTCCCGACGCCCGCGCCACAAAACAACGATCTCGCAACGCAATCCCTGTAGAGAATTGCAGCCACAGCCCACGGAGCCCACACTGGCCACGGTGGCACGGTGCCACGGTCAGGAGATGACCGAGACGAGGAGATCCCGATGGAGTTCGACCCGTGCAGGTTCCAAAACCACGGGATCGCTCGGCGCTCGCGAGGCGAGCCCTTCCTTGGCTGGCGCCGGCTCACCTCCTGTATCCATGGAGCCGGACGCGTGCTCGCCCCTGCACCTTGCCCTATCTCTGACTCGCGTTTGCCTGGAGAAATCTCTGTGGATGCATCAGGATAGCAGCATGCCAAGTTGGAGGAAACGCAAAACAGAAACCTGACCCAATATTTGGATGAAAAAACCATGCCGATTCCAACAATCCAGCCCAATTGCGGACTGTGTGCTGCGTGCAAGCGTGCAACTGTGCAACACACGTTTCATCTAATTTCTGACCGGTGGGGCATTGCAGAGACACCTGCAGCGCGACGCCGGCAAACAACTGTAAACCGTACAGCATTATGAGCGTCAAAACAGTCAGTACAGTATCACGGCCAAACTGAGCTGGTGCCTGCCTGCTCGTGCGTCTCAGCTTTCTGTATATTCCGAGCATGCGATGGCCATGATCAGATCAATATTAGTGTGTGCGATGTGACGACGAATTTACAGTGGTAAGAACGGTATGCTACAACGCCAGGGCGAGCTCGGCCCATGCTAGTGAGGATTCCTTCAGGATGGCGGCCGCCGACAGGTCGATCCCATTCTCCAGCACTCCTGTGATGATCTGCATCGACGGTCTCTTGGATGGGTCAGGGTCGATGCAGCGACTTACCACGCTGCAGATCACCGCGAGGTCCTCTGTTCTGACATTGGTCAGCTCAGGATCGACAAGCTTACCGATCTCCTCTGGCTGCTGCAGATACTTGATGGCCTGTAGAAAATGTAGAGACTGCATAATCAGAATGAGCGGTGCAAATATTCAATGAAAATAATATTCCAGACTGCAGGCTCCTGTTTATAACTGTACTTCTGAACCAGATGTTTTCTTTTAAACCATTCTGAGTCTGGTGGAACTAGGCTCTGGAGCAGACTTTAGACTCAATTTGCAAAAATATTTTAGAAATGTCTCACCCAGTCAATCAAATAGCCCTTGTCCTTGCAATAAGGAAGCCGTCCGCTGATGATCTCCAGTAAAATGACTCCAAATGCAAACGTATTCGCTTGGATATCCGCTTGTTTGTCCTCTGAAGAATCCAAGTTGCCAGGGAAAGAGGATTTGTTGCTGATGCGACCAGGAGCCTTCTCATGTTTATGTTTGGTGAACATCATTTTCCAGCATTCAAAATCAACCAGCTGAAAACAAAAACAGAAAATAAATGTGTTTCTCTCACCAGGTTGGAAAGTATTGCACTCGATAAGGGTGAACAGACAAGGCTATCTCTGAAGGAAAAAAAAATCATGTACCCTACCTTAGGAGTAAAATCTTCTGTAACATATACAGAGTTGGAATTGAGCTCAGAGATAGCAAATGGAGGCTGCAGCTCAGTATGCAAATATCTTAGACCCTGCGCGATGCCAATGGCTATTTTCATTCGTCTAAGCCAAGATAACTGGGCTCCTTCTCCATCTGACAACATCAGAAAATCAAAAACTGCACATCTACACATGAAATATGGAATGATTATGCATCACAGAATCATCAGAAAATAAAGAGATACTTACAATGTAGGTGCTCAAAAAGGGTTCCGTTGGATGCATATTCAAATACTAGCATCCTGGAAAATGGATCACTTTCTCTGCAATAGCCAAGAAATTTCGCTATGTTCTCATGATTCAACCTTGCCAGGTCAATAACCTAAAATGCAAGACCATTAATTTGGGACAAAATACTGTTCTCACACCAGAATTTTGCAAAGCATACCTTGTTTTGGTAAAACAGTTCATGGTGGCTAGTCCAATGACCTTCAAAAGCACATAGTGATATGACAGAAACCTCAGGTCCATCCTTCATGGTTCCTTTGTATACTACAGTCTCAGGAGATGAACCAATAATGTTGCTAAAATCCTCACAAGCTACTTCAAGCTCCTGACGGCTTAACTTTGGAAGACTTTTCAGCACATCAGAATCTGGTGAGAGCATTATGACATTAAACACAGTATTTGGAAAGCACAATGATCAATTTATGAACGCTCTTGTTCCACAATAAACTTAACACTAACCAATCAATACTGTTATTTCATCACTCCAACTTTTTGATCTATTCCACGAGGATATTTTTATCGATGGCTTTAGCTTGCAGCTTCTGGAAGCAGTAATTGCACCAGTGATTACAAAAACAAGCAGAAGAACACCAGTTGAAATTTCTAAAACAAGAAGCCATGTTGGTTGTGGCGATCTTTCATGTTTATGGTCAGAAGTGGGATGCTTGAATCCCTTGACGCCACCTCGCTGGCCAGCCGCAGAACCACCTAAGACAAATGGGTGGATTCAGTCAATATCAGTAGAGTGGTACTCAGATAGTAAAGAAATGTGTGAACTGGGCATTGCTCAGTTGGCTAAAATAGCCATCGTGCACACAGCTCACCCGGGTTCAATTCTAATTCCTAAGTGATCGCAAAAACTCGGATGTCCCACCAGTGGTTGTGTACATCCGGTGGATGTAGAGGCTGGGTCTTATCCCATTTAAAAAAAAAAAGAGTAAAGAAATGCAACCAATGTAATTGGTATGCAAAATTCAGTGGTGTTTTGCGCCAGTTCCCCATGTTGGGAATAGCTTACCGATTTAGCTTAAATTCAATAGCCGGCTTCTTGGCTTTAAGTTTTGTGATCTTTTTCTTAAAATTTTTAAAGATGGAGTACTGAAGCACCTCCAATTATCTGAATATGTCATGTTGAACATGCAATGATCAAGGGGGCTGTCTCAGTCTTCCGTTGACTGCTCAAAAAGTAGTGAAACTGTAGTAAAGGGCTGTACTGAATGCAGATAAAAGGAAGGGCAAAATTCTGCCTATCATGAACATAATGATGGTAGACTCACTCCACAGACAAATTTTGCAAGTGTAAGGTATTAATCACAATGTCACTTGCAGGTACATCGTGAAATCACAATAAAGGACACATGCTGAAGTAATCCTGTCAATGCTAGAAGGCAAGATACATACTTATACAAATTTGAAAAGCCCTCTGCCGGATAGAGTACTCATCCTGTAAGCAGTTCCCTTGGAAACTTGACCTGCAAACAAGACATGTAAATGGACGGACTTTGAAGCAGTAGCAAGCACTCTTTATAGTACCTTGGAAGATACTTCAAGCACGGTGGGATTTTTCCAACAAGAAAGTTGTATGAGAAATCTCCAACATTTAATCGAGGAGAAGGGCATAGCCCATTGTGAGCCATGAATCTGATGGAGCAAAATGAAACTAAATCAGATAAGTAGCAAGCAAATAGTGAAACATGGTCAAATATAGATTCTGCACAGGCTCACTGCCAGATGTCTTGAAGAAGGAAATATTAAAGAAGTTGCTGCACAGATTAAATAAGTATCAGAAGTTGCTACTTAGTCCTTTCCTTTTTATCATCCCCAAAATTTACTGCCAAACTAGGTTGAGGAGAAAATTTTGAAGAGAGGGACAGACAAATACAGTCAGCATGTTATCATAGCTTTGGTGACATGAATATATAGAAATATAGAAATAGAATACAAGAGCACACATATTTGAAGGGAATAATGTGACAGGTTTGTATGATTAATATGGAAAATGCATCTGCAATCTTGATCATCAATTATAAAAGGAGTCAGCACAAGTCACCAACCCACTATTGGCCGTAGGAGAAAAACCAGAACCATTGCTTCCAGGTATTGATCCTTTTAGTCTATTCCGGTCCAACCTCAGCTGAACAAGATTCTGAAGCTTGCCCAGCTCGGATGGTATATTCCCAGTCAACCCATTGGAATGGAAGTTTCTACGGCAGATGAATGGAATCAGCCTTAGTTTTGATAGTAAAGAGGCACAACAACAGGAAAATCATGAATATACAAACAAATCAATTGGCATCTTACATTACGCTTATGCTGTTCAATCCAGCAAGTTCAGGAGGTATAGGGCCAGTAAGCCTATTAACACCCAAATCCAAGACCCTAAGGTTCCTCAGTGAGCCTAGTTGTTTTGGGATTGTGCCAAAAAGCATGTTGCGATCCAAATACCTGCCCAAAAAAGTGGCCTTCAGAAACCTTGAAGGTAATAGGTTATCACAAACTAGTTGAAAGCACAATAAAACAGAACATACAACTCTTGCAAGAAGCTCAGTTGTCCAAGTTCTGGCGCGATAAATCCCTTCAGCGATGAGTTTGACAGCTTCCTGCAAGGTGCGGAATCATCCTAGTCATGGCTCATGCCCAGCAATTCCATCTCAGAAAGAGTTTGACTGATTGTCCAAATACAGATTTTAGTTGACGTTTCCTTGCAAACCAAATATACCAACTACTACATATCTAAATGGCACATCACACTCCATTATCTCCAGCTGTTTGCACATGCAATATGTGTCTATGTCAAAGATATACAGCATGTACAGCTCCAAAGATAATTTAGTGGCAGTGCTAAGTATCAAACACGTCTTCACTTACAAACGTGTACACGCTGATATAAACCTAATAAATCACCTTTTCCTCCCCACTTTAAGTACGCAGCAAAGTTGAACAGGATTTGATATTACCGGTTAGCAAGTACTCCACAGTAGTAACCAGTAAAGCAGTAGGTAGAACATTATTGAGATCCAGCTGACCGAAAGGGGATGTTTCTTACAGGGAGATCACGGAGCCCTGCGGCGAGGAGCAGATCACCCCGTGCCAGTCGCAGGCGTTCCCGTCCGCATCGCTCCAGTCCGCGAGCGCCGACTTGGGGTCCTCGATGATTGCGCGCTTGAACGCGATGAGCGCCGAGACTAGCACGAGCGGAGCAAAACGCGTGTGAGACAGGAAAAAAAGCGGCACATTTCGCACAGAGTGAAGCATGGAGGAACAGAATGAGAGTACGAGACACAGGAAAAGCGTTGGTCACAGATCAGAAATGCACGTAGAAATGGAGGTGAAATTCGAGTATTAAGCACAAAATTTCGCCGGAACATACCAAAATTCCCGTCCCGTCCACTGCTTAACAAGTGAAAAATTGGAAGCAGAGAGATCAGAATCAAAATCTGAACACACATTTCAAACTGGGCGAAAAAATGTAACAAAAAAAAGCAGTAAAATGCCTCCCAGAAACGGAATTCACAGGCAGCTCAAGTGCATAATTAGAAATGCACAACGAATTCAAAATAGAACTACCGAAATCCGTCCACGAAAGAAAAAAAAATAAAAGGAAAATAAGTCAAGAGGAAGAACTGAACACAGCGCAAGGAAGCGACAAACACCCACCGTCACTCGCAACCCCGCACTGGAACAGCACAGCCCCGCACTGCAAGGCGAGGAGGAGCCGGAGAACGAAGCAACCACCACCGCCCCAGCCACAATGCCCCATCTCCGAACCGCTCGCTCGAGCACACTGCCCCGCACACACACACTCTCCTCCACCCACAGAGAGAGATCGCCGCGACCGCGAGTTCACGGCGCCATGACCACGCTCCCGGCTCCCCTGTCTCGCCGCTGCTTGCTTCGCCCTCAGCACCAGCACCAAATGGGGGAGGAGGCGGAGCGTGGAGGTGGAGTTGGTTGGGGGGAGTGGGAGTGGGAGCAGTTGAGTAAAGAGGAGGAGGAGGAGCCGAGCACTAGCAATGGAAGCCGACGCAGAAAGAGAGAGAGAGGTAGACGAGGGTAGAAGCGAGGAGAATGTTGGGCTAATTTAGTGCGAGGAATTAAAATGGCGAGGGTGCGAGGCGGTGGCCGATTAAGTTATTCACGAGCACTATTAATTAATTAGGTTAATTCAGTACTTCTACTTAATTTATTAATTTCCCCCACCACTTACTACTTAGCACAACTATTATAGATCCTATTTGTTTTAACTTGTATTTATTGGCTTAAGCTTTCATGTTGTTTTTTTCTTAAGAAGGGGCTTACGTTCAATGTTGGATGCTCCCCTTACTTAATTATCTTTACTCGTATAAACATTTTTAACGCTGGTGACTGGGTGACAACGAATTTGCCACGCACCTCACCAATTCAATAATTTTAAATGAGAAAAATGACTAGGTTAATCGTTTTGAATGACTCTCTATTTTTCAATGGCAGAAAAAATTACAATAAATAGACCTACATTAACAAATATATGCAGTAATTAAGAGAAATCTAAAGAATAATATTCGTAACAGACTAATGATATTTTTGATAAAAACCCATTGCAACGCAGTATGCTAATAAAGAAAATCTCAAAGATACCTTTAAAGTTGCTTATGGTTTAAAGAACAAATAAAGAACGGGTTGTTTGTTTAGACTTATGTATTTAACTTACAAATCGACGTATAGTCCTAAATAAAGAGGACCTTGGTACTGTTAGAGATTAACCATCTCTCAAAAGAAAAATTAGGTGTTAGAGAGCATCTTCCTTTTCTTTAAGACTGGTCACTCACTAATGTCTTTAGCAATACTATTTTAATCTGTTGATGTTCTATTTGCAGGGTGTGAGACAACTCCCTGTCTCAGAGACTTCCTTTCAGGTTTCCACTACCGTCAGGGTAGGATGTCCGGTGATTATGGTAACCATAAAAAACGTGTGAAATTTGCAATAAATTTAAATTACCTTATGAAATAATTTTAAGTTTAATAAGGTTATCGTGGTATTACCGTTACCCAACCTAAAAGATACTGCACGGTTTAGGGGTGGTTTGGAAAACCTTCCCTTTGCCTATAATTATTTTCTTTGGAGAAACTTCAGTAGGGTTCTTCGGAACTGTGCACTGTGTTTCTGACCGTTCAACCATGTGTCCTTCCTCTCTCCCTCTTATTTTTGTCCATGTGGTCCCTCATTTTTTCTGCATTCTTGGATTCTCTCTTAATTACAGTGCGGTGACTTGTGACTAGTTAACTCCTACTACTACAAACTACAAAGGCTTTTTATCTGGTAATACAGAAAAGAATAATATTAACTGAAGCATTGTTAACCAAAGATAATTTAGTGTTACACAGTGATGCTATGGTAGTACAGCCTGAATGTTTTTTAGTCAATTTGTAAACAGAGGAAGGATAAGGATGAGACCATAGCTGCAGAGAAGTGAAGACAACTCGGCAGTTTCAGTAATTAGTTTGTCTTGGCTATTGTCTTCTTGCACTAGGACTTGTATACTCCACGTCTTCATCTCTCTCCTCCTAATTCGAATGCATGGCCGAGTTGCAGAAAAGAAAATTCTCAGTTGTGAATTAATCATGTAATTAAGATTCTTCTCAGTTGACAATGGCATCAGTTAGCCACTGAGAAAAATGGAAGCAAATTAACAGTGCATTTTTCGTTTGGTAGCAAGCCAAGTCACCTGCGAACTGGGGTCCAGGTTGTTGCATACCATCACACCATGGTCCTGTTCTTGCTTACTGCGATGGTAGCCACGGTTAAATCTGACGAGAGACCACAAATTTGGTAGGATCGATCGAATCCCATGCCAATTCCAAATGCATGTATTGTTTGGAAATCAGGGACCCTACCCGTAACGTTAATCTCACCATCCCAGAAAGGGTGAAATGAAAGGTGCCTTTCAGCTAATATTCACGTACAATTCAAGATTCAGACAGCTCCCAAAGAATAGAAAAGATTCAGTCACACTGATTAATTGCTACTACTACCCTCTGTCAGTGTATAACAAGGTACTGTATAGTACTAGTTCAGTCAGTTCAGTTGTAACACACTGCACACGCAATCCTCTACAGAGGCTTTAACGTAGCAAAGATGTAACTGCTGAAATGAGATGCAAGATGCATTGAATATTCAGATTTCAGAGCGAGGATGTGTATCATATCATCCTTTTCTGTCAGTCAAGAACTCAGGATCATGTAAAATAGGAGCTGAGATTGCAAGCTTTTTGCCACTCGGTTGGCTTGGGAGTCCAGCAACAGGCAACACATGGGGAGAAAAATCAGAAAACATCGTACTCGGCAAGGCCAAAAAACGTACACGACATGCATGTTACGAGGAGAGCAAACAGACGCCTCAACTTTATGAAGATCTGTCCACAAACGGGGCTGCATCCGCATGCCAATCGACCATGACAGCATCAGAGAAAGGACACGGCCAAAACCGCTACGTATTTCTCGAACACGTAAAAGATTTGCACGTAAAAAAAACCCTACGTATAGGCAGGGCAGTGTAGTGTAGTATATGGCACAGGAGGTGAAGGGGAAAGTGGCAATAGCGATCTCCTCTTCTTCTTCCTCATGTGGACCAGCAATGGTGGCTGCAAGCAATCAACCTGCTTCTTCTTATTCTTCTTCTTGCACCGAAAGAGAGCTAGCAGCGAGACAAGAAACGGAGGCATTAATTCAAGGCCATCAAATATAGAACAGTTCTTCCTTTGGTGCATTTAAATTGGGACAAGTAGATTATAGAGTATTGTTGCAGCGTCAAGGAAGAAAGAACTGCTCCAATTGTTGCTAGGACCTACTGCTGTACTGCACAATTCTTTATTTCTTTCTTTCTTTCTTTCCTTCTGCATGAGTCTCTTATTCTCAAGTCAATTTATGACACTGCGATTGTACTTATAACTCATGCGCCTGCTTGGAATGGTGTATAAGAGTTTATGTACAAGAAAGAAAAGTTTCAGTATAAACTGAAATTAGGTTAGCTGAGCTTGCCACTTGGTACTTGGATATTCAGCGATGGTTTCAGATCACAGTGACCAGGACTGCAGTACATGACATCGTGTGTATTAAACTACTGTATGGGTATTGAGTAATTTGGAAGCAAGCAGCCTTGGTGACTGGTGAGGCAAGGCAGCAGCAGCAAAAGGCAAAAACTCCCAGAGGGCTGTCTCCCTTCTGACACTAGATTAGTGTTTCTGGGGAGCATTACACTGTGTTAAAATATACTTATTTTTAAGAATGATGGTGGGCAATGATTCTTTGTAAAATGTAAGGAGCTCATGAATTCAAATGCAGCATTATCATTGCAGTGAACAACAAGTGTTCCTCATCTGGCAACCAGTTTATTGAAATCCATAATTCAAGTAAGCCAAAAGTAGGCCTCTCCTTCTGGCAAAGGCAATGGTTCATTGGCAAGATGAAGGGATTAGATTTTGGCTTTGAGCTGTAAAATGCCAGTTTTTCTTGCAGTTGGAAAGGTCCTTGTCTGTATGGCACGATGGTTGAGGCTACACCAACTGAAGATATCATGTTTGTGTCGACAGCTCTTCTGATGGCGCAAGGCACACAGTATTAGGCCCCTTGGCAGACGACCACCCAACCTTGATCTGATTTCATCTCAAACAAAATAGCAGGTTAAACCTTAGAGCAATTTTACCATCATTAAGAAGGTACCACTGTTTTCTATATAAAATTTGGTACCTCTTGATACCTTAGATACTAGAAGGTAATAAATTTTGTATAGAAAACAATGATACCTCATGATACCTTCTTAAGAATGGGAAAAATGCTCTAAATCTAAATTAACAAGAAAAGGATGGTGAGAAATTCAGTATCAAGAAATATCAAGAGGTTGGGAAATTTTATTTGCAGAAATATATCAAGATTGGTGAGAAATTCAGTAGAAAGAAGTTAATTAAATCCAAAAGTAGCATACCAAGACTATGCTCTTTTAGTGATGAAAGATTATCTGATTTTATGATAGCTATTTAATAGTATAAATGATTAAATTAGTTACTGTAAAATTAAAAATAGACTTAAGAAATATGAGACGATGAACTTTTATATATAAACGTTTTAAAAAATTGCACCGTTTAGCAGTTTGGGAAGTGTGCGAAGAAACTATGAATAATTTGTTGAGAAAGAACGCTGCCCAGGAGGGTGAGAAATTCAGTTTTTAGAAGCAACAAAAAGATTGCAGATAAAACTTGCAAACTCAGCCATGGCCACTTTTCCTTAATGAACAAGAGGCGCAATCAATATGTTTTGCCTACATTTAGAGCACTTACATGCAAATATGTTTTTAATGGTTGCTTTCAATAATTTAAGCATGCATGTGCTCACTTGGGGTCCAGGCCTGTCTGGTCTCCTAGCCGTATCTTTCGGTCTCTGATGCTGGATTCTTTTAATTTCTGCATCTGTCCCTGCCGTTCATCCGTTCGTGGAGCTGGGCAGCATCCATGAAAACCTCGAGTCCTTTGCAACAAATCAATGGTCCCATATCAACAACCATCGCCAGCCTCTCTTCTCTGCAGCCACCTTTGCCTTTGCACATCTTGGTGGGCTGGTGGCAGTTAAAAGAATTCAGAGGCTGAGACTGATCGATTCTGCCATGTCCATGCTCTTCCCTGAAACCCTGCATGATGCCTAGCATTTCTTGAGTATTGTAGGTATGATTAGATTGCACTGGAACATTTGTTTAGATAGCAAGTGTACTTAGCATTGATCTAGGAAGCAGATGCCTTGTTGCTTGGTGGGCATTGACGCGATGCTTTTTGTAAAGCAGCTTGTAGTTAATGAGAAAGGAAGAGTGAGGTGATAAACAAAGGAAGGAAGAAAAGGAAGCTTTGGTGCTTTGTCATTGTCAATATGTTAGTTAATTACAGTACAACCATTTCTTCAGACACAGCTCCAGGTTTCAAGTGTTTCAGACAGCCATACGTATATTCTGCATGGCAAAATGAAATATATCCAAATTCTCCAAAAATCAACTTGTCATTTTGTATGTATTTCATGGACCAAAATGCAGAAACATATGTTTGCACTCCATTTAGCAAACGTCTAAAGTCAATCTATATAACATATATACTTGCAAAATTTTCAATTGACACTTGTTAAGTAGGCGATCCACTTAAAAGTTAATTGGGCCGTCAAGAGTAATGCCACCCTCTTTCATTTTTTCTGACACCTCAAAGAAAAGCAAGAACTTAATATATATTATTTTAGCTTATCCTAGTATCGACTATACAGAAGATGGTGGTGTGAAGCTTAAGTACATCACTTGAGGAGCTCCTAAGCAAGTGGGTCTTTGAGGAATCCAGCAACAAACTCCTCTACTATATGTCTCACCGCATTACACCACTACACCCACAATGCCACTGCCATTGGCAAATATTCTCTTTACTTACAAGTGAAGGTTTTCAACAATTCAACATAACAAAGAACAAAGAAAATCTCAAGACCTTCTTCTTCTCTTTGTAACTTGATCATTACAGAGAGATGCCCCTAGAAAATTCAGGCTAGATGAACAACTTTGAGTGGTGGTAGATTGTAGCAGGGGTTACAGTTACACCAGCTGCAGATTTACTGGCTGACAACGCCATTACTAGATGTTTGGACTTGAGAATGACCTTGCTGCTGTACTGATATCACTTCTGTCCTGGTTTGTTAGGTGTTGGGCTCAGGCTTAGAAATGTGTAGGACGGTGAGGACTCACTGGACTAAAGACAAAAGTGAAAGAGGGCCATTACCCATTGAATGCTCCTTAGATCATACTCTAGCACAGATGTAAAGTTGCCAGGCCATATATGTATGTCTACATATGCACATCTTTTGGATCATTTCAGCATCCTGCTCTCCGTTTCTTCAGCTGCAGAGATCAAGAAAAGAGCAAATCTATATAGCTAAACAAGTGATCTTGTGAATTTAGGATACTCAGTTGATCAATCCCAACCTCTGCTTTTTTTTTTTCTCTCTCTCTCCGTGAAATGATTCTCTCCCTCCTCTAACAGGCTAACACGCGTTTTCCTCTTGTTCTGGTTGGTCCTAGCTTCTGCTTTTATGAAAAGAGGTTTGTTCGTTGGATGCTCCAGATCAGAGCAGTTCAGCTGTACGCAGCAAGCACTGCACTGGCCTTAATATCCCAGGCAACTCTGCACTGCAGCATCTACGAATTCAGGCTACTATTACATGCAACTGCCGTGTACTAGTGCCTGACTGCTTAGCGACTCTAATCATTGGATCCATTCAGAAAACACGCAGAAAGAAAAAAAAGAAAGAGACGAACGAGAGATCATCCGTTGCAATCATGCGTGTTGTTGGCCTTTGCGATGGCAGCGTCATGAGTTCACGACGGTGACTCCCGCAACGACGATCTGGAAGGTGATTGGTTAGAGTAGGGGATTTTATAAGATTACTGACAGAAACTGAAACGATATCTAACGAAAGTCATGTGAAATTCTAGTGCTCCAACATGGTTGAGACATTGTCAATAAAAATGACTACCAATGTGAAAATATGTCATATAGCAAAGGCAAACTTTAATTTAGTGTCCCCTCCCTTTTTATATATTTGACATGGCTGAATGCTGGACCTATGTTTGATCATTAAGACAAATTATATACTTATTATTTTATTGTAATTTGTTTTACCCATTAAAGAAACTTTAAGTATAATTTATATTTTCACATATTTGCACAGAAGAAAAAAAAAAGACAATTAGTAAAAAATAGTCTAAATGTTAATGATGTCAAACATTAAAAAAAATTAGGGAGAACCAAACTTACATCCAGTATATCAGGTTTTTAGTGTGACTCGACCAAAATGAGACTTGTCTATTTTCAAATCAGACGTTAGCTTTTCCCTTACAAATTTGAGCCAGATGGCATGAGTGCCTCATGACACCAAAAGCTTTGTAGTAGGCTTGTAGGTTTTTTAGACTGTAAAACTTGTATGGTATCTCAGTGCTCCATCGACTGAAGAGCATACATTTCCTGAACATATCATAGTAGATACACCAAACACTAAAAATACCGCTGGAAACATCACTCTGGGAAATCTCACCGTGAAACTGTGAATGTATCGAGGGGTGAAGGCTTAGCACTCCACCTGCTAAAAAATGGAGCCTTCCTAAGAAGCTCAAGTGTCTGCTGGTACTCGGGAGCCATATCCTGCCAAAATAAACACCAGGCACCTTTCAGTAATCAATCATTGACTTCTCGTATTCATCAAAGTAAAGACATTAGAATCCTTTGACAAAAGGCAATTTTCCGGGTTCAGTTCACCAACTATTACTAAGCTGCTTCACCTTCCAATATAAGATGAAATACCTTGATTCCACGGTAAGACAGTTTCTCAATATCGAGCTTTTTGACCGAGAAATTGTCAAGTGACGCAAAGGCTTCTAGCAACCTTCTTCTAAAAAAAGGAAGAAAAATATAAATACTTCAACCAGTTTTGCATCAGGATGCTTGGAATGGGAAAGGATGCACTCTCTTACTTGCAGAGTAATGACTCAGTGGAGGGTGAACATGCTGCCTTTGAAGACGTGCCCTGTTTTCTCCCAGTTGTCCCTAAGATAACTTCATGCAAACCGGAACTATTCCAGCATATCGAGTACCTAGTAAAAGATAAATTGCAAAGCTAGGTGCTCTTAATAAAAAAAATGTAGATACGACACAAGGTGAACTGAAAAAAAGAAAGATAAATTGCAAAGCTAAAAGTGCTCCTAACAAAAACATGTAGATGCAACACAAGGTGAACTGCAAGAAAAAAAGTCCAAGTTTACAAAGACAACAAACCATATACTACCCGCATGTCAAAGGGGGCACATCTCCAGAAGTCTGTTGAAACTCTTTTGGAGGGATTGGTGCCTCAAAAAATAGTGGCTGTAGGAAAAGAAAAGATCCACTGTCATGAGAAGTTAACTATAAGGGGTGATCAAAAAGCTTTTTGCCAAAACACTAATTGACTGTGTATTAGCAGACAACATATGAACAAAACGAATTGCCATTCCAACCTTGTTCAATTTAAAAGGTGAAGGCAGTTTGCTGGATAGAGAGGACAGCCGGGCATCGAGAACTTTCTTGATATTATTTTCAACAGAAAACCCTTCAAGAACACCAGTAGGTGATTGTCCAATAGTAATGGTGGACAAGTACAAAGGCTCAAGAATGTGAGACAGCAATGCACCTGTGAAAGAGGTTACAGAGTTGATCCAATGGCCAATAAGGTGAGAAAAACATAACTAGGAAAATAGATGATTTCAGAGCCAATTTAATTGCGGAGAACTACTAGCACCTGTGAAAGAACAGTAAGAGGTTACAGCAGGTCTGCAGCATATATTGCCATAAACATCAAATGTTGAATGGCACGGAAATGTTGACATATATGATCTTACTAATACACTTATAATGTTGAGTTGACAAACCTTGAATTCCAACAACACTCCAGCGGGTGATTTTGTCAAAACAGCTCATTGATAATGTTGTATCACCACGCCCAGGCTTCCTTTGAACAAACTTAATATCTGTCCCACAAAGCAGACTACCAATTAAAATGGGTACAGAAAATAACAGAGAATAGATATAGTGCTACATTAAGACAATGAAATGAATTAATTTCAGCGAGCGGTAAGAGTAGGCACATCTTGAATGAAACCAATTTAAACAAAAAATAAAACATCTATCGGTTCCCCAGACTGCATTATATCTCCATGGAGTATATATTATAGTGTTTTCACATTAAGCAATCAATTAGCAATCTAAGCTCCCCAATTCCATGTCTAGAAAATTGTTGGGCATTGGTCATGAACATCAGTTCGTTCGAGATTTAGGAGCTCCATTCCAACACTTTGATGACAACGTTTTGCCAATAAAAAGGAAACATGTGTACTAGAAAATCAACCAAACATGAAACCTCAACAAATCTACTGAGTTGTGAAAAATGTAATGTCACAGCTAAAAACATGAACTAGTGCATGAGTAAGAAATAGGCATCTGATTGAAAAACTGAATTGGAAATTAAATGTTATCTAGACAATAAAACATTTCTAATGGGCCATCGACTAATTCATACAATTTGCCAAATCTAAGGGCAATAGTTGTATAGCACATGGAAATTAAATTATTAGCTCTAAACAGGAATTTACTATTCTGCTCAATGCCAAGAAAGAAGCATACCACTGCATCCATTCACACTATCCAGCTGTTCCCTGAGCAACTCTGACGGAGACGGTGGAACCGGCATGACTCCACCTATACCAATTTCATCAAACCAAGGAAGACATTAAACTCAAAAGCCCGCAACACTAAATAGGTTGTCCTATGCCATTCCTAGTATGATCTCCTAAGTTAATTCGAAGACTTGATACTAATTATCTATATCCTTTTAATCTAGAGCAAATTAAGATATATATATTAACCGAAACAAATGCAGTAATTTTTTTTAGAAGAACGCAAAGTTCTCTCACGCTAACCGGCGAACTCTAGTTTTTTTAGTCATTATAGTTGGATGCTCGATCATTAAAAGAATAATGAAGAACAGTCTAGTTAATTTATCGATCAACATGCCCGCCTGCCCGGCTGTCAGTTAAAAACGGGAGAGAACAAGGCGAGCCAGCAATCAGAGAACTGAGCATACATGGAAGCTGGGTGATGTAGAGATGCAGGTGGTGCCCATCCCTCATCTTCCATTTCCCACCAGTGCCGGAAGCAACCAACCAATCGGGCGCGCTGTTCCGGCCGACCTCGGTGTATATTAGACGGAGGAGCGCGCGGCGTGCGACGACTTCGGCATGCGCATCGTGCACGAGGTCCCCGTGGTGGTTGAGGCGAGCGGTGCCGAGGCACTTGGTCCCGGTGGCCAGTGAGAGGACAGTGAGGCTCTGGGCGTCCTGCGGGGTGGAGAGGAGGAAGGCTGCGAGGACGGTGGACTCCCGCCCCTGCGGCTTACCCTTCTTGGGCAGGGAGTGGTAGTGTTGGAGAGCAGTCGAGGAGGTGGTTTCCGCCCAGGGAGCGCCGTCCCATGGAGGCGGCGGCGGTGGCGGCGGCGAGGAGGGAGAGGAGGAGAGCATCGGCGACGGCGAGAAGGGAAGCAAGAGGAAGGCGTAAAGATATTTTACGCTCTACATACGCGGTTACGTAGCCCAAGAGATCTTCTTTGTACTCCTGCTTAAGCATTTAACTATTTGCCACTCTTATAACTGGTCTTAACTTTTTGCCACTCACATGTGTCTATGACATATGGATCCGGACCCACATGTCATAAACACATGAGATTAAGACCACTTGTAAGAGTGACAAATGGTTTGATTGGCATTGTGCGGTTAAGATGGAGTGAAAACATAACGGGCGTCAGGCCGTACAAGTTTTGGCCCACATGTATTTGATGGGCCGGCAGATAGTATAACCACCCATGTCGGGCTGCCGAATTCGAATCGGTACCGATGGTTGCGATCCTAGTTTGGCTCCACAGGGCTTATTTGGTTGCCGAATTCGAATCGGTACCGATGGTTGCGATCCTAGTTTGGCTTCACAGGGCTTATTCGGTTTAGAGAAATTTTAACCCAAAGAAATAAAATAATAGAGTAACAGGGATGTAGGGCGATACTAAATTTTTCTAATAGGTTTGAGTAGATGGAAATTTTCCTATGTTCTCTCTATATCTTGTAGGGAGAAAATTTTTTCTTTTATTTTTCTATAGTTTATTTCTATAAACTGAATTATTTTTAGAGGAATTAAATCCTTAGAAATTAGATCATTTGCTTTTCCTTCTAAATGAATAGGCCCTAACCTGTATCGCAAGTTCGTATGAAAATACTGAAACCATCTTGTCTGTATCAACGAGTATGCCATGTTCAGATGCTCTCATGGTAAACGCGTCACGTAGCCACAGTGCATTGTTGACAAGAAACTCTCGCTATCCGAATGACAAATGCACAAACGCAAGGAGAGAAGCTAGCAACTACTAGCAATCAATGGTGCAAGCAACAAGAGCCAAAAAACTGACCGCACAGTGCAAGTGAAAGCTACCTCTTCAAATTCTTTAATCTCCAGCGTACACAGTAATCCTAACCATCTCGTACTTTCTTTATTTGCCGGCCTCTTCCCTCTGCCGGCCGCCGCCGGCGACACGCTCCTCGCGAAGTCAAATGCATACGCGCGCTTATAAATTCCTCGTTGCCGTCTCCGGCAGCGTTCGTCGATCGAATTGGCAAGATTTTGAGGCGAGATGAGGCAGGCGAGGCCCTACTCGGCGATGTTCGCCGGCGGGGTGTCGGCGCGGACGGGGCCGCACGCGCTGCCGCTGGCCCGCATCAAGAAGATCATGAAGCGGTCGGCGGGGGAGAGCAGCGGCGTCGACGGCGGCGGCGCGAGGATGATCTCCGGGGAGGCGCCGGTGGTGTTCTCCAAGGCGTGCGAGCTGTTCATCGCCGAGCTGACGCGCCGCGCCTGGGCCGCGACGCTCGAGGGCAAGCGCCGGACCGTGCACAAGGAGGACGTCGCCGCCGCCGTGCAGAACACAGACCTCTTCGACTTCCTCGTCGACGTCGTCATGGCGGATGACCACGATGCCATGGATTAATAATCGATGTATCGGACCTATTATAATCTCTGTGCCGAATTTGAATGCAACACAAAGCTACGGTCACATCATCATCTTTTCGCTTCTTATTATGTTTATAAGACAAAGTTTAAATTTACCGTTATAAATTTAAGGTTTATTTTTGGATTTTTATTATAGTTTACTTTTTGTCTGATTAATAAGAACATGTATATAAAGGTTTTTTAAAAAAGTATTTTTCATTTACAAAAAATGTACTGTTTCACGAAAACCCAAACAATCACTACTTCTGTCCTCTCCGTGATTTCAAATATCTAAATATATAATGGACAAATATATACTCTATTCGGTTTCAAATAATTAACATCAGTTACTGTTTATCTCAGAACTTTGACCATTCGTTTTTTTAAAAAATATTATGTATGTTGAAAAATATGTTATATTTATGATATATGACGTATAAATATGCATTAATACCACTTCCACTAATCATCAAATGATCATTTAATTATTATTGATAGTTAAAATTAAAATAGTAATGATCCACGATGACATGTAAATGAAAACGAAGATAGTATCGTATAACTATTCATCATGATAAAACACCCCGCTTGGCCATGCCGCCAAAAAATACGATGGGTACAGATTTTTATATTTCCACAAACATTACTACATCGGATGACAGTTAGGTTTGGTTAGGTACCGTAGAACTACTCAATCCGTTTCAATATAAATATTTTTACAATTTAAATTTTACAACACAACATAAATATTCGTGAGATGATGCAGATGCTTCTCACTATGATCATCTGACCAATTGGGTGTTTGAAAAGAAAATATAAATAATTTAAAATTTTAAACCTGTTCATTAGTAATTGAAAGAAAGTATTTAATTTAACTTTGTTATTTACTCTATTATTTTTTACGGTAAGATCTTCTATCCTATTTAGATTTATCTATTAATAAATACATATAATATAATTTATATAAGAAGACTAGAAATCATAAATCGTGAAGCAAAAGTAATACTTACTGCCTCGAAATTGATATTCGGTCTCACATGTCATATACACATGTGTCTTGGAGTCTGTGCTGTAGCTGTCTATAAATCTGTAGCCCGTCGCTCTTCTCTTTACTCTTTTATCACTTTAAAATATGTTTATAACTGGTTTATAGTATGCGTATGGAGTAAACATTTTACTGTTATAGTAATATTTTGTGACCCTTCGAGGTGTGAGGCTTCGAGCGTAGGGCTGGATATCGAGCCAGCTCGGCTCGGTCTAGCTCGTTAGATAACAAGCTCAAAACCCAGCTCGGCTCGACTCGTTGGAAAGCTCGAGCTGGCTCGTTAGGCTCATGAGCTTGGGGCGATGGCCGTCGGCTGAGAGACGCGAGATGGTGGCCGTGGCGGATCATCCCGGAGGAGCTCGGGGCAGCGCCCAGTGGACCATGGCGGAGGAGCTCGGGGCTGCACCCGGCGACGGAGCGGCGCGAGGCAGCGACCGCGGTGGAGGAGCTTGGGGCAGCGGCCGTCAGTGGAGCAGCGCGAGGTCGGCGGAGCGACGCGAGACTGCGGCCGCAACGGAGGAGCTCGGGGCAGCGGCCGTCGGCGGAGCAGCGCGAGGTCGGCGGAGCGACGTGAGACTGCGGCCGCGACGGAGGAGCTCGGGGCAGCGGCCGTTGACGGAGCGGCGCGAGGCGGCGCCGCAAGCCGCAACTGTGGCGTGAGGCGGCGTCCGGCCGGTGGCGGAGTGACGCGAGGCAGCAGCTGCGGTGGAGGAGCTTGGGGCCGTGGCCATTGACGGAGCGGTGGCTGGCCAACGGAGTAGCACAAGACAGCAACATCGCCGAAAGTGCTCGAGGTGAGAGTACACATGCTGATTGCTACATTGCTGGCTTGCTGCATGCGTGATACTGATGCGGCGGCGGTCAGGGAGTAAGGTCGCAAGGAGCATGTTGCTGTTCTATTAGGGTTATTATTCTTTATTAGGCTGGGTTGTTGCTGGTGGGCCTCCAGGTTGAGATTGTGGCCTGTCCGGGGTGAGCTATGGCACGTTAGGTTCGTGAGCAGCTCGCGAGCCAGCTCAAGCTGGCTCGTTATCTCTAACGAGCTAAAATGCTATCTCGGCTCATTAGAAAAATAAAACGAGCCGAGCCAAACTTATCACGAGCCAAACGAGCTATCAAGTCACAGCTTTTTCCGTCCAGCTCTATTCGAGCGAACGGTGCGAGTCTGTGACAGCTTCGAGATGGATCCGACCGGACGGCTACGATCAACAGGACCCGCGTCCAGCCCAAACAGGCCGACACTATAAACGCAAGCAGAAGCGACCGGACCCAAACGCGAGTCTGGTCGAGACCCTTCTCAACGCAACGCCTCACCGAACCGGCCCGACGACCCAAGGGCCCAGCACCAGCCGCCTCCCTCGTCCCCCATTCTCGCCTCCGCCGCCACCCCGCCGCCGCCGCCGCCCGGCCGCCGCCTTCGGGGCGTGAGAAGGGAGGAGTGCTCGCCAGCGGGGCAGGGAGAGCGAGGAAGAGAGAAGATGGTGAACTCTTCGTCGTCGGTGGTGAACGTGTACCCGCTCGCCAACTACACGTTCGGCACCAAGGAGCCCAAGATGGAGAAGGACACCTCCGTCGCCGACCGCCTCGCCCGCATGAAGGTGAAGTAAGTGTCTCCGGCCCCAGCCCCCCTTGTCCGCCTCCCTGATCTGACGCTAGGTTTCTTGTTCTGCCCGGAACCCTAAACCCTAGAGCTCAGATCATGCCCATTTTTTGCGTGGCGCGTGGTCAGTTTAGTAGGGAGTTGCTTGAAACAGGTACTACTCCAGAACGTTGCGGAGGTGACACTGAAACAGTCGCATGTTAGGCATTTTTTTGTGAACTATACTTGCTTAAATGCTTTCATTTTAACTGGGATTTAAGATTAGCGTTCTAACTGTTTGTGTCACCCTAGTGTTCAGAGGTAATTGTTGGCACTTGTTCTGTTTTGATCTATATGTTGATACGAGAGATTGCTTTAGTTACATGGTCTGTACTGGAGGGTGATTTGTTTGGTGTTGACTTTATTTGGTCATGTATTTTGCCTGTCACGCTGTTGATCTAGCTATTGTTTCTATGTATCAAATAGCTACCAGAAGAGTGCCCTGGAATGTCAAGGCAAAATAGTTGGTTGCAATGCATTGTTATTATGATATGGCAAACTATTATAACTGTTTCACAGAATCCACACTCTTTAATTTAACCTAAGAGATTATGCAGTTATATTCTACATTATTTCCCATGTATCTCATTGACAGTTAGGCTCCTTCCTCATTCCTCAACATGTTTCTTTTAAGATTATCAGTCCAATATACTGAAATTTAATTACAAGTTGATTCTGTAACTAATGACAGCTACATGAAAGAAGGAATGCGGACAAGTGTTGAAGCAATCCTATTGGTGCGTTTATACTTTCTTCTGATCTGTACACTATTTTGTGCTTGAAATATACAACACTTGTCAAATTTTGTGTAGTTATTACGGCTAGTCCATATAAACTGCAATGCAGCAAACAGACTGAAACCTTCACTTGCACTGCCCTAAATAGGTGCAAGAGCACAACCACCCCCACATACTGCTGCTGCAAATTGGTAATACATTTTGCAAACTCCCTGGTGGACGGTTGAAGCCTGGAGAAAATGGTGCGCTATGTGCAGCTCATTTATTTTCTGTCAGTTTCTTTGTAAATTATATTATAATGTGTTTTTCTGTTGGCTCTGTTACTGGAATTTGCAGAAATTGAGGGCCTGAAAAGAAAGTTATGCAGCAAGCTTGCAGTGAACTCGCCTTCCTTCCCACCTAACTGGCAGGTAATGAGCTCAAGAAAAAATTATATTCAACTTCCTTGGATTTAAGTTATATCTGGTCACATTTTGCATGCTATGATATGTAGTTTATCCCATCGTGAAGGCTATCCACTAGGTACATTCAGTTCTATTGTCCGAAACTTCACAGATATTTCTGATTTGTACATGCTTTGGTATTGATCTAGAAGAAAGAGAAACTCAGCTGCTGTTTCAGCTTTCCTTGATCTGCAATGTTTGCAGTAACAATTTCTTATTTCAGGGATACAACTATAATGTTATTGAGTTAAAGTGTGTCATGTTGTGGCAAACCTAAATTGAAACAGTAGCACATGTGTGCATATATTTGTAATATGAACATCTGAAACATCAAGTCTACCTCAGGCTTGTGGGCTAGTTTTCGTTATGCCTACATTTTGTTGTTTTTATATAGAATTCAAGTATATGTATTTAGGCTGTGATATGCTTCGCAGGGCTTGGGGTTTTTTGGAGTACTGTTGTTGTTGTTGATGATTTTTCACCAGATATAAAATGTGCTGTTTCAGAATGAATTTGTGGAATTTTGATTCTTTTTTCATGTTTTGTGTTCAATCATGTTTAAATTATATCCAATCTTATTAGTTATGAAGGTATAAACGCTTGTTGTTTCCAGGTTGGAGAGTGTGTTGCTGTGTGGTGGAGGCCAAACTTTGAGACTGTGATGTATCCTTACTGCCCTCCACATATAACCAAGCCCAAGGTATATTCTTGCTTCGATAGGCCGTTTCTTACTATACCTTATTGATATCAGATAATGTAAATGTCCAATGTGGTGAACACTGAGCAGGAGTGCAAGAAGCTTTTCATTGTTCACCTATCTGAAAGAGAGTATTTTGCTGTTCCGAGGAACCTGAAGCTGCTTGCTGTTCCACTGTTTGAACTCTATGACAATGTTCAGGTAAAGTATTCATCCCAAAGTTTGATAACAAGTGTAGTGAGTTATATGCCTAAAAAAATCTCAGTGACTTTTAGTTTCTTTCTATTTCATGAGGAAATTTCCCACTTTTTCAAATTGGTTTTGCTTCAATTTCCATTTCTTTTAATCTCCACTTATAATCCCATGTAGAAAAAAAATGATGTGAAAATGACGCCAATTTTGAGTTGGTTTCTAAAGGAAAAGATCCATATATATTGTATTTAGATTGCTTCTCTGATCATCATCTTTCGTGCCATGTACAGAGCCTTAGTTGTTACATAATCATTTATTTTTAGCAAGGTTTTAGGAATAGTAGAGTCAAACCTCTGCAATTCTGTTACCTTCACCTTACAAATCAAAATCCATTTCTTGACCATCACTTCTGTACTGAGTTTGCTTATTTTTCGGATGCAGTTTTCCGACTGTTGATGGAACTTCTTTTTGTATATGCAGCGATATGGGCCCGTCATTTCCACCATTCCTCAGCAGCTGTCTAGGTTCCAGTTCAACATGGTTAGCTCGTGAAGGTGATGATGAGAGATGAAGATTAGTGTGCACTAGGGTCCTTTCTAAACATGAATTTGATGGATCTTCAACGGGCTGAACTACCTAATCGACTGGGCATGACTAATTTGTTCTATCACAGAATTTCCATGAATTAGACTATTAGCTGGACATGCATTTGACTGTATCTTCTCGGATTATTTTGTATCACATCACAAAGCTGGTGCATGGTGTATTTTTAGATCATTTGTTGTTGGCTCTGCACGCTGATTTGTTGGTTTACATGGCTGTCTATGCTTACTGCCATGGATGTTGTATGCTGTAGCTGTAATTCTCCAGGCTGCCTAGCGTTTTTTTGGTCAGGAATTCCCCCTCTTAACTGTAAAAATGCTTTGGATTTAAGAGAGCATAGAGAGCATCACATGCAAATTAGTAATTATTCTGCGTCTGTATGCATGCTTGTCACTAAAACATTGCGGCTGAATGTCTCCAAGCAGCACCACCACTGAACGCGAACTAATGTCGATATGGCTACGGTGTAAATGTGTAAATCATCTCGCGGTAACAGCACTGTTATGGTTTGATCTTCTTTTGGCTGAAAGATGTGTTGGCGAGACGACGAATTTCTTCAATTCTCGTGAAATTCGATGACTCTTCAACAAAATCCGATACGAACCATCCGATACGAACCTGTGGTCGGGCAGAGCTCCGAAATTTGAACAGACTTATTTGATTTGAAAATCGACAAATTCGATCAAACTTGTGAATATAGAGTGGTGTGGTACACTGGTGCTATGCCCAATTCACCGCCTCACCGGTTCCCGGCGTTCGGCTCCTGCAGTGTCGAACCCCTCGAAAACCCCTCCACTCATAGCTGCCGCCCAGGCCCCAGCGCCCACGTCCCCATTTCCCGCGCCCAACGCCGCTGCCACCGCCACCGCCATGGGCAAGCCGAAGCAGCAAGTGCTCTCCCGCTTCTTCTCCCCCAAGCCGCCGCCCTCCGCCGCCGCCGCCGACGATCCGCCGCATCCCCCTAGACCTCCCGCCGAACCGCCCGTCGCCGCCGTCGTCTCCTTTTCGCCCATAAAGCGCGCGCGCGCCCTCTCCGTCTCCCCCAAAACCCCCGCCAAGAGGCCCAAGCCCTCCCCTCCCAATTCCGACTCCGTTCGCCGCAGGCTGCTCGAACCGCGCCGGCCGTCGCCGCTCGCCGCTTTGAACCCTAGCGGCAAGGGCTACACCCCGCTGGAGCAGCAGGTTATCGATCTCAAGGCGCGCCACCCCGATGTCCTCCTCATGATCGAGGTCGGCTACCGCTTCCGCTTCTTCGGCGAGGACGCCACCGTCGCCGCCTCCGTCCTCGGCATCATCGCACACCCCGACCACAGCTTCCTCACCGCCAGCATCCCCACCTTCCGCTTGGGCTTCCACGTCCGCCGCCTCGTCGCCGCGGGCCACAAGGTTGGCGTCGTCCGCCAGACTGAGACGGCGGCGATTAAGGCCGCGCACGGCGGGGGCGCGGCCGGCACGCCGTTCGCGCGCGGGCTCTCGGCGGTGTACACGCGCGCCACGATCGAGGCCGCGGCCGGGGAGCTGGAGGGCGGTGGCGCGCCCGACGAGGGGAGCAGGTACCTCGTGTGCGTGGTGGACAAGGAGGTCGACGCCAAGAGGGTGGAGGGGTTCGAGGTGAAGATTGGTGTGGTGGCCACTGAGGTGTCGACCGGTGAGGTTGTGCACGGGGAGTTTATGGACGGCGTCTCGAGGAATGGTCTTGAGGCAGTGCTGCTTGGCTTGGCGCCCGTTGAGATCATCCTCGGGACTCCAATGTCGTTTGCCACGGAAAAGGTAACTGGTATATGTGTGCTTTGTAGGTTACCTTGTTTGTTAACTTGTGATTACTTGCAGGTTGTGATTGTGTAGACGTGCATGGTTTGTTTACACAGTTAGAATAGCTGTGCTAAGCGGGAACTTATTTAGGAATGTTGCTGTAAATAGTTTCAATGTCACAATCATCAGTTTCTGGGTAGTTTGGCAGCAATAGTTCTGCATTTTAAAATTTTCACCAAAAAGAATGATTGCTCGTTGACTCTGCCATATCAAGCACAAGCGGATTATTCCTATAGTGAACTTTGGAAGGGTTTTTTGCCTTACAGTTTATGATAGTTGCCCAGATTGTTGCATTTTGTATTTTTGTGCGTCAGTTTCCTATTCCAGTTTATATGTGTTTGAGATCCCTCTTGTTGATGTCTTCTTCCTACTTGTTGTCCAGCTGATGATGGCATATGCCGGACCTTCCTCTAATGTCCGGGTTGAGCGCACTTCGCGTGTTTGTTTTAGAGAGGGTGGCGCTTTAGCTGAATTACTGTCTTTATTTGAGAAGCCTGGGGTTGATGTTCCAACCAATGAGAATGACAGATGTTTGATGGAGATCAACGAGGAGGACAATAATCCTTGTGGGATTAAGGTACTGTTAAATTCTTCTGAATTTACTGTCATCAGACCTTATACTTGGGTCTCCATCATGTTGTTTGGTAAGTTCATTTTTTTTTGGTTCAAGCAGGCTATCATGACTATGCCAGAGCTAGTTGTCCAAGCATTGGCATTAAGTGTTCGCTATCTCAAGGGTTTTGGTATGGACAGGATAATCTGCTTTGGTTCTTCATTTCGGCCATTCACTGCTAACACTGAAATGTCTCTGTCAGCAAATGCTCTTCAACAACTTGAGGTAGACTTTTATATAAAAATGCCATAGTAAAATTTCTGTTTGCAATAAAAATGACCGTTTGTTTTTATACATACATACACATATATATTGATTATAGGATGCACTTTCTTACATATAGTTAGGATTCAAGATGATACTTACAATTCGGTTTTCCTGAAGTATTGCTTAGAACAGATGTATTACATCAACTTTATATTTTTATGACCTTTGTCCTTAATACTTTCTTCCGCTCCAATCTTCAATCTATGAAGTAACACCTGAAGTGCTTTCACCTTTCAGGTATTGAAGAATCACTCAACTGGTTCAATGGATGGGTCTTTGTTCCAAACTATCAACAACACATGTACAGCTTCTGGATCCAGATTATTTAGACACTGGGTAAGACTCTGTAAACCTGGTCATGGAATGGATATTACCATGATGCGTCATGTCACTTTGAAAAGTGACTACTAGATAGCTATTCTTTATCTTGACTGTGGTCTTAAAGGTCTTTTGGTTGTGGCATTTATTGCAGCTGACTCACCCTTTATGTGATAGAAATCAAATATGTGCTCGCCATGATGCGGTCTCGGAGATATCTGAATCAATTGGATCACAGAGATACTCAATTAACAATCCGCAAGATGAAGAGGACAGGTCTTGCCCATCTTCCGTGAGAAGTGATCTGAGCACTATTCTTTCATCTGTTTTGAGAATGCTGGCAGGAACTCTTGATGTACAAAGAGGAATAACAAGGATTTTCCACTGCAAAGCCACAGCGAAAGAGGTCAAATATTTATTGTTCCTTTTTTATTCTAGTTAATCTGAGAATGAATCATTCACCTAATTATGATAGTTTATTTTAATAAATTCAAATTATATAGCATGAATTATAGCCTGCTGAGATCAACCTCTTTTTTATTATACTACCTCTGTATCACAATGTAAGAATTTCTAGCATTATTTAGATTTATATGGATGCTAATAGATCTTAACATATATATAAATAATATACATTGATCAATAGATGAATTTAGTCATAGCTAAAAAGATTTACAATATGGAACGGAGGGAGCATCTCATAATCAGGGTACTTTAAATGATGAATGTTATGTCACTGAAAAATAATGGCTTGGTTTTTATGACAAGATTTGACTGATGTATTTTATTATTAATGCCTGATTGCCTATAGTTTTATATTGCAGTTTGTTGGGGTCATCCAGGCTATCCTTACGGCTGGAAAGCAACTTCAGAAGCTTGTTCTTCATGATACTGACACCATGTCTTCTCAGCATAGAACTGTGCACTCTCCTTTGTTGAGAAGGTTAATAAATACGGCTTCATCATGTACTGTCCTTGCTAATGCTGTGAAACTTGTGTCTTGTCTGAACAAAGATGCTGCTGATCAAGGAGATATGCTAAACCTATTCATTGCATCTGTTGATCAATTCCCGGAGGTATAACCTTCTATCTTAATGAAACAATCTTGTTTTATTCCTACTTTTTATGATCCATCATTGTCATATTTGAAATTTTCATAGGTTGCAGAGGGTCATGTAACTGTTGAAATGGCCAAACAAAAATTGGAGCTGTTAATTATCGAGTATCAGAAGCAACTTGGCCTGCGCAACTTGGAGTTTAAAACAATATCTGGAACATCTCACTTGATCGAAGTTAAGTCACTTAATTGAATTCAGTTAACTTCCAGCTATTGTTAATTGCCGTTCCATGTAGCAAAAAGATGTCCAAGAAAAAGTAGCCCAGCGGAAAGGATTTGTACGTTTTTCCTTGGTACTTTTGACACTACTATCATCATGTCATATTCTGTGCCTGCAGCTACCATTGGATAGAAAGGTACCTTCAAGTTGGATGAAAGTAAATAGCACGAAGAAAACAATCAGATACCACACTCCGGAGGTCTTGAAAAACTTGGATGATTTATTGCTGGCTAAGGAAAAGCTAGCAGTTATCTGCAGGACAACATGGCATAACTTCCTCGCGGATTTTGGGAAATACTATGCACAGTTTCAAGCAACTGTTGAATCTCTTGCCACTCTGGACTGCTTAAACTCGCTCGCGACTCTTGCAAAACAGAATGTAATAGACTATTCTAACCCTTTTGCTCACCTTTTTATATTCGCCTTGCTCCTTTAGGACATTGCTAATAAACCGTTGCTCCATCTTCCAGAATTATGTACGACCTAATTTTGTTCATGATCATGAAGCAAGCCAGATTCACATCAAAGATGGCCGTCATCCGGTTTGTTTTAACTCACTTGCTTCCCACTCCTTATATGAATGAACCTTCAGAGTTTAATCAGCAAATCACAAACAGTATAATGCATTTAAGATGAAATATATCCAAGTGAGCCCTAGGAACGTTGCAATTTCCACAAGTATAATTGTATTCCTTTTATTAGTATTATTGCAGTACTGCCTCACAAGTTTTGCATCCCTCAACGTAAGCAAACAAACAGAAGAACCTGAAACTGTGAAATGTTATTGCTACATTGCACACCTCAAATTTATGCAAAGAAGCTTAAGAATCTGAACATTTGAGATACTCATACTGAAGTTGCAGGGTTCAATTCTGCTGACCAATTTTAATTGGTCAAACATCTAATCGTACCTCAAAACTGGGTACTTAGATCTCTTCTAATATTTAAGAACCTAGTTTTTATAAGGGAAATCATGTGAGTAGATTTGTCTTGAAAAGTACTTACATAATATTACAATTTTATTAAGCTTTTGGTCACCTGTGGTAAAAATTGTATTTCGAAAGCCACACCAATGTCCAACACAACTTGTTTTTGTGTCTACCCTTAGTAGAGTAGTTGCATGAAATTGCATGTTTGTTTCAACTTAGTTAAAGAATCATAGCATGATAACTGCATGCTTGCTTGAAAACATAGATTTTACCTGCAATTGTTTCAGGTGACCAGTATGGTTTTCCAAAATTTAATCTACTAATGATGCTGACACTATTCCCCAATACTACTGACAGGTTGCACATCGTCATGCATACTTGATGTGAAGCATTATGTTGAGTTGTTGACAATGTTGGTGATTCTTTATTTTTAGGTTCTGGAGTCCTTGCTTGGAGTCAATTTTGTTCCAAATGATACTGAGCTTCATGCAAATGGTGAGTACTGCCAGATTGTTACAGGACCAAACATGGGAGGAAAGAGTTGCTATATCCGCCAAGTTGCTCTAATTACATTGATGGCACAGGTATAAATCTTTATCTCACACTTGTAGTTGGTAACATGTGGGTGTATAACATAATTATTGCAAACTTACTTGTTGGGCTTAGGACCTGAGGTTAATTAAAACATTGGTTTGCATAGGTTGGTTCCTACCTTGGCTCTGAGATTATCCTAACACACTGGCTCTGAAATTATCCCAACACACTGGTTTGTGTAGGTTGGTTCCTTTGTACCGGCTTCATCAGCAAGGTTGCATGTTGTTGATGGAATTTATACTAGAATGGGTGCATCCGATAGTATTCAACATGGAACAAGTACATTCTATGAGGAGTTGAATGAAGCTTCCAACATATTGCATAACTGCTCATCTCGTTCACTAGTTATCATTGATGAGCTTGGCCGTGGTACAAGCACACATGATGGTGTTGCTATAGCTTATGCTACATTGCACCATCTTCTCAAAGAGAAGAAATGCATGGTCATATTTGTCACCCATTACCCAAAAATTCTTAATATTGTGAGAGAATTTGAACGTTCTGTTGGTGCATATCATGTCTCATATCTAGCAACACGGAAACTGTTGGAACTAGCAGATAGACAGGTGGTGATTAACAACACAGGGATGAAGCATCTTGGTGAAATCACTTTCTTATATAAACTTGTTGCTGGAGCTTCAGACAGAAGCTTCGGTCTTAATGTTGCACTGCTTGCCCAGGTTAGTTCCATGTCCTTCAGTTTCTGTATTTCCAGTTTGGCCCGAATTTAGCCATATGTGCTTAATATGATGACTTTTAAGTGACCTCCTTTCTTCCCTTATGCTTTTAACTGATTGTAGGATAACCACATACCTACTTCAGTTTTCTTGTTTGCTGAGGTGTGGTTCTGTTTGCAGCTTCCATCTAGATGTATTGAGCGGGCTTCAGTCATGGCAGCCAAACTGCAGGAGGAGTTGAGCGTGCGTGAGAAAAATAAGTTTGGTAGGCTAATAGACGTGCCATGGGAAAGCCCTCCAAAAGTGGATTTGCTTTGTGCACAGCCTTATCAAGGGCTGGCTGAAGCATGCCACAAGATACTATCTAACATAACATCTTCTCAAAATAATGATGACTTAGCGGATGCTCTATCTTCTATAAGGGAAGCCAGGGATATTGCCTTGAAGGCAATAAAAGGCTGTTGATCTTGTTCTACGAAGCAGTTGATACTTCGGCATCGGTTTCTTAAAATCTTTGTGAAGGGGAACCATCAGGTATAAGGTATTCATGCTATCCCATTCGTTCAGGTATAAGGTACTGAGCTGGTTTCTGATGTGCCTCGGCTTCTCTTAGTATGCAGGTGGTGTCTTCTGATAACTTATTATGGTCTCTTCCGAACACAAGAATTTTACATGATTTTCTTAGGAGATAGTTCAATTCCTTCTTTTTTTTTTCCTTTGAAAATTCTCCAAACCGAAGAAGTTCTTAGGTTACAATTTGTTGAAGCCGATTTTGGGGTTGATGTTTGCCATTGTGCTATGACAGTAGCATATACTGCAGACTGTAGTGGGTCTGGACGTGAAAGCACTTGAAATTAAAGCCAGATCAATGCAAGATGAAGTAACTTGTTGTAAATCTGTAGTTGTAGATTCAGTTGATGTATCCTCGGCCTGTTTGAACCTTCAACCTGTTTGAACTTGTCCCAAACCTATTAAAGCTTTGCCTTCATTTTGAAGCGTAGATGCAAAAATGTGACGCATCTCTATGGGTGTGTATTTGCAACGTTCCTACATAATTTTTACTTCAAAATGGTTTTCCTTGATGTTCATTTTCTGAAATGTTTTCCTCCGTCTTGACGTCTTGTTCATTTTGATTTGAATTCAAACTAATACTACTATTGTCCCAAAATGTAATACGTTCTATCGTTCAAAATTTGTCTCAAAATATGGCAACATCTACACTCACCTATATTTTTTTTCATCCAATCATAAACTTCCACAACTAAACTTTTTCACCGATTTTCTCTTAACCAATCATAACATTTATTCATATAATTTTAAAAACTTTCTTATGCCCGTGCTCAGGTATATAATTCCTTAGATGGGAGGATGGAGGAAATATCATTTTCTATACTCCCAGTGATTGTGGATGATGGTGAATCTGTCACCTATCCCACCACCAACTCTCTTATATTTTTTAAAAGAAAAAATAACTAATATTTACATATCACACTACTTTAATTAATTTTACTTTAATAACATGCTAGTTATATTTTTTTAATAAAACACCGTTGCCATGGCGATGTGCTAGTCTGAAAGGAAGTAAGTGGAGGATGCTCCTGCAGGCGCGTTACAAAAGTCCAGCACAGACAAAGCCCAGGAGAGTCTAGGACCGGGCCGGCCCATCACCATCCACTCCTCGGCTCCTCCTGCGCACGTGAGTGGAAAAGAATATCCCGTCATCCCACGCGAAGGAATCCCGACTCAATTTTCAATTTTATACCAGCATTTTCTTTCTTTTTTTTTTTTTTTGAGTTTCAGGTGGCAGAGTCACGAATGCATCATCGTCGCGCTCCTCTCCTGCCCGCCTCTGCCTCTGCCTCGTCTCCTCCGCTCAGCTCCGGTCCAAACCAAACACACAACAAGAGGCAGGCAGGCGGAGGCGGAGGCGGCCCTAACAAATCCCAAGAGACTCCCTAGAGCTCCAGCCTCCGGGAGAGAGAGAGAGAGAGAGAGAGCGAGAGCTCGCGGCGACGCGCGGACGCAGGAAGAGAGAGAGGAAGGGAATGAGGCGGCGGCTCCTCCCCCCCTCGCCTTCCTCCTCCTCCCTTCTCTCGTGACGCCCCCCCTCCTCTCTTCGTCCTCGTCTGCTCCCTCATCTGAGTTCATAAACCTCGGCCCTTCCTCCCCGCCGCGGCGCCTCCCGGCGGCACTCGGTATGTACGCCAGGTTTAATATACCGCCGTTGGTTCATCAGTTCGGTCCGATTGGATGGCCGCCGTTTTTTTTTTTTCGTTTTGCAATTGTTTTGGAGGCGTTCATCGTGATGTCCCGATGATTCAATTCGAACAGCCGCCGGATTTTGACCTTGTTCCATTCGAAAATATACTGGTGCCGATTTTTGTAGCCAAGCATTTTGGGTTTCTCCGGGGTTCTGATTTGTGTGTTTCCATTTGGTGCTGTGCTCCGACAGGGATGGATTTGTCTCGGTTTGCTTCCGGCGTCGGGCCTAGCCGCACGGCCCCGCGGCCGGGCTTGCAGATCGGCGCCACCGGGAATGGCTTCCGGACATGCTCGCTGCGGCGACCCAGGCATCGCTGCGGCGGCGGAAATCCCATCGGCGCCTCTGCGTTCCGAGGCTGCGGTTCCGGTGGCCTCTTCCACTTGGCTCCGAAGCTCGGGAGCCCTCTCGCTCTCCGGACCAGAGGGAGGGCGCTGAGGTGCCAGGGGAACGACTCACTGTCCTATGTTGATGGCTCTTTGGAAGGTACCAATGGCTCAGTAATGGATAGTACCGAGGATGAAGCAAAGGGCTCAGGGTTGGATGAGGAGAAGGGTAATGATGACACGGATAATCTCCGCGAGTTGCTTCAGAAGGCGAGGAAAGAGCTGGAGGTGGCTAGGTTGAACAGCACCATGTTTGAGGAGAAGGCGCAGCGGATATCGGAGTCGGCCATCGCCCTGAAAGATAGGGCGGATAAAGCTCAGAGCGATGTCTCTTCTGCCGTGGCAACTGTACAGGAGATCATCAGCAAGGAGGATGATGCCAAGGAGGCTGTACGGAAGGCTACAATGGCGCTCTCCATGGCTGAGGCCCGCTTGCAGTTGGCATCAGAAGCTCTGGATGCGAAAAGGGGATCAGTCGGGCCAATGGAGGTTAGCATTGATGATGTGGAGGAGGAAGCCCTTGCATCTGCTCAGGAGGAGATCAAAGAGTGCCAAGAAAGTTTGTCAAAATGTGAGGAGGAGCTGAACCGGATCCAAGAGAAGAAAATGGGGTTGCAGAAGGAAGTTGATAGACTGACAGAGCTTGCTGAGAGGGCTCTTTTGGATGCTTCAAAGGCTGAGGAGGATGTTGCCAATATAATGGTGTTGGCTGAACAGGCAGTGGCTCTTGAGATGGAAGCTGCACAGCGAGCAAATGATGCGGAACTAGCACTGCAGAAAGCGGAGAAGGCCATCTCCTCGGTCGATGCTGTGGTAGAGTTACCAGCACCTGCTGAGGAGCAAGCAAGTGGTGAAGAAGACAGTGTTTCTGAAGTGTATGATTACAGCACTGATGGTATAAATGATATTTCTGAAAGAGATGAGGTGTCAAATGTTGAGCGCCTAATGGATGGGGACTTAGCTGTTGAAGGCATTGAGCAACTTGAATCGTCCCGTGAAATGTCTGATGAAGAAAGCGCTGACAAGTTGCTTGTTGAGCCTCAGAAAGAAGCTGAACCTGAGATAGATAAGTCAAAGCAAGGGAAAAAGCAGGAAATAGACCGAAAGGACTCTCCGTCATCGAATACTTCTAAAGCATCACTGAAGAGATCATCTCGGTTTCTCCCTGCATCTTTCTTCTCCTCCAAAGCGGATGGAGAATTTACTCCTACTTCTGTTTTCAAGGGGTTAATGAAATCGGCTAGAAAGCATGCACCGAAGCTTGTTGTTGGGATGGTGCTTCTTGGTGCAGGGTGAGTTGCATAGCGAATAATATCTTTTTCTTCGGTTTCTGTTTGCAGGAAACTAAGTAGATCTGGTTTCCTATTTGTTCATATATATTTATGTTGTATACTGTATAGTTTGTCATATGTGTATATGTGCAATCACATAACTGAAAGTACTTATTCTTACTCTTATTTTCTTACGACAGTTGAAGTGATTTCCTTCAAGCTAATTCATGTTGATAAGCCAATTCTTTATGAAATGGTGTTTCTATTCTGTGTCCACAGAGTGTTCTTCTTAAATCGAGCTGAGAAGAGTAGTCAATTATTTCAGCAGCAAGAAATAACCACAAGTATTGAAGAAGTTACCTCCACTGCAAAGCCCATAGTTCGTGAGATGCGAAAGATCCCAAAAAGAGTAAAAAAGCTAATTGAGCTCTTACCTCGTCAAGAGGTACTTTCCCTTTCATCTGAACCTGACTAGCTGAGCATTGACAAATTTATTTTCCTTTTTTTAGTACATTATTTTACTGCTCACACAAGTTAAACAAGAAATTTAGATTGTGTCTAACTCCCTTGCACTCTTTATTACTATATTCAGGTAAATGAGGAAGAAGCTTCACTCTTCGACATTCTATATTTGCTTCTGGCTAGTGTTGTTTTTGTACCATTATTTCAGAAAATACCTGGAGGTGATACATCTATTTATGATATCTATATGTGCATAGCATGGTACCCCGGCAATCTAACTCTCATATACTATCTACCCGCCTGCAATTTTTTAAGATCATATCAAACAAGTTCTCTGTTCTAGTCTAGTTTTAGTTTCAACCAAGCACTACAACACGTGCAACTGTTCGCTATTATTTTCTAATTTTGAAATACCTGAAATTGAGTTTCTAAATGCATGAACTCTTGTTTATTGGAAAAATCTGTGTCAGGAGTCCTATATTTCTTTTTCTAATATGCACCTTGATATCATAGGTAGCCCTGTTCTTGGATATCTCGCTGCTGGTGTCCTAATCGGTCCCTATGGGCTCTCCATCATCCGTCATGTCCATGGAACAAAGGCTATTGCTGAATTTGGAGTTGTGTTCTTGTTGTTCAACATTGGCCTTGAGGTACAAAATGACTATATTTATGATTCTCTCCTCATACAGGAGATACCAGATTAACATTTTCTTACCTGCAGCTTTCTGTGGAAAGGCTAAGCTCAATGAAGAAGTATGTCTTTGGGTTAGGCTCTGCTCAGGTTATACTCATGCTATGCAACCATTAAAGGAATAGTTCTACGCGGATTACTCCCTAACAAATTGGAGCAATTGACAGGTGCTGGCTACGACAGCAGCTGTTGGTATGATAGCCCACCGTTTTGCAGCAGTACCAGGACCAGCAGCAATTGTTATTGGGAGTGGTTTGGCTCTATCCTCGACAGCTGTTGTTTTGCAAGTACTTTCTTATCACTGGCATTTATCTTCTGTCATAATTTTTACATTCTGATATTTATCATAGTCACTGTGACATATCGCAATTGGAACGAAGTTGATCACCAAAATCAATTTTTACTTCGGAATAAATTAATCAATTATCTGGAAACCTGTTTTTTTCCATGCTCCAAACTTTTATACCAGATTTGTTACTATCTCCAGTTTCGTAATTCTTGTCATTTTGGACAAGATTGTGGTTAAACTTTTAAAATTTTGACTATTAATAACTTCTAAACTATTTAGTTTGAAAACACTAGGACAACATGTATAACATTATAAAGTACATTGATAAAACTAAGCATTTATTTATTTATTTTATATATTTAATAGAAAATCATAGTCAAAGATAGATTTAAAAGACTGTGCCATTGTCCAAATCAACAAAAAATATTAAACTGGAGGGAGTAGCTTTCATGCAGGCAAGGAGTCTTGACTATTGCGGGAACTTTCTTTCTACATATATATTCTGCTCTTCGATTTTTCTTCTAAGATTGGGTGTTGAGCAGTTATGGTTTGCTTCTCTAGGTACTACAAGAACGTGGGGAGAGTACATCACGCCATGGACGTGCTACATTTTCCGTGTTACTGTTCCAGGTATGACTTCACACGTGGTCCCAAATATTGTAAATTATGTTCCAGGTGTCTCCTTTTTTTTTCTGCTAATGTACTTATGTTTATGTTGAGTTCTTGATGACACTCCACCACATGGTTGCATTATTTGAATGCCCTTTACTATTCCTTGCCATTCATGTATTCAAGCATGTACTTGTACATACACTCGTTCCTAAGCACATGCTTACACTTAGAAGGTTTTTGTTCCCTGTTCCCATACCTATTTCCATTTGTAGAAAGAAATTATTATTTTACTTATTGCTATTGTAATCTAAGTCTGGCTTCTGATATTTTGTGTCATACTGTTATATGCAGGATTTGGCTGTGGTTGTCCTGTTGATATTAATACCTCTTATATCACCTAATTCTTCAAAAGGAGGGGTAACCATTTTTTGATGCCACGCTCTTTTTCCCTTTCAGAGATAGGACATTTTGCTTGTTGGTGCAAAATAATTGATGCATTTACTACTAATGGTACCACGTGAATGGACAACCAATTACTTGGGACATAACTCTTTAAAGAGTTAATGGTATAATCATGACATCAACTGATGAGAGATAATATACATGTTTTATCCTATGACATGATCGATCGATCACTTAGAATTGTTAAATTTCTTGGTTAGTCATAAATTTTATGAAGCATTTAAAACCATTTTCCATTGCATTGTCCTTTGTAGCTATTTAAGCCAGATGCTCTAATTATTGTGCTAATTGCTCATTCTATATTTCTGATGACATAGGTTAAATCTACAAAAATATAAGACAAGCAACTATATAAGATCAGCTAAAATCCCTATCATGGCCAATTTGATTGGTACTGTCGCAAAACTCAGGGAGTCAGAAAATACCATTGTATGTGTCATTAATGTGGGTCCAGGCCCCACATGTCATTCTCACATATGATGGTATTTTTGCAACTCATATCTTTACAATGGTATTTTCCAAATGTTTATTGAAGATTGTATGTTCGACGCTTGGACACAGCCAAAGACATCAAATTTGTAAAATTTCTAATTGCAATATGACCATGGTTGCTTCTTACAGAGTCTTTCCATAACCATGTAATGTTGCTGTGTGTGTTCTCTTTATCTTTCTTTCTGTTTGAACTGACCCTTGTACAATTTGCTTCACAGGTTGGTTTCCAAGCAATTGCAGAAGCTATGGGAATGGCTGCTGTAAAGGCAATAGCTGCTATAACAGCCATAATTGCTGGAGGTCGTCTGGTGAGTTGGCCGTTGTTTCATTTCAGTCGGCATCCATCTTGCCAGCTAAACGCGCACACCCACGTGCATGCATGTGTACCACAGCACATGTCGTCCTTGTTGCCTGTATCCTCATTTTAGTCCTTAGAATTTGATTATAACTGTTTGATTTGTATGTTCTGCTTTTTATGTTGAACAGTTGCTTCGTCCAATTTACAAGCAAATTGCTGAAAATAGGAATGCAGAGATATTTTCAGCAAATACCCTCCTTGTTATTTTTGGAACAAGTCTTCTCACAGCTCGGGTATGCATGCTTATCTTATTATATCCTGGCTTTGCATAGTTGCATTCCTTGAATCTACTCTGCATATTGTTGCACCCCTTGAATCTACTCTGCATATTGTTGCACCCCTTGAATCTACTTTGTGTATTGTTGCGCTGTTTCATATCAGGCTGGGTTGTCGATGGCACTGGGAGCATTTTTGGCTGGTCTATTGCTAGCAGAAACAGAATTCTCCTTGCAGGTTGAGTCGGATATTGCTCCTTATCGTGGCCTTCTGTTAGGTCTTTTCTTTATGACGGTAAGACACTGAATATAATCTCATCAGTTTTTGGCTGCTAGGAGTTTGCTTGATGTTTATACCAATATTATACAAATGTACGTATCAGATGCAAATCCACAGGCATCGATGTATGCATGGAATAACTTGACATTCTTTTTACTATCTAGTGGTTTGACTTCGCGGATTCGTTAAGTACTTGTGTTTTATTTATTTTGATTTGTAGAGTCATATATTTGTTGTGTAGAATAGTATTAATGTTAGTAATGTCCTGTCACTTATGTTTCTGCCTTTGATTCTTGTTCTAAAAATTTGCTTGTCCAACAACATGTTCTCTATTATTTACTCCGTAATGAAGATAAATCAATAATTCCTTCTGTAAGCTACTAGCTTATTTGAAGCCCTTGCTTAATGCTTGCATTTGGCCCTTCTAGGTTGGAATGTCTATCGACCCCAAGTTGCTTCTTTCAAATTTCCCAGCGATCTCTGTGATACTAGGCCTCTTGATTGTTGGAAAGACAATGTTGGTTACATTTATTGGTAGAGTATTCGGAATTTCCACCATAGCTGCTGTTCGCGTTGGTCTGATGCTTGCACCTGGTGGGGAGTTTGCTTTTGTTGCCTTTGGAGAAGCTGTCAATCAGGTTTGTCCCTGGCGTTTTGTGTCTTTTGTATTTTTTATGTCATAAGATGTATTCCACATACATTTGAGTTACTGTAGATTACAAGAACTTGTATAATTTTAGTAATTAGTAATATATGATACTCGTGTGGCACGACGAGAAAACTCATGTACAATATTTTGCAGGGTCTTCTATCTCCGCAATTATCGTCATTATTGTTTCTAGTGGTTGGCATTTCAATGGCTCTTACACCATGGTTAGCTGCTGGTGGCCAGTTTTTGGCATCCAAATTTGAGCAGCACGATGTTAGAAGTTTATTGCCTGTGGAAAGTGAGGTATTTTATTTTCTTTTCACTGCCATAGACTAACCCCCCTTTTTTACAACCTGATGTTTCGATGATTTTTTTTGGGCAATAGTGGCCACTTGCAAAAACATATTCCATCTGTCCCAAAATATTAGCATTTCTAGGTATGCTTATATTTTTGGAATAGTAGCATTTTTTCTCAGTTTAATTTGTAATAACTGTCAAATTCACAAATTTTGACAAGGATGCATAATTCCATATTATGTTCAAATTCAACTGTTATAATATAAATTTTGTCCATGTAGACGGACGACTTGCAAGACCATATTATAATTTTGGGATTTGGGCGTGTTGGGCAGGTTTGAAATCCTCATGAGATATATTATATCTATTATCTACTATTTTCAATAAATTTGTACTAACTCACATTTTCGTATATTGTTAGATAATCGCCCAACTCCTGTCAGAAAGATTAATTCCATTCGTCGCACTTGATGTTCGAAGGTATGGTACTGCATCTTGCAATAATAACCCTTTTAAAGGCACTACAAGATAATAGTGAAGCATGACTTAGCTTTACTACTGGCTGTCCTTATTTCAACAATTATCCTTGTTCTCAAACATGCATATAAGCTGCTATGTTTGCTAATACTTCTGTTAGGATTAACTCTCGCTGGTGCTACCTACCTATGGTTGGTGCCATGCTTGTTAGACAGTGAATATGCAACCTGAGATAGATCCACAAAATATTAGAAAATTCAGGCAAGTGCATGGAAGCTAGGGAAGTGGTGGCAAAACTTGCAGGAAACAGGTGTTACAGCCCACTTCCATTTACTGTTGGTTACATTCTGATAGATCGATAGGCTGCTAGCTTCCTTCTGAGGCAAAAGTCATGTGTGTGATGCTATTGCCATGAAATTTGGTTGTCATCTCCAACTGCCTTGGTTTACCAGCCTGTCGCGTTGTGTTTCTTCAATTAGTCGAGATCTCTTGTTAAACCTATAATCATTTCAACTATTTAATTATTGGCGTCTTTTCACTCAGTGATCGAGTGGCAGTCGGACGTGCACTTGACCTACCGGTGTATTTCGGGGATGCAGGAAGTAGAGAGGTAGAATGAATACAACTAAAATTCTACCTTACAACTTGTCAAAAGGTGCTGATCTCAATTGATATTTGCCAGGTACTGCACAAAGTTGGAGCTGAGAGAGCCTGCGCAGCTGCCATTACTTTAGATACCCCTGGTGCAAATTATAGAGCTGTTTGGGCTTTGAGTAAATATTTTCCAAATGTGAAGACATTCGTCCGAGCGCATGATGTGGATCATGGTGTTAATTTGGAGAAAGCTGGTGCAACAGCGGTAAGTAGGTGTAACAAATCAGCATATGCAATTATTTCAACATTTTTAGGATTTTAGGTGACGACATGCTCTTGGTGCAACTTGATGTACATTACACCGTGTGGTTTAGCACAATTTTCGAGACATGCTTATTTTATCAGAAGTAACTTTTGGAATGCAGTAACCTGCCTAGTAACATTTTCAGCAAGTAGATTTTTTACAGCTATATGAATTGAAATATTTATTGAGAGCCTTAAACCTTGTAACAGGTAGTGTGGAACCTGGTAGTACAGATCCTTGGTTGTACTGTCATAGTTGCGTAGACCATTAGAAAAAATTCCTTTGGCCACTGATGGACTTATTATTGAACATGGAAGGGTTGTATGTCACTATGTCTATGTCCTCATTTGCCACTCATAGGATTACCCAAAATTATCTGATAGGTGCAATTGCAATATTCAATATCATTTGGTACTGATGGTTTTTCTATATTTGTGGACTAGCCATTCCGATATGACTTGACCTGCTGCTGTGCTGCATAAGGACTTTGTCACTCTTTTCGTTTTCTTTCACCAGAGTCTATTATTTGTCTTTTGCATAATCCTTTTGTTACAGTTTAATAATACTATCACCTACTGAAACTAAATCTACTTTCAAGGTTGTCCCTGAGACCTTGGAACCAAGTCTTCAGTTGGCTGCTGCTGTTCTTGCACAGGTAAGCAAGCTACCGCTATATGATATTTCATTAAGTATGGAATTTAATTCATAGACATTAATTTTTCTTATTGATGCATATCAGGCAAAACTCCCAATGTCAGAGATTGCAGCAACTGTCAATGAGTTCAGGAACCGTCATCTGTCAGAGCTCACGGAGGTATGTGACTGCATCGCAACCATATGTTGATAGAGCTGTCATCCGTCATCTTCATCATAAACTCAAATGATTTCAATCAAATTAATAGAGCTGTAAAATGCTCCGATGTCTATGCTGGTTTATTGGTCTCTCGGACCATATGTTAGGATGGATGACTTCTTTTATTCAGGTTCACATTCTAACTGCTAAGTTCCTTTATTAACTTGCTGGTGACCTTTTTTACTGACAGTTATGTGCTACATCTGGAAGTTCTCTGGGCTACGGATACTCGAGGGTCATGTCCATTTCCAAATCAAAGTCCGTCACTTCCGATGATGAGAGTGAAACTGTTGATGGAGCATTGGCGATTTGAGCTCATGCATCAATCATCTCCCCCAGACTGTACAGTAGATAATCTATCATCAAATATAATTTTCGTATAGAAAAGTAGCAAAATAATTTACAATGACAGTTCCCATTTTTTGACGACTTAGCATTGCCTCTCCTTTTTATGTATGGAGGACACTAGGATATTTCTTTTCTTCCACCATTGTTCTTTGTTATTTGCAGCCCTTCTACTCCGTCAGCACAAAAGTTCTTGATGGAGAACTCGGGCTGTGCTTGCAACTCATGCGGAGTAACACTAAAATAAGTTGTAGAGCAGCTGTAGGGCAAGTTTAAGTTTTCTAAGAGGAATGCAGACAGTTGTTCTGGATTCAGATCACGATCTTTTTGTGTATGGTAGCGTTGACAACATGTGGTGCTGGATATCATTTGGTATTGCACCGTTTTTATTATCAAAAAAGCGTTTTCAAAATGTTACTATTGAACATTTGCTTGATTAATGTTTAATGTGCATAACGGATGGGCGGCAATTTTGGAATGGTGCCCACTATCCAGGTGAGTTTACCACAGCCCGCAACAGAAAGCGGCCCATTAATGATACGACTGCGCAACGAAAGTTGGCTAGAGCACGAGATGTTGACACAATGCCCATACAAGTTTCAAACTTTCATCAGTAGCTCATCTTGGCAATTCACATTACGAAAAAACCATTCCACCGGAATACATAAAGTTCGGAGCAACAAAATTTTCGGGCCAGTTCAATAAGTCAGTAACAATGTCTTTAGTACAAGGCCAGATTTTTTTATAAATTATCCTTTGGCAGAACATGAGTGCTCCCCTCAAAAACATGGATGAGACCACTGGACTACATTCACCAGTGAGATCCTTTCCAAGAGGTAATGGATCACCACACCAGGATAAAAACAGTACGTCATTGTTCAGATTGTGCGTCGAAGTTAACACGAGTAGCAAAATGGTTTATGGTACCGCTGGGTACGGTTTTTGAAGATCTAAGCATTGCAACCTGCAAAATACATGAAGATTTTGCTATATCAAATGGGTGGACCAAAACTCCAGATAGTTTAGTACAAATCAATTTGCCACGGAGAGTGGAAAGCATACTACCTTTGGAGCGTTCATATTACTTCCGAGATAACCAACACCAAATGATGGTGAGGAATGCGCAGCAACAAGCTCAGCAGCTCCCAATGCAGGTAACTTCCCTCTCTGTATAAAGTAGATTGTTAAAACAAATTGCAAGGGGTCACCGGAGCCAAATTGAAGGCGATGGATCTGCAAAGTACCAGTGTACCACCTTTAGAACATCAGCCTGAACTAGCAACAACCCAGCACCTGTATCATGAGACATCTCGCTGCTGCTTTTAACCACTTGGCGCAGAACTTTGGTGCAGGCAGAAGCAGGGCCAGATTGTATCCTGAGAAATTACAAATCAAGGTCAAACCATGAAGAGAATATGATTTTGAAAATATAACAAAACTAAGGTAAAAGATTATGTAGAAAGGCTCAAGAGCCCATAAGCATGGAGTGCCCTAGATCATGTTATGGGCAACAGGCATGCCCAAGCTAGCTAGATCAAGTCATGGCAAACAACAGGGCCCAAACTGCATTAAGATATCAAAGCTGAAACCAGTGTAAACATGATGCAGGTAGTTTTATATGTTTGCAAATTCATTGAGGCCAGCAAAAAGACCCTTGTGAATGAAACACCCTTTTTAGCAAAAGGCAGATGAGCGATTTTCTTGTCCAGAAGACATGGTGAATTGTATGATGTAAAACTGTATATTAATAAGAGCAAAAGTGTAGAGATGAGCATACAATGACGATGAGATACAGCATTCACGTGCAGCAAATCCTCTAATCAAGTGTTCACCAGCTCCAGTTGCACAACACCCAACTATAAATGGTGTGCCAAAGGGCCCTTTGGATGCGGCCCAGCAACCAGACCCATACATAGCAGCCAAACCAACACGTCCATCTACCTACAAGAAATCAATGCTTATTGAAGGCCTGAATTGTCTCTACGCAAAAGCATCATTAGAAGAATATAAACAAAAGAGTCCTCATTTAATAAATTGGAGTGATCTGCTACGAAAAAAATAGCCACCGGACCTTTAGTGCAATGCCACCACTGGATGCTCCCGATGCTATATTTCCATGTGAATCAACACAAATAGCACCAACAGTATCCATAACACAGTCTTGATCATCTTCCATGATTGATTGTGTGATCATCTTCATCTTCTTTACACCAGTAATATCCTCAGCTTCAGATCCTAAAATGAAATGGCAACATGTAAGGTGGACTGGTCGAGTACATATACGGATGCACACCAGTACACCACAAGCCTCAAGCCTGAGACCTAGTGCTGCATATTGAGTGTTGGATTATATATTTTGAAAGGTATCTCATACAAACATAATACTACCTCCATTTTATAACGTAAGATGTTTGACTTTTTTGGTTGCAACGTTTCATCATACGTCTTATTCAAAAATTTAGTACAAATATAAAAAAAATAACAAGTCGTACTTAAAGTTCTTTTGAAGTCACAAGCAAAATAAATGATATTTCCATAATTTTTTGAATAAGACAAATGGTCAAGCATTACAAGTAAAAAAGTTAAACATCTTACATTATGAAACAGAGGGAGTAGCATTCTGGATGACTGTTTATGGAGGCTAAAAACCTTGCAGATGAAACCATGATAAGACACAGGCATACAGCACAAGGAGACAGAGAGATTACATATGCAGCATAGAAACTGTTGAAAGATCTTGTGAAAAACAGTGGTGTATGCACTTGCATGCATATACAAGAATAAATTGAATTACTGTTCCTCAGTGGTCAGACCTCAACGATTAATATTTCAAGATTGTAAATCAAGTCTTAGAAGATACTTCAACCAAGTATGCATTATGGATATGATAATATAACCACATAATCAATATAGAACTGATTAGGAAGACACTAATGCACAGGTGCAACAAGAGCAGAAGGGGGGGGGGGAGACCTGATGCTTCCAACTGTACTGAACAAGATTCTGAACCAGAACCAGTGCTATTATTAGCCAATTCCTTGGCACTTGAAAGCAATGATCTGTATTTTGTCCACAGTGCTTTTGCATTCTCAGTCACCAACCACTGTTTGAGAATGCACCAACAACAAATTACCAATAAATGCGAATATAGACTTGAATGGCACAATTCATATAAAAAGGAGGGAACTTACACTATTTCCCTCTGATGTTGTTTCAGGTAGGTTCAATCCTTTTGCTTTTGCCCATTGGAATGCTCCTTCGCCAACCAAAAACCTAAAGCCAAAGAATTCAGCTATACAGTCATTATGCTTTATTGGATAAGTGCATGATAGCTGCATTATATATTGTCATCAATGGATTATGGAAGTCATTATAATCATTTTGCATTATAAAGTGAAATGAAATAACAAAGGGTGCTAGATGAAAAATTGGAAAAGCATGACATAGTCCAAATGTTTGCCAAGAACTGGTGAAAATTGTACAATGGCAAAATTACTGAAAAGGAAAAAGACAGGTCCTGAAACAAAAGGTGCAGAAGACACTTGAGTTCTGTGATTACATGGGGGGTATCCGACCAAGCAATGAAGAGCCTATCATTTGTTCCCTTGCCAAATGCAAAGCAATTTGGATGGGATTCTTTACACCTGATCTACAAGAAATAAAAAGTGTGGTAACACGAATAGTAACCTTTACATGGTAGGATGATGTATGGTAAATGACTACAAGTACCTTGCACAGCTCCAACAGATCCAAAGGTAGAAGTAGTACCATCCATGATACTTGCATCGCATTCCACATGACCACTCTCAGTCAAATTTGAACCACGTCCAGCATTTGTGATAGGATCATCCTAATAAGCCATAGATGAGATAAACTAAGACAACATTTGCTTGGAGCAAAAACCATTAGCCTTTTACCTACATACAAGACACTGCATCACCCTGGACTTTCTTATATCTACAGGTGCAAACACTGATTTGTATGTTCCATACAGAACTATTATTCCATTTTTTTCACTTTAACATATCAAAATGTAGCCATAATATATACACCATAGTTGCAATCATTATAAAAATTGAACTAAATTAACTCCATAGTATGTTGTATGTACAGACAAGGAAACAATACACAGAAAGAAATGATTCGAACCTCCAACACTTGAATGGCAGCTGCAACCGCATCAAGACTTGTGCCATTACCCTGCAGAAGTATAAGATATTTAGGAATTCACCACTGCAAAGCTACTTGGACGCCTCTCAACGGTGACATTTTTCACAAGAGCTCCATTAATACCCTATCTACAACATAAATCAGCTCATCAGTTAAAATTCCAGGCTCAAATGGAACACTTGCGGGGATCGCGTCAATCCAAGCTCCATGGCATGCAAAACCAAGCACTACATTAGAGTAGCAGTAGGGCTGTAGGGGGGGATGAGGAGGAGGCGAGTGGGGTAGGTAAGGATAGGTTTAGGGATTGGACCTCGCGGAGGACTGCGGCGGCCGCGTTGCAGGCGCGCTTCATGGCCCGGCGATATGCCTTCTCGTTCGCCGGCGCATGGAAGCCGGCGCCCACGTGCACGGCCATGAAGAACCTGCGGCTGGGGCCAGGATTAGGGCTCTCGTTCCCTCCTCCTCCTCCCGCCACCAACTCCCTCTCTCCTCCTCCTCCTCCTCCTCCTCCTCCTCCTCCGCCGCCGCCGCCATCGCCGCCGGCCATGTCACGAACCCACGATTAGGATTTAGGACGAGAAGGTTTTTGAAATTATGTGTTAAAACCCCTGAAAAGTTAGGAATTTACGAGAAGTCGAAAAGTCCAAAAAGGGATGACATTGTTTCACTTTACCCCTTGTAAAAGCATATATTAGAAAATGGGGTTGCGAAGCCTTTCACTGGCATAGATCATGCCGGAATCCGCTTGTGCAGACAAGATGCTTCCCATTTTTGTGTATTTGGATACCTTTTTCTTGCTTGATTTTAATTCTATCTGCACGCAGCACTCTTCACCTGCCCTAGTGAAAAGCACAGCAACAATAAGCCTGACACTGCAAACGTGACATGTGACTGATTTGATGTGGATTCGACGTTTGGATAATAATGAGCAAAATTAAGCTTGTTGCTAATAATTTAAAAGCAAAACTTGTAAATATAATATGACAAAAATTTTAAAGTTAACTCTAAATTTATGTTTATAAATTTAAATTTTTAGCATGAAAATACTAGCATAAACGAAAAGACGAAAAGGTAGTGGACGTAAATTTAAGTCATACGGTGATTATACAAATAATTATATGATTGCATCATTGTTTTGATATTTTTAGCGTACAGTCCTTTTAAGTATATTTATATCTTTCTAAGAGTTCATTTTTATCTATCTGCCCAATGCTATCCCCTATCATTATAAGTGTATCTTAGCACATAAAGATAAATTAATTGAGAGGGAGGATGACTTGAATGCTCCTTATTTGATAAAAAGATAGTGTGGAGTGGTAGATAATTGAGGATAAATTTGAAAACAAGGTGATTGATGGAAAAATTAATACTCTATAAATATATTATTTTTGATAAATTTAAATCCTAGAGATGTAATATTGTGAGACGGAAGTACTTGCTCTAGTTTCTTAATTTATGTCTTTTGATAAGAGTATGGTTAAAATTTTAAAAACTTAATTATTAATATTTTTTAAAATATTTGGTTTGGAAACTCTCTGACAACACGAACATATGAGACTTAAAAATACTTTAATAAAAATAAAAATATATATATTTCATAGAAAATAATAGATTTTGAATACCATGATATTAAATAAAACGTCACGATTATTAAGCTGAATGGAGTATTGTTTTTGGACGAACATCATGTATTTTACTCTTGCATTAGCAATTCCTAGAATTTAGTTACACTTTCCCGCAACACCCATCTACGGCTAAATCATTGACATAAGGAAAAAAAAGATCATGGTTTCATACTTTCATAAGGAAAAGAATCATGGTAAAACACATAAAGAAAAAAAAAGTAATTCAATACACAAACGAAGAAATGGAATTCAGCATTTCACGTCCCTGGTATAACGACAAACCCGCTTTCCCTGCACGCAATTACTGTTTCGTCTTCCTTTTTTCACTGCAGAGAAAAGAAGGAAACAAATGGATCGCTCATGCCGCTGCTCTGCCTCCTCACACACACACACACGGACAGAGGAGGGAGACGCAGTAACCTAACCACCACCACGACCTCCACCTCCACCTCCACCACCACCTCCTCTTCTCAGGATTGTTACTACCACCACTAGTAGTAGTGGTCAGTTGGGCTTCTCGCCTTCCTTCCTCCCCCTCTTCCTCCAGGGAGGATCGAACAGCACGTCAGCACCGCCCTGGTTGCATCTCCTCCAGGAAGTAGGTATTATTTTTGCTTTTCTGTGCACTAGCGGTTGGGAAGCAATCGCTTTGATTAGCTTGTTACCCCTTCCGCGATCTTCGGGTGATTCTTTTGGTTTGTATTTTGTGCGGTTGTGCCGTGGGGTTTAGTTTGTGTTTCTTGGTTATATATGTTTCTAGGCGTCTCTCGTTTTGATTCTTTGTCATTTTTTTAGGGTTTTGTGTTTGATGCCAAAGGGTTTGGTTGTGTTTTCTTGAGAGCTTTATTGAGTGCGTGCCGCTGTTTATGTTGGAATAATGTATGGAGAGTTCTTGGGAATAAAAGGGCTGTGATGGAAAATGCTAAAAATGTTGAGATCATTAATTAAAGAAACCGCAACTTTGTTAGAAGAGGCCGGGGCCGGCCAACTGGAAATGTGACTTTTGATTATTTGCACAGGACTATTGTCACCTTTCTGCAGATTGTGTGAAATTGTTTTTTTTTTCAAGGAAGATCATGTGAAATCATTGGTTTGTAGGAAGTTTTTGTGTTTGTTTTTTTCTCTTTTTTTTCTGCGAGGAAGATTTATTGAAATTATGGTGCATCTAGAATCTGATCCTGATGGCATTACAAGTGCGTGCACATTTTCATCGGTGGAAAGGTAGTAGGCAAGGGCGCCAAGCTGCAAAGAATTATATAGATCTCACAGCTCTCCGTTGGGAAGCACATTATTACTGTATATGTACTGTTTGTGTTACTGCCATACTGCACACATATTTTCTTGAGAAGCTTTATATTTAGTACTGTTTGTGTTGGTATAAAGCATTATGGAACGTTAAAATATAGATATAATGGATTATTAGCGTCAAGGAAACCACAAATTTGCTAGAAGGGGCAACTAGAGATGTGGACTGTGAGTTTTTATCATTTGTCATGTCAAAACGGGCGTCATGGTGCTGTAGATTGCGTTTATGCGTATTTGTGTGTGTGAGTTTTTATCATTTGTCATGTCAGACCGGGTGTCACGGTGCTGTAGATTGTGTTTATGCGTATTTGTTTGTTTCGCTACGAAGATTGTCTGAAATTATGGTTGCTTTAAAATCTTGATAGCTTACAATGTGTGGCGTATGACATGCTGGCACTGATGTTAAAACAGCATAATACTACAAGACAGTAAAAATTTGTGCTGTGCAAATTTACATGAGTTGAACCACTAGCAGGCAAGGGTGCCAAGCTGCTAGGAATTAAATGGATTTCACAGCTCTCTGTTGGGAGGCACGTTGCTTACTTTTTATAAGTTGCTGCATCTCTACTTTCATCAGAAACTTACGTTAGCCCTATCCTCTGTTGTTTTGCTAAATAATAGCTTCTTTGTGAACCAATTGCAGGCACAAGTAGGAGGTGGAAAAGCAACTTTGGCTGGTCAACAGGAGAGTTTCAGTGACAAGATGAATTCTGCTGCTGGATATGAAGATGGCAGTGAGGAAGAAGAGCCATATGAACGTGAGTTTTATGATGATGAAGATGATGACATTGATGATACAAAATGTGTGGATCCCTGTGATGATTCTGTACTGAAAGAGGAACTGCACAGGTAAAGTGGCAAAGACTGATTCCATGTGAAACCCTTCATAAATCTGGTTCTTAATTATTGCAATACTTGCAGGAAGCATATCCATGAAGTGGAGTCATATGATGATTTGGTGGTTGGTGAGGAGGAATGTGTTACGAACCCCTGTGCTTTGCGAGTTTTCAAGATGGAACGAAATGAGCAAGAGCTCAAGCAGGCTCAGAAAATGTGCAACAACATTAAGGAAAACGAGATACCAGCAGCCAAGGAAATTGGAACGAAACCATTCAAAAAACGACTTGTCAAGTTTGCTGATGATGTATCTTGTTACACATACAGTACTGAAAATTTTGCTTCTGCAAAGTTGGAGAAAAGGAAAGCTCAGTTTGATGACCAGGACAAGCACCTCCATAAGAAACAAGAACACACACCACCTTCTTTTCCTCGGGATGGCAGCAAGCTGAAAGAAGTGGACAACACTAATCTGTATGTGGGCAACCTACCTGCTTCTGTAGCTTCGCACAAGCTCATTGAGATGTTTCTACCTTTCGGACGAATTGTCAGATCAAGAGTTGTGGATGATTGTTTCACTGGTTTGAGCCAGGGATATGGCTTTGTGAAGTATTCTGATCCTCACTGTGCTGCTGAAGCTATTAAGCGCATGAATGGGCGATTGGTTGAAGGAAAAGCTCTAGAGGTCAGAGTAGCTGGTTTTCCATCATCAGGATCCAATCCATCTATTCATGCTGTGCCAGAGGATGATAACCAGCCTTCAAAGGAAACCAACATGACTAAATTGTATGTGTGCAACCTTTCCTTGTCCATGAACACAGACAGGTTGATTGATCTTTTTCTACCTTTTGGGGAAGTAACTAGTGCAAAGGTAGCGAGAGATCACACAACAGGCTTAAGTAAAGGATATGGCTTTGTGCAGTACTCTAGTTCTCACCATGCAGCTGAGGCTGTCATCCATTTGAATGGACGTCTTGTTGAGGGAAGAAAGATAGAGGTCCGAGTATCAGGCATACCTCCAAAACAGCCAAATTCAGCTGTAGAATCACCTATCACTACGAGAACCATCAAGGAAATTGACATGTCTAATTTGTATGTCTGTAATATGCCATCGTCAATTGACACCAAGAAGTTGGTTGAGCTATTCCTTCCATTTGGTAAAATCACCCATGCAAGAGTGATGGCAGATCCTGACACCTTTTCAAGTAAAGGATATGGTTTCATCAAGTTTACTGATTCTGAATCTGCTGCCAAGGCTATTGCAGCAATGAATGGAACAATGGTTGGAGGAGAAATGATGGCGGTCAGAGTTGCACGCCTTTCCCCATCAGCATCCAGCTCAGCTGTACAGACCTCTGCAGAAATCAACAAGTCTAAACTATACATCACTAATATTCCAAGGTCCATGACTGCTGATACGCTGATTAACCTTTTCGCACCCTTTGGCCAAATCAGTAAGGTCCTGATGAACCTGGAGTATAGTCTTGTGTGGTATGCAGATGTACCCTCAGCTACCAAAGCTGTCGAACACATGGATGGATACCTGGTTGAAGGAAAGAGGTTAGTGGTCAAGGGAGCAGAGCCCATTCCAACCAATTTTCCCGAGTCTGCTTTTCCACAAACAGGTGGCAAGACCAAAGAAATCGACATGGCCAATCTGTATGTTGGCAGGGTTCCATCAAGTGTAACCGAAGATCAACTCATCGATCTTTTCCGCCCATTTGGATGGATTGTTCAAGCTAGAATGTTTCCTTTTAGTGGGTATGGCATGGTTAGGTATGACAATCCTTCATCTGCTGCTGCAGCAATTGATCATTTGGATGGTTACAGGATTGGTGGAAGCATACTGACTGTGAGAGTAGCATGGCTTTCTGCAGAATCCATTGCAGCCACAAGTGCTCCAACACCATGGATGCCTTCTAATGAGCAGAGACAATTTGACATGACCAATGCTGTGGAGTCTGCTTTTCCACAACCAGGTGGCAAGACCAAAGAAATTGACATGGCCAATCTGTATGTTGGCAGGGTTCCATCAAGTGTAACCGAAGATCAACTCTTTGATCTTTTCCGCCCATTTGGACGAGTTGTTCAATCTAGAATGTTTCGACATCAGGGGCATGGCATGGTTAGGTATGATAATCCTTCATGTGCTGCTGCAGCAATTGATCATTTGGATGGCTACAGGATTGGTGGAAGCATACTGAATGTGAGAGTAGCAGGGCTTCCTGCAGAATCCAATGCAGCCCCAAATGCTCCAACACCATGGATGCCTTCTAATGAGCAGAGACAAATTGACATGAATAACCTTTATGTGTGCCATCTCCCAAGATATATTAACACCGAAAGGCTGATTGACATTTTCCTACCATGTGGCCAAATCACCCAGGCAAAAGTAGTTGTTGATAGATACACTGGTGTGAGCAAAGGATTTGGATTTGTCAGGTTTGCTGATCCTTACTCTGCTGCTGTGGCACTCACTCACATGAATGGTTACCCTCTGGATGGGCATGTGCTGGAGGTTAGGATAGCTGGTGTTCAACCTGCTGCTATGAGCAGCTACATGGCGCATTTCTACTCCCACTTCACAGTGCATGATCCTGCAAAGGCGGCTGTTGGAATACCGACTTCCTATTGGCCATACTATTACGATGAATCCACATACAACACAGTATCTGAAATCCAGGGGCAAGGCACCACTACATCTGCCACTGATGCTTCTGCTCAAACATCTCAGAAGGAACAGTTGCCTGGATCGAAATCAGGCGATTTGGTTGCTGAGAAAGATTACTCTTCTCAGTCACAGTCAGCAGCTTGGGCTGGTCCACCTGGCTTTGAACCTCATGCTGTCTCCAAGAAATATGCAGCTGGGTCCAATGCTTCTCAAGCTTGTTCAAAGGATCATTTAGCACAGTCAGGAGATGGCCACAAAAGGAGTTCGATTGTCTAGCACCATTTGCTTCAGGCCACTTCTGGCTTGATCTAACATGGTAGAATCTACCTAAGCTTCTCATCACTTAACAATTATTAGTCATCCGTGTTAATTTTGTAGGAATATTTATCTTCACTTTACTGTGATTTCCCATCTGGAGAAAAGACCGTGTCCTAACATAGTTGCGTTAGTTCAGTACTCAGATTATCTGAGCTAGGTGGTAACTGAAAACAATGCTAGTGTAATGTAATGGTAAAACCTCTATGTGGAACAGTTGCATGGTTGTTTATGAATTATGATGCCAACGATGACCTCTCTATTGAGTGGGAAATGCTTGGCCGAAGTTCAATGCTATCAGGATGTGTTAAGGTAAGTTGATGTTCTTTGCTGGTCTGCTTCACTGTATAATACTTATGGATTGTTAATGATCTCTCTGATTAGTTGGTAATGGTTGCATTGTTGTTTATGAATTATGATGCCAAGTGATGACTACTCTGTTGAGTGGAAAATGTTTGGTTGAAGTTTCATGCTATCTGGACGTGTTTATTGCCTCCTGCTTGGCATAATACTGGTAAAATTTAGCTTATCTGTTCAAGTCATTTCGAGGCTTGTTAAGTTTCTCTGGCTATCGTTCTTGGTGTGTGTTCAGTTGGCCGAGGTTCAGTTTCAGTTACTGGTTCTTCTGGCTTTGCTTCTCGTCTTACAAAGTTATTATTCCCCATAACGTTGTGAATGTAGGAAAGATAAATTTTCAATAGAGATTCAATCTCCTCTCTGCAGTGGTAATCTTCAGTCTACGTTCAGTGGAGAGCTTCACAAAGATTTGGTGGAAAAGAAGACCGGAAAGCACTGACAGTACCAGAACTCACAGGAAAAACTAGAGGTTGGCATGTACAAGCCAAAGTAGCTGAATGAGCCAAAAATCATTCGTATTACAGTTGATTCACGTCCATGTATATGAATCTAGCAGAAAATAACTAACAGTGACAACCAAAACGCCCATGTATATTTTATCCTTTTACACGATTGACTTGTAAAATTAGCCAAAATGGGGTATAACATTGCCTACTCATTTATTCTGCACCAAGTGTAAACATATAATCTGAAACATATGAATGCGGAGAAGTACAGTCTGTAGGGAGCAATACTGGTGTGGTATATAAAGGGGAAATGCAAGAGATGTGAGGAATGTAATGTAGATAAATAAAATGCACGCTAATCCAGAGGTCACTTCGACATGAAGAGAGATCTGCACTGCTGTGCTGTATCCTCAGGACTTGTAACTGCAAAAGTAAATGACAAAATCAGTTTAATGATGCCAGCAATCATGTGTTATCTCAGCAAATATGAACAGCCAAAGTTTGGGGCTATGAACTTAATATTATCTACATCGTGTACAATATAAACGTTGTGAGAACAATATTGGTTCCAAAGCATGGGAATAGCAGCGTTTTATCAAATAAATAACGTACCTGTATGTCCGATTGTTCTGTCAGACTCAAAAATCTCATGATCATTGCCACCCTATTGAATGAACTAGAAGTCAGACTCAGACAAAGTACTAAACGTTGGAAATGTTAATGCTAGTTGAATTCAGAGCCAGATAACAGCATAAGAGGATGAAACAATAACTTGAAGAGTATATTGTACTGACTCTGAAGAAAAAGGCAAAACACTATCTATAGTATATGTAAGGTGTTGTTCTAGCATGAAATGAATGAATGAAATACATAACCACATATAAAAGTAGGAAGCACTTTTTGCTAAAAGAGTACATATCACCTTGTAGGTTTTGTCCCCAAAGAAATGGATTTCTTGAAATTCCTCAAGATATCTCAGGCAGTAAGTTTTGTCCCAGCCTTGTGGGAACACCTGAGTTAAAGTGATGCAGCAATAAATACCATGTAATCAATTATGTCTACCACATATTATATGAATATACAATGCTTACATCAAAACTAATTTGCCCTCCAATAGAAAATGTTAGGTTCAAGTGTGCAAACTTTTCACGAAGCACCGAAACCATTTTAGGCCTAATGTTGTGTACCTACATGAAATAAGTCAGTCCAGTTTCATGGTGCATGAATGATGAGAAATAAATGATCTTTGTAGAATGATAATTGTACCTTGTCATACTTTTCAAACTCATCGCGTTCTTCTTGACTACAATTTCTCCCTATAGGTGACACATTAAGCATTCCACTTCGGAACTCTATGAATGTACCCCTGATCAAACAGTTACTTGTCCGTAAAGAGACATTGCCAACAGGAATTAGTAGGTAGTAGGTTTCTTCACTGACCTTTTAATTGGGATGTCCAAGTCAGCAATGTAATGAAGAGTGAAGTTAATAAATTCCTGCAAAAAACATGAATCATCATTCATCAGTAGAACGGCCTCCAAATATATTGGCAAACAGCACAAGAATATAACTAAAAAGTGCTCACCTTTAGCTTATCATCTCCAAGAAATGATTTCAAACTCTGCAAAGAGCAGAATATTATGTTCCATGATACAAAAAGGCAGATGCAAGCATTTTTCACTCTTTAAGACCAGGAGCAGTCAATGACTAATATTCCCAGCCAGGAACTAGAAGTGAAATTTCAGGCAGTATGTAATGCACATTTGCTTAAGGACTCACTTGAGTTCCAATAAGTTCCCCGCTCTTGTGAGCAACCAGGCCGTTCTCAGAGAAGCAGTAATCGTAATCAGTAATAACTGCAGAGCAAAGATGAAGACAGCAATGCGTTGTTGGATTAGAGAACGCGGCAACTAATCCTCGTTTCATGAATACAAGCTAGCGAACACAAGTTTGCAAACCTGATTTTCCGAGCTGTTCCGAAATCTTCACCAGATCGGATCCCCCGACCACGCCCACGGTGACATGCTGCTCCCATTGCATTACCAAAACATTACATGAGTCTCATGGTCCATGCAAACCAGCAGGAAGAAGAGGAGAAGAAGGGGTGCTGTCCTCACCTCGCGCAGCTCCTTCATGAACTGGAGCATCTCCGGCGTCACCACCTACCTCAAACAGAAGAGAGCAAGAAGATTCAGTGCTAACGACGGGGAACGAGAGCTCGAGAGAGATCAATCACAGAACGTGGAGCGGATCCAGGAGGAGGAAGACCTTGCGGGGCGCGGTGAGGGTGCCGTCGACGTCGAAGAGCGCGAGGACCCCGGCATTCCTCCTCGCCGCCGCCATCGCCACCACCTCGCTCCTCTTCCCGCCTCTGCCACGAACGGGCACGAGCGCGGGCGCGGTATAACAACAGAGCCCGGATGAGTGCTGCGACGGGAAAGGCAGCTTCGCCGGCGCGGATCTAGACGCGCGCGCACTCCCTCGCTTCGGTTTCTGCGGCGGCGACGGCGGTATATATGTGGAGGCGTGTCGGGATCTGCGCCTGCGAGGAGGCGAAGCGAAGAAGAAGAAGAAAGTCAAGCCGCCTCGTGGGGTGGAGAGGCGGAGAGTGAGGACGGGTGAGGTGAGATTTCGGAGACGTGCCGACGGTCAAGCGCCACGTCACGTGACCAATCGTGTCTATGGATTTGGGGTGTCAGTACGGTGGGCCGCGCCCAGGTCGGCCCAGCTTCTATCGTGGCTGTGATATACTTTTGCCTTATCTTTAGACCCGTTTGTTTCTCTAGTCTATGTCATATTAAATGTTTACATTAAATATTTAGATACTAACTATAAGTATTAAATATAGTCTATTAATAAAATTTATTTCATACTTTGGACTATTTCGCGAGACGAATATATTGACCCTAATTAGTCCATGATTAACGAATGTGATGCTACAGTAAATATTTGCTAATTATGAATTAATTAGGCTTAAAAATTTTGTCTAATGAAATAACTTTTATTTATGCAATTAGTTTTGTTATCAGTCTATATTTAATACTCTCAAATAACGTCCAACCAGCCACTTATTACTCTCTCGTTTCGCTTTGACTTCCTGGAATCCTGGTATCATTTGAAATTATTTATATGCTAATAAATCTAGATATATATAATATATATTAATACATAAATAAATTCAGACAAGCTTAAAAAAAATATGATATGGAACGAAGGGAGTAATACTTAAAGCAGTGTGGCTTCTATAAAACTATAGAAAAATAAAGTGACTGTTAAAAAAACAACTTTTTCATCGATATGTACTTCATCATCGATTATATAGGCATGTTGCAATACATGAGTGTCATGGAAAAGTTGTATGAATTTATTGGACTGTGGTTATGTGCCATATGCCAAAATCACTGTGGTTCTATGCAACTTAAATTATAATATACGTGAACTCGTGAAATTTACCCAACTTTAAGTTTTCGCCTTGGTTGAGTCAACAAGCAAAAGAACGTGTATGTCGTATCTGCAAAGTTGTTTAGACTTGTCATCACACAAAGTCACTGTTAGCTACGTTTTATTATGTATGAATTTATAGTATTGCTTAGATTTATATGGATGTTAATGAATCTAGACATAGACATATGTATAAACAACATATATTGATTAATAGATAAATATATATATAGTTAAAGGTCTTACCGCATGAAACGAAGAGCACTATTGAACCCATGTTTTGTAAATATTTGATGATGTTGATTTTTGAACATACGTTTGACTATTTGTCTTATTTGAAAAATATGTAATTATCATTTATTTGTTATGACTTATTTTACCATTAAGTAAACTTTAAGCATTACTCGTAGCTTTTGTATATTAGCAAAACGAATTCAAATAAGACAAATAGTCAATCTAAATCAACGGGATCAAACGTAAAAAATCCATGGAGTATATTAATACATACAAGCAGTAGTTCAGGTAAAATGGTGATGCATTTTAATAGCCACTTCAGTTATTATGACATGTTAACACACAGTATTTCCCCGCAAAAAGAAAAGAAGAAGAAGAAGCGCGCACACACAGAGAATTGTTGACAAGCGTATTAATTCTTGAGGAAAGATCCCCTGTCGTTGATGCACGTTAGCAGGTATCAGTTCCAGCTGCTGTAACCCTCCTCCTCGGTGCGGTGATGATGGCGAGTTTCCTGGAGAAATTAGTGTCCAGCACTATTAGCATCAGTGCATCAAACTAAGAGAGATGTTCAGAACATGGCACTGACCCCATGGATGTTGCAAAGAAACAGAGAAGAAGTGAAATTACCTCTGCTGGAGTGAAGGTGAGAGCAACCTTGATCTCTCCACAGTATTTCTCCTCCTTGACGACCCGGTGGACGGCCGGAGGAAGGCTGCCTTCCAGAAACACTGCCTCCAGGGGAATGCTGAAAATGTAGACAGGTGAGCAGGAAACAGACAGACATATTCCCTCCGTCCAAAAAAAAATCAATTTTCCGATTTTCGTGTCCAACGTTTGGTCCTCCGTCTTATTTAAATTTTTTTTAGAAAATTAGAAAAAAATTAGTCACATGTAAAGTACTATTCATGATTTATCATCTAATAAAAACAAAAATATCAATCGCAAAAAAATTTTGAATAAGACGAAGAGTCAAAAATTATAGATAAAAAGTAAAAAATTGATTTATTTTGGGATGGAGGAGCATACTGACAAGTGACAACATCACTCTGAAATGTTCAGAAAAGTAGTTCTTCTGAACTTTTCAGAAGCTCGTGTTGTCTCAGGAAATGGATAAAGATGCTGATTTCAAAAGTTTCCTGTTCAGTGATGTACTGTTGCAATGGATGCTTACTTTGCCTCACCGACAAAATCGTCAGCTGAGAAGGTATCACTGTCCATGATCTTGACATTGAGCTCCGGAACATCGCCAGAGACGGTGAAAACGAAGGTCTCGTTCCATTCAGGCTCGCTTCCTGCTCCTGAGCAGTTTGAAAACAAGATTTGGGTTCAGGCTAGGATCATATTCCTGTCCGTTTAAGTACACATCAGTTGATGGTCCAGACATAATTGCAGTGAACCCTGTTCCTAAGGACATTCTCAACTCTATAATTAGGATGGTGTCCATAGCATTAAATAAGTTACCACATAGGATGAAAAATGATGTGGCAAGTGAATAAATGAGGAAAGACCATGAGACATGGTTTCTACACAACATCCAAAATATCATGTGAGATAGGTAACATTAAATTTAAGTGTGGAATAGTGATGTTTGCATTGGAAGAGTGGTGTCTAGTACTAGCTTCTTGATGATGGGAAGTTTATAGAACCCATATCTAGTATTATGGATTGGAAATACCCTAATAACGCAATCAATGGAATTAGTTCTGACAGTTACGGATACCTTTTGCAACGCTGCTTTTCTGCTCTTGAGTGCGGCAAGTGAGGATCACGTATGGGTCCATGTTGTCTGATCAGCAAAAATACACGAAAGTGGCATCAAATGAAGAGTGTAAAGAACATTCGACTAGGATCAAGTTTAAGTATGTGGTTAGGGTATTAAGTATGTGGCATAAGAACAATTTTATCAAATTTCAACTACTCTTTCTGTTTCACAATATAAAACTTTTTAGTCTTATCTAGATTTATATCGATGCTAATAAATCTAGACATATATATAAATTATATGTATTTATCCATTGATGAATTTAGACAATGCTAAAAAATCTTACTATATGAAATGAAGTATGAAACGAAGGTAGTATCCAGCAGACACATAAAAGTATACATGCTCTTTCCTTCTATGATGTTTTTTTACTCAACTCACATTCACATAGGACATAACAAGCAAATTTCCATGACAGACAAGCGTGCTTCTGTCCACCCTTCATCGTTTTCGCATGCAAAATTCAGAATAAAATTTATGTTTTACTTTAAAGTAACGAAATGAAGCAAACCAATTGCTAGGCACTAACAACCGAACATAAAGCACAAGAGTCATCGTTGACCCAGGATCTACACATGCTGATCAACGCTTAACCAACCGACCGTGCATACCATCCTCGATCACTACCAATAGCAGCACTATCCCAATTGACCATCATATCAACTACCTGGCTCATATAATGGATCTAACCTTTGCAGGATTACAAACCAGCTTAATAAAACGATCCGAAGAATCATCAAAGAGGAGAAGAAATGATGCACAATCAGAACGAAAGCTTTGCAAAAACAGGCAAGAAGAGGGAGAATTAGGGATGCTTGTTTACTCAAGAGGTCGGTGTCCTCGAGGCCCTTGGCGCAGACGAGGAGGACCTCCAGCTTCCCGTGCACCATGTCTCCCTCTCCGATCGATCTCTCGCTAGTCTCCTTCTCCTTGATGTCTTCTTCCTCTTCTTCTTCTTCTTCTTCTCCTTCTCCTTCTCCTTCTTCTCCTTGACGTTGCACAGGAAGCTTTCCCCTTTTGCCAGTGTGGCAATACGGCAAGTTGTTTGATCTTCACCAACTCATATAGCAAGTCGTCGAAGGTGACAACTGACAAGCTGGCCCACTCCCAGCTTGATGACAGTCTGTGTCTTGCTACTCACCATTAATTAGGGTTGGAAGAAGATTTTAGAAAGATGATTAGTTTTAGGGGGGTCAATGGCTATCTCGCATTGGCAGCATTTCTCCTGCAGAAAGAGACGAGCCAAGCAGTCTCCTCTGGCCTAGGCTGAGCTGGAACCGGCACATGACCTCATGAGAAGAGAACATGCCCCGTGCTTTCTCCTAACTGTACGAAAAAAAAACGGAGCAGGAATAAGATTAATTGAGACTAGAAAAAGAGGTTACGAGGAATCACTAATGACGGTGCATTGGTGTAGCTGTTCTTTATATTTACATTAGTGTATGTTAAGAGTGCGCATCTGTACAATAACCTCAATTGATCAAACTTCACAAGTTTAACAAAGTTGGGCTGCTGGACATCAACCCAACTCAACACAACCTGAGACTCGCCCATGGGCCTAAATCATGGTCCATCCAGGAAGGATCATCATTTTGCTGGCCTATTCCTGTGACACAAAGGCTGTCATTGTTTCGTTTCGTAAAAAAAAAAGTAACCGGAAGATAATTTGTTAGTAAGATTGTTATATACTTGAAAAGCCATAAAATTAGTTACATTTCAACTTATAAGTAGAAAACGAAATAATGAGAGCCGCAATCTATCGGTCTCGAAATTGATACTGTTCCTAAAATCCAAAACAGATACCCTGATGACACGATACGTTTCTGCACGTCTGAACTTGACGTGCCCGTGCAAATTACGGTAACAAAATAATTTTAGAGAATACCAGCGTATTAAGCATCAATCTACTAACCTCTCCTGCGTATCTGTTCCGTTCTATCTGCAAGCACGGCACCACGAAACCAACAGACGTACACCAACCCATACTCCCCACTGCGGTCACTGACCGGTGGGCCCAGAGTAACCAGGCCACCAACTAAACTCTCGCGTACTACCCACCCCTACCGAGCTCCTCGCCGTCTCCATCCCCCCCCCCCCCCCCCCCCCCCCCCGCCTCCGCCACGCCACGCCACGCCACCTCCCCTCCCTCGCCGTGGCCGCTCCTCTCCTCCCCTCCTCGCCGTACTGCCTATCCTCTTCCCCACGACGCGACGGCTGCGGCGATTCGGCCTCAGCTACCCCTCTCCGCCTCCGCCGGACGCGCTTGCTTGCAACTGAAGAGCGACGCGTCGGCTCGAACCCCCAAGGTAGATTCCTCTTCCCTGGCCCTTCCTCCTTCGCACTGCTGATCCTGCATGGGGTAAACTGCGGAGATCCGTCTGGAATTAGGTTCTCTTTTGTTGGTGATGGATGTGCCTCTAGCTTGCTTGCCGCTTGGGTTGTTTGCTTGATTCGTGAGTTTTGTTAGTCTGTTCGCCTTGCTGCGGCTAATCTAATCCGCATGTTTGTTTATCTACAGTGAATGGAACTAACCCATGCAATTTAGTTTGTTTGTTGCAGATTTGTTCGATGCGTGCTGGGGCACAATCGTGAAAGGAAGATATTGTAGCGCCACCTGATTGGTAGTACTTCGAACGATAGGATTTTGCTTCGACAGGTGACCGTATTGCGAATGGAATATGCACACATGACGTGTTAGGTAATGACGAGCTTGCCTGATAAGGGTGTATCGCCGTCTTCATCCGATCCGTTGTCCGAGGGTAACGCTGCACCTTCTCATTCTAGCTCGGGGCAGGAGGACCCTAGTTTGAAACAATCGAAAACCTCGATCCTGTCCTGCGTTTTCAACTCCCCTTTCAATATATTTGAGGCGCACCAGGATTCGCCCGCAAACAAGTCGCCGAAATCATCCTCTGGATCCTATGGTTGGTCAAGGGTTTTGAGGAGGATCGTGTGTACGGGCTCAATGTGGCGGTTTCTGGGTGTCTCCAAGGTTCTCACCTCAAGTGATGTGTGGTTCCTTGGTAAATGTTACAAGCTGGTGTCCGAGGAGTCATCCAGTGACTCAGATTCCGAAAGTGGGCATGCTGCATTTTTAGAGGACTTCTCATCAAGGATATGGATCACTTACAGAAAAGGTGCCTGTTGTTTACACAACCATATGCCCAGCACAACAAATTAATGTAGACATCAATGGTGAATTGTTTGCACGATCTTTTTATTTTGTTGCAGGTTTTGATGCCATATCTGATTCCAAGTATACTAGCGATGTGAATTGGGGCTGCATGGTTAGAAGCAGCCAGATGCTGGTTGCTCAGGTGCTTCTCTGTTATTATAAATTGAAAGCTCTGTTTTTTACCTCTGGAATTGTAAATAAAATGATATTTGGATGTAACTGTGTAGGCATTGCTTTTCCACCATCTTGGAAGGTCTTGGAGAAAGCCCTCACAGAAGGTGAGATACAGGACTACCTGTTCTGATCTTAAGAAAAATGAATATTTTCTGTTTTCAGTTGTACTAGGTGATGGACCTCTTTTAATTCTTAATGTAGGGTTGCTTATAATGATAAAATGTTCATATGCAGCCATATAACCCAGAATATATAGGGATCTTACACATGTTTGGTGATTCTGAAGCTTATGCTTTCTCGATTCACAATTTACTTCAAGCTGGAAGGAGTTATGGTCTAGCAGCTGGATCATGGGTAGGTCCATACGCTATGTGCCGGGCGTGGCAAACCCTTGTCCGCACCAACAGAGAGCAAAGTGAAGTTGTAGATGGGCATGGAAGTTTTCCTATGGCTCTTTATGTGGTATCTGGTGATGAAGATGGTGAAAGAGGTGGAGCTCCAGTTGTTTGTATTGATGTTGCTGCTCAGCTTTGCTGTGATTTCAACAAAGGTCAATCAACCTGGTCACCGATTCTTTTGTTGGTCCCTCTGGTTCTTGGTCTTGACAAACTTAATCCCAGGTAATCAGCAAGCTATTAAATTATCATGCTTTGTTTGACTTCTCATGGAACTATGTTTGGTTATCTGATATAGAGCTGTCCAAGTTAGTTTTTTCTATGTAAGGATTGTGAAGTGGCTTGGGACCTCCACACCTACTCAGTTCACTTCTACTATCTTCTAAATCAAACATTGTTGTGTTATTCTAATCCAGTGACTTGGTAGTTCTCCTTCTGTTTATCTGAAAAAGCAAAAAAGGAAAGTTCATTTTGAATCCAGTGAGCTATCAATTAAACTAGGTTATGAACAGGGGCATCCTTGAATGGTTGATGTTTCTGCTGATGATTGATTCTACTACTCCGTCCTAACTATTTCCTGCCCTTGGACTTTTACCATCAGGTACATACCTTTGCTAAAGGAGACATTTACATTTCCTCAAAGCTTGGGCATTTTGGGTGGAAAGCCTGGAACATCTACCTACATTGCTGGGGTACAGGATGACAGAGCGCTCTACTTGGATCCCCATGAAGTTCAAATGGTAAAACTCTCGCATATATGCTCTTCAATTTTATAATGTTGTGTTTTGCTACCTCCAGTGAGTTAAGCAACCTGCTCAATAAGTGGATTAACTTTCATGTACATAGGTGAAATTAGAGTCTTGATTTCACATGCACCAATATGATGAATAATTCATGCATCTTTGATAGAGCTCTGTCCTCCATTCACCACGAAAGGAAACTGTATACAAGTGCATGCCTTGGGCTATTAGATGCATGCAGTCATTGACCGCTATCATCTGGCTATTTGTCTGTGTGCTATAGTAGACTAAATATTCTTTTCGGGAGGTATGATGGTTTATGTGCTGTAGGGTGCTTAAGTCCTACACTCGCACACCTTCAATCCTGCTATGTGCATACCTATATTCCATTTATTTCAGCCTGAAGTATCCCAAAACGCTATATGTCCTTCAGGCACCTGTGTTCTTAATCTTTTTACAGTATCTTTTTTTTTTTTTGCTTGGAATATTTCTTAGCAGCCATATAGATGTACTCCTACATGGCTTGTGTATTTATCAATGCTGTAACTAGGGAGTTATTTGTTTTTCGTTTTTGAACTATGGTAGTGATTGTGGGCTGCTCTCTACGTCTCAGGCAGTTGATATTGCAGCTGATAACTTAGAGGCAGACACTTCCTCATACCACTGCAGGTATGTTCACGATTGCAATTAGGATATGGTAAATGGTACCAAACATTCATCCTTCCTTGATTTTTTTAATAATGAAACTCTTTATCATCTAACATCACTTTGACAGCACCATGCGAGATTTGGCCCTAGACCTGATAGATCCATCATTGGCTATTGGTTTTTACTGCCGTGATAAAGGTAAACTGTTATTACTGTCAGACAAATGTTGGGTGATCGCTTTTAAGTTCACTCTGATCTCGGTTTTGTCCTTTACTCTGTATTTCTGCTTATGTAGATGACTTTGATGATTTCTGCTCTCGGGCGTCTGAGCTAGTGGATAAAGCCAATGGAGCACCACTTTTCACTGTTGTGCAGTCGGTTCAACCGTCAAAACAAATGTACAATCAGGACGATGTATTGGGCAGCTCAGGGGATGGCATGGTGGACAACATCAATGTTGGGGACCTCGATGGCTCTGGTGGAACAGGGGAGGAGGAATGGCAGATTCTTTAGCGAAGGAACAAAACTGATTTCATGAGGAACCGAAAACGTTGTGTCCCAACACGTCGGTTGAGTGCCCTTCATCATGTCTGGGTTAATAGAAACGACTCGTTATTTTAGAGTGTGTACAGAACAAGCTGGACTGTCTCAATACCCAGTGGAGTTGGGAAAAACAGCGTTAGGTGCTAGCGATGTAAAATGTGATCAGTTCATCGCTCATTCGTTGGGGATCTCTTTGTATCATACATGCTCTTGTGGTTGGCTATAAGCCTATAACTCAATGAATTTATTACACGTTCTTCTGTTACCATGTTACAGTATCATGTTTGGCCTGTTGCTTGTGATTAGAGCTTGTGCTATCTTTTCATTGGCAACGGTAAGTTGCGCAAGATAACTACTTTTTCCTTTTGAAATGAGCATCATTCAGCAGAGTTAAACCATTTAAGTTGAAAGCTTCACCGCATTCCAGTTTTGTCCCAAAAGTGTGTGCGAAGAAAAGGACAAAGCTGCCCAGCAAGAACAAAAGGCGTACACAAGTCGACCGGAATACACCTACAACTCAAAGCCAAAGAAAGGAATCGCTTTCAGCTACACAACACAAAAGAACCCTAATGGCTATCCATGGTGAACAGTGGAGTCATATGATCTTAGGCTTAACATCTCCCTAGAAAGAATCACGCTACAGGTTACCCTGGCATCACGCAACAACCTCCAGCTATTTTAAGAACTGCGCGCTGCATCTGCATGCCACTCTCACCGTCAGCACACCATCACTCTCATCAGTGATAGTAACAAGGAGCTAAGTACAGAAGCTGCACCATGCTTGGCGTCCTCCTCTCAGTTGTTGTGCTATCGGTTTCTATCATCAAAGGTAGGTAACTGTATAGCTTGAGCCATTGCCAAGCTAGCTCGTTCTGTGAATCAGTGTAACATGACAGGCGCTCTTCAGGCACGGACGCTGGCGGCGTCGGCGTCACGTACGGCACGCGCGGGACGACCATGCCGCCGGCGGCCGACGTGGCGCGGTTCCTCTCCCGCGACACGATCTTCGACCGCGTCAGGCTGCTTGACGCCGACCCGCGCGCGCTGCAGGCCTTCGCCGGCACCGGCCTCGCCGTGGACGTGACCGTCCCGAACGCCGACGTGCCGCGCCTCGCCAGCCTCGCGTTCGCGCGGCGGTGGGTGCGCGCCAGCGTCGCGCCGTACGTGGAGGCCACCAACATATCGAGGATTCTCGTCGGCGACGAGGTGATCTCGCAGGCCAACCGGACGCTCCTGCTCAGCCTCGTGCCGGCCATGCACAACCTGCACACAGCGCTGGTCACCGCGCTGTCGCCGCACCACCGCGAGATCAAGGTCTCCACTCCGCACTCCCTCGGCATCCTGGCCGCGTCCTCGCCGCCTTCGGCCGGGCGGTTCCACGGAGGCTACGACATGGCCGTCGTCAAGCCGCTGCTCAGGTTCCTGCGCGCGACGGGCGCGCCATTCATGGTGAACGCCTACCCGTTCTACGGGCTCACCAACGACACGCTCGACTACGCGCTGTTCCGGATGAACGACGGCGTCATGGACAACGCCACCGGGCTGGTCTACGCCAACATGCTCGACGCGCAGCTCGACGCCGTCCACTCGGCGATGCGGCGGCTCGGCTTCAGCGACGTCGACATCGTCGTGGCAGAGACAGGGTGGCCGTCTGCCGGGGAGTACTGGGAGGTCGGCGCCGGCGCCGTCCTCGCCAGGGACTACAACAAGAACGCCATCCGCCACCTCGGCTCCGGCGTGGGCACGCCGCTCATGCCGAACCGCACCTTTGAGCTCTCCATCTTCTCCCTCTTCGACGAGAACCTCAAGCCCGGCCCGGTCTCCGAGCGCAACTTCGGCCTCTACCACGCCGACATGACGCCGGTCTACGACGCCGGCATCCTCACCGTCCCACAGGAGGTAGTGGCCGGCATACACTACACCTTTGCTCTCTCGTCGATCGTGACGTCAACTAAGGTTAGCTAGTGCGTACGTGCAGGTCGTCGGGACGAAGGTGACGCCGGCGGCGGCGCCGGCGCCGCGGCGGTGGTGCGTGCCGAAGCCGGCGGCGGACGAGGTGGCGCTGCAGGTGAACATAGACTTCGTGTGCGGGCAAGGTGGCATCGACTGTGGCGCGATACGGCCGGGCGGGGCGTGCTTTGATCCCAACAACGTGCAGGCACACGCGGCCTACGCCATGAACCTCTACTTCCAATCCAACGGCCAGCATGCCTTTGACTGCGACTTCGGCGAGACCGGTGTTGTTACAACCGTTGATCCTAGTAAGAACATTAATTTTATCCTCCATCCAATCTTGCCCTTAGCTTAGCTTCTCATTAAGCTCGATCTGAAAACATATTACTCTATTTTTCCTTTTCTTTTGAGTTTTGACAGGTTATGCAAGCTGCAAATTTACCTGAAGCGACAACTGACGAGTGGCTGATAGGCTAATGTTTGGCTGAAAATGATCTTATGATGGAACTATTATAGGGTATAGCTAACTCGAGGTGAATTTTGTGAAGTGGGAAATGTTTGGTCGTGCCGAGCCGAACACAATTAAGATAAGATTTTGCAATATACTTGTCCAGGCTTAACAAGCAAAAACTAAAATTATGCGCGCGAGCGCTCTCTCTCTGTATGTATACATGTACACGTATGTACGTACTGGCAAATACATCAAATGCTGAGATGTTGGATCAATATGTTGAAATTTGAAAATACAATAAAGTTGCATAAAAATGCTTCCACTTGTGTGTGATGTCAAGTGATTACTTAAAGAGCTCACTCATAAGTTTAGGTTCTCCGCGGTTGTCAAAACAAACCTTATCAAACATTTGTATGGTAATAAACTAAACAAGGCTCTACCATCATAATCTTACTAATTCGTATCAAAATTTGAAAACTTTAAAAACTTGTACTCATAGAACTGGATCAAAACTCGGCAAGATGTCAAATTAAACATTACCTTTACATCTTACACTTGCCAAGACAGTGCAATATTTTGGCTTTACCCAAAAGAACGAAAACGTTTATTTCGACAATAGAATGAACATGTCCTTAGAACAACATGTAGCGAATCCAATTGCGTAAGAGCATTTATTTAAACCGGTTATTTTGTCAGATAATTATTGGATCTAGATGTCAAAGATGACGAGAGCCCATGATTAAAGATGATTTGGCGTCCAATTACCAATTCCAAGCTGGAAATATTCAGCAAAATTATACTACTTAGTACTATACTATAAACGAAAAGTGCACGGGTCCCCCGAGAAAAATATCACCAGTCAGTCCTCTCCGGTTCTCCTCCTCCGTCCGCGCATCCCATCTCGCTCGGCGGCGGCGGCGGCCATGGGGGGCGACTGGCAGGAGCTGGCCCAGGCGGCGGTCATCGGCCTCCTCTTCGCCTTCCTCGTCGCCAAGCTCATCTCCACCGTCATCGCCTTCAAGGAGGACAACCTCCGCATCACCCGCTCCCCACCGACCTCCCCCGCGGCCCCGACCACCCCCGCAACCTCGGCCCCGCCGCAGGCCTCCCTCGAAGGCGTCCGCGGGGACACCAGCGACGACGGCAGCGACAGCGACTGGGAGGGCGTGGAGAGCACGGAGCTCGACGAGGAGTTCAGTGCCGCCTCCGCGTTCGTCGCCGCCTCCGCCGCGTCCGGCACGAGCGTCCCCGAGCAAGCGCAGCTGCAGCTCTACGGCCTCTACAAGATCGCCACCGAGGGGCCCTGCACCGCGCCGCAGCCGTCCGCCCTCAAGCTCAAGGCCCGCGCGAAGTGGTAGATTCCGATCCCCCTGCATCCCTAATTTCTCTGGATTTAGTTCGAGTATCTGTTAGAGTCGGGCTTAACTCCACCGTTTCAGTTCGAGAATTTAGGGTAATGGATCGAATTTTATAGGTACCTAAATTTAGTTTGTGTTGCCGCTACAATTGCTGATCACGAAATCAGTGGTAGGCTTTTTGTGCTTTGCACTGACAAGAGGAGATTCATAAATTCATGTTGCAAGTATACCCCTCTGTTAATCTTGCAGCTATAATTCTTGTTAGAAACTTAACACGTTGGTATTGTCTCTGGGTTTACAGTTTTGGTTCCAGTATTACTCATTGGAAGCAAAATATACTAGTAGCTCGATGATCTCACATTCCTTGTCATGGATGCTGCATTTCAACTTATTTC